>NC_045765.1:39127754-39749629 GCF_008692025.1 Phocoena sinus
TATCACATCCTTAAGAGAGTCATGACATCATTTGTATATAATGTGTGTTTGTTGGAGAGAAGGATTAAGAGACTAAAATTTCACGTGGAATCTTAAATTCTGATCTTGGGAGAACCCAATCTTGTAGGTCTGTGGGTGGGACCTGGCATAAACTCTATAAAGAATTCTGACGTGAACTCCTGGTATTATAATGGGTTGAAGGAGCACTAGTGGTCTGATAGTTGTTACAAATTTCAAAGTTTATATAGAGATTCAGCCTATGAGGATGAAAATAATCTCTGCACACCTGGTCATAATGAATATTCCTGATAGATTGATTCCTCAAAGTGAAATATCTGGAAGAATAACCTGGGCAACTCTTGAGATTACCAATGCCTGGGCCCCAGACCACCAGGATTCTGGTTTCATTGTTCTGGGCAGGGGCCCTGGTATTGGTTTTAAGAAATCTGTATATGACTCTACTATGCAGTAGGATAAAGGAGGATTACATTAGTCAGTACTCTCTATTGAACTAGTTTAAGCAAAAGATGAATTTGTTGATACTGTGTTACATAAGTTAAACATCCAAACCATGAAGGACTGGGAGGGTCTCTAGGGCAACTGGGACTCAAACCTGATCCAGAACCCTCTGTCTCTCCTTTCTGGCTTTTCTGTTAGCTTCATTCTCTACAAACCGAATTCTTTGATGGTACGGGTGCAGAACATGGCTGCTAACGATTCCCAAGTGTTAGGTCTTTCTATACCACTCTCTGGGAGTTGTCTCTCAAAAACGAAAAAAAAAAAAAGGTGAAAGGCTAATTAACCAGTTCGGAGGGAGGAGTTAGGGGTGGCACACCTGATTCCAACTGGGCCATTCAGCTGGGGGCAGATTCTGTAAGAATCTGACAGACCCCAGCATGTCAGTGTGCGGGGGGAGGAGGTCCACCCCTCCCTTTAAGTTTATTTATTCCTTGCATTCATTTAGTGGATATTGTGTTCCTCTCTATTCTTGATACTGGTTTAGTTGCTGGGGGTATGAGGAGTGGGAAGGAAAATGGAAGAAAGATAAACAGGAAAACAAATAGGTTAATTTTTGAAGGTATAAGTTCTTGCTTTAACCATTCAGCCATTATAACAGAAGAATCTTGCTTCCAATTATATTCCTATTTCCTGCTCAAAATGCCTTGTCCACATTATCTTCTCTTTTCAAGTTATGTTTCTATGTTCACAGTTGTTAAGGGTGTTGGAAGGCCATTTCAACTGTGCTGTGTTGTATTTGAGAGAAAAGACGTGTCCTGGGTCCTGAGGTCACAGGAAACAGCAAGTGCAAGTGTCTCATGAGACAACTAAAAGTTGGCATGATTTGGGGGAAAAGGCTATT
Source organism: Phocoena sinus (assembly GCF_008692025.1). Taxonomy (NCBI): domain Eukaryota; kingdom Metazoa; phylum Chordata; class Mammalia; order Artiodactyla; family Phocoenidae; genus Phocoena; species Phocoena sinus. Next base: position 39,129,115 of record NC_045765.1, read on the forward strand.
ATGGCCGCAGCATAGGGAGGAAGGAGGCTGGAGCTAGAGAAGCAGATGGAGGTCAGGTTACAGGACTTAGAAGGCCAAGGGAAGGAGTTTGTTATATCCTAAATCTGACGGGAAGTGTTGGAGAGAGAGAAATTTCCCCCTCCACCCCTCTCGAGTTCTTGTGGTTGGACTAATAATAAAATTGACGCAAGACAAATTAACAGAAGAGACATTTTAATTCTTATACAGGGAGGTCTCATAGAAATGGGACCTAAGAAGTAGCCAAAGCATATATACTCTTTAGACAAACACTGAATTTCTGAGGAATTGACAGGACAAAGAAACTTAGGTTTTGGGTGCTCAATTAGTGACGAATCTAAACAATTTGGGCTTGGGGTAGTAAATTAAAGAAGTAACAAGGTTTGTATAGGCTTCTTGGCTGAAATTCCTTCTCCCAGGCAATAAGGGTGTCCTTTTACCTTTACTGCAGGGAGTGCACCTTTCATGGGAGAGGTTTATTTTTTGCTTTGGGGGAAACAGAAAGTGGGGGTCAGAGTGTCCCTCTTGCATTGGCCATTTCTTAGTTCAGTATGCCGTCGTAGCATATTTTGAGGCAGCCTGCTAGCACTTTGTTGGCACTGTTCTAATCACTTTATGTACAAAAACCCATTTTTATCCTCAAAACAACCCATTGAAATCATTATGATTCTTACACCTATGTTACAGATGAGGAAGCAGAGGCTCAGAGAGGTGTCATTTACCCAAGGTCACCAAGCTAGTGAGTGGCAAAGCCTGGATTGAAACATTCTAGTTTCAAAGCCTAAGCACTCAACCTTCATACTCTGTCACCTCTCTACTGCATCATATAGTTAATAAATCATAGGTAATAAATGGAGTCGAGTGGAATCTGATGTTTTGACCCTAAAATCCATACTCTTTTTTTTTTGCAGTATGCGGGCCTCTCACTGTTGTGGCCTCTCCCGTTGTGGAGCCTGGACACGCAGGCTCAGCGGCCATGGCTCACGGGCCCAGCCGCTCCGTGGCATGTGGGATCTTCCCAGACCGGGGCACGAACCCGTGTCCCTTGCATCAGCAGGCGGACTCTCAACCACTGTGCCACCAGGGAGGGAAGCCCCTAAAATCCATACTCTTATACACTACATGATACTGGACTGAGGAAGGAGATTTGTAGACAGATTATGAGCTCCCTTTGAACATTTTAAAGCATTTTTGTTAGAATTCTGCTGCTATCTTAAGGAGATGCTGTGCGTATAGCACTAAACTTCCTAAAACTCCCTCTTAGTAGATATCACCCCCACTTTATGAAAGTGGGGGTCAGTTTTGTGGTTTGCTCAGGTGGTGTTTCCACATTAGAATCTAGGTCAGGAGTCAACAAACTTTTTCCGTAAAGAGCCAGTTAGTAAATATTTTAGGCATTATAAGTACTCTCTTATATGGTACAAAGGCAGCCATAGAAAATATGTAAACAAATGAGCACGGCTGTGTTCCAGTTTTAGATATGGACATTGAAACCTGAATTTAAATAATTTTCATATTATGAAATATTATTATTTTGATTTTCTTCCCAATCATTTAAATATGTTAAAATAATTCTTAGCCTGTGGACTGTACAAAAAACAGGCAGCCAAATGAATTCGGCCAGAGGTTCTAATCTAGGTGATTGGATTCTAAACCCTCGAGTGTTTTCACAAAACCACTTAATAACCACAAAATAAAAATTATAGGTTTGTTCTAGGGCCTAAGTGAGATTATGGCTACAAAGCACTAAACCTTATTTCTGGTAGTTAGTAAGCTTTCAAAGGTTAACTGGTACCTTCCCTGCTAAGTCTTTTGCATTTGGCATTTAGAATCAAAGATTTAGGAACTGGTTTCAAACTGTAATGCAATGAGTCTAACAGTAAGTGGCAGTCTTACCTCAAGTTTAGAAGCTGCAGCCAGGTGGCAGAGGAGGAGATTAAGGTGGAGAAACTCACAGGTGCTGCTTGTAATACTGAGCTTTTGATTCAACAAGTGAGACTTGCTGCTTGTGTCTGACTGTGGCCTACAGACTCTTTTCTGATGGAGAGAATAGGGTGTAAATTTGTCAAAATAACCAGTACTATGTTGCAAATAAGAGATTTTTGGTTAGAGCTTTTCTCCCAGGACTGCCTGGACAAGACCTGAGGAAGACCTCAGGCACTGTTGGTTAGTTCTGAGTACATGAGGACAGTAAGACGCTTCTCATATCTGCTTAGCACCAAGTTCTGTGAAGCTGCTGGTTCCCTGCCCCTGCTCTAGGTTTGGAGTAAGGGAAGACATTGAAAGGATGGGTGTCAGGTGGGGTGATGTGGCTGGCTAGGAATGCATTGTATCATAACTATAAGGAAAGATGCCTTTGGGGTCTTTATTGATTTTCACAATTATTCAGTCATTCAAGAAACCTGAAGATCTATGAATACCATCGTTACGAGCCATTAAGAATGAGAGTACTGATGTGGAAATACATTCTATATATAACAGAACTTGCTGGGTATAGGCTGAGTCCACATTTGTGTCTCTCTGTCTCTCCATACCCAAATTGGAAAAATATATTAAAAAATATTTTATGGATGAGGAAATTGAGACTCAAAAATGTAACTTGCTACACACCGAGGACACTTGGGCTAGTAAATGGCTGTTAAAACTCAGATTTAAAAGAAAAGAAACAGAAAAAGAGTAATGCGTGGTAGAATTTGGGCTCCTGTGTTTACTAGTAGTTTCGCCTTAGTTTGACCTATTAACCTCCATGACACTCGATTTGCTTAACTATGATAATTATGGACCCATAGTATAGGGTAGGTACCATTTAATGTTGGGAATGAAAGAGAAGGCCCATGCTGATTCTTTCTGAAACTTGTTTGTCCCCAGGCAACATACTCAGAATCATCTGTGCAGAAACATCTGATCTGGAAGGGCTGAGGGGGTATCTGAAAGGCTTAAGTGGTTCATAAGCCTGAGGGGTTCTGACTCACTACTACTTAAAGGGGAGAGTGGTTAAAAAAAAAAGGAAGCCACAAATAATAGCAGAAATGAAAAAGGGATATTACTACAGATTTTATAGACAGAAATAATAAAATATTATGAATAACTTTATACCAACAAATTTGAAAATTTAGATAAATTGGACAAATTCTTACAAAATTACCAAGGTTTTAAGAGTAGGAAACTTGAATAGCTTTCTGATGATTAAAAAAAGAAAAAGTTGTCAAAATCTTCTCAGAAAGAAAACTTCAAGTTCAAATAGCTTTGCTGACAAGTTCTACCAAGCACTGTTAGGAAAAAAAAAAATCTTATACAGACTCAGGGAATAGAAAAAGAGGGAACATTCCCCAGCTCTTTTTATGGGACTGGGATGGTGAGTGAGTACCCTCACTTGTTCAACAAATGTAACTTGTTCAGCAAGTTACATTTTTGAGTCTCAATTTCCTCATCCATAAAATAGTTTTTAATATATTTTTCCAATTTGAGTATGGAGAGACAGAGACACAAATATGGACTCAGCCTATACCCTTCCCTTTGGGAGGTACAAAGGACCCAGAGAGCCAAGATACCCTTTTTTTGGCCATGCCACTCAACACATGGTATCCTAGTTTCCCAACCAGGGATCAAACTCACGACCCCTGCAGTAGAAGTGCAGAGTCTTAACCACTGGACCACCAGGGAAGTCCCAAGATACCCTTGATAAAAGAACTAAGGGGAGGATTTGCCCTGCATGACATCACCGTTTCCCGTAAAGCTGCAATAATTAAAACGATGTATTATACTGACAAGAAAGATAGGAAAATATACTATTGGAACAGACTAGAAAGCCAAAAAATAGATCCATGCCTGTATGATTTTTGAAATATAACAGAGATGGCATTACAAAGTAATGGGAAAATGCTGGAATTTTCAATTGACAAAATATACAAAAATCAATTATGGGAAAATTAAAGGCCAACAGTGAAAGAAAAAACTATAAAGCCTTAAAGCTAATGTAGGTGAATATCTTCATAATCTCTGGGTAAGAGAAGTCTTCTTAAATAAAATACAAAAAGTACAACCCACCAAAGAAAAGGCTAGTACATTTTACTACATTTGAATTAAGAAATTGTGTTCAAGAAAACATACCATAAATAAGTGAAAAGCAACGAAGTGGGAGAAAATATGACAGATTAAACCAGCAGAGGACTGGTATCCCGAGTATATAAATTATTCATATACAGCAATAAGAAAAACTGAGAAACCCAACAGAAAAATGGGCAAAAGACTCAAACATTTGCACTCCTCCCCTTCCCCAAATCCAAATGGTTCACAAACAAAAGAAAAGGTGCTCATTAACCTTGTTAGCAATGAGGAAAATGCAAAGTAAAGCTGTAGTGAGAGGCCATCATATCCTATACCAGTTTGGCTAAAAAAAAAGTCTGGCAATACTAAGTGTTAAGGAGGATGTGGAATAAGAGAAACTTATACTCTGCTGGTAGATGTCTTGGAAGCAGTCATTATGTAATAAGGCTCAAAATATGTATACCCTCTGACCCAGTAATTGCACTGTCAGAAATATGCTCCAGAGAAACTCCTATATGTGTCCACCTGAATCCATGTATGAGAATGTCCAGGATGGCATTGTTCATGAAAACTGAAACAGAAGAAGAAACGTTCACCTGGAAATAAACAATTTGAGGCATAGCCAGTCCCAGGAAAACTATTCAGTAATAAAAACAACCCACAGGGATACAAAGCAGCATGAATGGATCTCACAAATACACTGTTAAGTAAAATAAACAAAACACAAAAGCCTATAGACAATTTGATTTCACTATATGATGTTCAAAAACAAACAGAATTATATATGTAACTTTAGGATGCATTACCTAGATGGTAAAACTATTTTAAAAAAAGGAAGCAATTATTGCAAAATTTAGAATAGTGATTGCCTGTAGGACAGGGGGAAGGCTTTGTGATCAGGAAGGGACATGTGGTCTTGGAGTGGGGGTCAGAGGGACTTGAGGAGATAGGCCATGTTTTATTTTTTGTTTTGGGTCCTGGTTACTTGAGTGTTTGCTTTCCAAGTATTGGTAAACTATAAATTTAAGTATGCAATGTTCTGTACATCTGTGCCATTTTCCATTAAACAGTAGTTTAACCTTAAAACCATATTGTGACATCATCATACACTCATATAGGAAAAAATTAAAAAGTGTGACAGTCCTGATACCGGCAAAGATGTGGGGGGCATCGTAAGAGTTCTTCTCACTGTCAGAATGTAAGCTGGAATAAACACTTTGGAAAACTGCTTAACATTCTCGGGTAAAGCAGATAGCCGTGAGACGAGAGAAATGAGAATGTGCGTCAAGGACAAAGTGGGGAAATAGTAAAATGAAGTAAAATAAGAGAGGGACCTCACTGGGATTGATGAGGAGTACGTCCGTCAAACCGAGGATGATTAGCTTCAGTATCTGAACCTGGAGCAAAAAACTAATTAAACACAAAGAATTGCCATACAGGAGAACATGCTTGGGATGAGTGACCACTCACAGCTCCCCCACCAGCGTCGCCCTGGAGGAGACAGTGGGACTGCCATTTTCAAGGTGAGACCGCCGATAGGAGTTCCCACAGTGACTCACACATAGCTCAACAGAATTTTCTTGATGGTTCTCACCCTTTTCAGTTTCGTCACTGGGAGCCTCGATGAGTTATCAAGGGTAAGTTATTTCACACCCCTCCCATGTCCTCCACTCTGAAAGGTTTGATTACATGAGCAGGGGCAGCACTGAGCTGGCTCTGGCCTTGGTTTGAGTGTGGCCTCAAGCTTAATCTCTCTGGCACTCATCCAGAGTTACTCAATATAAAGACTCTCTAAAGACACGAGAGCTCCTTGGCATCACCCCCAGGGTTGTGAAGAGGGCGTCCTTGTAAGTTAAAAGCACCCTATTAGCTTCCCTGGTGGCGCAGTGGTAGAGCATCCGCCTGCCGTTACGGGGGATACGGGTTCGTGCCCCGGTCCAGGAAGATCCCACATGCCGCGGAGCGGCTGGGCCCCTGAGCCATGGCCGCTGAGCCTGCTCGTCCGGAGCCTGTGCTCCGCAACGGGAGAGGCCACAGCAGTGAGAGGCCTGCGTACCGCAAAAAAAAAAAAAAAAAAAAGCACCGTATTAGTAAAATGTCATTTTTGTAAGAAAAAGAACCATCCATATTCGGAGGGGCAAGTTTTCTTTCCCCATCTCCCCACCCCTTCCCTTTCTGGGAGGGGGTCTGTACTGGATATTTGCTTCTGCTGCCCAGCATCCATTTCTCCTTCTAAAATGCACCATACTTTTTCTTTGGGGAAACCACCTTTCTCTCACTTTCAGAGCATGAGATTGGGGATGTGACCCAGGGCTCACCCAATTAGTCCTTTCTGAACCTATGGACACAGATTGTTCAGGAATAAGTCTGTAACCCAGCATGGGTGTTTGAGGGGGTGTGCATCTGTGGGCTTGTGTGGGAGTGGCCAAGAGATGTTCTTGGTGTGCAGATATATGCTCTGCAGGGACAGGAGAAGGACACTGTGTGGAATCTGCAGAAGGTGCCAATGCCAGGACAGCCAGAAACCAGGTCCCTGCTGTCCTCACTGGGGCCACTGAACCAAATCTTGCCTGAAGCTAGACTTTTCAATAATGTCAGTCAATACATCTGTAGTTTAAGCTAGTTTGAGTTGGGTTTTCTGTCATCTGCAACATAAGTAAAGTATAGGGTTTTTGGTGAGAGAAGAAGTCTTTGTTGGCATAAGAACACCAAGACCATGCTGTGAGAGATGGGCAGTAGCAAGGGAGAAATTTATTCATCTTGTAAGTGACCCTGAGAACCTGGAGTTTTCCATAGGGATGAAGTAGCCCTCTCAGTGCTGGGACCCAGTGCAGAGGGCAATGCTGAAAGCAACTTGATGCAAATGAGAGCACTGAGACCACACAAATAAAAGTAAAATAAAAATAAAAAGACTTGGGGTGTGTAAAGAAATGTTTTGTACCTTCTCCTGGATCCCACTGAGTTCATGATGTTCACAATCATCCATGAGTAAGACTTTCTTTCTAGAGATATACCCACCAGAGGCACTGGCATTAACACATTGTATATATAGAGAGATTTATAGAAAAATATCTGAAAGGAGACCTGTTTTGGTGATAGTGGGTATTTCATGGTAGTGGGATCTGACCTTTATTTTATTTATTTTTATTCTTATTTTATTTTTCAGAATTTTCTACAGTGACTATGACTTGTATAATAATAAAAACAGTTTTCAAGTACTGTACAGGCACACAAGGTTACAAGCACTCTTAACCAAAGTCACATGGCTAGCTGTAATCTGTAGGTCAAGACTGAGCTCAGAATTGCTTAACTTCTTACCCTTTATATCCAACCCCAGTGTCTACCTTTGCAAAATTTTGGGACTAATGATACATGGAACCTAACTGAGATGCTGTGATTTAAATGAGAGGATTTTTTATTCAAATTAAGTACATATAGGATTCCAGCTTTAGTGGGCGTTATTGTCTCCCCCATATCCATTCCACTGCGGCTCCCCCATTGTACAGGGTAGATTCTAATTGGATTGAGTTTTTCCAGGTGATCCCATCTGTATCGCCCATGCTTTCCTGTCTCCTGAGTAAAATTCTCTCACTTCCATTTTATGAATTTTGTCAAGTGGCCCCTTAGTTATCTATAAATGTGTAATTCTAATTACACATAATTCCAGTGTTTCCATTTGGTGTTTGGAGGCTATCTTTAAGGAGTCTGAGATTTTCTCTCCCTTTTCCTGCTGATGAAGGGAGAAAAGCAAAACAATTTCTATAGTAGTATCATATGCAATAGTTTTTTTGTAGTTATCCCTCCACATAATTATAGCCAACACTCAACTGTCCCTTAAGAAAATTCATGATATGACTTTCTAAGCAGAATTTAGAAACTAATTAACTACAATACAAAAGACTTCTTTACCAAAAATACATTCAAGGGCTCCTTTTAAAAAGCAAACTTCTTTTGCACATAATTAAAGAATCACAGACCTTGACGGGTCTTTTATGATCATCTTTACAAATAAATTGAGACATGAAGTATTCTTTTCAAGGGAATGATCACTTTGTTATTTTCACCCAGTGTTTTCACCCAATGGGATCTATGTAGCCATAATAAAGAACGAGGACGTTCTATATGAGCTGAAATGGAGAGGTGCTCGGAATAGAATGTGAAGCTGAAAAAGAAAGCTGCAAGCTGATCAATCTTAGCATCTCTAGATGTGGGGCAACCAGACAACTGTGATGGAATAGCACCAGCTGTGTATTCTTGCCAAAAAGTGGAACCTGAATCTAACCAAACCTCTAGAGCTAAGCTTCATTTATAGGAAATACAAAGAAAAGAGGAATACTTTAAATGATGCCACAAGGAAACAGACAAACCCAGAAAATGGAACAGTGCACAGGACAGTTGGTTTGTACAACTAGTCAATGGCAGGGGGAAAGGAGGGAAGACTGTCCTCAATCAAAAGAGACTTGAGTGTCATAACAACCAAATGCAATGTAGGGAGCTGTTTAGGTCTGGACTTAAACCTATAATAAAAGGACAATTTTGAGATAATCAGGGGAATTCGATTATGGACTGAAGAGTCAGGTGCTGCTAAAACATCATTATTAATTATGTCTTGTGTGATAATGGTATTATGGTTATATAGAGAGTGTCAATTTTTTGAAAACAAGATGCACACTGAAGTCTGTAAGGGTGAAATAACATGACATCTGGGATTTGTTTTAAAATGAAAGTCTGATGATTTTAAATTTGTGTATTGGGAGTATGTACTATTCTCTGCTTTTGATATGTCAGAAAATTTTTTTTTTTTTTTTTGGCGGTACGCGGGCCTCTCACCGTTGCGGCCTCTCCCGCTGCGGAACACAGGCTCCGGACGCCCAGGCTCAGCGGCCATGGCTCACGGGCCCAGCCGCTCCGCGGCATGCGGGATCCTCCTGAACGGGGGCACGAACCCGTGTCCCCTGCATCGGCAAGCGGACTCTCAACCACTGCGCCACCAGGGAAGCCCAATATGTCAGAAAATTTTTATATAAAATAGTAAATAGAAAATGCAAGGTGCAAAATGTATGTATGGTATGCTCTTTTGCTTAAGAAAGGAAGGAATAAGAATATATATTTTATTTTCTTGTGTTTGCATTGGGAGGATACACAAAAGACATGACAATAGAAACCTATAGGTTGGGTTGGGGAAATTAGTGGACTTGGAGGGGTGGGAATAAGGCTTCTTAATGTAAGCTTTTTATATTGCTTTAAACTTTAGCCATTTGGATGTATTACCTAAACAGTTTTAAAAAAACAAGAAACAAAAGTTAAATGAACATGACAATGTTCAGAAACAGTCCTTTATACACAGAATAAAAGAAAGGGGTTAGAGTAGATTTCTAGGCTCCTTCATGTCTAGACTTCAATGAATTAATACATTGTTAATGTTTTATAAAGTTGGACCCAGTAGCAATTCTAGAGATGAACAGAAAACAGAGTAATAATTTAAAAAAACCAAAAAACAAAAATCAGAACACAAAATCTGATGGCTAAAACTTTTAAGAGTGTTGCTTGAAGTCATGCTGTTAGTAAATCTAACCTCTGACCCCGTGTTTAATCAAGTCTGCCTTACACTTGAATATGGGCATTTGTTGGTTGTTTTTAGATATGTGGGCAGACCCATTAAGGGCAGATATGAAATTCATGAAACATGGTTTATAATGGAAAAAATCTGGAGCTTAGGGGACTCATGTTCTTATTTGAAATGACCAATCATGTACCTTTGGGCAAATCAATCTTTTCAGGTCTCAGTTTCCCTTATATATACAATGAAGAAATTGAACATGATCTCTTGAGTAACTGCTAGCTCTGTGGCACTATGGAAGTACACACATAGAACAAGCTGGATATTTATATTACATGCATTTAATAAGGTTTAAAGTGAATTACAAGGACTTCCCTGGTGGCGCAGTGGTTAAGAAGCCGCCTGCCAATGCAGGTGACACGGGTTCGAACCCTGGTCCGGGAAGATCCCACATGCCGTGGAGCAACTAAGCCCATGCGCCACACCTACTGAGCCTGCGCTCTAGAGCCCGCGAGCCACAACTACTGAGCCCACGTGCTACAACTACTGAAGCCCGTGCACCTAGAGCCTGTGCTCTGCAACAAGAGAAGCCACCGCAACGAGAAGCCCGTGCACCACAACGAAGAGTAGCCCCCGCTCACCGCAACTAGAAAAAAAATAAATATATAAAGTGAATGACAAGGAAATTCAGGCAGAGAAGACAGAGAAAGACCACAGGGTTTTCAGAAACTATTTCATCGTGATCTCACTTCCCTTTTGTAAATAACCATTGGCTTTTAAGGTTTCCAGACAAAAGTTACTCTCCCAGGGCTGAGATTGTTTGGGTCTGAGATGTTACCTCAGTGATGGAGAGTGTGGCTGGAACTCAACACTTTCTGACAGTTAATGCTCGAAGCCTGTGGGGTGGGAGGAGAGGGGATATCTTGTGTATATGAGAGGAAATAGAACATTGAGGTCCCCTCAGTTCCCCCCACAGGAGGGGGAAAGAAGCATTGCAGAAAGGAACGCATTTTTCCTAAGTGGAAGAGTTTGGAAGTTCAGGTCAAAGTCAGAATATTAGAGCAGGGAGCTGTGCATATATCACCTAGCACAATTTTCTCATTTTATAAACTTTATAAATGAGGAGGCAGACCTAACAAGGTTATATGACATAGCCCAATTCGTGTTAGAGCAAAGGCTAAGAATTAGGCTCATGACTGGAGCGGAAAGGGCACCTAAACATGAGTATAAGGAATAGGCCATTCATGGTGGTATTTCCCACCTCCTAGTCCAGTGCCTGACACATAGTAGGTGCTTCATAAACATTGGTCACAGGACTCACCAGTTGACTGACTTGACTGAATGAATGCATGAGTGATACATTTCTACCTGTGTTTCCAATAAATACTGTCCATTTCAAACAGAGGACTATATATTATTTCACCGGAGACAGTAGAGGGCTCACTCTACTTGCCAAGAGACACTTGAGGAAGTAACCCTTTTCTTCCTCTGATTATTGCTTCCTCTTTGTTGATGCGGACAGAATAAATGTCAGAGTCCTCACAGGATGTGTGTGGTCTAGCATAGGAGAGAAGCGGGGTTTCCTTCGCTGTCATCATAGACTTGACAGTGTTAATAGAGGAGTGATTGGTCATCAGACATCTGGTGTGCTGGGCCTGCAGTTGGGAGAGTGGCCACTGCTCCTGTGACTGGGGAGGAGAGACAGTTCCAGGAAGTACCCAGTTCAGCTGGAGAATTAAAACGGCACCTAAACAGAGCCATTCTTTGCCTTTTCTTCTTCAGAACCCATGTTTTCACATTTTTCCTTTGACTGTGTCCTGTTCTTGCTGCTACTACTTACAAGTAAGTCTGGATTTTTGGAATTGGGTGGTGCAAGATGAAGATGCAAGGATGGTCATCATAATGCTAGCAAGAGCAAAAGTTTGGAAGCAACCTAAATGTCCACCAGTAGGGTAGTGGGTAAAGAAATTATGATATATCCATGATACAAACAGTGATGCTGACGAAACATAATGATATGAGATGTCTGTAAGTCATAAGGTGAATTGAAGAAAGCAAAGAGCAGAATAATGGGTATATTGGACTTCTCTGTGTGTGTGTGTGTGTGTGTGTGTGTGTGTGTGTGTGTGTGTGTGTGTTGCAGGGGAGTGGGAGTACATGAATGCTTCTTAATGAATAGACTCTGGGAAAGGGAGCTGGGAAATGGAAAAGAGCAGGGAGAGGGCGTAGAGTTTTCATATACTTTTCATGCTGTTTGAATATATGTGTGTACATATATATATAAATTAATTTTCAACCTCAGAACAGCCATACACTAACTTCTTATTCAGCCAAGGGTTTTTATTTATTATGTGCCTGGTGCTTGAAAAGCAAAAGAGATGTGTGTTAGGATAACTGCCCTGTGTTAGTGAACAGACAACTAGCCCAGATGGGTGAGCTCTTTTCCTGGCCGACAATTACCCATTCATTGTCTGATTGTCTGTTTCCATCAGCACTGCCCTTTGGTGTTCACAGGACCGGCCACAGTTCTCTCCTGGGGCACTGGTTTTCAAAGGGAGGTTTTGAGACCAGCCATATCAGCATGTCCTGGGAACTTGTTAGAAATACAATTTTTGCCCCCCCCCACCCCCCGCCAAACTATTAAATTAGGAGCTCCGATTAATATTTAATCAGATTGATTAACTCTAAACTCTGATGGTTGAGCCCAGCCGTCTGTGTTTGAACAAGGCTTCCTGGAGATTCCAGTGCCCCTCAAGTCTGAGAATCATTGCTGTAGTGAACTGTCCTCCAAACAGGATAGCAGTAGTGGTTTCCTCTTTATTCTGCAAGGCATTGCTTGCAGTTTTCTTGAAATGGAGCAGCCTCCCTCATTGCTCTCCTTCCCTCTTCACGCAGGGTCTTTGGAAGGAGTATACATGTCTGAGGTGGGTCAGGATGCTGATCTGCCCTGCGCCTACTCTCCACCCACCCCTGAGGATCTCGTGCCTGTGTGTTGGGGCAAGGGACCCTGCCCTTTGTTTCAATGTCACAGTTTGGTACTCAGCACTGATGGAAGGAACTTGAACTATTGGACATCCAGCAGATACCTACTAAAGAGGAATTTCCACGAAGGAGACGTGACCTTGACCATAAAGAATGTGACTTTAGCTGACAGTGGGACCTATTGCTGCCGGATCCAATTCCCAGGCCTAATGAATGATCAAAAATCAAACCTGGAGTTGGTCATCAAACCAGGTGAGTGGACCTTTGCATACTTTCTTTCTGAATGACATTTGCCTGTGGATCATATTAAATACACTGATTGGTCTCACCTCTGGTCTTCCCAATTAAAGCCCTCAGGTTGGGCCCCTAAGACCTGAAGTTTAACAGGCCCCACCAGCATTGCCCAGCCATGTTTAATTCCCTCCATCTATTTTGAACCTCATGGCCAGGATCTAGAGAATGGAGGAAAGGCCTAGATCAGAGGTCTGAGTACCTGAGCGGTCATTAAAATCACCTGGGGAACCTTTTAACTCCCACAGATGCTTGGGCTCCACCCCACAACCAGAAAAATCACCATCTCTGGAGGTAGAGCCTGAGTGCGGGGGTTTTACAAAGTCTACCCCTGATGATTCTCCCCCATGTGCAGCCAGGATTGAGAACCACTGGACTCTGCATGTGTCAGGGAGAGGGGGCACGTGTGCTTGCATGTTTTAACATTTATAGAGCATGTACTTAGTGGCTGATGGAGCTAAGTTCAAATCTGACACTGCTTCTTACCAGCTGTGTAATCTTGGGCAAGTTATTTAAACTCTGTGACCTCCTCCTCTGTAAAATATGATACTGCCTACCCTATAGGCCACTGGAAGGATTTTATGAGGTGTTTGATGAAAAACATTTACTGTGGCTGTAAGTTCCATTATTAACAATCAGACTGTGATAATGATGACTGTAACACACCTCTGTCAGACGTTTGGATTGTCATACACTCTCAACGAAGGTGTGTTCAGGTAGGTTTGGAAGTTGAGCGTGTGTTTCTCTTCTTTTGTTGTGTTTACAGTTATTTCTGCTGCCCCTTTGATTCCCTGCAACAAGCTCTCTGCTCTCAGAGAGGCCTCATCCTTACGTTGGTTTCTGTCTTTAGCCAAGGTCACCCCTGCTGGGACTCCATGGAGGGACATCACTACAGCCTTTCCAAGGACGCTCACCACCGAGGGACCTGGCTCAGGTAATTACATATGGGGTCTAGGAGGAAGCCTTTAGTTGGTTTCTGAGTTAAGAGGATTTTGAATATGGGGAAAACATGAGAAAACAGTTTGAGTTTTCTCAAACTGTGCACCCAAGATAGTGTTTGAGGTGAGGGAGGTGGTGGAAGTAAATTTGTGCTGGGAAAAAGGAGCCCTGGGTTAGGGTTCTAGATTAGTCAGGAGTAGCCCTCAGACCTGGGCCAAAGCCTTTCGCTTCTCTGGAAAGCAACTTCCTCTTCTGTCTGAGGTACGGGTTCAGAGACTTTTGGATCTCACCACCCAGTATAATTCCCAACCCCCAAAAAAGAATTTTGATGAGCTATGTATTTTGCCAAACAAGGAAAGAAAATTTCTACTATTGCCACCCCTGCATTAAAAAAAAAAAGGACACTTTTAAATTAAATAAGTTTAATCTAATGAAAAACTCATTACGCTGTCCTTATTATTTTCTGATTTACTCCTGGACTGGTGATGTTTTCATGAACTGACCCCAGTCCATGTTTGGTGTAATCTGGATTAGGTGATTTCAAGAATCCCTTCTAACGGGAATAAAGTCCGTCATCTTCCTCAGATTTTGACCTCAGAAGGAGCAGCTAAATTCTTCAACTAATTCAACAAGGACTTTTCCCTGCTGCTTTGGAAGAGAAGATAGGGTCGAAAGAGCAGACCTCAGGTCACGTTGATCAGGGAGGTTAATCTTAAATATTTCCTGTCAGAGTCCTGGTCTCCCTAAACTCTCTGGAGCTCAGTCTTTCATTCTGTAAAATGAGGTTAATAATAGGTAGATTCCAAATCCTAATCTCATAAATCTCAGATTTAAATAAGGAAGCGTGTCTAAGTGCTTAGCGCAGTGTCTGATCCTGGTACCTACTCAATACATGTTAGTTATTGTCATTATCGGTAAGATTCAGAGGCAGAATGAGATTGTGGTTAAGTATGTCAGTGACAGGCAGGATGGGTTCTAATGTCAGCTTTTTGTATTAGTTTCATGAACTCAGTTATGTTGCTCAAACTCTGTGAGGCTCAATTTCCTTACCTCTACAATGAGGGTAATTCCAGTGCCTAGGTCATAAGATTGTTGTAAAGACTGATGTGATCATGTATGTAAAGCACTCAGCATAGTGCCTGGCCCAGAGAAAGCACTCAAATATTAATTATTATTATAGATATTAACATCAGCTCTCTAGAGGTTGAATCTTTGGTGGTTCTTTAGTCACTGGTAGCCAACATCTCTTATGAAATTAGTGAGGAAATTAAATATGGTGGAAACAGATGATCGCCCACGTAGTGGGCTAATCAAATCATACATGTGTTCATCATATGCCATTGTTATATTTTAAAGAATTCTACAACTGTAGACCTAGAAGAGACTTGAAGGATCCCACTTTCCCATCTCATGTTTCAAGGTTCTTTACAACGTCACTCCCAAGTTGGCATTTGCTGTATGGTTACCCACCTTCTGAGATGGAGAGGTAGCTTCCTCACAACACAGTGCGTGTTTTTTTAGAAGTGTCTATACCATAACCAGAAGTGTCCTTCCTTTCAGTTTTTACTTGTTTGTTCCTTCCCTTTAGGGCAACAGAAATGGAGCCATCTTTTGCATCTGAGAATATAGGCAGAGTAGCTACAATCTCTGAGCTTTTCAAAGGCCTGAGAAAATACTTAAAGAAAGGCAATGGCTCCAAACTATGAAAATCAAATGGAAAATTGATTTAAAAAAATTTGATCAAAAAAAGTTAGACAGTCTTACCATTTAGGCCAAGAAAAGTAACTATAGGGAAGCAGAAACTGGATTTACACTAGAAAATGTTGTGTGTGGTTAAGATACATGTTTACTTAGTAGTTCCACCAGTGTGGTTTTTAAATTCCTTTTGGGAAATAGGAGCTAAGGTAAGTGGAAGATAATCTCTTTCCTTTCCTTTTTTTTTTTTAAACTTTAGGCTGAGAATATGCTTTTATAATATTAAAATCAGAGTCTGTAAACCAGTTCTACATTAAAAGGTTTAGACTTCTAAGCTTCCAGAAAGTGACCTTGACATTTAGAAAGTTTCAGATCCTCTGACTCACACAGAAAAATACGTTGGCATGCTTAATCTTCCCAAAGCTGACAACTTATTGGTTTTTAGAATGCAGTGTTTACAAGGTCAGGGCCTGTGCGCATCTTGTTCACTGTTCTTTCCCTGTCCCCTGTGCCTGGCATAGAGTGGGGGTGTAGTACATGTTCATCGAATGGATAGGCAGATGACTAACTAAATGAATAAAAAGGAAAGAAGGTGAGCTGGCAGCTGGGCAGTGTGGAGGCTTCATCATCACAGTGCCGAGATGAGCCTTGCTGGAGGCAGCACAGTTAAGAGTGTGTGCTTAAAGCCACATGGACGTAAATTGGAAGGCCATTTCTGTTATTCACTAAGCTGTGTGAATTTGGGTAAGTCACTTAGCTTCCTAATTCTCAGCTTCTTCATCTCTGTAATGGGACTAATAGTCCCTACTTTAAGATAGTTGTTTTGAATGCTAAATGAGATACTTCCCTTGAAGAATTTAGTACAATGCCTGTTCATGGTAAATTATAGTTACAGTTATTATTATTTTCAATTTTTTAGGGAACAAAATACCCTGTCTTACTCTTAATGAGTAAATGTTAAATTTTTTTTAAAGAAAATTAACTTTTGTTACCTTTCAATTTCTAACCATGCCACATCTTCTTTATCCATTCATCTGTTGATGGACATTTGTACAATGGAATATTACTCAGTCATAAAAAAGGATGAAATAATGCCATTTGCAGCAACATGGATGGACTTTGAGATGATCATACTAAGTGAAGTAAGCCAGACAGAGAAAGGCAAATATCATATGATATCACTTATATGTGGAATCTAAAAAAAATGATACATACGAACTTATTTACAAAACAGAAATAGACCTACAGACATAGAAAACAAACGTATGGTTACCAAAGGGGAAGGAGAAGGGAGGGATAAATTAAGAGTTGGGGATTAACATATACACACTACTATATGTAAAACAGATAATTAACAAGGACCTACTGTATAGCACAGGAAACTATACTCAATATTTTGTAATAACCTATCAGGGAAAAGAATCTGAAAAAGAATATATATATATATTCTGAATCACTTTGCTGTACACCTGAAACTAACACAACATTGTAAATCAACTATACTTCAATTAAAAAAATGAACAAAATAAATATTAGAGAACAGTTATTTGATCTAAAAAAAGTCTAATTATAATGCCTGCCTCTGTGTGATCAGTGTTGTTGGAATTTTGAAGACCTCTTTAGGGCCCTGAGGACACAACAAACCACATATTCAAAATAGGTTTTCCTGGAAGAAGTCTCCAATTCATAGAACATAAGTAGTTGGGTACATCATCTGGACGAAAAAAATGTGGTCATCCTGAAGTTGATTTGTAAGTGTCCAGTAAGTTTTGTTTGTCTCTCAGTTAATTATTGTGAAGATAATGGAGTAGAATTAATTTCAAATAGGATTATAGGTAGCTTTTAAGATTTTAAAAAAACTCATATAAAAGAAAGCATTCTTAACTGTTCTACTGGCTATTTTTCTTCTTTGTGGCAGAGACACAGACACTGGAGACCCTCCATGATAAAAATCAAACAGTGAGTAACTGTGTGTGTGAGCTGACCTTATGCTTAACTCAGAGGAAAAAAAGTATGGCTTTAGACTTCCTTCCTGCCCACTCATTCCTTGGGGGAAAATGCCTTAATCTCCCTTGGCTTCAGGTTCCTTGGCTGTAACATGTTGCTGATAACTGTTGTAACTGCAAGTCCTGTTGTAAGGATGGAGTGGGGTGATGCATGTAAAGTGCCTGTCACATAGTAGGTGCTGGAAAACCAAAAGGAAGAAGCATTAGCATTTTGTCCTTATTCTCAAATTTTACAGTTGTATATCACTGTGGAGGGTTCGGACACCCTCCATCACCCCAGAGTATGTTTCTCCTTGCTTCCATTGCAACCCTAATGACAAAGATTGTTTGTTTAAATTTATTTATTTATGATAAGACACCAGGCAAGAATATTCTAACCCAAGAACTTAGGTATCTAACTAAAAATAAAGCAGTATTTTAATCGACCACCGTTTTAGTGTCTCCCACCTTCTCAGAGTAAAAGGGAAAACCACTAAAACAGAGGTCTCCAATCCCCGGGCCGTGGACTGGTACTGGTCTGCGGCCTGTTAGGAACTGGGCTGCACAGCAGGAGGTGAGCAGCGGGCGAGCAAGCGAAGCTTCATCTGCCGCTCCCCATCGCTCCCCATCGCTCGTGTTACCGCCTGAAGCATCCCCCCTCCATCCCCCCCAACCCCCGTCTGTGGAACAATTGTCTTCCTTGAAACGCCAAAAAGGTTGGGGACCACTGCATTAGAGAACAACCTGATAGCAGTGACTGGAAAATTCTTTGAGGACGTATCCAGGGGTCTGCATTCATTTAACTCAATCTCTGACTCAGTGTCAAGCATTTTTTGTTTGTCCTGTCTTCTTTGCAATCCAGGTCTGCCTTTTCAGTACCTCTGTGTGCCCACAGTGCTTACTGCAAGTGACCTTGCACGGTGCACTCCTGCAGTAAATGTCTGTTGAATAAATGGAAGACTTAATTCCTTGACGTTGTTTTAAAAGTGTTTACCATTACTCTTTTTAAAGGAGGAACATGAAGTGAAATTTTAGAAGCAGTATGTTCGCTGTGACTGAGTTAACAAAATATCTAATTAATTAGAGCAATAGCAATAATAGCTACCACTGATTGAGATTTATCCTGTACCAGGCTCTGTGCCAAGCATTTTCTGGTTTTCGTCACTTAATTTTCCTGATAACTCTACACAGCTCTTCCTGATGACACAGCTCTTTGGTGACAGAACTGGGATTT
This sequence comes from Phocoena sinus, assembly GCF_008692025.1. Classification (NCBI taxonomy): domain Eukaryota; kingdom Metazoa; phylum Chordata; class Mammalia; order Artiodactyla; family Phocoenidae; genus Phocoena; species Phocoena sinus. Next base: position 39,147,866 of record NC_045765.1, read on the forward strand.
GAACCCAAGACAGTCTGGCTGCAAATTCCTAGCTTTTAAATCACTGTCTTTCTGTGAAAGTTGGGGTTTCATGGCAAGACACCAAATTTAGACCACTCTGAAACTCCCTGGGAACACCAGGGAATCATCAATGAACAGGGCCCCACTTTTTATGTGAGGAAAGGGGAGTCCATTTACTAAGGCTGCTTCTCCACCCACAGCACAGACAGGCACCTCTTATTCCCTTGCTAACACCAAAGATTCAGCTAATCCCTTTCTTTGGGTGGTTTGAGGCTTGTCTAGAAGGGGACAGATCATGAGTCATTTCAAGGTCCCTGCATTCCTGAGATACTGTGAAAGGGATGGTCCCATGCATAAGTCATGAGACTGGCTGGGCAGACAATGGATTTCTGGTCATTTGCTGCAATTCTGTTTGTGTTTCCATAGGAAATATCCACACTGGCTAATGAGTTACAAGACATGGGCGCCACCACCAGAATAGGCCTCTACATCGGAGCAGGGGTTTCTGCTGGGCTGGCTCTCGTTCTTATCTCTGGTGCTTTAATTCTCAAATGTAAGTCATTTGATGGTGCTTCTCTCTCCATCTGATAAGGAACTGTTAATATAGGAACCAACACAAGCCTAAGATAGAACTATTAGTTTATATTTATACCTACAGGTGATTAGAATAAATACTCTTTAGTCCTTCCAAACCTCAACAATAATAATAGCTCATTTTTATTCAGTGCTTACCATGTAACAGGCATGTTTTATATTTATTATTGTCACCATCTCATATAAGGTAGATAGCACTGTTATTCCTATTCTCATAGCAGAGGAGAATAACGTTTAGAGACAGTAAGCTTTCAAGGTTTTCTCAAGGTTTCAGAATCAGTAAGTGGCAAAGCTGGAATTCAAATTCAAGCAGGTTGATTCTAGTACCTGTTTTTTTATCTTTTGTTAAGAAAATAAACCTTTTTAATTCATGAACATGTCCAGTTTTATTAGGAAGCACAACAACGACAATCACTTTCTTCTGTGCATTTTTCTATCTTATTTCTCAGGCATGGTTCTTTAAAGAGGGGTAGCAGGTTCCTTTAACACTGGGTCATGCCCAGAGTCGCAGCGTTTGTATTTTCCTCCATTGTGACACTCAGCACACATATTTTATTTCTAAGTTACTTATCTTTATTAAAAAAAATTAAGTATGATTTATCTGCAATAAACTGTATATTTAAAGTGTGTTCAACTTGATGAATTTCAATAGATGGTTTCACCCAGGAAACCATCACCGCAATCAATGCCCAAACACTTCCATCACCCCGAAAGCCTCACATACTTTTATAACTGTGATATATTCTCTTCTCTTTGGTGCAGAGACCAAGGCCTTATACCACTATTATTTTATCAGCCTTTCTTACTAATACATAAACATCAACTATGTGTAGGGTTACAAACCATTCCAAATTTTCCCAGGATTGAAGGAGGTTCCTAATGTGTGGGTTTTCAGTGCTAAAACTGGAACAGTCCAGGGAAAACTGGGATGAGTTGCTCATCCTGTGTGGCTTGAAGCTGCCAAGTGCTTTATGTGCATTAAATCCTCATAACTACCCTGTTGAGAAAGGTACTAATATTATTCTCATGTACCAGTTGGAGAACCAGTGTGCTAAAAGGTTAAGTAACTTGCCCAAAGCTACACAGTTAATTGATAGAGGATTTGAAACTGGGGCTGTCTTGCTCACCATTTTGTTACTCTGCCATTAATGGTAAATGGATTGCTGAGAGCAAGAAGCTACTCACCCCCACTTACCTGGGTTTATGGAGAGATAGCAGTGGAGTTTGGAAATTGACCACATGAATATGGAGTCTACAGGTTGATAAGGAGCAATGACCACACCCACTTTTTGAGTTTTGCCGAGGCCTGGACTGTTCTGGTTTGTGTAGAGGGTATGCAAGCAGGGTGATGAGGAGTGGGAGAAGTCATGTTTTGTGCACACATATGATTACTCCCAAAACATGACTACATGGAAGAATAGATGGGAAAGTTGTATTCAATCTGCAGTCTTTTCCCTAGAAGTTGCTGGAGAAAATCATACAACCAAGGTGATAGGTTTTTAAGTCATGACATCAAAGCCATAAATTGGTACTCAGTAATGCCCAGCAATCCTGTATGTTTCTAGTGCACTGTCTGAGATGAGCATCACATACTTCATTGATGCTCAAATCTCCCTCACCTCTCACTGCACTGATGAAGTATTAAAAGCCTGTTTCAACCACTTTGCCTCAGCCAAGACTTCATTCTTCCTTTGATCACTTTCTCCAGAATCATCTCTCTCTCCATTCCTGTTTATGCTATTTTTATTAGTATAAAAATATGGCCTAGTTCACACATTTCTCTCCAGTGACTCCCATTTCTCTGCTCTCCTTTACAGCCGTATTTCTCAGATGAGTTGTTCCTACCTCTCACCCCTCCACACTCTTTAACCACGCCCCCTCCCAATTTAGCTTCTACACCTGAAGTGCCATGGAAATAGTTTCAGTCAAGCTCACCAGTGACCTCCATTTTGCTAAATCCTGTAGATACCTCTGTCTCCACTGTAGTACGTCTTTCAGCAATAACTAAGTTGATTCTCACTCATTCTAAAAAGTCTTCCTTCTCTTGGCTTCTGAAACACCAGTGTCTTCACTAGCCACACCTTTCAGTCATTTTTGTTATTTTCTCTTCTTCAGCATGATCTTTAGATGTTGTGATTCCCCAGGGCTGGCCCTTTTCCTCTCTCCATGCCCTCTGGCTGATGATGACCTATATTCCCATAGACTTAAATGTCATCCTTAATTTCTCTCTCCAGCACTCAAAGGTGTTGATACTGATTGGCCAGCTGTCCAGTTGTTATCTCCACTTAGATGTGTCCCACATTGTGTCAAGAAAGGAGCTCTAGAGTCTATATTCCACCTTTTTAGAACCCAACCTCCCCCTCCCTGATCTTCTTCATCATAGTGTTTCATTATCATACATCTGGTTGCTTAAGCCAGAGAGCCAGAAGCCATCCTTGAATCCCCTCTTTCATCACTCCTAGTACACAATCCAACTTCACTTTCCTGCACTTTCTCCAAATATCTAAAATCCTTTCGTAATTCTGCATCTCTGTTTCACCACCTTACTCTGAGGCAGTTCTCTATTTACCTCCTCATTTTTTCATACCTCCTTTTAATTCATTCTCCACACAGCAGCCAAACCCAGTCAGATCATATTTCTGGCCTTCAGTTATTTCCTATGTCTTAGAATAAAATCCAAACTCCTGATTATGACTTACAAGGTCCTATAGTATCTAGCCCAGCCTCCCTCTCAGACCTTACCGTGTGCCACTCTCTTATTCCAGCCATGCTTTCAGTTTCAGCCACTCACTACTATCTTTTCCAGGGCTTTACTCGATCCAGAATGCTCACCCCGGCTTTTCATTTGGCTGACTCATTCTCTTCTTTCAGAACTGAGCTTAAAGATCATTTCTTCTGAGAATTCTTTCCTGATTAACTTCTTGATTATCTATTCCAGTGCGTTGTTGTTTTCTTTTTAAATTGAAATACAGTTGATTTACAATATTGTGTTAGTTTCAGGTATACAGCAAAGTGATTTCAGTTATATATATATAAAATATATATATATATTTTTTCAGATTCTTTTCCATTATAGTTTATTATAAGCTATTGAGGGCTTCCCTGGTGGCGCAGTGGTTGACGGTCCACCTGCTGATGCAGGGGACACGGGTTCGTGCCCTGGTCCGGGAAGATCCCATATGCCGCGGAGCAGCTGGGCCCGTGAGCCATGGCCACTGAGCCTGCACGTCCGGAGCCTGTGCTCCGCAACAGGAGAGGCCACAGCAGTGAGAGGCCCGCGTACCCCAAAAAAAAAAAAATTGAGTATAGCTCCCTTGCTATACAGTAAATCCTTGTTGTTTATCTATTTTATTTATAGTGGTGTGTATCTGTTATTCCCAAACCCCTAATTTATCCCTACCCCCCCTTCCCTTTGGTAACCATAAGTTTGTTTTCTGTGTCTGTTCCTGTTTTATAAATAAATCCATTTGTATTATTTTTTAGATGTCACATGTGTGACATCATATAATATTTGTCTTTGATTTACTTCACTCAGTATGATAATCTCTAGGCCCATCCATTTTGCTGCAATACTTTTCTTTCTATTACATCACAATTTGAAATTATTTTATTTTTCCCACTTACTTTTTTTTTCTTAAATGCCTCTCTCACTAGAAGACAAGTTTCATGATGTCAGGGCTTATAGTTCACCTTTGTGTCCCTGGTGCTTAGCGTACTACCAGACACGTAGTGGGCGCTCCCTACATTTGTTAAATATGAAAAATGCACCTTCATTACTTTCAGCATAGTTTATGTAATAAATCAAGACGCATATCAGTGGTTTGATTTAATTCAATCTAATAGGTAGACCAGACTTCCCTAAACAATCTTTGCCTCCAGTTAGCTCATTTTATTTATCTCATTTACTTTATGAAAGCATTTTAAATTGACTTTTCTTCGCCTTTTTACCTAGGGTATTCTGATAGCAAAGAGAAGATACAAAATTTAAGGTAAGAATAATGCGTGCAGTAGTGGAAGGTGGGAATCTTGGATATTCCTACTCTAATTTGGGCTTTGATCTTTGCTCTTAGAAGTCCTGCCCTGAGACTTTGGGATCTAAAGTTTTACTACTTCCTTTTTGCTTTAGGCCTAGATTTATGAAATGCAAATTTAACATGCTGCTCGGTTTTATTCTTGATCCCTAATCCCTCTAGCTTCTTTAGTCCTAAAGTTAAGGTAGAGAATTTGTCTCCCATTGATAGGAAATGCTTATATATTTCTGATTAAAGGGCTTTTTCAGTGAACTGACCCTTCAGCTGATTGAGTACTTACTACATCCGGGTTCTGGGTGGCCACTGGTTTATAGACATGAACAAGAAACTCAGAATCTACTCTCAGGGCTTTTACAACCCAGCCCAGCTCTTCTTAACTCTGATTGCCTATTAGAATCATCCAGGGCACTTAAGCATACTATTGTCAACCCCAGAGCAAATAAATCAGAATCTTTGGGGATGAGGCCTAACCATAGGTATTGTTCTAAAAACTTTCAAGAAAAAAGTGATTCTGTCCACTGCATATTCTCTAAACCACTAATAATTTTAGACTAAATCTAGATCGTATAGTTATGAAGACAAAATAGTCTGCAGTAAAAAAGTCAAATAAGATCAAATAAAATATTTAATTATCAATGGCTTTATATTTTCTGTGTCAGTATTCTTTATTAGAACTGAAACTTGAAATGTGGTAATATCAATAGGTAATATTTACATGCAATAATTCATTCTTTATGAAATTATTTGGTTAATGTTCATCTCCACCTATAAATGTAAACTCCATAGAAAATTAGGAACTTGTCTGCCACATTAACAACTGTATCTCCTAGCACACACCTAATTCTTAGTATGCATTTGATATTTGAGGGTTGAATGAATAAACGTTCCTTACAGCAGCCCTGTGAGATAGAGTACTTATTCCCATTTTATAGAGGAGGACCCTGAGACACTAAAGTTTACTAATATACAGCCTCTAGGGGATTTTTGTGTTTTGTTCACTGTTGCATCTCTTGATGCGTAGAACAGTATAAACACGTTAAATAGTTCTTGAATGAATAAATGAAAAAAGCAAATCCAACTTACCCAAGATCACATGGGTGGAAAGCAACAGAGGCAGAATTCGAACTCAAGTCTCATTGGATCCATAACACATTCATTTCTTTTACTTTTTGAAATTGTTCAAGCTGACATAATAATTGAAATAATAGTGCAAGGAACAGTAGAACCCTTCACCTAAGCGTGTCGTTTAATATTTTGTCACATTTGCTTTATCAGTTTCTCTATTTACATACATATTTTTTTTTCTGAACCACTTGTAAAGGTGTTTCAGACATCTTGACATTTCACCTAAACACTTCAGTCTGCACTTCCTCAGAATAAGGACATTCTCTTAGATAACACAATGACATTTTTATACCTAAGAAAATTCAGATTAATTTGAATTTGTGCAGTTATTCCCCAGACTATTTTCATTACTATTTTATGTTTCCCCTGCCTAGTCAGGACCTGATCAAGGATCATATACTGCCTTGGTGGCTATCTCTTCAGCAAAGCCCATTCTTTTAACTCTATTCCATGTTGCCTGGGATGCTTAACTCAACTGCATCACTTTATTTCCACAGCCTCATCACTTTGGCCAACCTCCCTCCCTCGGGGTTAGCAAATACAGCAGGAGAGAGGACACATCCAGAGGAAAACATCTATATCATTGAGGAGAATGTATATGAAATGGAGGATCCATACAAGTATTACTGCTCCATCAGCAGTGGGCAGCAGTCCTGACAACCCCTGGGCTGTTGTCTTTCAACGCCACCAGATTCACCACTTCCTTTTGGGGTTTGGTGTTATCTTCTTTGAAAACTATGAGATGGCTCACCTGACTGGTTTTAGAGGTTCTGTCCTCGGCCACCGAGCAGAGTTTTTCCATGTTCTAAAGATAAGTAGCTCACCCGAGGACTGAACTGGGACCAGCATTGTACTTAGACAGGCACAACATTTCCTCTGTGTTCCCGCCACCCAACTCGGAGGCTGCTAATCAGGGCATTAGAGCTCAAATGGGCTTTTATAGAGAGTAGGAATTCTTAATATGGGGTCTCTGGAATTCCAGATATTCAGTTATATGGTGTGTCCGTGAAGCTTCTGAAAATACAGGGGAAATTATGTGCTGAGATACGTGCGTGTCTTTTTCGGTACAGGAAGTCTAAAGGGGCCGCCGATTCTCAAAGAGCTCTGTGAACCGTGGCAGGTTTGGAAACTATTGGAGTAGGAGTAGATGGTCTTGAAGGTTCCCTTTGAGTCTCAAGGTTGATGCTTCTTTGAATGTTGACTCTGTGACAGTAAGTGCCAGTGCACAGCTCTCCTTGGCTTAAGTTAAGAAGACTGCCCAGCAAGGCCTGTGGTGTGGCAGGTGCTCCTGGAGAAAGAGGAAGTATGCTTAGTGTGTGTTGACAGGTTTTGCTTGGGGGTGCACTCAGAGGGAAAGATCTCTGACCAACTTCTCCATTCATGGAGAGAACTTGAGCTGTGTTTCTCACAAAAGAAGAAGTAGTGACTGGGACACAAATTCTGTTTCCTGGTGGAAAGTAGGTAAAGGGCTCCAGCCATATGTATTTGTCCCTGTCAGATCCCCTGATGGAAAGACAATGGCCCTTAAGCTTCAGTTCCAAGATGGTAGAGAGTAGGTCTATCTTGCCTATTTGCTTCCTCCCCAGTCTTGGCACAGCTCTGACACATAATACGGATAGAAACTTACTAAATATCTTGGGAGTGAAAAAATTAAAGAAGCAGAAAGGTAGATTTCTGGGAAGACTTTTCCATTGGAGAGCTCAGACAGAGCTTCACTTGTTGGGGAACTCGAAAATACTCCTAAGTTCCCTTTTCTGCTCTTGTCCAGCATCTGCTCTTCTCAGCATCCTTTCCCTCTCAGGCCCTTGGAAGTGTGTTATTGTCTTTTTTCCCCCTTTCTGCTGAATGAATCAACAATAGGGACCTGTCGCTGCCTGAAAACTGCCTTCCCCAGGTGATGACTGAGCTGCTACTGCGTTGCATGCAGGAGATGTTGGTCACCAAGGATGCAGGCAGCCTGTCTGTTGCAGTGTTTGGGCTGCATCTGGGCAGTATTGGGAAGCACTGGCTTTCTACAGGGAGAACAGTTTGCAAAGTTCCAGGCAGTAGCTTTTAAACAAGCTGAAAAATTAAGTGTTTTAAATTTATGAAATTCTAGAGGGAAGGGACCACAGAAAACATATGAACCAGATTAATGATTCCCCCACAAAAGGGATTCTTATTCTGCAAAAATCTTTACACAAGAATATATATAAAAGGGCGATCATTGCAATGGTGTTTGCGAGAGATGTTTTCCATCAGTTGGGGAATGATTGGTTATTGTGGTATGTCAGCACACTGGCACAAGTAAAAAAAATTAGGTGGTTTCATCATTGAGCTGTTTTGCTAATTCAACAAATATTAAGTGCTTACTCTGTGCCAGGTTCTCTGGTGCTGGGATCATAGAGAGAGACCAAATAGACACATCCCTGACCCCACAGAACTTCTGATTGATCTGACAGGAAGGATGATTTCATTCAGTCAGTCATTCTTTCAGTGAACATTTTTTGTCGACTGCTTTGTGCCAGACACTGTTTTAGTTCCTAGAAATATAGCAGTTAAGGAAACAGACAAGATCCCGACTCTCACAGACCTTGTGTTACTTGTCAAAGGAGAAATCTATATTGCTAAGTCAAAAGAAAAAAGAGTTCTAGAATAGTATATATAGTTAATGCTAATTTTTTTTGCCTTTAAATAATCCAGAAGAATATTCCCAAATTAATATGGTTATTCCACAAGGGCAAATAGTCAAAAGATAGTTTCACTTTTTACTTTTATGTGCTTCTATAATTTGAATTATTTTATCCATTTTTTGTAATAAAAAATAGATTTAAATACTGTAGCAATGTTTTCCTGTCCACCCTCCTCCTCATAGAAAGAAATTAAGACTTGGATAAGTTAAGTTCAAGGTCAAGGTGGGCAGTAGAGTGCGCCAGCACTCTAGACGTGTCTACAGTGTTCCAGCAGAGATTGGAACCCTGGTTTTCAGGGTGGGATCCACTCTACATCAATTATTTGTAATACAGAAGATGGCAGAAAGGGTAACAAACTATCAAGCTACCCCAGAGGGTCTGGGCGATGGCAAGTGGTCACTTAATTAAAAACAATGTAAAAAGATTGAATGTGTGGTTTGCTCTTAGAAGTGTTTAGGATTTTTCTCCCAGAGCTCTGCCATAGAGACCCACAGTACAAGAAGAGGCTCCTTGATCTCTTCAAACTGAAAAATTAAGGTCTTACCGTGTTTTAACTGCCTATCACTTCTAGTGTTAGAATTCCCCAGGCAGAAATTCCAAGTGGTTTAACCTGTCATTAATTTATTTGGGGCCATCCCTTCATGCCTAGTCCCATATAAATTTAATTCTCATTTAAGCTTGAATTAAAAAAAAACTGAATACAAATTAATTTTCTGTCCAGATTTCTACTGAGAAAGTCTTTCTAGAGGTAAGTAGAGATGCCCTTCGTGCTGTAATTTTTAAGATTTTTGTCATCCTTTTCTGGGGCTCAGTTGGGAAGTGGGAAAAAGGAGAGGCGCAGCTGGAACACTTGGTTGGAGGGTTCTCAAGCTTCAGGAGGGCTCAGATTTTGGCCTATTTTCAGTGGAAAACCTATGCAGTGGAGCAATACGAGTTTCAGGATTCTAGATCCTCTATCTTTTTTTTCAGTTGTATTGACTAATTATAAAGGTCATTCCAAGTCACTCTTTTATTAGTAGTAGTTTTCTTTTGTAAATTCTTAGTCAAACTCCTTCTGCTTATGGTGTGACTCTTTTTCCAGAGAAAGCAGTGATGTTTAAAGAAAAAAAAAGTTATTTCAGCTATTCAGGTGTGGTGGTGGCACTGGGACATCTGTTTAAATACCCACATTATTTTAATATAATTGTTTTGTGGATGGGTCACCTTTGGAAAATATTTTATTATAGCTTTATAGTCTATACTTAACAACCTGCTTCATGATAAGTTGACATGTCCTTTGTAATTTCTACATTTTGAAATTGTACTTTTTCATGCATTTTACACCTAGTTTGTGTAAAATAGAAATATTTCACACTCCAATGCAGTGTTATCTTCTTTTGGTCAGTTCTGAAATATCCTTATATCCATATATCTGTATTGAATCTGTTTTAAATTTTATTACCCAGTTTTACTTGCCATTCCTGTTCGCTTGCATGCAGAATTTAGTTTTTATTCTGGAAACCCTTAAGTAAAAAGTAACAACTGTAAAAATATAGGTGAAGGTTGCCATACTAATAATGTAGATTTTTTATTCATTTCTTTATCCCAAAGTTCACCACAAGATCTTAGCAAAAATCTCTTGACCTTAATCTGAGGGCTGAAGCAAGGAGCCAATGGTGAGGGGCTTTGAAAGCTGCCAGCTGCCCAGGTCTCAGTGAAGTCCTCAGAGAGGTGATGCCTTTCCTGTTCTCTCCAGCAAGCCTCCTACTCCAACAAAAATTCCTGGTAGCTAAGCAGCAACCAGACAGCTTCTAACCACCAGGGAAGAAAGGAGTTTTTGAATAGATGGAATTTCAGGTGAGAACTAAGGAATATGACATTTAGTTATCCTAGCTGCCTTATTTCAAGTAAATGTGTTTACAAGGAACTCTGGGTGGGCAAGCTGACTTGGAGCCAATTGCTTTACAGTACGTTGAGACTCTGAGTAAGAATCTCTAAGCAGAAAATACATCTTGTTAGAGTGCTTGTTTCCCATTTTTTTTTTAGGTTTTTATTTTGAAACAATTTGAGATTTGCCGAAAAATTGCAATGATAGTACAAAGAGTTCCTGTATTCAGCAGTTTTTTCAGTTAACAGCTTATATAACCATGGTACCATTTGTCAAAACTAAGATCTTAACATTGGCACGTGACTATTAACTAAACTACAAATTTTGCTTGGATTCCTACTACTGGCTTTTAAATTTTTAAATTAAGTGCTTTTTGAAAAATAGAGTTTAAATTCAAGGTGAAAGTCCCTATTCTGTGTCCTCTCTATCAAAATTTCTCCCCAGTCCTACTCCCCAGGAACAGTCCTTCTAGGCCAGTACTGTCCAGTAGAAATACAGTGTTGTTGTTGTTTTTCATTTTAAGTCTTCACAATCCAGTGAGTGTTTTCCATTTAGAGCACATCTCCATTCTGACTAGTCACATTTTAAGTGCTCAACAGCCACATGTCGCTATTGGCTCTAGAATTAGCAAAGTTCTGGGCCGTTCTCTATTTTTTCTCTCATATACAGACACACACACACACACACACACACACACACACACGCACACGGTAATTTCTTCCACTGCTTATAGAAGACCATCGCTCCATGTCAGAATGGGACAACAGCCTTTACTTAGATAGCTATGTAGTATTAAGTAGAACAAATGTGCGTAACCTATTAAATCACTTTTGCATGCATAGATGTTTAGTTGGGTTTTTTCCGCCCCCCATTTCAAATAAGGCTGCAAGGAACATCCTTTATTCAAAAACCTATGTGCATTTGTGTACTTCCAATGTATATGATTCTGGATATGGAAATGCTGTGTCAAAAGATGTGATTGTATTTGAAGTATCATGACAATAGAAGAGTAGTATATATATATATATATTTTTAACATCTTTATTGGAGTATAATTGCTTTACAATGGTGTGTTAGTTTCTGCTTTATAACAAAGTGAATCAGTTATACATAAACATATGTTCCCATATCTCTTCCTTCTTGTGTCTCCCTCAGAACAGTAGTATATTTTTGAACAAATATACCAGTCAGTGTATTACTAAATGCATATTATCTTTCTCAAGGCAGTCATTTTAGAAAGCAATTTATTTCAACAGTGTTCCTTTCACTCAAAGTAATTTGGTTTTGGTTTTTGAAATTTGACTTAAGAATCAGTTTAAGCTAAAATAACTAGGCCAAGTGACTCTCGTAGGCCTTATTCCTTTGTAGTCACATTTAATATTTATTCACTCATTTATTTCCTCCCTCCCTACTCCCCTCCCTCCATTCCATCCATCCAGTTCCACTTTTGCTTTCCTAACAGTTTGTTCTCCTCACACAGCAGCCTAAGTATTTTCTTTTTCTTTTTTAAAACTCATCAACCAGGTTCAAATACTCTGTTATTTAAAACCTTTCAACAGCTCCACCAGGGCCTGAACTTTCTTCTGATCTCACCAACCCCTCCTTTTTTTGTTGTTTCATCAACACTGGTTTCCTTTCTGCTTCTAGAACAGACCAAGTTCTTTCTGGTTCCAGCACCTTTTTTAGTGAACTTGTGTCCCTCTGTTTAGAATGCTTCTTTCAGACTGTTTGCAGAGCTGCCTTTCTCATCTTTGAGAAATATCATCTTAAATATCATCTAAGAGCTTTCCCTGAACACCCTATCAAAAGTGCCAACCTGCCCATCTCTATTCTAGTTTATTCCCTACGTAGTTTGTTTGAATCTGAAATTCTAATTGTTTACATTTTTGTGATTTGTCTCCCCCAACCCTCAACTGGAAAGTAACTGTCACTTATCTTGTATCTTAAGGACCTAGTGCAACGCTTGACCTGTAGTGGGTGCCAAATAAATATTTGTAGATGGATTGAATGAATGAATGTATGCCTGCTGTACTACAGACTCAAGCCACAATACAGGCACCACAGATACTACAAAGATTTATTTTTCCTTCAAGGAAGTCAGAGTCCATCAGGACAGCATGATGGCCAAGCAAATGATTATAATAAAAGGCAATAAGCTTTGGCAGACCTGCATACTAGATTCTGAGTGATGCAGAAAAGCAGTTTTTGGTGATTTCTTTTTCTTTTTCCTGAAAATACTATCCTTGTCTTCACCACTTCTTTAATTTAGCTCTGTAAAATTCCAGCTGACTCTCATTGAATAAGGATAGCCTGGCACATAGCAGATGCTCAATAAATATTAATTGGGTGAATGAATTAAGTGATGCAGGTGACATGGATTCCAACAGCGGACCTCCAAAAAGCATATAGTGACCCAATGTATTTCCTACTTTGTAGAAAAACATGTGATTTGCAGTGTAAGCCCTTGTATATTTATTAAAACATTATTTTATAATCGTTCACCTTTCTGGAGGCTTGGTGATGTCTGAATGTTGCTTTAGGCAACTTAAATTGCTTTTTTTTTTGTCTATCTGGGATCAAGAAAAGGATGGTTGTAATTAGGCTGTGAAAAATATGTTACACAAATGTAAAAGACTTCCACTTTTGTAAGAACCTGCAGTTTGGGGACGTGTTTTTGTTTTCTTTAGTCAAAACCCTTTACGTGTATTATATAAGCAGTACATTGGTACATTCTTGTTGTAAAATGCTCAAATGATACATAAATATATAGCATTCAACTGAAAGTCCCCCTTGCCTCAGCATGTTTCCCTACCACAGAGGACACTGAATAGTCTGATGGGTATCCACATACATCTTTGCTGTGACTTTTCCATACAGGTACATATGCATATACATACACTGTCACTCTGTCACAGTGTTTTACAAAAATGGGTTCCCACGAGATAGAACTGTTTTTTTCACTTACTATTTCTTGGAAATAGTTCCACGTGAGTGTCCCAATAAAAATTTGACATTCTTTATCAACATAGATAGTTAACAAGCAGAGGGTTCTGTCAACATTGTGTTAAGTCCCGATGCTCACCACCAACAGGGTGCCTTGACAAAGGTTTTGACAGAGCTCAGCATACATTTTGAATAATTGCTACTAGCACAGGAGTTCAACTAGTGCCCAAGTCATGCAGTGGTCTTGGTTTGGGAGACTGCTGAGTCCTTTAGAAAATTCCCCTAACCCTGTCTGATAAAAGCCCAATGCTATTATGTTTTTCTGATCCACCCATCTTCCCTAAAATGGATGTAGAGGAAATGGCTCACAATCACGTGTTATTGCAGCAAGGCACACTGGCTAAAACTGAAAGTTTTCATCCCAAAACAAATCTATTGTCAATGTTTTTAAGTAGAAAGCATTGTTTTGGTTTTGGGAAGGAAGAAAAAGGACCCATCATCTCATAAGTTCTTGGGGAGATGTTCTGCTTTACACAAGGCACTGCCCTCTAGCTGTGTGAGCAGGAGCTCAGCTCACATTCCATTTTCTGGCATCCTTGTCACTCACAACTTCAAAACCCCAAGCATCAATGGACATGGTATTAATAGCTGATATACAGTTTATATCATGGTATATAAATTGTATTGGGGCACAGTGTAGCTCGACTCCATTCTTTTTTTTAAATTGAAGTATAGTTGATTTACAATGTTGTGTTAGTTTCAGGTGTACAGCAAACTGATTCTGTATATATATATATATATATATATATATATATATATATATATATATATATTGTATGTGTGTGTGTGTATATTTCAGATTATTTTCCATTATAGGTTATTACAAGATAATGAATATAGTTTCCTGTGCTGTACAGTAAATCCTTGTTTCTTATCTATTTTATATATAGTAGTGTGTATCTGTTAATCCGATACTCCTAATTTATCCCCTCACTTTCCCCTTTGGTAACCCTAAATTTGTTTTCTATGATGACTTCATTCTTACTGAAGGTGGTGACTTGTTTTCCTAAACTTTCAAGGGTAGAGACTCTGGGTTTTCTTTGTCTACTTAGAATGTTCCATTGCTTAGTATGGTGTGCTCGATAAATATTTGGTGAAATAATGTTTGTTGAGGGAGAAGAACCTGGCTTTCACTTTTGCAACTGCCCTGAGTGACTTCTAAGTGTCTTTTTCTCTGTTCCTCTCTTTGGTTCTCAGTTTATTCACATATAACTCAAGGGGTTTGGCTCCAGGTAGTTAAAGGTCCCTTCATGTATAAACAGTCTCAAAGTCCATATGACTTTTCAGGCCTAGAGTCCAACCCCAAATTAAGACCTGTATTGAATCTTTTGAAAACATCCTACATCAAAAATACTAAAAATACCTAGGAATAAAACTGCCTAAGGAGGTGAAAGACTTGTACTTGGAAAACTACTGAAGATGACACAGATGGAAAGTTATACTGTGTTCTTGGATTGGAAGAATTAATATTGTTAAAATGATCATACTACCCAATGCAATCTACAGATTCAATACAATCCCTACCAAAATACCAATGGCAGCTTTCAAAGAACTAGAAACAATTTAAAAATTTATATGGAAATATGAAAGACCCCAAATTGCCAAAACAGTCTTGAGAAAGAAGAACAGAGGTGGAGGAATCACATTCCCTGACTTCAGACTATACTACAAAGCTACAGTAATCAAAACACTATGGTACTGGCTCAAAAATAGACACATAGATCAATGGAAGAGACTAGAGAGCCCAGAAATAAATCCACACACTTATGGTCAATTAATCTATGACAAAGGAGGTAAGAATATACAATGGAGGAAAGACAGTCTTCGATAAGTGGTGCTGGGAAAACTGGACAGCTACATGTCAAAGAATGAAATTAGAATATTCTTTAACACCACATGCAAAAATAAAGTGGGTTAAAGACCTCAGTGTAAGACGGGAAACCATAAAAGTCCCAGAGGAACACATGGGCAGAACACTTTGACATAAAACATAGCAATATTTTCTTGCATCTGCTCCTAAGGCAACAGAAATAAAAGCAAAAATAAACAAATGGGAACTAATTAAACTTAAAAGCTTTTGCACAGCAAAGGAAACCATTACAAAACAAAAAGACAACATAGTGAATGGGAGAAAATATTTGCAAATTATATGACCAATAAGGGGTTAATATCGAAAATATATAAACAACTCAACATCAGAAAAACAGCCATATTAAAAAATGGGCAGGGCTTCCCTGGTGGCGCAGTGGTTGAGAGTCCGCCTGCCGACGCAGGGGACAGGGGTTCGTGCCCCGGTTTGGGAAGATCCCACATGCCACGGAGCGGCTGGGCCCGTGAGCCATGGCCGCTGAGCCTGCGCGTCCAGAGCCTGTGCTCTGCAACGGGAGAGGCCACAACAGTGAGAGGCCTGCGTACCGCAAGAAAAAAAAAAAGAAAAAAAAAATGGGCAAAAAACCTGAATAGACATTTTTCCAAAGAGTACATGCAGTTGCCCAATAGGCACATGAAAAGATGTTCAACATTGCTTATTATCAGGGAAATGCAAGTCAAAACGACAATGAGGTATCACCTCACACCTATCAGAATGGCTATTGTCAAAAAGAGCAACAATAACAAAAAATGTTGGTGAGGATGTGGAGAAAAGAGAACCCTCATACACTGTTGGTGGGAATGTAAATTGGTGCAGCCTCTGTGGAAAACAGTATGGAGGTTTCTAAAAAACTAAAAATAGAACTACCATATGACCCAGCAATTCCACTCCTTAGTATAAATCTGAAAAAAAAAACAAAAACAATGATTCAAAAAGATAACATGCACCACCATATTCATAGCAACATTATTTACAGTTGCCAAGATATGGAAGCAACCTAAGTGTCCATCAGCAGATGAATGGATAAAGAAGATATGGTGTGTGTGCTGATATATATATATATATATATATATATATATATATATATATATATATACGTATACGCACACACACAATGGAATACTACTCAGACATAAAAAGTAATAAAATTTTGCCATTTGCACCAACATGGATGGACTTGGAGGGTATTATCCTAAGTGAAATAGGTCAGACAGAGAAAGACAAATACTGTATTATATCACTTATATGTGGAATCTAAAAAATAAAACAGACTAGTCAATACAACCAAAAAGGAAACAGACTCACAAATATAGAGAACAAACTAGTAGTTACCAGTGGAGAAAGGGAAAGGGGGAGGGGCAATATAGGGACAGGAGATTAAGAGGTATAAACTATTAGGTATAAAATAAGCTACAAGTATATATTGTACAACACAGGGAATGTAGCCAATATTTTATAAGGACTCTAAATGGATTATAACCTTTAAAAATTGTGAATCAGTGCATTGTACACCTGTAACTTATATAATATTGTATATCAAATATACTTCAATAAAAAATAAAAGCAGCCTAGCAGAGAACAAATACTATTCCAGCTCACTAAGATCTCCTGGTAATCTATTTAGCAAGTGGATCAAATCCAGCAAAAAGACTGACAGAATGGAGAAGCTTGACTTTTAAAGATACTTCCCAACATTCTTATGTAAAGGTGTGGCTAAGAGATAAGGACTAGAATTCCATCTTTATCCGTAAAGAGAAAAGAGAAGGAATCAGTGACAGACCACCAGAGGAGCTGGAAAACGACCTCCTAACTCACTGGTAAGTAAATCCTCTGGAAACTTATGCTGAAGAGAAAACTGGAACTTTGCTGCTTGAACTTTCTCGGTATTATATGGGGTCTTAGGACAATGATGACTGAGCCAATAGAAATTGGGGTAACTCATATAAAATAGATTTGGGTTTCTTGGGAGATAGGTTCTCATTTAAATGGAATCATGGACTTACACATCGGAATTGTTGAAGCTTTTCCTGGGCGACATCACTGAGGGGAGCAGAGGGGAAAAAGAAACCTCAGCAGAATGGAGTGGTACCTTTGGAGGAAGACATACTTATTGAGGGTCTCTTGAAAGCTGTGTGGGGAATTCCCTGGCGGTCTAGTGGTTAGCACTCCGAGCTTCCACTGCAGGGGACATGGAGTCGATCCCTTGTCAGGGAACTAAGATCCTGCATGCCACGTGGCAGGGCCAAAAAAAAAAAAAGAAAGAAAGAAAGCTGTGTGACTTAGAGTCAATGCATCCATTTGCGGAGCCTCTCATCTGTTAGATGGGTGCTATACAATATCATGGAAATAGGAGTATGTGTGTCTGGAGCACAGCTATATTAGCAGTTTTGTTCATCGATGTCTGTGATTTGTACATTTAAAATATGTGTAAAATGTGAAGGAGGAGCCTAGTATTGGCTTCTGACTTTTGCAGATTTGGTAGTATTCTTGTATGTGTTAGAAACTTGACCTTGCAAAGATTAGCAAGTACAAAAGTTTGACTTGGTTGGAGTTTTGTGAGGCTTGGCGTAGAAGGGTGTGGCCAGTTTGGGAAGGTGGGCAGCTTTTAGAGTTTGGAATTTGGCCTTGGCGAACCATTAAATGCTTGAAGGTGGGGAAGATAATTGATTGGATTATTTAGATACTGGAGAAGGTTTAAAAAATAGCTATCCTCAGATGTGGCTTTGCCCCCATAGCCGGCAGCTGCAGGTAGCTGGAGAGCGTGGGCTGCTTGGGCTGGTCTTGGTTTCGTGACCCCTACATCCAGTGGCAGCTCAGTGCTTCCACATGGTCATGCTTGAGTCCCAAGTCCGATGTTCTATCCCTGGTCATGTCAAAGCAGCATTCCCTAATTGGACTATGAATTCTGTCCCTCTATTGCTCCACACATTTTACCTCTCCCAAATCTATACTTCTTCTTCCCCTGAGTCATCTCCAGATAATACAAACATGCTGTTATTTTTACCATCTTAAGAAAACTTTCTCTTGACCCTACTTCCAAACTTCCCCTTCCTTATTATTATTATTTTTTGGATGCAAAACACCTTGAAAGAGTTCCCTGTCTTCAATCTTTAATTCTCTTTTGACTTTCACGTTCCATTAAACCTTTTTCCTGAGATGTAACATACATAGGGAAAGTGAACAATCATTGAGCTGCTCTTCACCGAAACTGCTTTGATCAAGGTCATTAATGATTTCCCTGTTGCTCTGTCCTATAGGCACATCTCATCCCTTTTGCCTTTGCAACGTTTGATTCGTGATCATTGCCTCTTTGTTAATGCACTTGCTTTATTTGGCTGCACAAGGATCCCATTTACTTTTTACTTTTCCTCCTGCTTCCTTGGTTTGCTTCTGTGTGTGTGTTGGTGCCTCTTCCACCTCCACCTTTTGTAGAAGGCCCCAGGACCTAGTCCCTAAGCCGAGGGCATTCCCTGAGCATCAGCTCTGGTTCACGGCTTTAAAATCCCATTTCTATGCCGATGACTCTCAAATATGTACCTTGAGCCCAGACCCCTCTCCTGGACTCTTAACAGTCTCCACTTGGGTGTCTGAGAAATCTCAAACTCAACATGTCCAAAATCCACAGTGTTTCCTTCCAAACTGTGTTCCACACAGCTTCCCCTGTCTCAGCTGGTGGCACCTCCAGTCTTTCCAGTTGCTCAGGCCAAAATCGCTTGCAGTCATCTTTAGGCTGCTACTCCACACCCTGCAGGAAATCCTGCTGTTTTGAAACGTCCAGAGCCTGAGCTGCTCTCCCCTCCTCTCTCCTGAAATACTACAATAGCCTCCTGACAGGTCCTCATGCTTCTCACCCTAAGAGCCCCAGCATTCCTTCTCAGAGGTGAGCCTGACCCCATCACCCCACTGTGCCGCATTGGGGCTCGTTTTCCTGTGGAGTAAGCAGCTGGAAATTCATGTTTGCTGCCTGAGCCTGTGCCTCAACTGGGATGTATCTTTCTAAGGGTCACAAAATTACTCTAAAGAGTAGCGATTGATGGAGGTTGAGTAGCTCAAATTAAAAAACAAAAAAATCCATTGTGCTGTTTGGGAGCCTTTAGGACATAGTGGGGGCTCTCGTGGGAGATGGGCTTGTCAGAAAATCCAATCCTATGGAATTGTACAGTTAATTCACATCTCAGAGCCTTGGTTCTGTGTCCCCATCTTGGCGCTCGCTCACCATTTCCTCCACTTAAAACACCCTCTGCCCCTTCCCCATTCTCCAGCTGTGAAGCTCACATGTCACTTTTTAAAGAGATTTCCTCCCATTCCTCCCTCTCACCCCCTCAGTCATTGAACGGTCTCTCCCCGTGCCTTTGCGCTTCCATAATTTATTCAGTCGATACCTATTGGGTCCCTAAAAAGTTTTCAGGGATAGAGCAGAGAATGGAAGGGGGAGGCCTGCCTTGAAAGGGTTTATGGTCTAGTGTTGAGTGCTGTCCAACACAGTAGCCATGTTTGGCTATTTAAACTTAAAGGTAAATCAAGTTAAATGGAAAAAAAATTAATTCCTTTGTTGTACTGGCCACATTACAAGTGCTTGCACGACACCCATATAGAATAACTCCAGCATCACAGACAGTTCTATTGGATGTCACCGTACAAGAGGGAAGAGAGATGGAACTCATGCGCACACATACACACACACACACACACACACACACACACACACATACATACACACATGTATACAATATATATCACAGGAAACAAGGTAATAAGTGTAGAGAACTGAAACAGTCACTGGTTGGCTACTTTAGATAGAGGGACCTGACGAATGTCTGAGAAAGTGACACTTAAGCAGGAATCAGAATGAAGGGAAGAAATCCGAAAATGATGGGGTGAAGGAATGGGGATCTAGGCAGAAGCACTGGTCCTAAAGTAAGGATACATTTGAAGAAAACCCATGTGGCTGGAGCCCTGTGGGCAGGGAGAGAGCGGTAGAAGAAATCTGAGATGTTGGCAAGGGCCAGATCACTGGGGCTTTGTAAATCTGGGTAAGGAGTTAGATTTTTTTTTTCCTGAAAGAAACATAGGAGGGTTGTAAGTTGAGGAGTGACAGAGTCTGATTATATATTTATCGTTTACATCATTCTGCTCAATTTTATTAGGTGCTTACTTACCTGTGTCTCTGCCTGATTGCACAATTCTGGATTTTTTTCATCCTTGGTGTGTTGAATCATGCCCTGTTAGCCTCAGTATATTAATAATAAGTGTGGTAGAATTGAATTAAATTAGAAAATTTTTATCACTGATCTACTGGGCTTTGGCCAAGTCTGAGAGTGTAACAAAAGTAGCCATAAAATGTTTTGTCTCCCAAATGAATAAGGCGTGACCTATTTTTGCATGAGGCATTTCAGAATTTTTCCCCCGGACCTTCGGTGGTGATTGAAGTGGGGTCAGTAGTGTCCCCTCCAAGTGTATAAAGGCAGAGAACAAGATGAAAGCAGGTATCCAGAAATATGCTTATTCCTTGGGAGAATGCCTCTTGTTACCTAGTTGAATTCAAGTGCATGGCATCGTAAAGCTAGGAGGCCTATTAAAGACATATGGTCATACCTCTTGGTTTTATGAAAGAGGTGATTTTCAGCAAATAGTTCAGGGGGCAGCCTGTGTGAAGGCCCAGCAACAGGAGGGGGCTTGTATTCAAGTAGGTGGAGGAAGGTCTAAGGCAGGGGCCTCCTCCAACCAAGGCCTTCTTGAGAGACTGAAGCACCCCCAGGCAGGGCTGGTGCAGGGGCAAGCTGGAGAGGGCATGCGCTAAGGTGAAAGTGTGGTACAGGCCGTGTGTTGCCATCTTTTTTTTTTTTTTTTTTTTTTGCAGTACGCAGGCCTCTCACTGTTGTGGCCTCTCCCGTTGCGCAGCACAGGCTCCAGACGTGCAGGCTCAGCGGCCATGGCTCACGGGCCCAGCCGCTCCGTGGCATGTGGGATCTTCCCGGACTGGGGCACGAACCCGTGTCCCCTGCATCGGCAGGCGGACTCTCAACCACTGTGCCACCAGGGAAGCCCTGACGTCTCATTTTATTTCACAAAACACAAAAAGCTGAGTTCTCACGTGAGCTCTCTGGATTTTTAATTTTGGCTATTAATTAAGAAATAAAATTTTAAACACTGTGTACAAAGTACTTCTGCAGGCCAGATATAGTCTTTGGGCCTCCAGTTTACAGCATCAGGCTTTAGGCCTCTTCCGAGTTCAGAGGATGCTAGAGAGCAGGGTTCACATTTCTGGGCAGTACAGGACCCATGACCACAGGATGCCAAGGTCATCGTCAGCTTCTCCAGGAAGCCTGTCATGAGCTGCGAGAAGCCTAGAAACGGAGCACCAGTGCCTCCCTGAGAGGAAATTAGTGAATCTTTAGACCAGAAGGAGAGTTAATGAAACACTAGCCAGGCTTATACTTGTTTGTATGGTTTAATGATTAAGAGCAAAAGTCAGAAGCCCTCATCTGGAATCTAGGCTCATCTAACCTCTGGAAGCCTCAGCTTCCTCTTCCATGAATGGGGTTAATAACAGCCCCTGCCTAAGGGGTTCTGTGAAGATTAAATTCATGTGGGCGCTTGACACAGAGGCTGCTACACAGTATATTCTCCAAAAACCTTAGCTAGTATTAGCGCCTATTTAAGTTTAGTTTAAGTTCTCCCACAGCCCTTTTGCTCATAAAGAACAGTCTCTGAGGGAGATAGAGCAAGTATTTTTAGTGCTATTTTCCAAAGGAAGAAATCAAGGCTTGGAGGAACTCCATAACCCACAGGGATACCCAGCTTTGTAAGTGGCAGAGCTGGGATCTGAACCCAAGTCTAGTCCAGACTCTGCTTCCTGAAACATTCTCCAGATATCACTCAGTAAGATGTGGTCTGCGACATTGCATCCTGTAGCATGAATGGTGAGGTATAATGGTTTGCATTTTTGCTTAATTCTTGTGTCATCTAAAGAATGTCGCTCCCCACCTGGCTCTACAAGAATTGAGTCAGTAGCCACTACAGTCGCTGACCTTCAACACACCCTGAAAGGAGTTTGGAGCAGAGATCAGGAATGAGGCACTCTATGCTTTGTGGAGACTGGCAGAACAGGCCTTCAGATAGATATCTTTAAGAGAAAATTTTATGAATCCAAAATTTTTTTCATCTTTCCGACCTTAGAAAAGCACTAAAATCATTAACTGAAATAGCTGTCCCTTGTGACTAGCAACCTTCTACCGAGACATCTGCTTGACTGCACGGCTCCAAAATCACAAACATGCTGACCTCCCCTCCCCCCAAGGCCACCTCCTTTGGAGCAGTTCCTCAGAGCTCTCTGAGAGGCTTGTCTCCTGGTCCTCATTAAGTCCCCAAATAAAACAGAAACTCACGGGCACATTGTACATTTTTGTTTCAGTTGACAGTTTTGAGGACCATGAAGGGATGCAGAGCAGACTTCTGTCCTTTGCCTGAGCTTAGGACCCAGAGCCCTTGGTACCAGCAGGACCCATTGCCCTTCTGTCTGTCTGCCCCCTCAGCGTCTCCTGATGAATTTGAGTAGGCCTTTCTGGTTCTCAGATCTCCTGATAATCGGTGGATGATCCTGAGTTTTATTTGGTGGTGTATAATAAGTACCTGCCCCTAATTGTCCCCACCCCCACCCAGTTGAAAGATATTGGAGGACTTTGGCTGAAAGAGACTGGAGCAGTCTGGACTGCGTGATTAGGTGGGAAGCTGGCCTAAGGTCTTTCCTAAAATAGGGGCTTCAGAATGTCAGCCTACATCTTTAAAGAATTCTGACTCTAAGGGAACAAGTCCTTCTAGGAGAACCTTGCATTTCTCTCCCTGTGCCTTGAGATGTAAATGTTCTAGCAGCGCTCTCAGGATCCATTATCTTATCTAGACCATCTTCAATTCCTGGAACTGAGAAAAAAGGGGGAAAGGCTTTTTAAAATACCAGCAAGTAAACAACTTATTCCAACTGTTATTTAAAAACTAGTGAGTTTTATATTGTAATAACTGATTTGTGACTAAGTTTTTAAGATGAAGCTACATGTCTGTGTGTGCCTTATAGATATGATAGGTCTCTACCTCTGGAGAGTATTACCAAAACTAATTTGTAAATGAGCTCTATTTAATTGACTTAAAGGAAATTAAGTGCTTATATAAGTTCTCAGAAATATATAATAAACTAGCCCAGATGAATTTTAGGTTCATGTGAACTGGGAAATATTCAGTATTAAATTAATATTTGTTATAAAAGTTAGAGCTTGTTGGTTTAATTAATATAGACATGTCTTTAGAGCCATCAACATAAATATAATACTTTTATTGTACCTAGATTTACTAGAATAAGTTCTTATATCTATCAGCAAGAAAAATAACTTGGTATGATGAAATTTTTTATAAGTCTATTAAATGTAAGTGAGATAAGAACTTTTAGGTAAACTCTTTAGAAATAATTATGTTTTAGGAATGTCTACTTGAAAATAGTCTACTTGAAAATATTTGGTAACTTGAAACTTTAGAATTTTGCTAAAATAAGTTAAATGATGGAAATTTATTAAATATTGATGTCCTTCCCAAATAAAATAAGGTAACTGGAACATTAATTACTGAACATAGGCATCATTTTGCAGAGAAATTAAAGAGATTTAGGACTATTAATAAACATATTTGGTGCCACATACATTTGGAGACATTTTCTTTAAGAAATCACATGTTTCTTAGAAATTATAAGTAGTATTTAAAGTTTGCCAATCTATAGAATGCTAATGTAAAAGACAGTTCCTAATTGCTTACTTCTTAGTTTTCACTACAAATTAAGGTTTTTAAAAGTTGAGCATTCTAATTAATATATGTAATTAGACTACTAAGTTAATATGGAAAACATCTTTGTATGCAAGAAAAAAGAAGGTGTAAGAAATAGAAATGTATTTTGTTAAGGAAAAAGAAAATAATTTTGTCCTAATGCTAGTTATTTCTAAATGGGAAAGAAGAGACAAATTAATATGGGTATAGAAAATTTTAGAAGGTTTGAGAGAAAAAATAAGAAACTTTAGAGGCGAGTTTTTTTGTATGGTCAGAACTAAGATTAGAATAAATTTAACTGAGCAAATGAATTTCAGTATTAAAGGTAAAATGGTACAAAACCTGATTTTGTTTTTTTCTGTATTAAGAGGGGAGTGTTTTCTTAGAATATTGATCTGCTTTTTATAACAGACTGTAAATTTTCTTTATGTTTTAAGTAATTTGTAATAACTTTCTGTATTTGCCTTTGAAATCTTTTATTGTCTCCTGATCAAGTGAATGAGTATTGTTTCACAGTGACCTATGATGCCAAGTGTTTTAAAGTCTTTTGATATTTTTGGCAAACTTCCCAAAGATCACATTCTAATTGAAGTTTATATTTGACCTCTAGCTAACTTTGAGGCTTTCCAAAAGGCCCTGGAATACCTCAAGGGAATTGTTTTCTCTCCTTAACAGAGAAATATTAAACTAATTAGGCTTATTTGGTATGTTAAATTACATGGGAAGCATTTCAAATGAATTGTGATAAACATTCTTAGGCTATATTTTAGGGGGAAATGTTATTAATATAGATATTCTAGAAATTATTGGAATTCCTAAAAACCTGGTATATCTTAGTAAAATGCTATCAGTCATAATTGATTATTATCTTAAAATGTTATGAAACAAATTTCTTTGCCAATTGCATCACAATCAGATCTTTTTTTTTTAACTTTTTATTTTATATTGGGGTAAAGCCGATTAACAATGTTGTGATGGTTTCAGGTGCACAGCAAAGCAACTCAGCCATACATATACCTGCATCCGTTCTCCCCCAAACTCCCCTCCAGGCTGCCACGTAACATTGAGCAGAGTTCCTTGTGCTATACAGTAGGTCCTTGTTGGTTATCCTTTTTAAATATAGCAGTGTGTACATGTCAATCCCTAACTCCCTAACTATCCCTTCCCTCCACCCTTCTCCCAGGTAACCATAAGTTTGTTCTCTATGTCTGAGTTTGTTTCTGTTTTGTAAATACTTTCATTTGTATCATTTCTTTTTAGAGTTGCATATAAGCGATATCATATGATATTTCTCTTTCTCTGTCTGACTTACCTCACTCAGTATGACAATCTCTAGGTCCATCCATGTTGCTGCAAATGGCACTATTTCGTTCTTTTTAATGGCTGAGTAATATTCCATTGTATGTATGTACCACATCTTCTTTATCCATTCCTCTGTCAATGGACGTTTAGGTTGCTTCCATGTCTTTATTATTGTAAACAGTGCTGCAATGAACATTGGGGGTGCATGTATCCTTTCGGACCATGTTTTTCTCCAGATATATGCCCAAGAGTGGGATTGTAGGGTCATACGGTAACTGTATTTTTAGTTTTTTAAGGAACCTCCATACTGGTCTGCATGGTGGCTGTACCGATTTACATTCCCACCAACAGTGTAGGAGGGTTCCCGTCTCTCCACACCCTCTCCAGCATTTATTGTTTGTGGATTTTTTGATGATAGCCATTTTGACTGCTGTGAGGTGATAGCTCATCGTAGTTTTTGCAATCAGATCTTTAACCATGCCTTTTAAAATCTTTGTCATTCATAGACAGTTATTGTTTGATTCTGATGTCTTTGCAAAAATGTTTCATCTTAAGGAAAATTCATAGAAAGGACTTTTGACAAGCACAGGCTTGTAAAACTCTTCATAAAACTGTTAACAAAAGATCGAAAATTACATAAGACTCAGTGAACTGATCAATATGGTTATAATTTTTTTTCTGAAATATTACTGCCTTTTAATCTGTTTTCCAGATATAAGGAAACCTTTCCCTTTAAGCTAATTATGACTTACAGTAATTTGGTAAATGATACCTTCGTAAGCAGAACTGAAACATATATCTTTTCTTTCTACCTGATTCCTCCAAAACTGTAAACCCTTATGTTACTAGCAGCCTTATCAAGTGAATAAGGGAGGCCACCTCCTGATAGATGCAGGAATCTGAAGATATTTTGGGACCTTGAGAAGAGAGGAATTCACCCAAATCTGTAGATATTGTAGGTGGGATCTGATGGCAAGCCCATGGGATGGCTTTTCTGGCCTTGAGAAGCCTTTAAAAAATTCAATCTGAGATTCTTTATAAAAAGTTCCAGCAAAGCCAATTTTAAAAAAAAGCCCGTATGATCAGTTACACTTATGTAAATAATCAGGCCAAGTTTATTGAAACCAGACTTATTTTTGCAAACAAATTACTCTTAATTTGGCTATATTTGATAGAAATCAGGGTAATTTTTGAGAGAAAAATTATGTTTCAGTGGATATTAAATTCTAGTGTTGTTAACTGAGGTCTGTATTTACTGCCTAAGACTCACTTACCAGATAGCCCCCTGTTGTTAACGTTACATTATTGTAAAGTTTAACTGAATTATTAAAAGGACACTCTAAGTTTGTTTCTGAAGCCTATCACAGTAATCTATCTTTGGATGAAGATCAGATGCCCCATGAACTATAACCAGAAGATTATGCATATTGGAAAAGGCATCATTTAAAGGATTTTCTCCAACCTAGATGGAAGGACCCTTATCAGGCACCCTTAACTAGCTCATGCACAGAAAGACTGAAGGAAATTGACTTTTGGATTCATATTTTCCACTTAGAAAGGGCCCCTGCACTGGACTGGCCTATAGAGAGAACTGCTGACCTCAAACTCACCTTAAAACAATGCTCAAACAGAGGAGAAACTGCACTCACACCAAGACAAGAAGACGACAACATCAGAAGTAGATGGCTCTTCCTAGATGCCAGACCTGACCCATATGATTATTTATCATGTTTTCAATATAATAATTACATTAGATAATAATATCATACAATTAAAATTATAGAAATATGAATATAATTATATAATTCTTTATAATAATTTCTTGGACTTTTGCATAAATCCATGTTTCTCTATCATGGGCATAAATCCTACACAGAGTTTAGAAATTAATCCAATTGTTGGGTTTCTGGTCAATTACCTACATCCAATATTTCTGGGTTACCTTGGTGAATTTCTCCTCTCCAAGGTTCTAATTGGATGGCCCTTAGGAAATTTATTTTAGAAGAAAGAAGTTATAGTTCTGTTTGAGCTATATTGATATTACTAGATGGGACCCTCTCACTTGGCCAATCAACGGTACTTGCTCTGACCATGGCTATACATATGAATTTTCTTTTAAAGTTACTCAAGCTCAATAAGAACAAGCTAAATTTCAGTCAAAGAATATAACTTCCCATTTATTAGGAGTTATGTTCAGTTATGGGGTGGATTTATATGACTATCACCAGACTATTTATGCCATTTAAGTTTAAAAGCTCCCTTATATTGGGAACAGTTAAACTAAGGATAGTCAGCCTAATAACACTAGGAAATTAGGCCGGGTGCCTTATGAACAACACCAATATTTCATTACTTTTAAGATAGCGATTGGTAGAGGAGAGACTGAGTCAGATGAGCTGGGAATATACTGGACCGCACCTAATGGAAGCTCTTGGCTTAAATATTTACCTATGACCCTGTTAATGCTACTAGCTATATTATTTGTATTCTGCGTATTTTACAAGGTTGTTGTTTCTTGCATTACCAAACGTGTGACTGAACCTCTGATAAAAATGATGACTAGGCAACTTGAAATGATTGACACACACATATATATATTTCTTTATGAACTCAAGATTGTAATAGTGTAACTCTCGATATGGGAAGAAGCAACAAGAGGGAATCTTTGCCTGGACCATAGCAGACTAGTAAGACAGGTGGTCCAGAGACTTTTAGCTACTATTAGCCATGCCTAGTCCAATAATAGCAAACTGAGGATCAACAGAATCCTGGCCTGACTGAGGAAAGAGTATTCTTAGCACTGTGGGATAAAATGGTCCTGAATTGCCTCCCAAATAATGATTGAATTTATAACCATGAGGGGGCACTCCAGCTAAACGGTGTCACTCTCCATCTGATTCTGTAAGAGTTAAGTCACTAGCCACTGTAGTCCCTGATGTTCAATGTTCAGGGAAAGGAGTTCAGGGCAGTGATCAGGAATGGCACTCTGTGCTCTGGGAAAACTGGTTGAACAGGCCTTCAGATAGTTAGATGTTTTCAGGAGAAAATTTTATGAATCCAAATTTCTTTCATCTTCCCGTACTTAGAAAAGCACTAGTCATTAACTGAGATATCTGTTCCTTGTGACCAGCGGCGACCTTCTACCGAGATGTGTGCCTGATTGTACTTCTCCAAAATCATATATATGCTTATCTCTCCACCTCTGTCTCTTGGGAGAGGTTCCTCAGAACTCTCTGAAAGGCAGTCTCCTGGGCCAAAGACGGTCCTCAGTAAGTCCCCAAAGAAAAGTGAAACTCACAACTCTCATGTTGTGCGTTTTTATATCAGTGGGCACTTGACAATTTGACTGAGGCTGGAGACTAGCCGTTGTGGCCACAGAGCAGGAAGGAAGTCCCCTGCCCTCTCCAGAAGGCCAGCTGACTCTCATCTTCGAGGCAAAGGGTAAGTGCACCTTTGCCACGGGAAGTCTGGTCTTTGCTCTGGTGTCCTTGGCTAAGCCGGCCTCTGGTTTCCTTCCTGTTTGCTCCCTTATCTCCTCTGTCAGCACCTGGAGTCAGTTTGGACTCCAAGTATAGGAAAGGAGCTGGGGAAGAGGGGACTGCTTCAGAGGACACCTTTGCCTTTCTGTTGGAAGGGGCAGAGCCCTCAGTCACCTGGAGCCAGCAGACCTGAAGCCTTTGCATGGTCTTGTTTCCAGCAGGTAGTCTTATGTGATTCCCCCCATCAGGGTGAAAGGAGAAGTTGCAATCTGAGAATTAAGACTCGTTCTGATACCATCTGGTTTGGGGGCACACCAACCAGCGTGCTCTGTCTTTCCTTCAGGCCGATACCATCATGCATCCGTGGGTAGCCATCCTGGGCCTCATACTCCTTCTGACAGGTAAGTGAATAGGTGGGCTGTTCTTTGGAAGTGCTGAGGAAGGGGGAGTATGGGGTGTGTGTGGGTGTGGTGGGGGAGGGTAGGTGTTCTTGGGGTTTGTTGGAAGGTAATGGGGTCAACTAGTGACCAAAGAACCAGGGTGACACCTTAAACCAAAGAAATTGCATACGTGCTAAGAATTACAAAATCTATGGGTAGGTGAACAAGGCATGATGCAGTAGAGGATGACATGTGCTGCCATTTGTGTTGAAACCAAAGAAAGGAGTAGGTAGATGGTTGTGTATGCATGAACTACTCAAGTGTATGTAGCAAAGAGTAACAGTTGTTATCACAGTGTGGAAGGGGACGGGAAGAAGAAAAGGGGATAGGGTGGGAAGGAGACGAGTGCTTTATTGTACCATTTTGTGCCGTTTGATTTTTTTTAACCATGTGCAACTATTTCTTTTAAAAACAAAATATTTTAACTTTCCTGGCAGTCCAGTGATTAAGATTCCGTGACTGCAAAGCAGGGGGCTAGGGTTTGATCCCTGGTTGGGGAACTAAGATCCCACATGCCTCCCGGTGTGGCCAAAAAAAAAATTTAAAAAGAAAAATATGTTAATTCAAAACATTCTGTGAGATAGGGAAAAAGTTTAGAAATAGACATATCTTAAGTTTTAAAAACAATCTCTAGAGGTGGGAATGTGAGGAAAGTACATTTTTAAATTATACTTCTAAAACTTAAATTTTTATAATTAGCATGTATTACCTTTGTAGTCCAAAAATGACATTAAGCAAAATTAAATATTATCAGAATTCCAGTGAAAAATATAGACTCTTAATTTATGTAACAATGAGTGTTTTATTCCCAGAGCATTTCCCAAACTCACAGCTCAGTCCTAACTATGATTAACTGTTGAATCTCAGATTTCTTTCAAGGACCACCCAGACTGCATTTGGCAATTCAGGGTTTTTTAAGCCACTGCCACAGGAGAGAGTTTTCCTGCCTCTTTGTTTTTAAGAGGCAAAATTTAGTATTTGATCGAATATTCTCCGACTTTTTGGTTTCACCTGGGTAAGTGGACCTTACCACCTGCATTGCAGGGCTGTCATCAACTCACGAGAAAGGATCCCTGCTTAAATTTTTTGGATTGATCGTAAAGCATGATAAGCCTCAGTTCCTCCTGAAACTATTATAAACCCTTTTTTCTAAGAACTGATTTCTAAAGAGTTTACTAGGCTTCTGCCTTCTAGTCAATGCTGCTTTAAGTAAAACATTAGTTCTGATTTTTTTTTTTTTAAATTAAGAGAGGGGTTGTGAGGTGACTTTATTTGCAATAGCAATTTTTAAAATTGCAACAAAAATTGAAAATCAAAACTTTAAATGCAATAGACTTTTTAAAACAGATTTCAACTGAGACAGTGATTGAATCTAAGGGAGAGGAAAAGCCGCATGTATGTATTACCTATTAAATAAGCAGATACCTGTCAAACACAGGATGAAGTACACACACACTCATGCATTACTGGAGTATCATTTGTTTCAAACCTTTTGGAAAGAAATTTGGTCATATTCACCAAGAGACTGAATATATTTCTGCCTTTTATCCCGATACTTTCTTTCTTGGAAGTCTTTTCCTATTAGGAAATAATCCTGAATACAGAAAAACGTTTATATGATGTTTTATCTACAAATATATCTAGTAAATAGTAACGCTGCTAAAGAATATGTTAACATAGAAAAATGCTTATACTAAATTTTAAAACTCAAGATATAGTCAGATGATTACAAACCAAAGAAGCTATATAAAGAAAAAAAAATGAGAATGAAATTAAAGTTAAAATATTGAGACCTCATGCTCAGGTTTCTCTTTATTTACAGATGGTGTAACGTCTTACCCACGAGTGACTGGAGTGGAGGGTCAGTCTGTCAGGCTACCCTGCACCTATGGTGGAGAAGTCACGAGCATGTGCTGGGGCCAAGGGGCATGTCCTTTAACTCACTGCGGAAGTGACATTATCTGGACTAATGGATACAGTGTCACCTTTCAGAAGGACAAACGTTATAAGCTAAACGGA
The DNA here is from genome assembly GCF_008692025.1 of Phocoena sinus. Lineage (NCBI taxonomy): Eukaryota > Metazoa > Chordata > Mammalia > Artiodactyla > Phocoenidae > Phocoena > Phocoena sinus. Next base: position 39,179,076 of record NC_045765.1, read on the forward strand.
AACATTGGCGAAGGGGATGTGTCTTTGACCATAGAGAATGCAACCCAGGCTGACAGTGGCTTGTATTGTTGCCGTGTTGAGAAGAGAGGGTGGTTCAATGATATAAAAATCACCCTAGACTTGAGTATAAAGCCAGGTGAGCTTGTCTTCCTCCTTCCTTTGATTACTTCCTGTGGGTTCCCAGAGATAAGAGTTTTCTGTTTGATATTAACTGTCTTCCTTTATTAGGGAAAGAGGAGGTTCCTATAATCTTGTTTTCTAATAACTTTTGGAATAGAGTAACTTCTATTTGTGTAGAATGAAGTGTTAAGACCCAACACAGTCAAAAATAGATCAAATAAAAACTAAATTAATTAAAAAAAAGACTAACCTTGATTCAAGACCATAATCTAGAGATCTTCCCAGTCAGCAAACTATCTCCTAAAGCAGTGCTTCAAAAATGCTAGTTGGTTCATGAAAAAGCATTCACTGTTCCACAGTGAAATATAGTGAACATTTTTATGGAGGTAAATTTATTCCACTTGAAGAACTGCCCTTTTCTCTGAGGTTATGTCTTAGAAGAATTCTCAAGTGTCCTGTCTTAACATTTTAAGACTTATAGAGAATTCATACATATAAAATAGGTAATATAAGGTCCTGTCAAGTAGATGTATCATTTGGCTTTAACAATCATCGATTCAGTCTTGTTGCATATACATTGTATAAGCCTATATAGTTTCACCCCCTCCCTCTGTCCTTTCTTGGATTTTTTGAAGCATATTTCACACCATATCACTAAATTGACTGTTGAAAAAATAAAATGGCTTTATTGCAGTATGAAAACATTTGCATCTCAATAACGTTCACCTGTTGATTTTAAGAATTTCATAAAATCCAAAAATCTGGGAAGTTTACATTTTTCCATCTTGATGTAGACATCCTAATTTTTCTTGCCATTTGATGAAAGGAGCAGGTTCTTCAGGATTTCCTGGTTTCTGATGCTCTTTCCTAATGAATCTTCTCCCACTAAAGTCTTCTATTGACAACAGAATCCAATACCTGTGGCCTTCATAAGCTATGACTCTTTTTTGATTTAAATGAACTTGATATTGCAATCTCCCAACTTTTGTACTTGGCTTGTGTCCTTTATAAAGGCAGGTAAAATAAGGTCAATTCTGATGCAGCAAATAGCTGACTCTGGGGAACCTATATGTAGGAGGCAATTTAAGGACGCCAAAAGAGGCTGGCGCTGTAGACATGTGACGAGGCAACGTGTGGAGAAGAGATTATTCTTGGAGTTGTGAAATTATCTGATTGGTCTGGCTGAATATTTTTTAAAAAGGATAGAGAAAGAAATTAGTAGGGGACTTTTTTGTTTCTTTTTGTTTTGTTTTAATTTATTTATTTTTGGCTGTGTCGGGTCTTTGTTGCTGCGCACGGGCTTTCTCTAGTTGCAGAGAGTGGGGCTGCTCTTAATCGCAGTGCGTGGGCTTCTCATTGCGGTGGCTTCTCTTGTTGCGGAGCACGGGCTCTAGGCATGCAGGCTTCAGTAGTTGTGGCTTACGGGCTCAGTAGTTGTGGCGTGCAGGCTCTAGAGCGCAGGCTCAGTAGTTGTAGCGCACCGGCTTAGTTGCTCGGCGGCATGTGGGATCTTCCCAGACCAGAGCTCGAACCCTTGTCCCCTGCATTGGCAGGTGGATTCTTAACCACTGCACCACCAGGGAGGTCCCAGTAGGGGACTTTTAGAGGGCTTGGAAATTCTTTAATAGATGAATATTTACAAAGCCACTGCTCTGTCCAGTGGGAAACGGGTCCGTAACTGAGCCAAAGTGACTCTGCCTCCAATCCAATTTTTTGCTTAAGTTTTCTTGCCCTTTTCACAGAATCAGCTTACTTTTCAACCTTCCGTTAGGGCTCTTCCTCAGCAGCTCCTCTACCCTTAGTTTCCTAGATTCTTCCTCAGAAAATACTTACCACTGAGGAAGACACATTAGTTAAACAAGCCAATTAGGTTTCTTCCTTTTTATAGCCTTTGATCAGACTTTTTTGCTTGCTTCCTTTTTTCTCTAGATTTGATCTCAAACTGAAGGGAGGGGATTGAATTGCACTCTTCTTAAAAACCTCTAACTACACTGTTAGAGCAGGGTCAGCAAACTGTAGCCCTAGGACCAGATCAGATTATAAAACAGGCTCACCAACAGTTTTATAAATAAAGTTTTATTGGAACACAGCCACACCCATTAGTTTGTATACTGTCTATGGCTGTTTTCACACTGACAGAGTTGAGCAATTACCACTGAGATCACAGGACCCCCAAAGCCTAAAACATTTACTAATGCCTTGTACATAATAGACACTCCTAAATATTTGTTGAAAAAAACGTTTTTCTTCTTTAAGGTAAAAATTAGTTAGTTTCCAAATTAAATTGACTTCAATCCCTCAAAAGAGTTTTCACACCAATTGTCTCCTATTCAAGAGATTTGAGCTTCTAATTTATAATTAGTAGAGTTGAAATTTAAGAATACTTCTTGTGGGCAAAAAAGATGCCTGGTGAGAAAAAAGTACACATTCTTGATTCAATCCTACAATTTCTGCTTTTGTGCCAGGCACTGTGTTTTGGGTTAATCCTAGTTGCAGTTCTTTCTCTGGGTAGCTCTGAGGACTTCAGTAAGTGGTTTGGAGTCCTATACCATTTCTGACTCTGGAAAGAGACAAAGTCATTACCTTTTGTTATTATCCCTTAGGAAGGAAGGAACCTTAAAAGGTCTAGTCCACCTTCAAACCAAATGCACAAGGCATCTGTGTTATCTAGCGTTTGATAATGGTGTGAATTAATCCACATTTAGGAGGCAGGTCTGTTGGGAGGGTACCCTTAGGACTGACTGAACGGAATGCTATTTGTTTGGTTAATATTCTGGTTCTTGGGAACTACTCTTTAGGTCCTAGTCACACGCCACTGAGGACAAACATGGCTTCGGGCTCTAGACTTTTTTCCCTACCTCACTGACATTTATGAAGATACATAAATCTGATATGCGGGACTAGTCTTTTCAAAGGGCTTCGATACAAATCCCAGGTGTCATTTTTTTATATCCAAACCTCCCCATATATACTCCTTTCAATGCAGCTGTTTCCTTGTTGTGAACATGTCTTCACTCCCTCCTCAGTCACATATTCTAGTTGACCAATGAGGAGAACTCTGAGTTCATGAGAGATAAGTGCTCACTTCTGCCTGGGGACAGTCCCAGTGGTTGTGTTGGTGCACAGGCCCAGCACACGACTCTTGTTTCCTGCTGCTTGATGAATCCTTGCTTTCATGTTGATTTCTAGCTCCACCTACGACAACAGTAATGACCACTATTACTCCACCAATGATCACCGCTACTACTACTCCACCAACTACCACGACTACTACTACTACCACTCCACCAACTACCACCACTAATACTCCACCACCAACTACCACCACTAATACTACTCCATCAACAACGATCACCATTACTACTCCACCAACTACCACTACTACTACTCCACCACCAATGACGACCACTACTGCTCTACCAACAACGATGGTCACCACTGCTCCAACAACAACGAGGGCCTCTACCTCTGCTCTCCCAGTGCCAGCACCCACAGAGAACCTCCAGCCAGGTAAACAGATGTGCTTCTGAGCCCAGAAGGCTTTAAAAGGGAGGATATAGACCATCCAGGGTGTTGTGTTAAGGCAGAAGTGCAATCTGGGGTAAGGATTTGAACAGACTTCCAAACCTGGCTTCACAGAATCTGTGAGCCTCCGTCCCATGTTATATTCACCTTTTGTATGTGTAAGCATCTTCAGAGTGAGGGGACCCTATAGCTTTTTATCAGATTCTCAAAGGAATTCATTAATAGCAAAAAAAAAAAAAAAAAAATAGAAATAAAAAAGCCAGACCACTGATCTTGGACATCTAAGGAGGATGGTGGGGATTTGGCCCAGTTGAACACAGACTTATGAGGAAAAATAGGGAATGCCAGAACAGGGTCAGGTGAACGAGATTCTGTCCTTACAAGGAGCTCTGAATAGAGATCATTTAATCCATTCTGAAGTCTCACCCAACACTTGAGTATAAGATTTCAGTGAAGTTAATGTTTACTCTAGAACCACGCTAACTGCTTTACAAGTATTAAGCCACTTCATTCTTTTTTTTTTTTTTTTTTTGTTTACAATGTTTTTTTTTTTAAACATCTTTATTGGGGTATAATTGCTTTACAATGGTGTGTTAGTTTCTGCTTTATAACAAAGTGAATCAGCTATACATATACATATGTTCCCATATGTCTTCCCTCTTGCGTCTCCCTCCCTCCCACTCTCCCCATCCCACCCTTCCAGGCTGTCACAAAGCACCGAGCTAATATCCCTGTGCCTTGCGGCTGCTTCCCCCCAGCTATCTACCTTACTACGTTTGTTAGTGTGTATATGTCCATGACTCTCTCTCGCCCTGTCAAAACTCACCCCTCCCCCTCCCCATACCCTCAAGTCCGTTCTCCAGTAGGTCTGCGTCTTTATTCCTATCTTACCCCTAGGTTCTTCATGACATTTTTTTCCCTTAAATTCCATATATATGTGTTAGCATACGGTATTTGTCTTTTTCTTTCTGACTTACTTCACTCTGTATGACAGACTCTAGGTCTATCCATCTCATTACAAATAGCTCAATTTCATTTCTTTTTAAGGCTGAGTAATATTCCATTGTGTATATGTGCCACATCTTCTTTATCCATTCATCCGATGATGGGCGCTTAGGTTGTTTCCATGTCCTGGCTATTGTAAATAGAGCCACTTCATTCTTATGACAATCCTACGCCTTGTAGGTGTGATTCAATCCTAGTTTACATTTGTGAGGACCGAGGCACAGAGTCTAAGTTCAGTGCTGACAGTTATACGAATAGAAAATGGCTGAGTCAAGATTGTCCCCTTTAATCTGAATGTTGGGCCTTTGCTGCCTTCTATTATGAACAGAGAGCTTATGTTTGGATGAATTTGTCCTGATCTGGCATTCTCACTGGAAAAGCCTTCATACAATTACCCTGTCTTTTCAGGGTGTCAGTGACTTACACAGTTTTGCTTCTGGCATCCTTTAATTTGTCTATGTAGCAGAGCAATGCTATTTATACTGATGACAAAGTAAACATCAGATTTAAGGACTTACGGGATTTAGAGTGCACACGTTTGTTTTTTCAATTCTGGCTACATAGTTCATAGTTCAACTTTATGTTAGATTAAAGTTTAGGTTAATACAAGTGGAGAATAATTTGACTTAAAGCTGGGGAAATAGCTTGCCATTCTGAGGACATGTTTAGGTTCAAACTTTCTATTTTTCGGATTAAAAATGTAAATTTTTAGTGGAGGTTCTCAAAGCCTCCACAACCCTTTGGCACTTTAAAGTGGCTCTGGATCCTGAGGAGTAACACAAATGTCACAACCTTTTAGCCGAAAAAGTCTGATGGAACATATCGATTTCCCTTCATTCCCGTTGGACCATGTCTGTATTCAACCAGGAGGGATCTGACGGATTGGACTTTGAACTGAGTTTTAAAGAGATGTCTTTAGGTTAAAACTGGGATTTTAGAGCCATGAAACTGTAAGAAAAATAGTTTTGTTCCAGGCAGCGAACACACTAGAGCATCTGTTGACTTTCTCAATATTGATTTAGCTTCTTAATAGTTTGTGCCTGCAGAGGCGGGTGGCTTAGTGCTCCTTGTTTGGTGAACATGTGTAAGTTACGGCCTTTGTTTAAAGCAGAGTTTCAGAAGGAAAGTGTTGGTTTATGTGACCTCCTGGGGGATAGTATTAGTTGAGTCTCATAGGCATCCTGATAGTTTCCTAAAGAGTTTGAGTTTAGAGTTGAACTTTACAGTATAGAACGGAGGTGAACACTGGAGCAGATCCAGGGCAGGGGAATTTATCTTTACGTCCATTCCCTCTCTGTGCTCTGTGCCCCGTCCATGCTAGTTGCCTAAAATATTCATGCACTGGTTGGATATAAAGTTGTAGGAGCAGAGGAGAAAAGAAAGATGACCACAAAGACCCAAACTAGCAGATGAAGTTAAGCTCAAGAGGTCTTTTGCATGGATTTAAGTTGACTGAAGACACTGATCATCTGACTTTCTGATTCATCCTGTTCTTAATTCCTATAGTTCCTAAAGAGAGCCACATCCTGTTACAGATTTGAGCATTAGAGGAAAGCAGAAACAAACAAACAAACCCCACCAAAAACAAAAGACAGTTCAAAACAAGAGAAGAGATGATGTTGAAATGTGAAGACCATGGTGGGGGAGTGGAAATAGAAAGAACAGTGAGAGGCAATGAGGAAAGCCCAGGTTTGGGAACTCTTGTCCAGCCAGCACCACTAACTTGCTCTGATTTTCTGTGGTGCTCTAAGAGGAAGGGATATAAAGATATTATTAAGAGGCAAGTGGTCAACTCTCAGGTAAAGTGAAATGTCTGATAGAAAATAAAGAAGAGATTTCAAGAAAGGAAAAGGAAACATAACCCTGAGAACTCTTGGTGAAGCTTTTTGGTGAGAAATGGAAGATGAATCAGATAACACAGGAAATCAGTCTTATAAAAAGAGTGACCAAAACACAACTGCAGAAGGAGCCAAGGTACCAGGAACATTGCTTTGAGGCTTATTACCAAAACTCAGACATTGGACAGTACTGTCACCTTAAAGGGACCTCAAGGAATTAAATATTCTCAGTATGTTTTCCATGCTGGTCAGTGTGTGCATCTCCCTGGAAAGATGAGCAGATGGATAATTAGGAACTTGAATAAGGTGAGGAAAACCAGATTGGGGTTCTTGTGAAGCGGGGAGAGTGGATTAGTGCCCACCTCAAGGCCCTGGTCCACAAAAGTGCAACGTCGTTGGTATGAATAAAAGTTTAATTGGGTGTCCTACATAAGATGCACTGTTGTAGGCCAGGGGGATCCTAGGAGTATAAAAAATGAAATAATTCTGTCTATTGATAAGCTCTCCAGATCATTCTCTAGATCAGATTTATTCATGATAATGAAATACCTATGTGGCAGTATACTGCCTGAAGGCCATCCTTGAATACTTTCTAAGAAAGAGTCAAAGGGTAACTCCTGATTTTAGTTTTGTTTTTTATTTTTCTTGGGGGTGGAAATTTTCCTCCACAAATTGAACACCATTCTTCCATTCTTGTCATTCCAGTAGCTTCTTTATCTTCTACTACGCAGAGAGCGGAAACCCAGCCCACCACACAGCAAGAAACAAATATAACCGGCTCCCCATCGCACTCTTGCTCAGCAGGTAACTTCCGTTTCTTTCCTGAACACCTGGGAGCTTTCAAATTTTGATGAACATCGGCACATTGTTAAGAACACATATTCTGGAATAAGACAGATCTGCCTTGATTGCCAACACTGGCTACTCCAGTCAGCTATGCGACTTGAACAGACGTCTTACCCTCTTTGAATCAGTTTTTATCCTTTGTAAAATGGATGGAATGTTACTGATTTTGTAGAATTCTTGCAAGGATTAAATGAGATAAAGATCTTGGGACACAGTTAAAAGGTAAGTGATAGATTTAGTGGCAATTATGACTATTACTTATGTCCAGAATACATACCACTGAGCGGCATAGACAGCTTATATGATTTGGGAACATCCACATGCATATCAGTATTTTTCTAAATTAAATGAACCAGCTTTGACTTCAAACTTAGTATTGGGCTTACTCCCTTGGGCCAGAGCCTTAAAACACTTAAATCCAAACTACGCTGGTCCGGACCAAACTGGTCACCTGTGTTTATGCTTCCTCTAAGACCCAGAGGCTATGTAGAGCCAGGAGGCTCCCCTTCTGCCTTGTCAAGTTTTCATTTCACATGGACACTTTGAGATCGGTTGAGGACACATGACACTGGCACCAAAGAGGCATGCCCCGCTGAGATTCTGCTATTCCACCCCACTGCAGAAGGAGCCAAGGTACCAGGAACATTGCTTTGAGGCTCATTACCAAGACTCAGACATTGGACAATACTGTCACCTTAAAGGGACCTCAAGGAATTAAATATTAATTTAATTAATAATTAAAAAAGTCTTCCCCACTCTCCCCAATTTGGGTAGGTACATATTCTTTTGAGATGTAAGATTGACCTGTCTTTCCTGTGATGGAGAAAGGTGATGCTGAGTCCTGTCACCTTTACCAGCCACCTCTGTTACCTATGGTGGTAAATTTGGGGAGTGCCACATGCAGAACCCCTTTGTAATGCAGAGCTAGCTTATGTGTCCTTGTGCCTGTGATACATCCAAACAAGGTCAAGCTTTGCAAGACTCCTCGTGCACATGTCATCGTGCTCAGGAGTTGCCAGTCTGTAGTGGACCCCCAGTATGGCCTACCTTTTGCCAGTCATTCCTGCAAGCTGGTTAGTTTAAAATGGAGCCAAAGTGAAACTCAGAGAGGGACCAATTCACTTGGGATTAGCTAATGGTGACATTTGGTTTTGAAAGTGGACTCCTTAGTGTGAACTGTTTCCGGGCACAGAAACAAAGTGAAAGTAGATCAAAATACAAAGTAACAGCAGTAGGAGCAGCTGCAACCCACACTTTTATGTGATGAGGAAGAAGAAAGTAGGAGTGGAGAATCGTTCTCTAAAATATGTCACTAAAACCTGATCAGGGTAGAGCTTTCCAGAATGGAACAGACATTGGAGCAGCTGTGTCCTCATGACTTCTGTGACTGCTGCCATCTTGTCAGTGTCTGTGAGGCTGTCCAGCCAAATCCTTACAGTGCCCCAGTCAGAATTCCGTGGGTTAAAGCCTCACAAAGCAAAGAATGTTAATCTGGAAGGAAGTTTGGGCATCATATGGCCTGCTACCCACCTTTTGACAGATGGATGTGCCAGCAAACTGTCATATATTACCTCATTTAATTCTTTCAGGGCAGACCTTCCTTACTGCCATTGCCAGACTGGGGAGGCTCTTTAGTTCTGCTTTGGGGATTGATAGCTTCCAATTCAACTGCCAGTTACTAGCTGCGTGCCCATGGGCAGTTGTTGCATTCCTCATTTTGCGTGTTTGTGAGGAAGGAAGGACATGATGTTTGGAAAGTCCATTGCACTGTGTTCCTCCCCCTATTGCTCCTTTCATTATAACATAATAGTAATAGCTGATATTTGTCTAATATGGTGTTTAGTGCATCTTCTAATGTGACAACTTTATGAGACAGACAAGTGCTATCAACAACTTGTAGTTCAAGGTTACCCCAGCTAGAAATATAAATATATACATATACATACACACATACATAAATGTATATGCAAAGGACCTGATCAAGGTCACATTGCCAAGGGACCTTGTCAGCACTGAAGTCAAGTTTTATCTGACTCAACTCCATGTTGTTTTTATTTATTTATTTTTTATGCTGTTTTGCAACATCACCCATTCTGTACCTGAAGTACTTACTTAAGGTTATAACACAAGTCATACACAGAGCCTAGACTGTAGATATTGTCTTTGGCTCTCTAAGAAGTAGTGTCGGAATGAATAAAATGTAGACACAGTAATGTAAAGTATAAAAATTTGGGGGGATATAGTTAGTCCAGTTTCATTGCCACTGGACAGTGACTTTTTTTTTTTTTTTTTTTTTTTTTTTGCGGTACGTGGGCCTCTCACTGTTGTGGCCTCTCCCGTTGCGGAGCACAGGCTCCGGATGCGCAGGCTCAGCGGCCATGGCTCACGGGTCCAGCCGCTCCGCGGCATGTGGGATCCTCCCGGACCGGGGCACGAACCCACGTCCCCTGCATCGGCAGGCGGACTCTCAACCACTGCGCCACCAGGGAAGCCCAGACAGTGACATTTTTATAACTTTGTCAGTAGTTAGGGAATTCGTAAGACCTGCAGTATTTTCACCGAATGGGAATGCAATGTGTGTGGTGGTTATGAGCTGAGGCTATTGTCTTTTACTAGAGTTGGAAACTTTAACCATTTCAGATCTGTTTCCTCATCTATAAAATGGGGTTTAAAAAATTGGTATAAGGATGTAAAGTGGTCAGTAAAAAGAGAAACCTGTATTTGACCTATAGTTGCTTAGGAGGGCCAACAGTATATATTCTGTATGACAAACGAGATTTTTTAAACACTATTAAAATTTGGATATTCAAAACTTTAAGGCATGATATCCTTTTATATTGGGGTTTTAGGTAGTATAAGATACTTTGGCCTTGGGGCTGATATAACGTATTTTCTAAAGCACTTCTGCAACAATGTCTAGGCACTGTGGCATATAATGTAGGAGTTGGATGCCACCTATTTCAGATATCGTAGTACATTTCACACACATCTTGAATATAAAACCAATGTAACAACTATTTTGAACGGGGTGGTTCTGCTCTTTGGATGTGCAATGGCCTCTGAGCGTCCTCACTGGCAGCTTCTTAGCTGTCATGAAAATATTAATTACATAAATTTAAGTGGCAATTTTTAACCTAGTTCTGATAATGGGCCACTATGGCTCCTCTAAAATTGTAGGTAAACTTTCTGTGTACGTGCATTTTTTTCCACAGAGAGAAAAAAAAAGGGTTCATTTTGGAAGGGTCCATGACAAAACTGTTTAAGAAGCACAACCTTACAGGTTAAATTAATAAATGTTAGTAACTTGGTATAACTCTTGCAAGCCTACAGCATTTAGCTATATGATTATTCAACTTTTCATTCATTACCAGAAGGCAATGTGAATATATTTGGTGTTTGCAGTGAAAATTCAATACTTTTTGTCTTTCTAATTCATTTTCCTTCTTGTTGAGCAGATGGGTATGGCACTGTGACCCAGTCTCCAGATGCCCTTTGGCATAACAATCAAACTGTAAGCATATTCCTTCCTACTTTATTAGCCAGGTTCACTTGTATGTCTCCCTGGAAGCAAGTTACATTTAGAGATTGTTATTGTAAGACTAGTCCACACATTTCAAATAAAGGAAGAAAAGAATTTGACTCTTAAATAGGGATGCTTTAATTAACTTAAAAAGTTTATATAGATGCACTAGTTGTCAGAAATACCTGAAAAGTGATATTTTACTCTCTCTCTCCACACACACACACACACACACACACACACACACACACACACACACACTACAGACTTTCTCCTGCCCAGAAAATTAGAAAAAACGAGTGAATTAATTCAAGGATCGTGCATTAACGTTACATACCAAGGACGGCTTCAGTGATCGTTAGAGAAGTAACGCGCTTTGAATTGATGTGGTGGAATGGGGGCCATCCCAACTAAAAGTATTATATAAATGAAAGTGTGCTTGCTTAAACATAGGCCCCCTAATATCCTTTTCCAGCCCAATTGTCCTCCTATATAGAAATTTTGAGGCCACTTCTGAGTCTTTCTATGCATAAACCTCCCCATATGATGACTTATTAAGGTCCTAACATCTTGAAAAAATTTGTGATTCTGTAGGATGTTGTCATACTTTTTCCACAGTTAGATTGAGAAAAATCTTAGGGACTTTATTCTTATAATGTTCATCAAAACCTCATCTTTCTAAGTTAGAAGAATTTATCAATAGGTCCTTTACTTTCGGCTCCCTTGGGTGAACCAACTTTCCTTTTACCATGTGCAAATAATTCTTCGAACCAACAAACCTAAAGAGCTTCAGGTATGAGCGTCATCCTGATCACAATTGGTGAGAAGTTGCAGCATAGCCATTGTAAGTGAAATTCAAGCTCAGGCAAAGTGGGGTTATTTAGTGTGAGGTCAAACGGCCTTATGTTACATACCTTAGTGACAACGAGAGCACCAGTACATAGGAATGATATTGAAGATTTTAACAACTCTTATGGTATGGGCACTGATCGATCTGATGGATATGTGCTGAATTTGTATATGCCTGTTAAATAGCAGAACTGCCACAATGTAAATGACTGTTATATTGTTATAGCTGGATTAAGAAAAAAAGAAACAAACATTCTGAACGATGAGATTGTTCTTTACCTCAGTTACCGGCAGGACAGGTATGTTTAGCAGCAAGTAGAAGCAAGTTCACAACAGGCAAAATCGTGGGCTTTTTGTGTCTTGACTCTGAAGATGTCAAGGTGTCTCCCAGGTATCCTGAAACCAAGCAGCATATATTTCGACCCAGTAAATCAACTTCCTGAACTCCATATTAGGGAGAGAATTGAACAAATACGTGAAGATGTATAAGAAAAGATGTTCCTTGCTGTTATTTATACTCATGAAAATGTTATAAACAACCTAAATGTTCAATAATAAGGGATTAATTACTTAGTCAGTTAAGCATGCCCACTTATTGCCATTAAGCATGTTGTCACTGCAGTGCATTTACTGACATGAGAAGACAGTGTTGATTGTTAAATGAAAAAACTAACTTTTAAAATAGTGTAGGGACTTCCCTGGCGGTCCAGTGGTTAATAAGGCTCTGCGCTTCCAATGAAGCGGGTGCTGGTTCGATCCCTGGTTGGGGAGCTAAGATCCCGAATGCCGTGCAGCATGACCAAAAAATGTGTGTATGTGTGTGTGTGTGTGTGTGTGTGTGTGTGTGTGTATGTGTGTGTGTGTGTATGTGTGTGTGTGTGTGTGTGTATCTGTGTGTGTGTAGTGTATATACTGTAGTATATATTGAATATAGTAACTGCTTCCGTTAAGAAAAACACTAGGATAAAATTCTAGAAGAGTATGTAATGAAAAATGGTAATAGTGGCTGTTTCTAGATGTTGGGATTATGGTTGATTTTTGTTTTCCTTTCTTTATGCTTAGCTGCACATTCTAAAATGAAACTGCAGTTTTCATGTAACATAATATTTTTAAAAAGGAAGCAAAGCCTGCTTCCTGTAACTCCATGTTCCATGTAACCACTTTACCCCCCACAAGTAAGGTAATTACACAGCTTTTCCCTCCCAAGACACTGGCTGTTCCCCCTTTAAGCAAGGACAGCTCATGTTGTAAGTCACCATCCTTTGTGTTCCTCATAGTGTTGATCAGGAAGTACCTAAATTATCTTTCCCAAGAACCCTATTTAACCTGCATTTGAGAGACAGAGAAACAGAGGTTCAGAGAGGATAAATAACATGTCTAGGGTCACACAGCAACTAAGTAAAAGAGCTGGAATTTTGACTCCAGAGATTAAGCTCTTATGCAGGAAGAGATTTGAGACTTAATCTTTTTCTCTGATCTTCACTTCCTTTCTGTTAAAATACCTACCCCATGGGGCCTCTTTAGGATTAGAGTTAAGTTATGTAAAGGGGCTGAACAGGATGCATGGCGTATTTCGGTTTCATTCTGGGAGGTGATGATCCCTTGCGAACCATACTAGGAGATTTAAATAAAGTTGTATTTCTTTCCAGTTGTGCAACATTTTAATTGTTAAGCAGGGCCACGTATATGAGCATCTACTTTCAAGTCCATTTATAAATACGTAGATGGAATCTTGAATTCTAGTTAAAAAAAAGTTTTGTAATCAAGGGCCAATTTTAATAATTGAACACATTCACATAGCTTGAGATAACACCACCACGTCAACTTATATAGGAACAAAAATTGTTGTTTTCTTTTTTAATATCATAAGAGGATTATTTATGAAAATAGCTTATTAATTTTTAAAAATAGGTATAATTTACATATAATAAAGCACACTGATTTGAAGTGTACAGTTTGAGTTTTGACAAATGTATACACCTCTGTAAATACCACCACAAGCAAGAGATAAAAACACTTCTACCATCCCCAAATACATTTTGAATTCTAAATTGTCTTAGAATTTCACCACATGGTTATAACTTTAAATCATTTGGTCTTCCCCTCATGATCCGGAACTAGCCAAAGGCCAATAAAGATAAGTGTGTCTGTGTACATTATTTTCAGAAATGTTTTCTACCCATAATTCTAAGAAGATTTTTTTTTTTTTGATCTGCTGATGTTTCCTTAGCTTGTGACGCTGGCACAAGATCCATGGATGAGCACCAATGAGGGAGTCTACATTGGAGTCTGTGTTGCTGCCTTGGTATCATTGCTCACATTTTTGGTTTTCATGATTAGCAAAAGTAAGTCACCTCAGGACTGTGCCTGCGGGAGTTTTCTTGAGCCAAACTACCTGTAGCCCTACACACCACATGATTTGAATTTCACATAACTTCCTTGGTTTTTACCTTGTTCTTTTTTTATTTTTTCTTTATCTTAAAATTATTGTCCCATACAGAGAAACATGATATTTAAATTCTCCATAGGAGAAATTAAATATGGAGAAATAAGTGATGATTGGGTAGAGTTGGGGTTTGGAAGGCAGCAAACCATTATAATATATAAGATGTGTTCACTCCTCCTTTCCCCCTTCCCTCAAGAACCAAGTTTTGGCGCTATAGGGGGTGAAATTGTTGAGGGTGTTACAACACCCACTTAACAGAAGAAGCAAATGGGACATTGAGAGGGATACATGATTTCAGGGCTAAGAGTAGAACAAAGGGGTTCACAAGGCAGCCATCCAGGGCCTCCTGGTCTCCTTCCACCAGTGTGCGTGTGTGTAAAACCTGTCACCTATGGAAGAAACACAATCCCCCATTTTTTTTACAGTGAAATATAATTGCATTAAAGTAAGTTGGGATGTGTGGGTGAATACACTAAACTATTAGTAAACATGAGATACTTTATACTAAGGGGCTTATTTGGCTCCTACAGATTCAAAAAAAGTTACCTGGAGTTATCAGGCGAGGGTCCAGATTGGTTTTTTTCCCCTTCTTTTTAAAAATATTTTCTTGTAAATTAATTTTTTCAGCTTCTGAGGTCTGTACAGATTTTGTTCATATCAAAGTAATAACAGTAATAATGTACTTGTTTGGAAAAGAAATCTCATGAACTCTGTGTCTTACATGTTTAATTTTCTCTCACTTCTTCCCCAATTTAGGATATTTTTGCCTGAGTAGCAAGGTGGAGCTACTACGGTAAGGTTGAAAGTTTGTGTCAATGCTTTTTGATATTCTTACTCTAGTAAAAATAAGGATAATTTCTCTCTCCCTCTCTTTTCCTTCTGAACTCTCCATTTTCTACTCTGGATCCTGAAAAATCTAGTATATAGGACACCTCCATTGCCGTCCAACCTTCCAGTGGTATTTTTAGCATCTCTGTATTTCCCTGGAATTGCGCCAGAACTGCTCCAGAAACAGTACCTCAAACCTGACCGCTAGAGCAAGAGAACTAAATTGCAGATTTTGTTTGATGGGACATTTGAATGGGTTGTTTGGTTTGTTATTTGATTTCATTCAGGGCTTTGTTTATTGAGTGTTTATTGAATGCCTACTAAATTCCAAAGAGATGGACAAAACAGACAGAAATGTATAAATGAATAAGCAGGGTATTTTTAGAACTTGCAGAGAAATGCCATGGGGAATACAGAGCAAGGCAATAGGCTATGTGAGTGAGCCCCAACAGAGCAGAAGGCAGTTCTGCAAAGATCTGGAGGAAGATGACTCCAGGCTGAAGACATACAAAGGCACAGGCTGAGGCACGTACTTCCAGCTCCCCACCCTTCCCACCATCCCCATTGTAATATACCCAGCCTGCTCTGTTCCTTTACATTAGTTGTTGGGCCTCATAGCATTTGAATTTTTTGCAAATCTACCCCACTGCCCAGGGAAAGTGAAATCCTCTTTATATGCATTCATGTAGTCATTTCCCCAAACACCTGTCTGTAATGGTAGGAAACCTCTGCCTACTTCCAAATCCAAATAGCCTGCTTCATTTGGTCCAGCTTGGACTTTTTTTTTTTTTTTTTGAGATATAGTTGTTTTATAATGTTGTGTTAGTTTCTACTGTACAGCGAAGTGGAGTTCCCTGTGCTATACAGCAGGTTTTTATTAGTTATCTATTTTATACATATTGGTGAATATATGTTAATCCCAATCTCCCAATTCATCCCTCCCCACCCCCACTTTCCCCCCTTGGTGTCCATATGTTTGTTCTCTACATCTGTGTCTGTATTTTTGCCTTGCAAACTGGTTCATCTATACCATTTTTCTAGATTCCACATATATGCATTAATATACGATATTTGTTTTTCTCTTTCTGACTTACTTCACACTGTATGACAGTCTCTAAGTCCATCCACGTCTCTAAAAATGACCCAGTTTCATTCCTTTTTATGGCTGAGTAATATTCCATTCTCTATATGTACCACATCTTCTTTATCCATTCATCTGTCGATGGGCATTTAGGTTGCTTCCATGACCTGGCTATTGTAAATAGCACTGCAATGAATATTGGGGTGCACGTGTCTTTTTCAATGATGATTTTCTCTGGGTATATGCCCAGTAGTGGAATTGCTGGGCCATATGGTAATGTAGATTTTCTGATGATGGCCGTTCTAACTGGTATGAGGTGATACCTCATTGTAGTTTTGATTTGCATTTCTCTAATAATTAGTGATATTGAGCAGCTTTTCAAGTGCTTCCTGGCCATCTGTATGTCTTCTTTGGAGAAATGTCTATCTAGGTCTTCTGCCCACTTTTGGATTGGGTTGTTTGTTTTTTAGGTATTGAGGTACATGAGCCGTTTATATATTTTGGAGATTAATTCTGTGTCCGTTGATTCGTCTGCAAATATTTATCTCATTCTGAGGGTTGTCTTTTCATCATGTTTATACTTTCTTTTGCTGTGCAAAAGCTTTTAAGTTTCATTAGGTGCCATTTGTTTATTTTTGTTTTTATTTCCATTACTCTAGAAGGTGGGTGAGAAAAGATCTTGCTGTGATTTATGTCAAAGAATGTTCTTCCTATGTTTCCCTCTAAGAGTTTTATAGTGTCCGGTCTTACATTTAGGTCTTTAATCCATTTTGAGTTTATTTTTGTGTAGGTGTTAGGCAGTGTTCTAATTTCATTCTTTTACATGTAGCTGTCCAGTTTTCCAAGCACCACTTATTGAAGAGACAGTCTTTTCTTCATTGTATATCCTTGTCTCCTTTGTCATAGATTAGTTGACCATAGGTGCATGAGTTTATTATCTCTGGGCTTTCTATCCTGTTCCATTGATCTAAATTTCTGTTTTTGTGCCAGGACCATATTGTCTTGATTACTATAGCTTTGTAGTATAGTCTGAAGTCAGGGAGTCTGATTCCAGATCTGTTTTTTTTTTTTTTTTTTTTTTTCCTCAAGATTGCTTTGGCTATTTGGAGTCTTTTGTGTCTCCATACAAATTTCAAGATTTTTTGTTCTACTTCTGTAAAAAATGACATTGGTAATTTGATAAGTATTACACTGAATCTGTAGATTGCTTTGGGTAGTATAGTCATTTTCACAATATTGATTCTTCCAATCCAAGAACATGGTATATCTCTCCATCTGTTTGTGTCATCTTTGATTTCTTTCATCAATGTCTTACAGTTTTCTGAGTACAGGTCTTTTACCTTCTTATGCAGGTTTATTCCTAGGTATTTTATTCTTTTTGTTGCAATGGTGAATGGGATTGTTTCCTTAATTTCTCTTTCTGATCTTTTGTGGTTAGTGTATAGGAATGCAATAGATTTCTTTGCATTAATTTTGTTTCCTGCAACTTTACCAAATTCATTGGTTAGCTCTAGTAGTTTTCTTGTTCTTTAAAAATTGCCATTGGTAATTTGGTAAGGATTACTTTGCATCTTTAGGATTTTCTATGTATAGTATCATGTCATCTGCCAACAGTGACAGTTTTACTTCTTCTTTTCCAATTCGTATTCCTCTTATTTCTTTTTCTTCTCTGATTGCTGTGGCTAAGACTTCCAAAACTATGTTGAATAATAGTGGCGAGACTGGACATCCTTGTCTTATTCCTGATCTTAGAGGAAATGCTTTCAGTTTTTCACCATTGAGAATGATGTTGCTGTGGGTTTGTGGTATATGGCCTTTATTATGTTGAGGTACCTTCTCTCTATGCCCACTTTCTAGAGGGTTTTTATCATACACAGGTGTTGAATTTTGTCAGAAGCTCTTTCTGCGTCTATTGAGATGATCACATGGTTCTTATTCTGCAGTTTGTTAATGTGGTGTATCCCATTGATTGATTTACATATATTGAAGAATCCTTGCATTCCTGGGATAAATCCCATGTGATCATGGTGTATGATCCTTTTAATGTGCTGTTGCATTCTGTTTGCTAGTATTTTATTGAGGATTTTTGCATCTATATTCATCAGTGATATTGGTCTGTAATTTTCTTTTTTTGTAGTGTCTTTGTCTGGTTTTGGTATCAGGGTGATGGTGGCCTCATAGAATGAGTTTGTGAGTGTTCCTTCCTCTGCAATTTTTTTGGAAGATTTTGAGAAGAATGGGTGTTAGCTCTTCTCTAAATGTTTGATGGAATTCACCTGTGAAGCCATGTGGTCCTGGACTTCTGTTTGTTGGAAGGTTTTTAATCACAGTTTCAACTTCATTACTTGTGATTGGTCTGTTCATATTTTCTATTTCTTCCAGGTTAAGTCTTGGAAGGTTATACCTTTCTAAGGATTTGTTCATTTCTTCCAGGTTATCCATTTTATTGGCATAGAGTTTGTTGTAGTAGTTTCTTATGATGCTTTGTATTTCTGCGGTGTCTGTTGTAACTTCTCCTTTTTCTTTTCTAATTTTATTGATTTCAGTCCTTTCCCTCTTTTTCTTGATGAGCTTGCCTAAAGGTTTATTTATCTTCTCAGAGAACCAACTTTTAGTTTTATTGATCTTTGTTATTTTTTCCTTTGTTTCTATTTCATTTTTTTCTGCTCTAATGTTTATGATTTCTTTCCTTCTACTAACTTTGGGTTTTGTTTGTTCTTCTTTTTCAAGTTCCTTTAGATGTAAGTTTAATTGTTTATTTGAGATTTTTCTTGTTTCTTGAGGTAGGGTTGTATTGCTATAAACTTTCCTCTTAGAACTGCTTTTGCTGCATCCCATAGATTTTGGATATCATGTTTGTGTTGTCATTTGTGTCTAGGTATTTTTTGATTTCTGCTTTGATTTCTTCAGTGATCTCTTGGTTATTTAGTAGCATATTGTTTAGCTTCCATGTGTTTGTGTTTTTTACATTTTTTTCCTGTAATTTATTTCTAATATCATAGTGTTGTGGTTGGAAAAGATGCTTGATACACTTTCAATTTCTTTAAATTTACTGAGGCTTAATTTGTGACCCAAGATATGATCTATCCTGGAGAATGTTCCATGTGCACTTGAGGAGAAAGTGTAATGTGGTGTTTTTGGATGGAATGTCCTATAAACATCAATTAAATCTATCTGGTCTATTGTGTCATTTAAAGCTTGTGTTTCCTTATTAATTTTCTGTCTGGATGTTCTGTCCATTGGTGTAAGTGAGGTGTTAAAGTCACCCACTATTATTGTGTTACTGTCAATTTCCTCTTTTATAGCTGTCAGCATTTGCCTTACATATTGAGGTGCTCCTATGTTGGGTGCATATATATTTATAATTGTTGTATCTTCTTCTTGGATTGATCCCTTGATCATTAGGTAGTGTCCTTCCCTGTGTCTTGTAACATTCTTTATTTTAAAGTCTATTTTATCTGATATGAGTATTGCTACTCCAGCTTTCTTTTGATTTCCATTTGCATGGAATATCTTTTTCCATCCCCTCACTTTCAGTCTGTATGTGTCCCTAGGTCTGAAGTAGATCTCTTGTAGACAACATATATATGGGTCTTGTTTTTGTATTCATTCAGCGAGCCTGTGTCTTTTGGTTGGAGCATTTAATCCATTCACATTTAAGATGATTATCAATATGTATGTTCCTATGACCATTTTCTTAATTGTTTTGAGTTTGTTTTTGTAGGTCCTTTCATTCTCTTGTGTTTCCCAATTAGAGAAGTACCTTTAGCATTTGTTGTAGAGCTGGTTTGGTGTTGCTGAATTCTTTTAGCTTTTGCTTGTCTGTAAAGCTTTTGATTTCTCCATCAAATCTAAATGAGATCCTTGCCGGGTAGAGTATTCTTGGTTGTAGGTCTTCCGTTTCATCACTTTAAATATATCATGCCACTCCCTTCTGGCTTGCAGTGTTTCTGTTGAGAAATCAGCTGTTAACCTTATGGGAGTTCCCTTGTATGTTATTTGTCATTTTTCCCTTGTGGCTTTCAATAATTTTTCTTTGTCTTTAATTTTTGCCAATTTCATTACTATGTATCTTGGTGTGTTTCTCCTTGGGTTTATCCTGTATGGGGCTTGCTGCACTTCCTGGACTTGGGTGGCTATTTCCTTTCCCATGTTATGGAAGTTTTCGATTATAATCTCTTCAAGTATTTTCTCTTGTCCTTTCTCTCTCTCTTCTCCTTCTGGGACCACTATAATCCAAATGCTGTTGCATTTAATGTTGTCCCAGAGAATCTCTTAGGCTGTCTTCATTTCTTTTCATTCTTTTTTCTTTATTCTGTTCTGTGGCAGTGATTTCTACCATTCTGTCTTCCAGGTCACTTATCCGTTCTTCTGCATCAGTTATTCTGCTATTGATTCCTTCTAGTGTATTTTTCATTACAATTATTGTATTATTCATCTCTGTTTGTTTGTTCTTTAATTCTTCTAGGCCTTTGGTAAACATCTGTTGCATCTTCTTTACCTTTGCCTCCATTCTTTTTCTGAGGTCGTGGATCACCTTCACTATCATTATTCTGAATTCTTTTTCTGGAAGGTTGCCTATCTCCACTTCATTTAGTTGTTTTTCCAGGGTTTTATTTTGTTCCTTCATCTGGGACATGGTCCTGTGCCTTTTCATTTGGTCTGTCTTTCTGTGATTGTCCAGCTTGGGCTTTAAACAGGTCTTTCTTCGATTCCAAATCCATCCCTCTTAAGCTGCCAGATGTTATTCCTAGTTCTCTTTCATTGGATGTTATTACATAGTGTTTCCTATGTCTGAGTTAATCATATGAGCCAATCCACAGAACATGCCTTGAACTATGCCAAACATATTGCAAGTGTTCCATAAACATTGGCTTTTATCATTGGAGTCATGCCCTTCACAGCAGTGAACCTGTAAACCCTTCATAGGCACTATTATTATTCTTAGTCTACAGATTGGAAAACAGGTTTAGAGATGTTAAGTAACATCCAAGGTCACACCGCACAGCAGGTAAAAGACTCAATCTTATGTCTCTTAGAGTCCAAAACCCATACTTATAGAAATTTTTGACTATCTGCTTCCAGGAATGGAAGAAAAAAAATACTCCCTACAGGCAGAAAAGCATGAAAGATAGCATCCTTTTAGTTTATTTTTGTCCTTTTGCTGTTAACATTTTTTTAAAGTTTCACTTTTTGTCACCTAATTAGAAAAGAAAATATTTATTGTAGGAAATACTGTATAATACAGCAAAGCAAAGCAAAACAAAACCAAAAATGAGCATTTCCCCATGAATTTATTTTTGGTGCACCTATATCACATTGACTCATTTTGAGCTGCTGACACCTAAATGGTTTCCATACATGTGTGACTAATCCATTTAAAGATCAGAGCTGAATGAAGATGCAGTACATTTCATATCATTTCTGGGTAGGCTTAACTAATAAAAAATAGTAACTATATACACTACAAATTATAAAAGAGTAGCAATATCAAAACTCCACAAATGACCTATTCATATTGATGTGTGAGCATATGTGTTATAAAAGTCATTTAACCCATGGCTTTCTGATTTTGACCATTAAGGCATGGTAAGATTTTTGACTCCATGATCTAGTATACACTTTGATGAAACAATACTATTTAACTATACCAGTATGCTCTGATATTTTGTATACTTATATATATTTATCTTAAAAACAGGATATAGAGCACTAAATAGATTTAATAACCCTCTCTAAAGGGTCACAGTTCACAGCTGGAAAAACACTAGCCAAACCATTTCCAAGCCATCTTTGAGAATATGTATACTGGTTTAGTACTTCAATTTGATGTCTGATGTTTGTCTTCTTAGATTTTCTTTCTTTGTTTTTTTTAAAGATATTTATTTGGCTGCATCGGGTCTTAGTTGTGACACATGGGATCTTCTTTGAGGCATGTGGCATCTTTTGTTGCAGTGCATGGGCTTCTCTCTAGTTGTGGTGTATGGGTTTTCTCTCTCTAGTTGTGGCACATGGGCTCCAGAGTGTGTGGGCTTTGTAGTTTGCAGCATGAGGTCTCTCTCACTGAGGCCTGCATGCTCAGTAGTTCTGGCACACAGGCTTAGTTGCCCCATGGCATGTGCAATCCTAGTTCCCCGACCAGGGATCGAACCTGCATCCCCTGCATTGGAAGGCAGATTCTTTACCACTGGACCATCAAGGAAGTCCCTAGATTTTCAATTTTTGTATTCTATTACATGAGACTCTAGAAGGAGACCAGTCTGAGGTTTTAGAAACTACTGCTGAGGTTTTCTACCTGCTTATTAAACACTTTCCTGAAATTTCATATTCACAACTCTGAAAGCTTGTATTTATTTCATAGGCTGTGTGAATGGGGTTCTGGGAAATGCAAATACCCAATCTTGCTTGAACATAAACAAGTGTACTGCTCATACTTGAAAAGTGGTCTGCTTTTCTCTTACTCATGTTATTCTTTCTGTAGTGTGATTCCGTTGAGGGACTCTCACATTGGAGCTTTGAAAAATGCAGCTCTGAAGCCTGTCCGAGCAGAAGACAATATCTACATTATTGATGACCTTCATTAAGTCATGGATCCAGTGGCCTTCTAAGGCGTTATGCCCTTGACTGTGGAAGACAGTGACCAGATATCACTGTGCCAGAGTCCTTTCATGAAGCAGGACAATTTTTCCGTCAGTTTCCCATGGCATTCCAACCAGTCGGTGATATTAGGTAGAGTGAGTCTAGCTCATCTGTGTACCGTCAACCTCTGTAACATTGTCCTAATTTTTTATACTAAAACTGGCTCAATCTTTCTGGTCATTGCAGAGCTCTCTCCAAAACATGAAATTTATTCCTTAGAATTGTACATTCTCTTTAGACCCTATGAATCCTGTTTTCTATCAAGAATTCTCCTTGGGGAGACAGAATAAACACTACTACCTCAGTTACCAAAGCTGTCAAGAAGAGCTGAATACCACTTAGAATCAACAAATCCAATTTGGGACTTAAAGGACTTAACTTGGAAGCATTTCATGATTGTAATTTTTTTTAATCAAGCCACTTCAAATGTTATATTCATTAGGGCCCCCAAAGATTTCAAATCACGGGAGCGTACAGGTTTTTATTTACACAATGGGAAAATAGAAGTGAATGTGATTTTGCCATTATAGGTATATCTGGTTTCTCAGGGCTCTGGAAATAGAAGTGCTTTCCCTGGGCCCAGGATGGGTATTTTAGCAGTTAGAAGAAGCTGGCATAGTGAGTGGACCATGGAGACACCAGGGGAAGAAAATCAATTGCCATATGATTTATGCTGTTTTGGCTACATTGGTGCCACAGTTCTAGGCACTTATGTAGACAACTGGCAGACTCTCTGATGTAATTTTTAGAATGAGGCAGGGTGGAAATAAAAGGAAAAAAGAGGGGGAGGGAGTAGTAAAAGAGGCTTTCTGACTTAGAAAAGCTAGTTTGCAAATATAATAGTGTTGTTTGAGAGTGTTACCAGTTTCAACCGAAATGCTAAGTTGTCCTCAAACCACTTTGATTTTTAAAATTGTTTTGGAAGGATAAAGGGTCTTTTTCATATTGAATCAATTCCTGTGTTATATCTTTTTCACAGCTCAATTAAATTTTTGGTTTTTCCAGAAAAATTAGAGAAAGGCTAACGGTAAAGATATTTTTAGTCACTAGGAGCATTTCTACATGAACAGTTAACAAGACTGGAAATTAATTTCAATTTGAGTAAACCCTGAAACAACTCATGCTTGAGTTGTTTGGGAGGTGTTCAGAGCTACTCACACCAAAGTGGTCCATGAGGGCTGGATGCTTGTTTTTGAAGGTAATGTTTTTGACACTTCTGCGGAGTTCTGGGAAATTAATAGGACCTCTGAATAAAGGTTATGGGGCAAAGAAGATTGCTAAACATTGTATACTAGTTTTCACAAGTGGGACCAGACTTATCTAGTTTAAAAAATTATGTTCCAACTACAGGGATTTTTTTTTAAAATTCAAGACAATATGCATAACCATAGTGATTTCAAATTAATGTCAAGATGTATAACTTCTCTTGAAAGAGCTAACAACATCGGACTGCATCCCTATGCAGCCAGGGCCCCACTAGATGGCACCACATCCCTCAGCCCCCCCCCCCCCCCCCCCCCCCCCAGCCCTTGCCTTGCCTGCAGGCTCACGTTTGTTACCTGCTTTGTGGCTTGTGGGGCTTTGAATTTTTTGATGCGTGCTCTATTCTCCATATCCTTCCTGGAGTTTTGTGATGACACATTACAGGTTATGGGAATTTGATCAACTTTATTCAATCCAGCATTTCCAAAATTTGTTTAAAATCCCTGAGCACCATGACTACTGGCATACCCAGTAGCGTTCTGTGAAACAAGATGGGGAGCCTGGGAGAAAGCAGATGGTACACAGAATTAGAGATAGGACCTGAGTTCTAATCCTAACTCTTACCAGTAACATTGAATGACATTAGGATAAATCATTCTTTATGCCTAAGTTTTTAATATATTTTTTAATGAAGTAGAGATGATTTACAATGTTGTGCTAATTTTTTTTTACACCTCAGAATTATTTCCAAACACATTGGTGTATAGTGGTAATTCCAATGACATATTCTTTGTGAGAAAAATAAAAGTGAAAAACACTACAGAAATGCAAAGTTTTCTTTTGTGTGTATGTGGAGTTGGTAGTGATAGATCTAGCATCAGTGCTCAGTAAATAATTTCAACAGTGTTGCATTCATAAGTCTCTTGCTATATGGTACCTTTTATTATTTTTCTGAATAATGTTTCTGTTTTTGAAAAGTTAATATTGGGTAAATTATTATTAAATTGGTAATATTTGGTAAATTGGTAAAATTATTAAATTGGTAATATTGGGTAAATAATAAATTGGTTAATATTGGGTAAATTATTATTAAATTCTTTTCTGTAAAAGTGCCAATTTTATATAATGAATTTACTTTTGTTTTTGATCTTTTGAGACCATCGAGATTTCATTGTCTATAGTCGATCTTGGGATTTAGGACACTGGTATAATTAAAGCTATATATTTGAACTTAGGAAATTCTGCACATCTTTAAAAGTAGAGGAACCAATCTTTCACTGATGGCTGTGAAGATAATTTTGTGAGTACATGCAAGTGTGAGGGACTCCTCATCATGAGCTTGATTTGTACGTACACTCATTAATAAAACACATTTTTGTTTTCATTTTGGAAATTGACTTGTTTTCTTATTCTCATCATTTAGTCAAGGCCAGCCATCTTCAACTTGCTGTGGACTCTCAGGACAAGGGCAAATGGGGCAAGATTTGAGAGTCAGGTGTGCCTGACATTCCTCTAGGTGCTGTGGGTGGAACAGAGAACAGCGCTGAACTCCAGTTCCCAAGGAGCTCCAATTCAGTAGGAAAGAAAACCCCACACCATCAATTCTGGTGCTGGTAATGATAAGGAAAAAAAGATATACACCGGTAGAGCTGAACTTCTCAAACATGGCATTTGGGGCCAGATAACCCTTTGTGGTAGGGGGCTGTACTGTGCATTATATGATTGGTTATCATCATCCCCGGCCTCTACTCACTAGAGAACACTTGTGCCCACCAGGTAGTGACAACTGCAAATGTCTGTAGACGTTACCAACGTCTCCTGAGAGGCAATAATACCCTTGGTTGAAAACTGGTGTGATAGAGGATGCCTGGAGGGGAGCGCTTGTGGGGAATTGGTGTAACTTTTGCTGAGTTGGTCAGGAGCTGCCTCTGGGAAAGCAGTGACGTTTGAGTTGAAACCGAAAGAATGTGTAGGTGGCAGTGACGTGAAGAAATCCAGCAAATGCAGAGGCCCTGAGGTAGGAATAAGCTTGTGTGTTAAGAGGGAGAAAGTATGGTGTGTTCCAAGGACTAAAAAAGCCAGTGTGGCTGAGGCAGAGTGAGTGAGGAAGATTGAAAAGAAATGAAGCTGGAGAAACGGGTGCCGTTTTTAGGTGCTGTTGCAAAGGGCTGTATGAACATATCCGTTTGAGAAGAATCCCATTCTTGGAAAACAAAGCACTTTTGCTACTAGGGGTTGAACCTGCAAATTTTATTTTAACATTTATTAACGTGCTGTAGTGATACCGTCCAAAGTTCAGATATAAAAAGCCAGTTTGGTTGGAGCGACAGGAGAGGGTACCTGAGGGGAAGGACAGGGGTGCATCCTGGCAGTGAGGGGCTTTCCACAGGGCTGTGTGAGGGCACCCATGCCTAGGAAGAGGGGTCCTGGAAGAAGAGACTCCAAAGTTTGAATCACATGGGCCCGGACGCAGCTGAACCCACTCTTCCTAAACTTACAGCTTTGAATTAGTGGGGTGGAGCAGGGGCTGCCTTCAGCTAGTCCACAATGGATTTTTTAAATAGTTAGGTGTTTTAATGTACATTTGTTGAACACGATGCATCAAAACTGTGATTTAATGGATATTATTTAGGATGAATACAATTTTAAAGTTGACCTAAAACAACTTGAGTGAACAATAGCAAAAGGGCACTGTGAATATGGCAAAGGTTATGTAGATGCCTGAAGTCAGGGAGGCAATGAGTTAGATCAACTGGGAGCTCCTTAGAATACAGATCCCTGGGCTCTGCTCCTAGAGATTCTGATTCAGTAAGAGAGGTGGGCCCTAGGAGTTTATTTTTTGTTGGTTTAAATTACAGAAGATAAGTTACTAAAAATTATTTTACATTTCAACAAAAACATTCAGAATTCATGAAAGAATATGTAGAAAGAAGAGCATGCAATAATCCTCCATTTCTACTTATGTGAGCAGTAAATTTCATGAAATGAACATGACAACTTTATATTTAGACTGTGTGGGTATCTGATGGGCTTTTGAGGGTAAAAGAAATTGCTCACTCTTGAGTCCCTAAAACACCCTAAGAAATGTAGGGTAGCATATTTTCTCTCTGGTTGTGCAGAAGTGTTTCTTCAAGATTCCTAGCGCTCTCTAGGAGGAATGGAATACTCGTCAAAATTTATCATTTGTTCTCCCGCTGGTCGAGGTCTTCTGTCAGTTGGTTGTGAACAGCTTTGATGGGGGCAGTCTCAGGATACAAATCCTCTCAAGACTGTTTCTTCTTTGACTCTTGATCACATCAGATCATCTGAAGAAGTATAGACAAAGCCATTGCTGCACCCACTGCAAAGGTACTAATAGCCAACAAAAACCCAGATGGAGCCTTTAGTAGCCTTGGTGTAGAGTGTGAGCAGGGTGTATGGAGGCTGAGGGAGGAAGAGTCGAATCCTGAGAATTCCTGGGGATCTAACTTTAAATTTCCCTTGGGAATTCTCAAGGCTCCTAAGGGCCTTTGCAACTCTGAGTCGGAGTCTTTGGTTACGTTCTTTTCCACGTGGCTACCAGTGTAATCGAAGAAACCAAGGTCTGATTGTGCTACATGTGAGATGAAAATCCTCCCACTGCTCCCCAGTAGGTACAAGTCCCTACTCCATCATAAGCCCTTCACAACTTCTCCCTTGTCTGCTTGCTTCATGCAGCCCCTCCATGCAGTGCTCCAGCAGATATAAATGCCTCAGATACCCACTCTCCACTCCGTAGTTCAACCCATCTTGGGGGGATGCTTGTCTCCTGTCTCCCCACCAGGCATGCCATTCCTCAACGTTCAGTTCAACTGTTACCTCTTCATACTTTCTCAACCTCATCCCTGTAGACAGAATTAATCCCTCTTATGAACGCTTCTGTGCAGCCCATTGTAGTCGCTCAATGAATAATACAGAGTACCTCCCATGCACCAGGCATGGTGCTAGTGCCTGACTCAGGTCCTTCTGCATGAGGCCAGCACCCCAGCTAGCATGTGTGGTACCTTGGGTGAATTAAAAAGAGGCCTCCTCCTCCTTCTGGCTGACAGAGCCCTGAGCCAGGGCAGAGACTTGTCAAATTGAATCTCTACAAACTGTCACCTTAGATAGTGACCCTAGAACTTAATCCTTTGTATAAGAGGTCTTTAGGTTGATGATGTTCTTATACTGAGCTCTTTGAGGGAAGTGTATGTAGTTTCCCAGCATCTAGCTTACACATAGTATGTGCTCAATACATATCCATGACGATTAGTGAATACATCGACTGAAAGAATGTTTCCTAGAGCCTTCTTGTGTGTGCTGGGGATGGGATGGGGCATGGAAGAATGTCTCTGAAACCAGAAACAACCCCCTTCCTATGACTGGGTGGAGTGTAGGAGTCTGTGTAAGCCCCACAGACCCGCTGAGACTAGTAATTTACAACCTTGACTGCAAATTAGAATCACGTGGGAACCCATTTCCACACCAATCAAATTAGGATCTCAGCAGGTGGGGCCCAGGTAGTGTTAGCCTTTTCAGCCTCCCCAGATGATTTCAATGTGTAGCCTAGGTTGAGAACCACTGACCTAGAGAGAGTTGGAGAGGGAATGTGACAGCATGTTTTCTTGTTGTGTGTGACAAGCGCTCTGGAAAAGCTTAAAAGATACAACCAAAACAGGAACACATCAACAGTGGGCTGGGGCAGGTGAACGACCAGGTAGGGAAAGGGCACGACGCCGGGTGCCATCTGATCTGTCCTCCATCTGGCTTCCTTGGCAATGGCATGATGTTGATGGCAGCCCTGGGAACAGGAAGTCTGGATGCTGCCATGCTTTTGTAAGGCTTCTCGGAAAGCCGGCCCACAGCTGCCTCGTTTGACTGTCCCTGGGCCTCCGAGGAACTAAATGTTTTCTTCCACCAGTTGTAAAAATAAGCAAAGAAGAAAGTCCCCTTTGGCCTCTGAGGAAGTGCTCTAAGGTAACCTTCTCTGTTTTGTGTTCTCAACTGCTGACATGGGGTATGCTCTGTCTGGCGGTTCCTGCACCTGCAGGAGCCTAAACAAGATACTTGGATGATGAATGTTTCGCATATTTCTCAATAGACTTTATTTTTTAGAGCAGTGTCAGGGTCACAGCAAAATTGAGCGGAAAGTACAGAGAGTTCCCATATGGCCGCCTTCCTCTCCCCACAATACACAGCCTCCCCCACCATCCACATCTCTCGCAAGCGTGGTACATTTGGTACAATTGATGAACCAGCATTGCCACATCATTATCAACTGGAGTCCATAGTTTAAATTGCAGTTCACACTTTGTGAGTTGCATGCTACAGGTTTTGACAAATGTATCATTACACGTGTCCACCATTACAGTATCATGCAGAATAGTTTTATTGCCCTATTTACTGCTCTATGCTCCACCTATTCATTCCTTCCTCCCCCCCCAAACCTGCGACAACCACTGACCTTTGACTCCATAGTTTTACCTTTTCTGAGACTTCATGTGGCTGGAATTATACAACACGTAGGCTTTTCAGGTCGACTTCTTTCACTTACCAATATGCATTCAAGGTTCCTCTGTTTCTTTTTGTGGCTTCATAGCTCATTTCTTTTTATTGTGGAATAATATTTTATAGTTTAAATGTACCTCAGTTTGTTTGTTCATTGACCTATTGAAAGATATTTTGGTGGCTTCCAAGTTTTGGCAACTGTGAATAAAACTGCTGTAAACATTCATGAGCGCGATTGATGGATTGTATGGTGAGAGTTTGTTTAGTTTTGTAAGAAATTACTAAACTGTCTTCCAAAATAGCTATACCATTTTTTATTCCCGTCAGCAATGAATGAGAGTTCCTGTTGTTTCACATCCTTACCAGCAATTGGTGTTGGATTATAACCATTCTAATAGGTATGCTGTGGTGTCTCATTTTAATTAGCATTCCCCAATAACATATGATGTTGAGCATGTTTTCATATGTTTATTTACCATCTGTATATCTTCTTTGGTGAGGTGTCTATTTAGGTCTTTTGACCATTTTTTAAATCAGGTTGTTCATTTTCTTATTGCTGAGTATTAAGTTCGTGGTATATTTTACGTAACAGTCCTGTATCAGATATGTTTTTTTGCAAGTATTTTCTCCCAATCTGTGGCTTGTCTTCTCATCCTCTTGACAGTGTCTTTCACAGAGTAGGAGTTTTTAATTTTAATGAAGTGCAACTTCTCATTTTTTTCTTTCATGGGTCATGTCTTTGGTGTTGTACCTAAAAAGCCATTCCCCTATCCAACGTCATCTAGATTTTCTCCTATGTTATAATCTAGGAGTTTTATAGTTTGGTGTTTTACATTTGGGAGTATGACCCATTTTGAGTTAATTTTTGTGGAGGTTATAAGGTCTGCATGTAGATTCATTTTTTTGAGGTAGATATCCAGTTAGTCCAGCACCATTTATCGAAAAAACAATCATTTCTCCATTGAATTATCTTTGCTCCTTTGTCAAATAGAATTTTACTTTATTTGTGTGGTTCTCATTCTTGGCTCTCTATTCTGTCCCATTGATTTATTTTTCTATTCTCTGGCCAGTAGCATACTGTCTTGATTGCTGTAGCTTTATAATAAACCTTGAAGTTGGGTAGTATCAATCTTCTGACTTTGTTCTTCAATAGTGTGTTGACTTATTCTGAGTCTTTTGCATTTCCATATATACTTTGGAATCAGTTTGTTATTATTCATAAAATAACTTTCTGGGATTTTTATTGAAATTGCATCGAGTCTACAGATGAAGTTGGGAGGAACTGACATCTTAATAATATTGAGCTTCCTGATCCATGAGCATGGACTAGCTCTCCATTTATTTAATTTTGATTTCTTTTTTTTTTTTTTTTTTTTTTTTTTTTTTTTTTTGTGGCACGCGGGCCTCTCACTGCCATGGCGTCTCCCATTGCAGAGCACAGGCTCCGGACGCGCAGGTTCAGCAGCCATGGCCCATGGTCCCAGCGGCTCCACGGCATGCGGGATCCTCTCGGACCGGGGCACGAACCCATGTCCCCTGCATCGGCAGGCGGACTCCCAACCACTGCGCCACCAGGGAAGCCCAATTTTGATTTCTTTCATCAGAATATTGTAGACTTCCTCATATTGATCTTAACATATTTTGTTAGGTTTAAGCCTAAGTATTTTTTCACGTGCGCTAATATAAATGGTATTATGTTTTTAATTTCAAGTTCTAATTTTTCATTGCTGTTATTTGGGAAAACAATAGACTTTGGATATTAACCTTGTATCCTGCAATCTTGATTTAATCGCTTATTAGTTTCATGATTTTTTTTGGTCACTTCTGTGGAATTTTCTATATGGGCTATCATGTCATGTGAACAAAGGGTTTTGCTTTTCTTCTGAATCTGTATACCTTTTATTTCCTTTTCTTGTCCTTTTGCATTAGCTTGAATGTCCAGTATGATGTTGAAAAGAAGAGGGGTATCCTTACCTTGTTTCTGATCTTAGTGGAAAAGCACCTAGTTCAGGCTTTGAACAAAAGCCATGACTGTGAGAATTTTATAAGGTATCTTGATATATGTGCATTCCAGTCTCATCTATATCTCCAGCCTTCTGCTTTCTATTGGAATCGTCCCCTCTGCCTGTGAGCACAACAAACAATGCCCCCTAACAACTTTCCCTTGACTGTTTAATGCCTTCACAATCTCTAGCTACTCCCCTTCCTCTTTCCTTTATATCTGAGCCAAACTTTTCTGTCCCAAATGTCCACTTCCCTGCCTCCCATTTACTCCTTAAATTAATGCAACTGGTTTCTGGCTCTACTCCTCCATTGAAGCCATCAAGCAAAAGTTCAATGTTAGTGCAGTGGCTATTTCTCAATTCTTATCATATTTGACTTCTTTGTAGCATTTGACCCCACTGACCAAGCCATGCTTCTTACAACTCTCTCTTCCCTTTTGCTCTCAGGAAGTGGTACCATTTATCCTGATTTTCTTCCTATCCTTCTGCATTTGTTCTTACTACCTGTGGCTGGATCCTCTTTCTCTATCTCCCTAAGTGTTAATGTTCCCAGGACTCAATCCACTGCTTGCCTTTTTCTTGTTATCCTCTCCCTATTTACTGGCGACCCCCAGATCTCTAGTACAGCCATATGTCTTTCCTGAGCTTTAGGCCCAGTTGTGAACTGTTGACTGGGCTTTTCCACCAGGATATCTTATAGGCAGCTGGAGCTTTCTATGTCCAGATCTGGACATATCATCTTTTAGCCCCACTCTCCCAAATAACTTCTAGTCCAACAACCAAGTTCATCCTGGATTCTTCCCTCTTGCTTCACTCCTGCCTAAAGCTCTTAATCCATCCCCTGTAAACAATTAGTCCAACCTGTGGATTATATCCCCTCATTGTCTCTGTAATCCATCACCTCCTTTCCACTCCCACAGCTGCATCCCCAGGATTAATTTTTGTATAAGGTGTGACGTTAGGGCAAAGTTCATTTTTTTGCCTATGGATATCCAATTGCTCCAGCACCATTTGTTGAAAAGCCTATCTTTCCTCCACTGAATTGCACTTACTCCATTGTTAAAAACTCCACTGAACATATTTGTGTGGGTCTATTTCTAGGTCCTCTATTTGTTTTTATTGAGGTATACTTGACATATGACATTATATTAATTTCAGGAGTGCAACATAATGACTCAATATTTGTATATATTGCAAAATGATCAGCACAATAAGTCCAGTTAACATCCATCAGCATATACAGTTAGAAAATAATTTTCTTCTTGTGATGAGGACTTTTAGGATCTACTCTGTTAGGAATTTTCAAATAAACTGTACAGTGTTATTAACTATAGTCACCATGCTGTACATTCCATCCCCATGACTTAATTATTTTATAACTGGAAGTTTGTAGCTTTTGTACTTTCACCCATTTCTCCTGTCCCCCATCCTCCACATCTGGCAACCACCAATCTGTTCTCTGTATCTGTGAGCTTGGCTTGTTGTTTTTGTTGTTGTTTAATTCCACATAGAAGTGAGATCATACGTTGTCATTCTCTGACATATTTCACTTAGCATAATGCCTTCAAAGTCCATCCGTATTGTTGCAAATGGCAAGATTTCATTCTTTTTTGTGGCTGAATAGTATTCCAGTGTGTTTGTGTGTGTGTGCGTGTGCATGTGTGTGTGTGTGTGTGTGTGTGTGTGTGTGTGTGTAGTATATATCACAGTTATATGTAGATATATATCACATTTTCTTATACATTCCTCCATCGATGGACTTGGGTTTTTCCATATTTGGCTATTGAAAATAATGCTGCAGTGAACAGCATCTTTTCAAATTGGTGTTTTCATTTTTCTTCAAATAAATTTCCAGAGTAGAATTGCTAGATCATATGTTAGTTTTATTATTTTTAATTTTTTTGAGGACCCTCCATACATTTTTCCATAGTGGCCATACCAATTTATATTCCCACCAACAGTGCTCGAGGTTTTCCTTTTCTCCACCTCCTCTCCAACACTTGTTATTTCTTATCTTTTTGGTAACAGCCATTCTCACAGGTGTGAGGTGATATCACATTGTGGCTTTGATTTGCATTATCCTGATGATTAGTAATGTTAATCTTCTTTTGCTGTAGTTGTTGGCCATTTGGATGTCTTTGAAAAAATGTCTATTCAGATCCTCTGCCCATTTAAAAATTTGGTTTTTTTGCTTTTGAGTTATTATATGTTCTTTATATTTTTTGGACATTAACCCCTAATCAGATATCTGAGTTCTCTATTTGGTCCCAATGGTCTGTGTTTGTATCCCTCTGTCCATACTGCACAATCTTGCTATGTAATTAATCTTGTAGATATGTAATTAATCTTGAGATTGGGTAGACTAATTCCTCCCACTTTATTCTACTTTTCCAAAATCTTTTCAACTATTCTAGTTCCTTTCCATGTAAATTTGAGAATAATCTTCATTTTTACAAACATATTACTGAGATTTTGATAAGAATTGTATTAAACCTATATATCAATTTGGGGAAGGAGAATTGACATCTTTACTATGTTGTCCAACTCATTAACACAGTGTATTTCTCAATATATTAAAATCTTCTTTGATCACTTTCCTCTGCATTTTGTAGTTTTTCAGCATACAAGTCATATATATATATATATACACATACATATACACACATATATATTAGTTAGATTTGCACCTATTTCTCTTTTTTGAGCAATTTTAACTGGTATATTTTAAATTTTGGTGTCTCTGTGTTCCTTGCTAGTAAATAGAAATAAAATAGTGTATAGAAATAAAAACAATTTTTGTATATTTATCTTGTATTTTGCATCTTTGCTGAACTCACTTATGAGTTCTAGGAGTTCTAGGAGGTTTTTTTTTTTAAGATTCCTTGCGATTTTCTACATAGATAATCAATCATGTTATCTACAAATAGGGACAGGTTTTTTTTTGTTTGTTTTTTTAACATCTTTATTGGAGTATAATTGTTTTACACTGTTGTGTTAGTTTCTACAGTATAACAAAATGAATCAGCTATATGTATACATATATCCCCATGTCCCCTCACTCTTGCATCTAACTCCTACCCTCCCTACCCCACCCCTCTAAATGGTCACAAAGCACCAAGCTGATTTCCCTGTGCTATGTGGCTGCTTCCCACTAGCTATCTGTTTTACATTTGGTAGTGTATATATGTCCATGCCACTCTCTCACTTCGTCCCAGCTTACCCTTCCCCCTCCCCGTGTCCTCAAGTCCATTCTCTACATCTGTGTCTTTATTCCTGTCCTGAGCCTAGGTTCTTCATGACTTTTTTTTTTTTTTTAGATTCCATATATATGTGTTAGCATACAGTATTTGTTTTTCTCTTTCTGACTTATTTCACTCCATATGACAGACTGTTTGTCCATCAACCTCACTACACATAACTCAATTTCATTTCTTTTTATGGCTGAGTAATATTCCATTGTATATATGTGCCACATCTTCTTTATCCATTCATCTGTTGATGGACACTTAGGTTGTTTCCATGTCCTGGCTATTGTAAATAGAGCTGCAATGAACATTGTGGTACATGACTCTTTTTTTTTTTTTTTTTTTTTTTTTTTTTTATGCGTTACGCAGGGCCTCTCACTGTTGTGGCCTCTCCCGTTGCGGAGGACAGGCTCCGGACGCGCAGGCTCAGCGGCCATGGCTCACGGGCCCAGCCGCTCCGCGGCATGTGGGATCCTCCCAGACCGGGGCAC
This sequence comes from Phocoena sinus, assembly GCF_008692025.1. Taxonomy (NCBI): domain Eukaryota; kingdom Metazoa; phylum Chordata; class Mammalia; order Artiodactyla; family Phocoenidae; genus Phocoena; species Phocoena sinus. The sequence continues at coordinate 39,214,220 of NC_045765.1, forward strand.
GAACCCGTGTCCCCTGCATCGGCAGGCGGACTCCCAACCACTGCGCCACCAGGGAAGCCCCTTGACTCTTTTTAAATTATGATTTTCTCAGGGTATATGCCCAGTAGTGGGATTGCTGGGTTGTATGGTAGTTCTATTTTCAGTTTTTTAAGGAACCTCCATACTGTTCTCCATAGTGGCTGTATCAATTTACATTCCTACCAACAGTGCAAGAGGGTTCTCAGGGACAGTTTTAATTCTTCCTTTCTGATCTGTATATCATTTGTTTCCTTGTCTTGCCTTATTGACCTGGATAGAACTTTAGGTCTATGTAGCATAAGTATGGAGAGAGTAGGCATTCTTCCCTCCTTCCCAATCTTAGTGGGGAAAATTCAGCCTTTTCCCTTTAGTATGACTCTATTTGTAGGGATTTTTTTTTCTTTTGTACATGCTTTTTATTAGTTGAGAAATTTCTCCTCTCTTCCTACACGTCTGAGAGCTTTATTCACACATGGGTGTTGAATTTTATCCAGTGCTTTTTCTGGATCAATTGATGTGATTTTATGAGTTTTTTTCTTTAGCCTATTGATCTGGTAGATTACATTCATTGATTTTTTAATGTTGAATCAGACTTGCACCCTTGAAATTAACCCCATTTGGTAATAATGTGTAATTCCTTTTATATGTTGCTGAATTGTATTTTCTAATATTTTATGAAGGATTTGTGTATCTGTACTCTTGAGTGTGGTTTCCTTTTTGTAGTCATTACCTGGTTTTGGTATCAGGGTAATACCAATTTCATGAAATGAATTGGGAATGTTCCCTCCTCTTTCATTTTTTGGAAGAGATCATGTAGAATTGATGTTAATTCTCTTCTAAGTGTTTGGTAGAATTCTCCAGTGAAATCATCTGTGCCTGTAAATCTTTTGTAGGTATTTGTTTTTTAATGGAATGCATTTCTTTTATTTATTTATTTATTTTATTTTACTTTTGGCTGTGTTGGGTCTTCGTTTCTGTGTGAGGGCTTTCTCCAGTTGTGGCAAGCGGGGGCCACTCTTCATTGCAGTGCGGGGGCCTCTCACTATCGCGGCATCTCTTGTTGTGGAGCACAGGCTCCAGACACGCAGGCTCAGTAGTTGTGGCTCATGGGCCTAGCTGCTCCAAGGCATGTGGGATCTTCCCACACCAGGGCTCGAACCCGTGTCCCCTGCATTAGCAGGCAGATTCTCAACCACTGCGCCACCAGGGAAGCCCGCATTTTTTTAAATAAATAAATAAATATTTAATTAATTATTTATTTATTTTTGGCTGCGTTGGGTCTTCGTTGCTGCACGCAGGCTTTCTCTAGTTGTGGCAAGCAGGGGCTGCTCTTCGTAGTGATGTGCAGGCTTCTCATTGTGGTGGCTTCTCTTGTTGCGGAGCATGGGCTGTAGGGGCATGAGCTTCAGTAATTGTTGAACGTGGGCTCAGTAGTTGTGGCGCTCAGGCTTAGTTGCTCTGCAGCATGTGGGATCTTCCCAGACCAGGGATCGAACCCATGTCCTCTGCATTGGCAGGCAGATTCTTAACCACTGAGCCACCAGGGAAGTCCCTTGGAGGCATTTTAAAATTATGAATTCAATTTCCGTAATAGTTGTAGAGTTATTCAAATTATCTATTCCAAATTGTGTGAGTTGTGATAGTTTGTGTTTTTTGAGGAATTTGTCCATTTCATCTAATGTCAAGTTTATCTGTTTATCTCTGTAAAGTTATTCTTAGTTTGTTCTTATTATCATTTTCGTGGCTACAGGGCCTATAGTGATAGCCCTTGTTTCATTTATGTTATTGGCAATTTGTTTCTTTTCTGTTATTTTTTTGGTTGGTCTTGCTAGAGGTTTTTCAATTTTGTTGACCTTTCAAAAAACCAGCTCTTTGTTTCCTTGATCTCCTCTATTGTTTTTCTGTTTTAAATTTCATTGATTTCAATTCCTATCTTTATTATTGTCTTCCTTCTTTTGGCTTGGGTTTCTTTTGCTTCCTTTGGGTTTCCTTTTCTCATCTTTTTCTACGTTCTTGAGTTTAGAGCTTAGATTACTAATTTGAGTTTTTTCCTGTTTTCTAACGTATGCATAAAATTTCTATAAATTTCCCTCTTCATGTTGCTTTAGCTGTGTCCCACAAATTCTGACATAATTTTTATTCAGCTCAATATATTTTTTAATTTCTTTGATGCTTCTTCTTTGATCCATGGTTTATTTAGAAGTCTGTTGTTTATTTTTGAAGTGGTTGAAAATTTTCCCGTTATCTTTTTATTATTGATTTCTGGTTTGATTCCACTGTGAGTAGAGAACATACTCTATATGATTTCCATTATTTTAAATGTGTTGAAGTTTGTTTTATGGCTTAGGATATAGTCTGTCTTGAAATGTGTTTTGTAGTAACTTGATGAGAATGTGTATTCTGCTATTTATGGGTTTTATAAATGTTGATTACATCCTGTTGGCTGATAGTGTTGTTGAATTTTTCTGTATCCTTGATGAGTTTATGTCTAGTTATTCTTTCAGTTATTGAGAGGTGGTGTTGAAGTCTCCAACTATAATTGTGAAATATTCTACTTCTTTATGTTCAGTCAGTTTTTGCTTCATATATTTTGCAGCTCTGCTGTTTGATGCATATGCATTTAGGATTACTGTGTCTTTCTGGGCTGGCCCTTTTATCTTTATATAATGTTCTTTTTCGTGTCTGGTAATATTCTTTGGTCTGAAGTCTACTTTATGTGATGGTGTTAAAACAACACATGCTTTCTTTGATTAATGTTTAGATTGGTATTTGCTTGGTATCTATATTCGTTGGCTAGGGCTGCTAAAACAAAATATAGACTGGGGGGCTAAAAAAATAGAACTTTATTTTCTAACAATCCTGGAGGCTAGAAGTCTGGGACCCAGTAGTAGCATGTTTGTTTATTTCTGAGGCCTCTCTCTTTTGATTATAGATGGCTGCAAAGTCTCACTGTGTCTTCACTTGGTCATCCATCTGTGTATTTTTTGTTCTAACTCACTCTTCTTTAGGGACACCAGCCATATTGGATTAGGGCCAATCCAAATGATCCTCTTAACTTAGGTTTCTTTTTAAAGGCCCTATCTCCAAGTACCGTTATATTATGAGATACTGCAGATTAGAACATCAGCATTGACTTGGGGCAATATAATTCAGCCCATAACAGTGTATTTTTCTATCCTTTTATTTTCAAACTGCTTATATTTGTATATTTGAAGTGTAGACAACGTATAAATTGGTCATGTTTTTTAATCCACTCTTCCCATCTTTCTTCTTAAAAATATGTATTTAGACCGTTTTCACTTAATGTAATTATTGATATGTTAAAGCCTGTCTCCCTTTGCTTTCAAATTTTATTTTATTTATTTTTTATACAGCAGGTTCTTATTAGTTATCTATTTTATACATATTAGTGTATACATGTCAATCCCAATCTCCCAATTCATCCCACCACCAACCCCCCTACCACCTACCCGCTACCCCATTGGTGTCCATACGTTTGTTCTCTACATCTGTGTCTCTATTTCTGCCCTGCAAACTGGTTCATCTCTAACATTTCTGTAGGTTCCATATATATGCATTAATATATTTGTTTTTCTCTTTCTGACTTACTTCACTCTGTATGACAGTATCTAGATCCATCCACCTCTCAACAAATGACCCAATTTCGTTCCTTTTTATGGCTGAGTAATATTCCATTCTATATATGTACCACAACTTCTTTATCCATTCATCTGTCGATGGGCATTTAGGTTGCTTCCATGACCTGGATATTGTAAATAGTGCTGCAATGAACATTGGGGTGCATGTGTCTTTTTGAATGATGGTTTTCTCTGGGTATATGCCCAGTATTGGGATTGCTGGGTCGTATGGTAATTCTATTTTTAATTTTTTAAGGAACCTCCATACTGTTCTCCATAGTGGCTGTATCAATTTACATTCCCACCTACAGTGCAAGAAGGTTCCCCTTTCTCCACACCCTCTCCAGCATTTGTTGTTTGTACATTTTCTGATGATGCCCATTCTAACTGGTGTGAGGCGATACCTCATTGTAGTTTTGATTTGCATTTCTCTAATAATTAGTGATGTTGAGCAGCTTTTCATGTGCTTCTTGGCCACCTGTATGTCTTCTTTGGAGAAATGTCTATTTAGGTCTTCTGCCCACTTTTGGATTGGGTTGTTTGTTTTTTTAATATTGAGCTGCATGAACTGTTTATATATTTTGGAGATTAATCCTTTGTCCATTGATTCGTTTGCAAATATTTTCTACCATTTTGAGGGTTGTCTTTTTGTCTTGATTGTAGTTTCCTTTGCTTTGCAAAAGTTTTAAGTTTCATTAGGTCCCATTTGTTTATTTTTGTTTTTATTTCCATTACTCTAGGAGGTGGATCAAAAAAGATCTTGCTGTGATTTATGTCAAAGAGTGTTCTTCCGTCCAGTCTGATATTTAGGTCTCGAATCCATTTTGAGTTTATTTTTGTGTATGGTGTTAGGGAGTGTTCTAATTTCATTCTTTTACATGCAGCTGTCCAGTTTTCCCAGCACCACTTATTGAAGAGACTGTCTTTTCTCCATTGTATATCCTTGTCTCCTTTGTCATAGATTAGTTGACCATAGGTGCATGGGTTTATCTCTGGGCTTTCTATCCTGTTCCATTGATCTATATTTCTGTTTTTGTGCTAGTACTATATTGTTTTGATTACTGTAGCATCGTCTCAAGTCAGGAAGTCTGATTCCTCCAGCTCCATTTTTTTCCCTCAAGACAGCTTTGGCTATTCAGGGTCTCTTGTGTCTCCATACAAATTTTAAGACTTTTTGTTCTAGTTCTGTACAAAATGCCACTGGTAATTTGATAGGGATTGCATTGAATCTGTAGATTGCTTTGGGTAGTATAGTCATTTTCACAATATTGATTCTTCCAATCCAAGAACATGGTATATCTCTCCATCTGTTTGTGTCATCTTTGATTTCTTTCATATGTCTTATAATTTTCTGAGTACAGGTCTTTTACCTCCTTAGGTAGGTTTATTCCTAGGCATTTTATTCTTTTTGTTGCACTGGTGAATGAGATTGTTTCCTTAATTTCTCTTTCTGATCTTTCATTATTAGTGTATAGGAATACAAGAGATTTCTGTGCATTAATTTTGTATCCTGCAACTTTACCAAATACAATGATTAGCTCTAGTAGTTTTCTGGTGGCATTTTTAGGATTCTCTATGTTTAGTATAATGTGATCTGCAAACATTGACAGTTTTACTTCTTTTCCAATTTGTATTCCTTTTATTTCTTTTTCTCCTCTGATTGTCCTGGCTATAACTTCCAAAATTATGTTGAATAATTGTGGCGAGAGTGGACATCCTTGTCTTGTTCCTTATCCTAGAGGAAAGGTTCCCTCTATGCCCACTTTCTGGAGAATTTTTATCTTAAATTGGTGTTGAATTTTGTCAAAAGCTTTTTCTCCATCTATTGAGATGATCATATGGTTTTTATTCTTCAGTTTGTTAATATGGTGTGTCACATTGATTGATTTGCATATATTGTAGAATTCTTGCATCCTTGGGGTAAACCATACACTTGATCATGGTGTATGATCCTTTTAACGTGTTGTTGGATTCTGTTTGCTAGTATTTTTTTTGAGGATTTTTGCATCTATATTCATCAGTGATATTGGTCTGTAGTTTTCTTTTTTTGTAGTGTCTTTGTCTGGTTTTGGTATCAGGATGATGGTGGCCTCATAGAGTGAGTTTGGGAATGTCCCTTCCTCTGCAATTTTTTTGGAAGAGTTTGATAAGGATGGGTGTTAGCTCTTCTCTAAATGTTTCATAGAATTCACCTGTGAAGCCATCTGGTCCTGGACTTTGCTTTGTTGGAAGATTTTTAATCACAGTTTCAATTTCAGTGCTTTTGATTGGTCTGTTCATATTTTCTATTTCTTCCTGGTTCAGTCTTGGAAGGTTATACCTTTCTAAGTGTTTGTCCATTTCTTCCAGGTTGTCCATTTTATTGGCATAGAGTTGCTTGTAGTAGACTCATGATGCTTTGTATTTCTGCCATGTCTGTTGTAACTTCTTATTTTTCATTGCTGACTTTATTGATTTGAGTCCTCTCCCTCTTTTTCTTGATGAGTCTGGCTAAAGGTTTATCAATTTTGCTTATCTTCTCAAAGAGCCAGCTTTTAGTTTTATTGATCTTTGTTATTGTTTTCTTTGTTTCTATTTCATTTATTTCTGCTCTGATTTTTATGATTTCTTTCCTTCTACTAACTTTGTGTTTTGTTTATTCTCCTTTCTCTAGTTCCTTTAGGTGTAAGGTTAGATTGTTTATTTGGGATTTTTGTTTCTTGAGGTAGGATTGTATTGCTATAAATTTCCCTCATAGAACTGTTTTTTGCTGCATCCCATAGGTTTTGGATCATTGTGTTTTCATTGTCATTTGTCTCTAGGTATTTTTTGATTTCTTCTTTGATTTCTTCAGTGATCTCTTGGTTTTTTAGTAACATGTTGTTTGGCCTCCATGTGTTTGTGTTTTTTACGTTTTTTTCCCTGCAATTGATTTCTAATCTCATAGTGTTGTTGTTGGAAAAGATGCTTGATATGATTTCAATTTTCTTAAATTTACCAAGGCTTGATTTCTGACCCAAGATGTGATCTATCCTGGAGAATGTTCTGTGTGCACTTGAGAAGAAAGTGTAATCTGCTGTTTTTGGATGGAATGTCCTATAAATATCAATTAAATCTATCTGGTCTATTGTGTCATTTAAAGCTTGTGTTTCGTTATTAATTTTCTGTCTGGATGATCTGTCCATTGGTGTAATTTATGTGTTAAAGTCCCCCACTATTACTGTGTTACTGTTGATCTTCTCTTTTAGAGCTGTTAGGAGTTGCCTTATGTATTGAGGTGCTCCTATGTTGGGTGCATATAGATTTGTAATTGTTATATCTTCTTCTTGGATTGATCCCTTAATCATTATGTAGTGTCCTTCCTTGTCTCTTGAAACATTCTTTATTTTAAATTCTATTTTATCTGATATGAGTATTGCTACTCCAGCCTTCTTTTGATTTCCATTTGCATGGAAGATCTTTTTCCATTCCCTCACTTTCAATTTGTATGTGTCCCTAGGTCTGAAGTGGGTCTCTTGTACACAGCATATATATGGGTCTTGTTTCTGTATCCATTCAGCAAGCCTGTGTCTTTTGGTTGAAGCATTTAATCCATTCATGTTTAAGGTAATTATCTATATGTATGTTCCTATGACGATTTTCTTAATTTTTATGGGTTTGCTTTGTAGATCTTTTTCTTCTCTTGTGTTTCCCACTTAGAGAAGTTCCTTTAGCATTTATTGTAGAGCTGGTTTGGTGGTGGTGAATTCTCTTAGCTTTTGCTTGTCTATAAAGCTTTTGTTTTCTCTGGTGAAACTGAATGAGGTCCATGCCAGGTAGACTAATCTTGGTTGTAGGTTCTTCCCTTTCATTACTTTAAATATGTCATGCTACTCCCTTCTTGCTTGCAGAGTTTATGTTGAGAAATCAGCTGTTAATCTTATGGGAGTTCTCTTGTATGTTATTTGCCATTTTTCCCTTGTAGCTTTTATAATTTTTTTTGTCTTTATTTTTGTCAGTTTGATTACTATGTATCTCAGTATGGTTCTCCTTGTGTTTATCCTGCCTGGGACTCTCTGTGCTTCTTGGACTTGGGTGGCTATTTCCTTTCCCATGTTAGGGATATTTTCAACTATAATCTCTTGAAATATTTTCTCTGGTCTTTCTCTCTCTCTTCTCCTTCTGGGACCCCTATAATGTGAATGTTCTTGCGTTTAATGTTTTCCCAGAGGTCTCTTAGGCTATCTTCATTTCCTTTCATTCTTTTTTCTTTATTCTGTTACACAACAGTGAATTCTGCCATTCTGTCTTCCACGTCACTTATCCGTTCTTCTGCCTCAGTTATTCTGCTATTGATTCATTCTAGTATAGTTTTCATTTCAGTAATTGTATTGTTCATCTCTGTTTGTTTGTTCTTTAATCCTTCTAGGTCTTTGTTAAACATTTCTTGCATCTTTGTGATCTTTGCCTCCACTCGTTTTCCGAGGTCCTGGATCATCTTCACTATCATTATTCTGAATTCTTTTTCTGAAAGGTTGCCTATCTCCACTTCATTTCGTTGTTTTTCTGGGGTTTTATCTTGTTCCTTCATCTGGTACAAAGTCCTCTGCCTTTTCATTTTGTCCATCTGTCTGTGAATGTGTTTTTCCTTCCACAGGCTACAAAATTGTTTAAATCTCCCATTTTATATTTGTTTTCCAATTCTTTGTTTTTCTTTTTTTATTTTAATAAATTTATTTATTTTATTTTTGGCTGTGTTGGGTCTTGGTTGCTGGCTGTGGGCTTTCTCTAGTTGCAGCGACTGTGGGATACTCTCTGTTGTGGTGCACAGGGTTCTCATTGTGGTGGCTTCTCTTGTTGTGGAGCACGGGGTCTAGGCATGCGGGCTTCAGTAGTTGTGGCTCGTCAGCTCTAGAAAACAGGCTTAGTAGATGTGGCACACGGGTTTAGTTGCTCCGCAGCATGTAGGATCTTCCCGGACCAGGGCTCGACCATGTCCCCTGCATTGGCAGGTGGATTCTTAACCACTGTGCCACCAAGAGAGCCCTCTTTCTATTTTCTTTTTCTTGCCTTCTGTGGCTTACTTGAACATTTTTTAGAATTGATTTATCTATAGTGTTTTTTTCTTTCTTTCTTTTTTTAACATCTTTATTGGAGTATAATTGCTTTACAATGTTGTGTTAGTTTCTACAGTATAACAAAGTGAATCAGCTATATGTGACTATATATCCCCATATGCCTTCCCCCTTGTGTCTCCCTCCTACCCTCCCTATCCCACCCTTCTAGGTGGTCACAAAGCACTGACCTGATTTCCCTGTGCTATGCGGCTGCTTCCCATTAGCTATCTATTTTACATTTGGTAGTGTATACATGTCCAAGCCACTCTCATTTCATCTCAGCTTGCCCTTCCCCCTCCCCATGTCCTCACATCCATTCTCTACATCTGCATCTTTAGTGCTGTCCTGCCCTTAGGTTCATGAGAACCATTTTTTTGTTTTTTAGATTCCATATATATGTGTTAGCATACGGTATTTGTTTTTCTCTTTCTGACTCTGTATGACAGACTCTAGGTCCATCCACCTCGCTACAAATAACTCAATTTCGTCTCTTTTTATGGCTGACTAATATTCCATTGTATATATGTGCCACATCTTCTTTATCCATTCATCTGTCGATGAACATTGTGGTACATGACTCTTTCTGAATTATGGTTTTCTCAGGGAATATGCCTCGTAGTGGGATTCCTGAGTCATATGGCAATTCTATTTTTAGTTTTTGCAGGAACCTCCATACTGTTCTCCATAGTGACTCTATTAATTTACATTCCCACCAAAAGTGCAAGGGTATTCCCTTTTCTCCACACCTTCTCCAGCATTTATTGTTTGTAGATTTTTTGATGATGGCCATTCTGACTGCTGTGAGGTGATATCTCATTGTAGTTTTGACTTGCATTTCTCTAATGATTAGTGATGTTGAGCATCCTTTCATGTGTTTGTTGGCAATCTGTATATCTTCTTTGGAGAAATGCCTGCTTATGTCTTTTGCCCGTTCTTGGATTGGGTTTCTTGTTTTTTTGATATTGAGCTGCATGAGCTGCTTTTATATTTTGGAGATTAATCCTTTGTGAGTTGCTTCATTCACAAATATTTTCTCCCATTCTGAGGGCTCTCTTTTTGCTTTGTTTATGGTTTCGTTTGCTCTGCAAAAGCCTTGAAGTTTCATTAGGTCCCATTTGTTTATTTTTGTTTTTATTTCCATTTCTCTAGGAGGTGGGTCAAAACGTATATTGTTGGGATTTATGTCATAGAATGTACTGCCTATGTTTTCCTCTAAGAGTTTTATAGTGTCTGGCCTTACATTTAGGTCTTTAATCCATTTTGAGTTTATTTTTGTGTATGGTGTTAGGAAGTTTTCTAATTTTAATGTTTTACATGAACCTGTCCAGTTTTCCCAGCAACACTTATTGAAGAGGCTGTCTTTTCTCCGTTGTATATTCTTGCCCCCTTTATCAAAGATAAGGTGACCATATGTGCGTTGGTGTTTCTCTGGGCATTCTATCCTGTTCCATTGACCTATATTTTTGTTTTTGTGCCAGTACCATACTGTCTTGATTACTGTAGCTTTGTAGTATAGTCTGAAGTCCAGGAGACTGATTCCTCCAACTTCGTTTTTCTTTCTCAAGATTGCTTTGGCTATTCGGCATCATTTGTGTTTCCATACAAAGTGAAATTTTTGTTCTCGTTTTGTACAAATTGCCATTTGTAATTTGATAGGGATTGCATTGAATCTGTAGATTGCTTTGGGTAGTATAGTCATTTTCACACTATTGATTCTTCCAATCCAAGAAAATGGTATATCTCTCCATCTGTTGGTATCATCTTTAATTTCTTTCATCAGTGTCTTATAGTTTTCTGCATACAGGTCTTTTGTCTCCCTCAGTAGGTTTATTCCTAGGTGCTTTATTGTTTTTGTTGAAGTGGTAAATGGGAGTGTTTCCTTAATTTCTCTTTCTGATCTTTCATCATTAGTGTATAGGAATGCAAGAGATTTCTGTTCATTAATTTTGTATCCTGCTACTTTACCAAATTCATTGATTAGCTCTAGTAGTTTTCTGGTAGCATCTTTAGGATTCTCTGTCTATAGTATCATGTCATCTGCAAAGAGCGACAGTTTTACTTCTTCTTTTCTGATTTGGATTCCTTTTATTTCTTTTCTTCTCTGATTTCTGTGGCTACAACTTCCAAAACTATGTTGAATAATAGTGTTGAAAGTGGGCAACCTTGTTGCCTTGTTGCCCACTTGTTGAAAGTGGACAACCTTGTCTTGTTCCTGATCTTAGAGGAAATGATTTCAGTTTTTCACAGTTGAGTATGATGTTTGCTGTGGGTTTGTCATATATGGTCTTTATTATGTTGAGGTAAATTCCCTCTATGCCTACTTTCTGGAGAGTTTTTATTGTAAATGGGTGTTGAATTTTTTGAAAGCTTTTTCTGCTTCTATTGAGATTATCATATGGTTTTTATCCTTCAATTTGCTTATATGGTGTATCACATTGATTGATTTGCATATAGTGAAGAATCATTGCATTCCTGGGATTAAACCCCACTTGATTATGGTGTATGATCCTTTTAATATGCTGTTGAATTCTGTTTGCTAGTATTTTGTTGAGGATTTTTGTACCTGTGTTCATCAGTGATATTGGCCTGTAGTTTTTTTCTTTTGTGACATCATTTTGTGGTTTTGGTATCAGGGTAATGGTGGCCTTGTAGAATGAGTTTGGGAGTGTTCCTACCTCTGCTGTGTTTTGGTAGATTTTGAGAAGTATGGGTGTTTGCTCTTCTCTAAATGTTTGATGGAATTCACCTGTGAAGCCATCTGGTCCTGGCCTTTTGTTTTGGAAGATTTTTAATCACAGATTCAATTTCAGTGCTTGTGATTGTTCTGTTTATATTTTCTGTTTCTTCCTGGCTCATTCTCAGAAGGTTGTGCTTTTCTAAGAATGTGTCCAATTCTTCCAGGTTATCCATTTTATTTGCACATAGTTACTTGTAGTAATCTCTCATGATCCTTTGTATTTCTGCAGTGTCAGTTGTTACTTTTTTGTTTCTAATTCTGTTGATTTGAGTCTTCTCTCTTTTTTTCTTGATGAGTCTGGCTAATGGTTTATTAATTTTTTTATCTTCTCAAAAACCAGCTTTTAGTTTTATTTATCTTTGCTGTTGTTTCCCACATTTCTTTTGTCACTTATTTCTGATCTGATCTTTTTGATTTCTTTCTTTCTGCTAACTTTAGGTTTTTTTTTTTTGTTCTTCTTTCTCTAATTACCTTAGGTGTAAGGTTAGGTTGTTTGAGATTTTCTTGTTTCCTGAGGTAGGAATGTATTGCTATAAACATCCTTCTTAGAACTGCTTTTGCTGCATCCCATAGGTTTTTGGTCATCGTGTTTTCATTGTCATTTGTTTCTAGGTATTTTTTGATTTCCTCTTTGATTTTTGCAGGGATCTCTTGGTTATTTATTAGTGTATTGTTTAGCCTCCATGTTTTTGTGTTTTTTACATTTTTTCCTGTAATTGATATCTATTCTCATAGTGTTTGTTCTGAAAAGATACTTGATATGATTTTAATTTTCTTAAATTTGCCAAGGCTCGATTTGTGACCCAAGATATGATTTATCCTAGAGAATGTTCCATGAGCACCTTTGAAGAAAGTGTATTCTGTTGTTTTGGATGGAATATCCTATAAATATCAGTTAAGTCTTTCTTGTCTAGTGTGTCATTTAAAGCTTGTGTTTCCTTATTTATTTTCATTTTGGATGATCTGTCCATTGGTGAAAGTGGGGCATTAAAGTCCCCTACTATTATGTTGGTACTGTTGATTTCCCCTTATATGGCTGTTAGGTTTTGCCTTATGTACTTTGTTGCTCCTATGTTGGGTCCATAAATATATACAATTGTTATATCTTCTTCTTGGATTGATCCCTTGATTATTATGTAGTGTCCATCTTTATCTCTTGTAATTGTGTTTATTTTCAAGTCTATTTTGTCTGATGTGAGAATTGCTACTCCAGGTTTCTTTTGATTTCCATTTGCATGGAATATCTTTTTTCAACCCCTCACTTTCAGTCTGTATGTGTCCCTAGGTCTGAAGTAGGTCTCTTGTAGACAGCATATATACTGGTCTTGCTTTGGGATCCATTCAGCCAGTCTATGTCTTTTGGTTGTAAAATTTAATCCATTTATATTTAAGGTAATTATTGAAATGTATGTTCCTATTACCACTTTCCTAAATGTTTTTTTGTGTGTGTTATTGTAGGTCTTTTCCTTCTCTTATATTTCCTGCCTAGAGAAGTTCCTTTAGCATTTGTTTAAAAGCTGGTTTGGTGGTGCTGAATTCTCTTAGCTTTTGCTTGTGTGTAAAGGTTTTAATTTCTCCATTGAATCTGAATGAGATCCTTGTTGGGTACAGTAATCTTGGTTGTAGGTTTTCCCTTTCATCACTATAAATATGTCCTGCCACTCCCTTCTGGCTTGCAGAGTTTCTGCTGAAAGATCAGCTGTTAACATTATGGGGAGTCCCTTGCATGTTATTTTTCCCTTGCTGCTTTTAATATTTTTTCTTTGTATTTAATTTTTGATAGTTTGACTGATATATGTCTTGTCATGTTGCTCCTTGGGTTTATCCCACCTGGGACTCTCTGTGCTTCCTGGACTTGCCTGACTATTTCTTTCCCATGTTAGGGAAATTTCAACTGTAATCTGTTCAAATACTTTCTCAGACATTTTCTTTTTCTCTTCTTCTTCTGGGACCCATATAATTCAAATGTTGATGTGTATAATGTTGTCCCAGAAGTCTCTGAGACTGTCCTCAATTCTTTTCATTCTTTTTTCTTTATTCCACTGTGCGGTAGTTATTTCCACTCTTTTATCTTCCAGGTCATTTATCTGTTCTTCTGCTTCAGTTATTCTGCTATTGATTCCTTCTAGAGAATTTTTAATTTCATTTATTGTGTTGTTCATCATTGCTTGTTTGCTCTTTAGTTCTTCTAGGTCCCTGTTAAACCTTTCTTGTATTTCTCCATTCCATTTCCAAGATTTTGTTTCATCTTTACTTTCATTACTCTGAATTCTGTTTCAGGTAGACTGCCTATTTCCTCTTCATTTGCTTGGTCTGGGGGGTTTTTACCTTTCCCCTTCATCTGCTGCATAATTCTCTGTCTTCTCATTCCGTTTAACTTGATGTGTTTGGTGTCTCTTTTAAGCAGGCTGCAGGTTCCTAGTTCCCATTGTTTTTGGTGTCTGCCCCCAGTTGTTGAGGTTGGTTCAGTGGCTTGTGTAGGCTTCCTGGGCGAGGGGACTGGTGCCTGTGTTCTGGTGGGTGGGGCTGAATCTTGTCTTTCTGGTGGGCAGGGCTACATCCGGTGGTGTCTTTTGGGGTGTCTGTGAACTTAGTATGATTTTAGGCAGCCTCTCTGCTAGTTAGTGGCGTTGTGTTCCTGTCTCACTAATTGTTTAGCATGGGGCATCCAGCACTGGAGCTTGCTGGCCGTTGGGTGGAGCTCGTCTTAGCGTTTAGATGGAGATCTCTGAGAGAGCTCTCACTGATTGATATTACATGGAGCCAGAAGGTGTCTGGTGATCCAATGTTCTGAACTCAGCTCTCCCACCTCAAAGGCTCAAGCTGGAGCACCAAGACCCTGTCAGCCACACAGCTCAGAAGGAAAGGGAGAAAAAAGAAGGAAAAAAATGAGTTAGAAAAAAATTTTTTTATTTATTAAAAAAAAAATTAAAAAGAGAGCAACCAAACCAATAAACAAATCCACCAATGGTAACACATGCTAAAAACCAAACTATGAGAGACATAAAAATCAGGAAGAAATCAGTCACAGAGAGCAAACCCAAGTCTACTGTTGCTCCCAAAGTCCACTGCATCGATATTGGGATGATTCGTTGTCTATTCAGGTATTCCTCAGATGCAGGGTACATCAAGTTGACTGTGAAGATTTAATCTGCTGCTCCTGAGGCTGCTGGGAGAGATTTCCCTTTCTCGTCTTTGTTCACACGGCTCCTGAGGTTCAGCTTTGGTTTTGGCCCCGCCTCTGCATGTAGGTCTCCCACAGACGTGTGTTCCCCACCTAGACAAGAAGGGGTTAAAGCAGCGGCTGATTCGGGCACTCTTGCTCACTCAGGCCATGGGGAGGGAGGGGTTCAGTAGTGATAATTCTCTATAGTGTTTCTGAGTGTGTCTCTTTGTATAGCGTTTTAGTGATTTCTCTATGTATTGCATTATGCGTGCATAACTTATCACAGTCTACTTGTGTCATTATTTTACCAGTTTGAGTGTACAAACTTGAACTTCCTTAACCTTCTTCTTTTCTAATATAATTGTCTGAAATATTTCCTCTATGTAAGTTAAGAACAACAGCAGATAGTGTTATAAATTTTGTTCAACCTTAAACATGATTTGTAAAACAACAGAAGAAGTGAAGCCTGTTGTATTCACCAGTATTTTTGCTTATCATCTTTCCTTTCTCTGATATTCTAATATACCTTCATTTATTACTTCCTTTTTGTTTAGACAACTTTGTAAGTTATCCTTTTAGGGTAGGTCTCCTAGCAACAGATTCTCTTTCATCTGAGACTGTCTTTATTTTCCCCCTTGGTCCTGGAAGTATTTTTGGCAGACACAGAATTCATGTTTGACAGCTGTTTTCTTTTATCACTTCAAAATATTGTACCACTTTTTTGGGCCTCCATGCTGTCAGATGATAAATTCTGTCACTAAAATTGGTGTTTCTCCATAAATAAACATCATACCTCTCTAGCTGCTTTCAAGATTTTTTTCTTTGTAATTTCAGAAATTTGACCATGATTTTTCTTGGTGTGGAATTATTTTTTAATTTCCCTTGTTTGAGGCTTTCTCAGATTCTTAGAGAATTATTTTTCAATCTATTTTCTCTCTGTTACTCATATTGGGTAAATTAATCTGTCATCAAGTTCTCTCCTTCTCTCCTCTGTTATCTCCACTCTAATATTGAGCCCATCCATCTAGGTTTTATTTCAGTTATTTTATTTGTCATATTTTTCAATCCCCTGATTGACATTTGACTCATTTTTGTAATTTCCATTTCTTTGCTCTTAGTTCTAGACATTTTTAGGGACAAGGATACTTTTTAAAATGATGACCATTTACTTATTAAGTATTTCAGTGTACATCTCTAAAATATAAAATAAACTTTGTGTGTAATTACCATTATTGCACCTAAGATATTAGTGGTAACTCTTTAAAATCAGTGCATATTTCTTTAATGATCTCTCTCAAGTACCTGTTTATAATTGAGTGATTCAAACCAATATATATTCAAGTAAGACCCTTAGGTTACATTTTGTTGTTTTGTCTTTTAAGTTTCTTGTCATCTAGAACAGTGACTTCTCCCTTTTTCATGCCTCTGACCTGTTGAAAAACTAGATGGCTTGTTCTGTGAGATGTCTCACATTGTGGGCTTTTCAGATTGTTTCATTCCCTATAAACTGGAAGTTAGAGCCAAATGCTTGATTAGATCCAATTTCAATATTTTTCTTAAAAAATAGGAAGGCAAATTGTATTATTTTGAGGGGCGTTTGAAGAAAATGGTAACTTTAACATTGCCATGGAAGACTATGTATGTAAATAGTACAAATAATTATTCTATTTATTAAAGTAAAAAATATACTTCATAAATCATGTTCTTAAAGTGCTATTTCTCATAGCTAAAAATTTGGAGGGATTACCTAACTATCCAGTAAAGGAGACTTATTTAAATGAATTATGACATATCCTTACAGTGTACAGCCAATCCTGAAGACATTAAAAAATATGCATAAAAGAGGGCTTAAATTAAAATTTGAGACTATGAAACATGTTCATGGTGTGGTAACTGATAAAAGCTGGTCACCAGGGCATATATATGCTCTGGGTGATTATGATTGGCAGGATCTACAGCACAACACTATCAGTTAGTGGTGGGATCATAAGCTACTTGTCCTGTTCTCCTTTGTAGGAAATAAAGGAAAGAGAGATACCTAATGATCACGCATTGCTTTGTAATAATGCTAATATTAAATTAATGCAAATTATCTTCAAAAAGCATCCCAGAAATAGAATGGTGTAAAGAGGATGTAAAACTCTGTGGCTTCCTCAGCTCCTTCATACCACCTTCTTCATAGATGGAACGCCTGGCTGGGTTCAGTGTGTTTTTATATTAGAAGCCCAGAAACCTGGGAAAGGAGGCAAAAGGCACATTAGATACAACATGTAAAACAGCGTGTATCTGCTTCTTTTCAACCCAGAGATTCAGGGAGCCCTCAGCACATGAATGCCCACCCCATGACTGAGACACACTGGACGGTCACCCTAGGCACAGTCCAGACTGTGTCATGAGGGTACCCTTCCCCCATGCCATGGTAAGGGGCATCAGAGGCCAGCTAGGCCACAGCTGTGAAAGAGGATGTGACTTCCAGCACCTTGCTATTTCCCCTTTGGGCTTCTTGTCCTTATGTAGCCACCCCACCTTTCCCACTTCTTATTTCCAAAGAACTTCCTCCTCCCAGACCTCTCACCATTCCCGCGTTGGCTCTTACTGTATTTTTATTGGGAGCGTTTGTTTGAGGTGAGGTGGTAACCCGGTGTCCACGCTCTAACCCGCCAGTAAAGTCTAGCTCTACCACCTGTTGGCATGTGTCTTTAGGCAAGGAATGAACAATTCTCAGACTTAGTTTCTCCAAAGTATCATTAGAAATGCAAAGTGTGGACTTGAAGGTTTTCCAAATATTTAATATAGCTGTTTTGCTAGGTTTCCAATGGCAGGATTTGGGGCTGAAGCTGAGGAAGTTTTTTCTTACTCTCCTTTCTTCCCTCTACTTTCCAACTATGTATTTAGCAGAGAACAGTATTAAAGTAATTTATAGGATATATGTTTTCCCTTGAACTGTTATGTAAAGTTTAACACAGCTAAAAGAAATCAAAGGAACAGATAGCAATTCTTTTTTCTCTTTGCTTATATACACTCCGCCGTTTATCAAAGGGAAATTTTCATCAGCTGAATGCATTCCAACGTTGTTTCTTTGTACTTTGTTTAGTTTTAATAGAAGTGCCGTTAAGAAAAATTCCTTTATTTCTATAGAGGTTTACATTTCATAATAGATTTTCACATACTGTATTGGATAGTGTTTTTTCTTAAGTTCTGCTGTGTGCTTTATTGAGGTGTAATTTACATACAATAAGATGCACTCATCTTAAGCATATATCATATTGGCAACTGCATACAATTACGTAAACACCACCACATTCAAGATGCAGACACTTCCATCACACCAGTGAGTTCCCCTGTACCTCTGTGCAGGCAATACCTGTCCCCTCCCCATACTTCCAGCCTCAACTGATCAATTACTGATCTACTGAGCTGCTGTCTCTGCTGTCTGTCACATGGTTTTTCTTTTTTTTCAGTCTAGATTTTTCACCGGGCATAATATTTTTGAGATTCATGTTGCACGTATTGGTAGTTTATTCTTTTTTATTTTATTGATGATTAGCATTTTAGAATTTTAGAATATATGAATATTTCAGTTTTTGGCTACTGAGAATAATGCTGTGGGCATTTATGCATAAGTCTTTGTGTGGACGTGTTTTCATTTCTCTTGGGTAAATACCTAAGAGTGGAATTGCTGAGCCTCACAGCAAACGTATGTTTAACTTATTACTAATTGTTTGTGGGAGGATGTTTTGATATCACAAAAACTCTGTGCCAGAGGAAGACAGCTCTTCCTACTTTACAGGTAAGGAAACTGAGGCGTGAACAAAGTTTGGTGATTTACTCTGACTTTTCTATTAGGCTTGTGACATGCTGAGACTGGGCCATGTGTCTCCAGTACTCACTTGTCTTTGGTTTGTTTTCTTTCTTTTTGAATCTTTTGCTTTAATACAAGAATATAAGCTAATAGTTACACAAAATTTGAAAATATAGATTATGAAGGGAAAAGGAACCAAAAATCGCCTGTTCCCTCTGCTCAGAGGAGGGCATTGTTAACATCTTTTATATCACTTCAGGCTTGTGTCTCTGTATGTGTGTGTTTCTTCTTAGAAAATGGGTTAAGACTGTGCATAACCATTTGTATCTCCATTGTCACACTCAATCATGAGTCATTTTCCTCACTTCTATCATGGAGATCATTTTACATCAATAAGGATACACCTGTAACATTCCTGTAAATGGTTGCTGAATCTTTATGTGGATGATTCAGTCTAACTCTTCATTTCAATGGCATGTTCCACTCAGGTTATTTTCAGTTTTGTGTTATTACTAGCAATAGTCTTGCATTTGTTTTTAATAATTTATTTGTATCTCCACCTATTTCTAAACCATATTTTTGCATTTTGAGATGGTCATTTGATTTAAGATTTACTGTTCTTCAAAAGCATAACTTTGGTTTTTTTCCAAGTTACACTGGAGATGTTGGTAAGGGTATTGGACCTGCTGTATCGGTGGAGGCATGGAGCTCATCTAAGTGAAAAAATATACCTGTTATTCAAGATACTCCAGTGATGGGTTTTGTATTTTGTCACAAATATTTTTTTATTTGAATATGAAGGAAAAAAAAGTCTTACCTCACAAAAGAGGAACGTTGAGTAAAATTTGGCAGGAAAGGGTCTGAAAGAACAAGCTTTCTTCAACAATGCAACTCCAGAGGTTTCACTTCTCCATCTGCCTCTTCTCTTCCCAAGCTAGAAAACTCTTAAAATACATAGACCCTGTTGAAAAGCGCTTCAGTATTAGAGTGGGGGTAGAGCTGATGAAAGGGAAGGAGCCAGTTCAGTAACCAGCCTCAATGACAGCAATAAAAATAATCCAGTTCTCTCCCCAAGCATCCATTCTCAAATTGTCTCTGTGCAGTCACATGTACTAAACTTATTCCTCTTGAGTTTCCCATAAAGAATAACTCTTCTCAAAGGGAACCCTCTTGCACTGTTGGTGGGAATGTAAATTGATACAGCCACTATGGAGAACAGTATGGAGGTTCCTTAAAAAACTAAAAATAGAATTACCATATGATCCAGCAATCCCACTACTGGGCATATACCCAGAGAAAACCATAATTCAAAAAGACACATGTTGGGACTTCCCTGGTGACCCAGGGGTTAAGGATCCACCTGCCAATGCAGGGGACATGGTTTCAAGCCCTAGTCTGGGAAGATCCCACATGCCACGGAGCAACTAAGCCTGTGTGCCACAACTACTGAAGCCCATGCACCTAGAGCCCATACTCCGCAACAAGAGAAACCACTACAACGAGAAGCCCACGCACCACAACGAAGACCCAACACAGCCAAAAATAAAAAAAGACACATGCACCCCAATGTTCATTGCAGCGCTACAATAGCCAGGTCGTGGAAGCAACCTAAATGCCCATCGACAGTTGAATGGATAAAGAAGATGTGGTACATATATACAATGGAATATTACTCAGCCATAAAAAAGAACGAAATTGGGTCATTTGTTGAGACATGGATGGATCTAGAGACTGTCATACAGAGTGAAGTAAGTCAGAAAGAGAAAAACAGATATCATATATTAACACATATATGTGGAACCTAGAAAAATGGTACAGAGAAACCAGTTTGCAGGGCAGAAATTGAGACACAGATGTAGAGAACAAACGTATGGACACCAAAGGGGGAAAGTGGCGGGGGGGTGGGGGTGGGGGTGTGATGAATTGGGTGATTAGGATTGACATGTATACACTGATGTGTATAAAATTGATGACTAGTGAGAACCTGCTGTATAAAAAAAGAAATAAAATTAAATTAAAAAAAAAGAAAGTATAACTCTTCTCAAAGTCTCTTTGCCAGAAAAAACAATAGAATAGGAAAGTCAATTGAGGAGATTAATTTGCACTTAAAATTATTTTTTCACTCCCAAGTTTCATTTTCTGAAAGGAATATTTTCAGAGACTTGAAGTAGAAGGAAGTTTGGATATCGTTTAGTACAGTCTCCTCGTTTTATAGATGAGGAGGTAGGTGAAGAGGTATTGTTTAGGTTTCATTCTGATCTTAGTTTTCTTTTTTGCTCTAAAGTTTCAGTTGTTCAGTTCTTGTATTATGCAACTCTTCTTGAAAAGGGTTGTTGCCCCAGTAACTCCTTGATACACAATGACTGACCTGGGTTTTTCTAACAGAAAGGTATTTTCTTTCTTCAAGGGATGAAGTTCGAACCCATCAGGATTATTTCTATTTGAGGAATGAACTAATCAACTTCCCTCAATTAATCCACTACATTTCCCTATTTCTTTGACCTTTCTTGTGTCACTCTTCCTGATATAGAAGAAGAAATAGCCTCATTCCTACAAAGCCATACTTTTCATGTGTGTTCTTTTTCCCCCTTTTGTTTCATAAATTAAAAAAAAAGTAAACCATGTTAATTGAATGCAAAATAGAAAGTAGCTAAGATGCCAACAGCAATTCCTATCTCAGCAATAATTGTCTAGAAAATATAAGATATAAATCACATTAGGTATATAAAGTATAATGTAGTCATTAACCTAATCAAGGATGCACAAAACCTGTATGAAGAAAAATTTTAAACTCTGTCGTGGAACACAAGAAAACCTGATGTACTACGTTCATGGACTGAATGACTTAATATTTATTAAGATATCATTTCTTCCTTAATCAATCAGGTCATTCAAGCTTATCAATAAAACTCTAACAGGATCTTTTTTTCCTCCAATTTTATTGGGATACAATTAACAGATAGTATTGTATTAGTTTTAAATGTACAACATGATGATTAGATATTTGTATATATCGTGAAATGGTTACCACAATAAGTTAAGTTAATATGCATCACCTTACATTGTTAGAATTTATTTCTTGTGATGAGAACTCTTAAGATTTACTCTTTTAGCAACTTTCAGCTATACAATATTGTTAAATTTGGTCACCATGTTGTGCATTACATCCTCAGAACTGATTTATCTTATACCTGGAAGTTTGGACTTCTGACCACTTTTACCCATTTTGCCCACCACCCACCTTAACAGGATCATTTTTAGTACTCAACCATTGAATCTAGAATTTTCATGGAAGTATAAAATATAAAATAGTTAAAAAAATTTTTTTAATAAGACCGAAGGAAGTGGGAGAGTTTAGAGTCACCCTTCTTAATATTAAGTCCTGATACAAAGCTGATATAAAAAAGAATGTACAACACCACCAACAACAAGAACAAGAAACCCCAGTGCATCAGAGTAAACAGCATAGAACACAAACACATTCACACATATTTACCTATTTGTCTAATATTCTACATAGCTTATGATAGAGATGGCATCACCAATCATTGAAGAAAGAATGGACATTTAGCAGAAGTAGTGAGAAAACTAGCTTACTATATAGAAAAGATAATGTTGAATCCCTACCTCATACCATATATATGGTGAACTCCAGAGGAATTAAAGACCAATTTCAAACGTAAAACTATACAGTTAATAGAAAAAACATATAGGCAAATATTATAGTAATTTTAGAGTGGAAAAAGAACTCTTAAATAAGACCTTCTCAAGGTAGAAGCCATGAGGATAAAGCTTGATGGGTTTTAATATATCATTATTAAGGTTTTCAGTTCAATGACATATTCAGTCGACAAAGTTGGCAGAGGGATGATGGAGCAGAAGGAATCACTTGTAATGTTCAAAGATGACAATGCGCGTGCGCACACACACACACACACACACACACACACACACTGAGAGAGAGAGAAAGGAAACAATTAGAAAAATGGGCAAAGATAAGAGAAGTCAGCACACTGAAGGGGAAACACAGTTACAGTAAGTGAAGAGATGGTTAAACTCACTAGTAATCAAAGAAATCCAAAGGGAACAAAGTAGCACATTACATCTATCAGCATGGAAAAATTATAGAAGGATTGTATTGTTAGCACAGATGTGGGGAAACAAAATTCACATGCACATCTGGTAGGAGTAAAACTGCAGTTGTGCTGGAGAGAGGTTTGGCAGTATGTGTTGAAATTAAGTGTGCGACTAGCCTATAATTTAACAATCCCTTGTCTGGATACCTACCCCTAAAAAACTCTTTCTCAGGTCCATGTCAGTACATGTATGAGGTTGTTCATTGAAATGTTTTTAGTGTTAGCCGGGAGTTGGAGGTAAACTAGGTGTTCATCATTAAGAGAACGGATGACTATAATAGGGGATATGCCTACAGTGGTATATTATGCAGCAGTTAGAAACTATAAGATAAATGTACATATGGTAACACAGAGCTCAAGAATACAGGGTTGAGTAAACAAGGAAGCAGAATGAGATCTATAACAAAACATTTTGTGAGTTTGAAACAAAGTATACAAAGCAATACTATGCATCTTTCAAGGATACTTATATATCCAATGACACACAATACATTAAAGAAAAATTGGGGTAAATGTGGAGATATAAGGGAAAATATGAGAAGGCTTAACAGACCTGAGATGATATTGTGCCTTAAACTGTACAATGAACTCAACTCTGCACCTGTGAAAAAATATACATATTCACTCACACAGAGAAGTACCTATTGAGCACCTGCTGGAAGAGAAAAAAATATCACCCAAACCTCACCACATAGAAATAACCATTTTTGCCATTTTGTAGACCTGTGCTCTTTTCTCCTCCTCCTTCTCATATTTCTGAATCCTTGACTAACAAAAATTATACTTTTCTGTTGAAACACACTTTTCCTTTTAAAAGATATCATTCCCAATGCTACAAAATTGGCTTTTTCCCCTTCCTAAAAGTGACCCATTCTCTTGACCACCATCATCTGCCTTTCTATTTCTCTTGACAAGACAACATCATCAAATAACTTTTAACATTCACTTCTCAATTTAGAACGGTTGTCATTTCTTCCAAATTCTATTAAAGCTGTTTTCTCAGAGGTTGCCATTCATTTCTTAGTTTTAATCAAGTGGTATTTTCTCTGTTTAAATAAATAAGCATTTATTGCATATATACCTTGATATATAGCATGATGCCAGGATCTAGGTGTTGGGGCTACAGGAAGATTTTAGTACAGTCCCTGTGTTCTGGGAGGTCACATTCTGTTTGGAAAGTAGATGTGGAAATGGATAATCTTATGTGATGTTCTAATTACAGAGATCACACGTGCCCAGGTTGCTACTGGAGCTCAAGTGGGAACTTTGGATTCAGGAAGACTTTTTGGAGAAGATTCAGTCTGAGTGTTAAAGGGTGAACCAGTTAAATAACATTAAGGAATTCTAGACAAGTAGCTCTCTAACCTAGCTGTGCATTTGGCTTAAAAAAATACCGATGCTTAGCCACCCCCCCCCCGCCAGACCAATGAAATCACAATGTCTGGTGTAGAACCTGGATATGTATTTGAAATTCCTCCTGTGATTTGAAGGTGCAGCCAGATCTGAGACCACCAATCTAGGCTGATAGACGAACGTGAGCAAGGTTAAGGGGGTGTAGAGAGTTAGGCCATGGGACTAGTAAGTGTCAGTGCCTCCAATCCTGGACTGGCTCACTTCAAAGAATGTTTTTAACCCCTCCTTGTTGCTGTTTCCATACCACTGCGGTGGCCTTAGGGTACATGACATTATGCTGCAGTGAGACAATTTAGTGGTTTAGAACAATACCGTCTTGTTTCTGCTTGCTTCCATGGAGGGTCATTGGGAGAGGGGTTCCTGCTTGATGTGATTCTCACCCTGGGACTCAGGCTTGTGGAGCTTTCACTGTTTGGAGCCAGTTGCCCTTTCAGGCGAGGGAAAGTAGTGAATTGTACACCAATTCTTATAGGCTTCCACCTGCAGGTGACCCATGACACTTCTGCCCACACACACTGGCCAAATCAAGTCTGGTGGCGGAATCTGACACCATGAGGTGGGGCGTGCTCCTTCAGCATGTGCCTGAAGTTAGCTGAAATATTTGTAAAAACAACTACCTCTAAGCTCTATGGAATCAAATGGAGCTCAGTTGCCACAGGCAGCCAGCTATATGCATCTGTGGTTCCACAACGCAGTGTAACCTGGAAGTAGTGATTTCACTAGATTTGGACCAACTAGGAAATCCCCGGGGGAGCTGGATGCTGTACTTTTTCTTTCTTACATCTAATGTGCCCACTTTCAATTTCTCAACCCAAGTTCTGGACTTGCCAGAAAATAAGCGTTGGGTTTCCAACATACAAGCACTTCCCATATTATTCAGATGGAAACCATCTTTCATCTTCAGAGGGCAAAATCAACGTAACAATGACTTTTTGAAGTGATCAGAATGAGTACCCAGCCAGGCTCCATTTCTCCTTTTCTATTTGTGGAGGTCTCCCTTGTAAGAATGATTTCTAAGTCCTGTTGACTCGGGCCAGTTTCCTCCTATCTTTGTTTCCGTTGCTTGTAAGTTGAAACAATATTTCCTAATTCTTTATGATTTCAAACAACTTACCCATAAGTAGTCTCATTTCATCCGCAAATCAACTTTATGGTGAATGGATTATTCAATCTTATTTTACAGATGAATAAGTTGAGGTTCAGAGAGGTGAGACAAGGTCTCACAGAGATTTTTGAAATATTTGTATCTCCTGACAGCCACTGTGGTCTTCTTTCTACTTTGTATGAGTTTCTCTCTTTCATGAGTCAAAATATTCATTCATTCATTCATTCATTCATTCATTGACTCAAAAAGAACATGTTATCTACTGGAAGCAATGGGCCAGCTGCAGGGGCTGCATATACAGGTCTCTTGTCATGGAGGAGTGTTCTGTTAGAGAAGTTGCTGTTCATTGCTCAACTAACAGCCTTTCCTTTTCCTAATAGAACTCTACTACTTTTTCAGGAAATGAGCTTACTGTGTCCCTTGATCTCAGAGACCCTAAGTCCCTACCCCAGGCTCAGGGGATGTCCCTGATTTGTCTAAACCAGTCATACACTTCTCATAGGTTGGATTTGAGAACTGGTTGGTAGCCTTGTTCTGGATAATACATTATAAGAGGAAGACTGCTTAGAAGGTCTTTCCTTCCTCAATGAAAGTCACGGAACAATGACGTGAGAACCCTCTGACTCTCCTTTCCCCTTCCCAAAAATGAACCTGACGTTCAGTGGTACATCAACTCTACTGTGACCATGTTGTGACAGATGAATAAGAGAGAACAGAAAGAAAAGAGCCTGGGTCCTTGATAATTTTGAATCTGTGGGTTGCCTACACCCAGATGTCTTGTTATGAGAGGAAAAAACAAACCCTTTAAGTTTAGGCTTCTGTGAATTGGATTCTCTGTTGCCCACATTTGAATGAATTCCTAAGTGATTCAGCTGACTATTTTGGTGACAAACATACGAATTCTTATCTGTGTTAGAGTTCTTAGTCATTGCTGCTTCACCCCAGCCAGTTCTGAGGGACTGTACCCCATTCATAGCCCTCATCGCTCAAATTGCAAATGGAATGATTGTATTCTGCACAGTGGGGTCTTTCTTCTCATGATCCTAGGGTGCCAACCACAGACCTGCCAGTGAACTACAACCTAAGGCCTGTCATGGGAAATGAGAAATGGAGGAACTGGAGTTCTCTTTCAGGGCTGTGGAATTTATAACGGAGAGAATGAGTCAACCAACTCAGAGAGCTGAACTGAGGGTCGCAGAGAGGGCTTGGGTCTGGGGTGTGTGATGTGGACCAGGAACAAGCTGAAGTCATGAGGAAACTGGTCATGGGGAGAGGTTCAGAGTTGAGCAGAAAGAGACACCTGAGAGAAGAGCAGAGCAGGTGATGTCTTGGAGGTTCTTGATAGGGTAGGCATTCCAGACCATGAGTGCCCTTGTCAGGAGTCCCCTCTTCTCTGGGGTAATATGAGTGACCCTCTGTCCTTGTCCTCAAAGAAGCTCTAGCTAATATACTAGACAACAAAAGCTATATTGTGAGTTAATTTTTTAACGTTTCCTATCTCTCTTTCCTTGCATAAGTAGTGTAAAAGATAATACTTCTTTACAGGTTTGTGGTTGGGGATATATGTGAACAACGCAGTACTTAGCACATAGCTGCAGTTTAATGAATGTTAATTCCTTTCCATTTTCCTAATAACTAGGGCTGTATGGAGGTAGAATGGACTACTTGGAAGCAAGTAGGCAAGCAGACGCTTGGCCACATGTATCAGGCTTTGAAAGGATGGTAAATTAATGATCTTTCACTTGCCTTTCTTTTCCAAGATTCATGAATCTCCACATCTCTGATTGAATTAGCTTCTCAAGGTAAACTGGTCTATTTTCTTTGCCTTGTACTAGTCCCTACAAAGGAGTGGGTTAAAATGATTGGCTATACCCACCCACTCAGATGCTGGACTGGATCCACACAAATTGAGGAATGGTTGGTTCCGCAAAGGAAGGGTTGATTCCACAAAGGAAGGGATGATTCTACAAAGGAAGGGATGTTGAGCAGGCAATGACAAGATATCCACTGCAACAGGTCATTCTGCCTTCTGTGCTCCTTCAACACTACCTGAATAGCAGCTACTTGTATAATTAACATTTGTTGGGTGTTCATTATTTGCCTGGTACGCTGCTAAATGCTTTCCATGGACCATCTCATTTAGTACTCAACAGCAATCCAACATGTAGGTACTATTAACTCCATTTTATAGAGGGGTAATTGTGCACAGAGAGGTTAAGTAAATTGCTCATAGCCACACAGCTGGTATGGGGTCAAGATGAAATCCAGGCAGCCTGATTTCCCATCCCACAGGAAATCATAGATAGTAAGGAAGCTGATGCAAGGGTCACTGGGTGAGAGGAAGCTTGCTGAGTGGATCCTCATGGTTGACAATAAGCAGGAGAGGCTACCCTTCTCCTACTAAGAGAACCCATAAAATAGTCCCCTTCTCAGGCTAAAGCCATTTCCTGATCTCAAGAATCATAAGCTGTACAAGCTGGAGGAGATTTAAAGATCTTACAACTAGTCAGTTCTTGAAAATGCTCCCAATTGTAAAATTCTTTTTTTTTAATAAGTTTTACTTTCAGGTTCAATTATCATACACAAAAGATAGCAATCAGCTATACTTCAATTTAAAAGAAAAAAAGAGAAAAAGATGGGTTTTTGCCCTCAGGATGGTGCCCATACTCCTTCATGTGGCTTTTCAGGCCCTTGGTGATCTGACCCCAGCCAGTGTTCCAGCCTCCTCACTTGGCACTTCCATTTCTTCCTCCTGATTTCAAGTCCAGCCATATTGAAATCCACACACACACACACACACACACACACACACACACACACACACATGCACCAATCAAAATCCTTGGATCCCTACAAGGTCTCATTGTTAGTCTACACATAGCCCTGTTTTATTTTTTTAACTTTTTTTTTTGGAGAGAACATTTAAGTTCTGCTTTTATTTTTAAATACTATAATATACACTTTTAAATAGTTTTAATAATGTAATAAACACCTGAAAAGCTGAAATTCTTCAGTTAGTCTGAAATGCCTTGCGGCTATCACCAATGAATTTTATAGGCTCCTCCCTCTGCCTGAAATTCTTTCTACCCCACCCCAATCCTCTCCAATGTCCTTTAGGTCTAGACTTAGAGAGTGTCCTTGACTCTTTTCTTCCACCTTTAAGACTGGGCTAGGAATCTTTTCCTAACACTCCCATAGTGTTCCATCCTTTCCCTGTCACATCTTATCAAAATGTGTTTTATTGCCTGTTAACTTGCTTGTCTCTCACTAGGAAACACTAGCCCATGAGCTTATTGAGGACAAGAATGGCTGGTGTAACACTGCAGCCTGGCACATTGCAAGAACTCAATATATAGTTCAGAGGCTGACAATATTTTATTGTTAAGACCAGATAGTAAACATTTTTGGCTGTGTGGACCATACAGTATCTGTTGCATTTACTCAACTCTGCCATTGCTGTGTGAAAGCAGCCATAGACAAGAAGTAAACAAATGGGCATGGCTGTGTTGCCATAAGACTTTATTTATAAAAATGGATAATGGGCCATAGTTTGCTGACCCCTGCTATAATGATGACGAAATGAAGAAATAATAATGAATGAGTGGGATTATAGTTAACCAGAGAGGAATTACTGGCTACCAGAAAGACCCCTTTATCAGGAAACATGTATTCTATTTTCTTTCTATTACTTAAAAGACTTTTATCCTCTGTGGTCTTATCTGTAGAATGGGACCTGATAATAGCACCTCTGCCTAAAGATGAACCTATCAGGTCCTTAAGGGTAAAATCTATGAACCTATCAGGTCCTTAAGGGTAAAATCTATGAACCTATCAGGTCCTTAAGGGTAAGACAAATCTTATTTGTCTTTACTCCCAGAGCCCAGAGCCTAGCAGAGTTCCCACATGCCTAGGATATAATAGGTGGCAGACACTAGCTGGGGTGAAGTGTTTGGTGAGGCACGTGGTTGGATCAGATAATAGTGTAAACTCTTAAGACTGGGAAAACTTTAGTCATCCAGCCAAATTACCACTATGTAGAGGTCCTTCTAGGTTTAGACTTGGGGTCTTTTGATTCCAAATGACAAAAGACTCAACACAAATTGCTGAAGCCCTAAAGGGAATTTACTGGCACATTGATGTGCCTTGATTCAGGGACTCAAATCATGGTTTCTCTATGTCTCCACTTGCCTTCTGCCTGATTGGTTCTCTTATCAGGCAGCCTTCACCCATTGGCTGTACGATGAGTAACATTGGCTTCAGGCTCATGTCCTCACAGTTCAAAGACCAGCGGAAAACAGAGAGAGTCCCTATTTCTCAAAAGTTCTAGTAAATGTGACAAGACTGTGTATCCTTGGCTTTGTTTGGGTCACCTGTCCATCCTTGAGCCAATCACCACAAATAAAATCAATGCCAACTGCACTTTGTTGACTGGGAAAGAGGGAGAGCAGCTTCTCCAGAGGCAAACGCCATACATAGAAAAAAAAGGTGGCAACCACATGGAGAATCTAGGAATGCTATTGCCCCTCCCTGAAGAATACTATGCTTTAATACAATGATACAAATTAACCATCCAATATTAGGATGTTTGTGAATTCCCTGAAGCCTGTCCACTGATCCCATCTTAGGAAGAGAAGACAGCAAATCTTAGTCTCTTTTTTCCAGTGTGTGACCCCTTCCAGATACCAAATTACTAGTAGCATTTTCATTTCTAAAATAAACATATATGTACTTCTTTAATAATAAACTTTATGTATTTTAGAACAGGCTTAGATTTATAGAAAAATTGTTTTGCTAATACAGAGAGTTCCCATATAACCAATACCTAGTTTTCCCCATTGTTAACATCTTCCATTAGTGTGGTGTATTTGTTACAATTAGTGAATGAACATTGATAATTATTATTAACCAAAGTCCAAAAGTTTCCTTAGTTTTTACCTAATGGCCTTTTTGTCTTCCAGGATCCCATTCAGGATACCACATTGCATTTAGTTACCATGTCTCCATAGGCTCCTCTTAGCTGTAAGTTTTTTAGACCTTTCTTATTTTTGATGACCTTGAAGTTTTGAGAAAACACTCGGCAGATACTTTGTAGAACGCCCCTCAGTTGGGCTGTGTCTGATGTTTTTCTCATAAGTAGACTTAGGTTGTGGGTTCTTGGGAGGAGACTGCAGAGGTAAAGCGCCGTTTATCTCACATCTTGCATCCTATCAACGTGACTTATCTCTGTTGACGATGATCTTGATTGCCTGCCTGAGGCAGTGTTTGCCAGGGTTCTCCACTGTTAAGTTGGTCTTTTTTTCTCCCTCTCCGTACTGTATTTTTTTGGGAGAAAATCACTGTGTCCAGCCCACACTTGAGGAAGGGAGTTTTGCTTCACCTCCTTGAGGAGGGTGTATCTACATACATGACTTGGAATTCTTCTGTGAAGAAGATTTGTCTCTCCTCCCCCACGTATGTATTGATTCCATTATGTATTATATCAGTATGGAGTCATAGATACCTTATCTACTTTGGGTTATAATCCGGTACTACTTTATTTATGTTGTTGTTAAGATTGTTCTAGCTCCGGTCATTAGGAACTCTTTCAGTTGTCTCCTTTGTCCCTTTAACAGCTTTAAATTGTAGATCGCCCCCCGCCTCCCGTCCCCAGCACTTCCCTACTTCCTAGCACTGCAAGATGCTAGGAATAGTAGCCAGAGTTCCTATTATTATGATATGACCATCATTTTCCCCTGTGAGTTTTGAAAGCATTCCTGCATTATTTTCTAGCTTGGCTATTTAGAAGACCAATGCAATTCTGATCCTAAATCCTTTCAATGCAATATGTTTTTGCTTGTTTTCCCTCTGGAGCTTTTTAATATCTTCTCCGTATGCCTAATATTCTTATATTTCATGATAATATACTATTTCTGTGGGGATCTTTTTATTCATGAAGTTTAGCCTTTGGCCCTACCAATCTGGAGACTCATGTTTTTGAGTTATGAGAATTTAGAAAAATATTTCTTTAATAATTTCCTCCTCTCAATTTTCTGTTTTAATATTCTGAAACACCCCTAGCTATTAGACTTCATAGATAGGTTATATTTTCTAGAAAATTTCCTTAACTTTATTTTTCAAATCTTCCATAAAATTTGGGGGTAAGTATAATCTTTTAAATTTCTAGGAGCTCTTTCTTTTTTCTCTGATTTTTCTTTTTTATAGTTTCTCTGTTTC
The DNA here is from genome assembly GCF_008692025.1 of Phocoena sinus. Classification (NCBI taxonomy): domain Eukaryota; kingdom Metazoa; phylum Chordata; class Mammalia; order Artiodactyla; family Phocoenidae; genus Phocoena; species Phocoena sinus. The sequence continues at coordinate 39,245,523 of NC_045765.1, forward strand.
TTTTTTTCTTGGAAGATACTAGTTTTGGGGGTTTTGTTTGTTTGTTTATTTGTTTGCTTGTTTTATTCTGCTCTCTCTGTTGTCTTTCCATCTTTTTCGTACAGAAGACTTTCCTGAAATGTCGAGATTCTTGGTTGTTTATTCATATCTTAAAGTGACACCCTAAAAACTGATCAGCAGTGCTGCACGCATGACTGAGACTCATGCACTGGTGACTTTATTGAAGGGGGATTGGGTGATATTGTTGGGGGACACCCAAATATCAGTATCTTTGAGTGTTTCATTTGGGCCGTCAGTTTATTGAGAGATTAAATCACCCAGTTTCCTGGGAATAGGGTGGGAAAAGGATTCACAGTTTAGTGGACATACAGTGGAAAAACTTTCTTTGAATGCCTCTATTTTCATCCCTTCCCCCCTGTTTTCTGGGTTCTCTGATTCCAGAACCTCAACCAAGATTTGTATTTTCACTAATCCTTCAGTGTGAGAAATTTGAAGGTTTAAGGTTCATTTGGCTGGTGACAATCAAATGAAAATTTCTAAAACAATCTAGAACATCTGTGCATCCTTAAATTCCCTCTCTGGGGCTAGGTAGGAGTTGGCCACTGGTATGCTTGGTCTCATGGTGCAATGCCATAAGCGTCACAGATCAAAGGACGGTGTAGTGATTAAGATCACGGACTTTGGGATCAATCAGAAAGTCTTGGCTTAAGTTCTGTTTCTACAGTATTTTTGCTGTGAATGTCATTTACTTAGCTCCCTTAAGCTTCAGTTTCCTCATCCGTTAAAATAGAAAAAAATTTTCTATTTCTTAGGGTGTGAGAATTCAATAATACAGCTCTATTATGTAGCAGAGTGCCTGGCATATAATTAAGCACTCAATAACTAATGATGATGATTTAGAAAACACATCTGGTTGGTGAGCATTGATTTGATTCCTCCTCTAAATGATTCTGTGGCTCTGGATATACTGTTGAATCCATAGCGTGCAGAGGGGCCATAAGTATCATCTAGTTCAAGCCCTGAAATCTAGTTCATGAATTGTCTTGCGTGCTCCTCTCCATCAAGTGGTTTCACTAGCAAGTGGTAGAATTGGGCCCAGACCTTGAGCCTGTTTCTTACCTGAGCCTGTCTGGTAACTGTCACCATATGCTTCCTCTAGTGAACCTCTTTCCTTGCCCAGTAAACTCTAATGGTGTTTTTGGCTTATGTGATAGTTGATGGCAGCCCTGCTTTTGTTTCTCTATTATCAGGGCAAGGGGTACAGGGGCTGGGTGAGGGAGAATCCAGAATGGAAGCAGAGCCAAATTCCCATCTAACTTGCCTCTGGCTCACATGAGGAGTCTGTGTGTAAACCACCGCCAGAGGGGAGAGTTAACTGCATTTTATTGTAAGCTGCATGGTAGCTAGGAGGATGAGTGCACATACACACAAGCATAGATGCTCATGTACGTGTAGGAAATCCCCCTATATGAGTGGACGGTGGAGTACATGCATGCCCACACCATCACTCCACGTGTTTGCACACACACTAATGGGCAGGAGAAACGTGCTCAGCACATTTTATTATACATCGCAGATTGAGGAAGACCATTCAGGAGGGGGAAAGGGAAGATTATGAGGCAAAACGAGAAATGAAACCCAAAGATCCCGCCCTGTCAGCATTAACTGGAGTATAAGAAATGGAATTTGGACAGACAGACAGACTCCTGGGGCCTGCCAACAACCAAAATGTCCAAAGGGCCTCTGATTCTCTGGCTGGTGATTGAGCTCGAGCGGCTTTATCTGAGTAAGTGTTCTCAGACCTTCCATCCAGGAGTCCCTGGAGGCTTGGCACCTCCCGGATTTCCATGGCTGATCTATAAAGGTGAAGTCCATTTCATTCCTGCATCCACTCAGCTTCTCTTGTTTGGAAGGTCTCTCCCTTTCGTTGTGACACAGGGTTTATCTTGAGAGTGGTTTGGGAGTTTTAGGGTGGGGGTATTTATGTTCATACCAGGAATGGTGATTTAAGAAGAGACACAGAGATAAGGGGTCAGATAACATGGGGAAAAGAAATGTCCTTTGCAGGTTTTACTAGCACAATCAGAGCCAGGGGAATTTGTTCTGCTAAGACGCCTTATTATAATCCTTATTTTTCTCTTTATTTTTAGGAGTTTTTGTTTGCTTCTTGGTTTGTTTTATTTTGCTGGGGGTCAGGCGTCCAGGTGAGGTTTACCTTTTCTGCATATTGTTTCCAGGTTTCGGATGATGCAAATGTACACACACTAGGTGTGGACCAGTATAGACCTTCACATCCTGCTGCTATACAGGTGGAATGCACTGGGCTGAGCTGAAGTTGTATCTTGGTCATTAACTTTTGACACTGGCGAGTATGGCCCTTCCATGGAAGAAATGAGGGACTTGGAAAAGACCAGTTTTAACAATCCATGATTCTAGAACTAGACAATATCTAATGTCCCTTGCAGTTTTAACAGTTCATAGTTTCTGCACGTGAATCTTTCAAATGTGCTGCGTGAGAAAACACCTATATTCCATGAAAAACAAGCCTTTGTCATACTGTTCTTTGTGCCTTTCTTTCCTCTAGAACTCCATAAACCTTCAGGTCTCCACCTAAGTCAAGCTTTTCCTGACTACCCATAGCCTCCAAACTGGTTTAAGTGTTTCTGCTGTGAGTTCCTGTCCTCCCTGGAGTCCCACCATTAGAGAACTTGTCGCCCTGTAGTAGTTGCTCATTTAACTGTCTCTCTCCCCAGATACCCTGTGGGAGTTAGTGGAATGAAAGCAGTTCCTTTCCCTTTCTTTATCATTGTTTTTGCCTGGTCTTTACCTTGTCCTGGGACCTGGAGGTGTGGAGGGTTTGGTGATGCTGAAAGTTGCTCTGACCACCTTTCCGGCTACTGGCTGGACACTGACTGAGTGGGCTTCTCCAACCCTACCTGAAGAAGGCAGCACCTGGTGGATGATCTCTTTGTTTTTCATTTGTGCCTTTTCTAAAATGACCACTTTAGAAGGCAGTGACTGCTCAGACTCATTGGTGATCAGAACTGAATGTGCTCTTAAAAGATGCCAGATCAAACCCTTCACTCTGTAGATGATGAAATTGAGACCCAGACTGGGGAAAGGCCTTGTTTAAGGTCACCAGCTAGAGAAGAAACCAAGCTGGCACCAGAACCTAGGTTGTACCCACCGTCCTGGGTAATCCCCCAAAAGAGAAATTGCTTTAATACCAATGATTCCTTTGCTTCAGATAATTTTGCAGCTGGAAAGAAACAGTTTCTTATCCTATCTCTAAGATTAGAAATGCTTCGTTATTTGTACTAATAATTTATTAATTTCATGTGGCATTTAATACTCCATCTCTTGTGAACTTGAGAACTATTTTTTTTTTTTTTTTTTTTTGCGGTACGCGGGCCTGTCACTGTTGTGGCCTCTCCCGTTGCGGAGCACAGGCTCCGGATGCGCAGGCTCAGCGGCCATGGCTCACGGGCCCAGCCGCTCTGCGGCACGTGGGATCTTCCTGGAATAGGGCATGAACCCGTGTCCCCTGCATCGGCAGGCGGACTCTCAACCACTGCGCCACCAGGGAAGCCCTTGAGAACTATTTCTGAGGCGAGTATTATCTTCCCCCTTTGCCTTATGAGGATAATGAGGTCAGGATTAGTGTGGCTTTCCTCCAAAGAACACAAAAGCAGTAACTGGCAGAATGAGGTTCTCAATGTAAGCCTGATGGGTGTTTTTCTGTCACACCTGCTTCCTTTTTTTTAACATTAATTTTTAATCCAATAAGTAATACAGAGACACCCTTGGTGGAACAATTAAAATGTTATAAAGTTAAATCCCTTTTGATTACTGCCCTCAACCCCAGTCCCTTTCCTCTGATCATGGAGCTGCTGACACAGTGAGTTGGGTGTATGTCCCACCAGCTACTTTTCTCTACGTTTACTTTCATATGTCTGTGCCCACAAAACCTGCCAACCGGTTTATTTATTTTTTAAAATGGTTTTGTATTTTATGTGTCATTTTGAAACTTCTCCTTTTCATACGTTGATAAGGCTTGGAGTTTTCATGCCGATGGATATACATCTGTCTAATTCTATTAATCTTGTACATTGTGGTTCCACGGAAGGACTGTGCCATAGGTTAGCCACTCCCCGTACACACACTGTTCATTTCATTCACACACATATGACACTGCAGTAAACATTTGCAAATAGGCTTCCTTGTGCACCTGTGCTTTTCTAGAGCAAATAACAAACCATGAAATTGCCCAGGCTTAGCTAGGTCACTTGCATGTTGAGTATTAACCGAAACTGCCGAATTTCCCCAGAGTGTGGCTGTACCAATTCACACCCCATTTCACTCCAGTTTACTCCAGTAGGCTAAGTCATTTCCCAGCTCCCAGTCTAGCCAACACTTCATATCATCAGCATTCTAATTTTTGCCAGTCTAATAGTTGAAGTTTACTGATCACTCATATTTCCTTGTCTATGAATTGCCTGTTTTGTCCTTTGCCAGTTTTTCTTTTCTTTTTTTTTATTGGAGTATACTTGCTTTACAATGGTGTGTTAGTTTCTGCTTTATAACAAAATGAATCAGTTATACATATATCCCCATATCTCTTCCCTCTTGAGTCTCCTTCCCTCCCACCCTTCTAGCTGGTCACAAAGCACCGAGCTGATCTCCTTGTGCTATGTGACTGCTTCCAACTAGCTATACATTTTATGTTTGGTAGTGTATATATGTCCATGCCACTCTCTCGCTTTGTCACAGCTTACCCTTCCCCCTCCCCGTGTCCTCAAGTCCATTCTCTAGTAGGTCTGTGTCTTTATTCCTGTCTTGCCCCTAGGTTCTTCATAACCATTTCTTTTTTTTTTTTTAGATTCCATATATATGTGTTAGCATACGGTATTTGTCTTTCTGACTTACTTCACTCTGTATGACAGACTCTAGGTCCATCCACTTTACTACAAATAACTCAATTTTATTTCTTTTTATGGCTGAGTAATATTTCATTGTATATATGTGCCACATCTTCTTTATCCATTCATCTGTTGATGGACACTTAGGTTGCTTCCATGTCCTGGCTATTGTAAATAGAGCTGCAATGAACATTGTGGTACATGACTCTTTTTGAATTATGGTTTTCTCAGGATATATGCCCAGTAGTGGGATTGCTGGGTCGTATGGTAGTTCTATTTTCAGTTTTGTAAGGAACCTCCATACTGTTCTCCATAGTGGCTGTACCAATGTACATTCCCACCAACAGTGTATGAGGGTTGACTTTTCTCCACACCCCCTCCAGCATTTATTGTTTGTAATGATGGCCATTCTGACCGATGTGAGACGATATCGCATTGTAGTTTTGATTTGCATTTCTCTAATGATTAATGATGTCGAGCATCCTTTCACGTGTTTTTTGCCTTTGCCGGTTTTTCTATCTAGTCTTTCCGTATTGAGTAGTAGGATGCCTCTTTCTATACTGCGATACTTGGGATAATAAACTGCTGGATCTCCAGTAGAAATAATTCTGTCCCACACTTTTTATTAATTTACCAAATATTCATAGGAACAAGCTCATATTTAGAAGTCATTGATTTTTGGTGCATGTGTTCTGCATTGCTATCACAGCTGAGGTTGAAGACAATTTTATTTTTTTCCCTGGCTTCATGGGAGGCAAAATGGGCTTCCACAGCATGTACAATCTGTGAAACATCTCCATTGTGGCAAAGTAAAGAGACGATGAGTTTAGGGAAGGCTCCAGGCGGGTCTGAATTTGGAATGACCTTTCATCATGAGAGCAAACTTTACAAAACCCAGCAAGTACCTCATCTGGCTTACTACCTGGGCAACTGCTAGGGCTCAAGCTCACCTTCTCCCAGAGAAGGATAGCTGGAAGTTGCTGCCGCCTAGGGTCAGGGAGGAATACGGTGCTACTGGCCATGTCTTACACAACTTAGCCAACGGGGTTAACAGAGTTAGTGAACGGAGAGTCTTACAGGAGGGTACCTTGAAGAAAACAATGAGCAAAGAGATATGGGGATATATGTAAATGTATAGCTGATTCACTTTGTTATACAGCAGAAACTAACACACCATTGTAAAGCAATTATACTCCAATAAAGATGTTAAAAAAATTTAAAAAATATAAAAGGGATCTAGGTACTCAAGAAGGAGCAGGATGTCATCCTGACACTGGAGCTATAGCCTGCCTGGCTCTCCTGTCAATAGTATGGTTTGATTGAGAACAATCATTGATACTCAATTAAATCAGAGGGCTTAACATTTGCAGCAGTGAAAAACTTTCATGGACTCTCAGAGATGGAAGTTATCTTAGAAGAGGCTGTCCAGTGGTCCTCAAACAGAGTGGGTGGTCAGTGACATCGGAAGGACCTGGAGGCCTCGGTTATGTACATTTCCATGGGCTTTGGCCTCTAAGATTCTGACTCAGGGTTGGGTAAGAAACTAGGTATTTTTAGCAAGCTCCCCAGGCCATGCTGGTGAGCAGCTGAAGTTGGGAAACACAGATACTTCATTTTAAAAATGGTGCTATGTTCTATTTCATATAGCTAACATGGTCAACCTCATCACCAGCATCTTTATGTCACAGCTGCCATTCCAAAGAATTCCTGTGATTCCTTTCCAGTTCTAACATTAAAAAAAAAAAAAAATCCACAAACTCCACGTAAGTTCACGTTCTCTAACAACAAACAAATGGTCCAGAGCAATTAATTTCTACCTCCAGTACTAAAAGGAGAAGAGGACAATGGGATATAGTTCCACAGCCTGTCTCCCTGCCATAGCAACACTCTGGGGTGGAAGACAGACAGAGACCCATTTGAGGCATTCAGGTCAGTGGTAGGTGATCACTGCCTATTAAGATACACTGGGTAGACTGCAGTTTTGGACCTGTTTATATGAGTTAGTGGCATTGGATTAAAGGGTCAGGATTTTCCATGGAGAATTTATTGTTTTATTGAATGGTACTTAAGGTCACAGTTTTTTTTGTTTTTTGTTTGTTTGTTTTGCGTTACGCGGGCCTTTCACTGTTGTGACCTCTCCCGTTGCGGAGCGCAGGCTCAGCGGCCATGGCTCACGGGCCCAGCCGCTCCGTGGCATGTGGGATCCTCCCGGACTGGGGCACGAACCCGCGTCCCCTGCATAGGCAGGCGGACTCTCAACCACTGCGCCACCGGAGAAGCGCCGGTCAGGGTTTTTTTAATCAGCAAATCTGCTGTGGAGATGTGAGCAGACTCAGGCGGTCAGCTGTTTCCACTTGAGGGATGGAAGGGTGTGGAGTTAGGAGCTTAGCAGCAGCTAAGGGCAGGCCAGAATTTGGGCTAAAGAAACATATACACTACGACCCTCTTCATCTTCCCGGAAGCATCTATCTGCATAATCCCTGTAGAGCATATTTGAGAGATTTCAGTACCTTACAGCCTAGTTTTCTCATCTTTCCTCACAGCTCCAGCTGCATCAGAGAGTGTCGTGAGAGCGTTTTGGGGTCAGTCGGTGACTTTGCCCTGTACGTACTCATCCTGGTCTCCTAAGAGCAACAGCATGTGCTGGGGCAAAGGCCAGTGTCCCAACTCCAAATGCAATGATGAGCTTCTCTACACCGATGGGACAAGGGTGGTCTCGAGGAAGTTGCCAAAATACCAACTTCTGGGGAATATCCGGAGAGGGGATGTCTCCTTGACCATCTTCAACACCAACGAAGGTGACAGTGGTGTGTACTGCTGCCGCATAGAGGTGCCTGGCTGGTTCAACGATGTGAAGAGGAACATCCGTCTGGAGCTGAGAGGTGAGCACACAGGGGCTGTGTCTGTGGATGGAGAGGCTCACGAGTCATGAGTCATAGAGTCAGTGCATGGTGGTGGAGAGGCCGAAGCTGCTTAAGCAATGAGTGGGCAGATTAAATCTGAGACATGTTGATGACTAGAAGAGCCACAGTCTGGAGCAGATGCCTGTGGGAGCCAAAAATCCCACAGAAATGAGTGAGGGGTAGAGGGTGGGAGGTAGGGAACCAGTGAAACTCAGGGTCACTCTGAAGAGGGCAGCTGCTTCTTCTCTAGGGAATTGCAGAAATTTGGGCCCAGTGCTTTCAGATCTCCCACTTATCATGTGAAGTATATTGAATTTTGCACATTGGCAAAGATTTCACAATTAAAAAAAATATTGGATGAATGAGATAAAATGTGTTGTTCATGGATCAGCTTCAGCCCATAAGCCCAACTTCCAGCAGAGGGGAAATTGCAGGGGATTTGGAGATAGTCATAGCAGTTTTCAGGTGATCTTTCCTTCTGTTACCGTCAGTTGCTTTCGATGAAATTTGAAATACGGTGGAACTCGTAACGATTTGAGCTGCATGGAGTACAGCCTATGGTTGAATTATGTGAACAATAACCACTGTTCCTGCTGGTCTGGAATGGAGCCTCTCAAATTCAGCTCTGTGTTCAGCCTGCACCGAGGACTGAGGATTCTTGGGCTCTGTTCCTAACTGGACTGGCGTCTTGGAAGGCAGGTTCTGGCTAGCCATGCAAGTAATAAGCTTCTCCAATGACTCTCATGTGCTCTAAAATTGAGAACAACTGATGGGGATGCTTCTAATTAGGGAACTTTCACGAGCACATATGAAAGTATACTTTTTATATACTGAATATATATATCTAGTATTTTTCTCTCAAAGCAACTTTGTGAGATAGAGGTATCATTAGGATTTGTTGAAGTTAAATGATGCCAATCCAAGTCTTTGCTTTTCAAGCCTGATATAACCAGCTCTTACTCTATAAAATATTGGTTGACATCAGCACCCTATGAGGACATTTCTAAGTTCACTTGAAACTAATGATGTCTTTCTGGTCCATTAGAGTTAGTGGAAATTTGGCATATTTAAGAGAGGGTGGTATCTGTAGAATAACTGTTGCTAATGAACTCAGATTCAGATGTTTAGTGGGTGAGTGGTTTGGGCATGAACCAATCTTTAATATCTGAAAGAGACTACATTTTCACCCTATGTTACACTCTTTGGACTCGCTCTTTTTAGATTTTAATTTTTATTGTAGAAAGAACACCTAGCATGAGTTCTACCCTCTTCATGACTCTTCAAGTGTACAATATACTATTGTTAACTATGGGTACAGTGTGTGCAGCAACTTTCTAGAGTTTATTCATCTTGCTTGACTGAAATGTTATGTTTGGGCTCACTTTTGGTGGGATCATTCATTTACTCATTCATGCATGTTTTTGGAACACCTACTATGTACCAGACATTGTGGTAAGTATTAGATTTGTAGCAGAGAACAAAATAAATACCAGCCATTCCCTCGTGGAGCTTACAGTGTACTAGGAGAAACAGACATTCCATAACAATCAACAAATAAATGTGTAGTTAGGAAATGCAACAAATGCTATGAAGGTCAAGTATGAGTGTGCAAAAAACATTGTTATTGTCGAATGCAGATGATCTCCTTGCAGAAGCGTCCTTTTAGCTGAGACATGAGGGTTAAGGAGGAGTCCATCTAAGGAAGAGAGAGTCTAGGAAGCAGTAGGTACAAAGTCCCTCAGATGGAAGGTCACTAATACTGTGGAAGAACTGAAGAAAGGCCAGTGGGCTGGGGAAAAGTGAGGACAATAGAGTGGAGGCCCGAGATGGGAAAGAAAGAGCAGATCAGGTGGGGCCCTGAGGGTGAGGTTGGGGGTTGGGTCTTCATCTTAAGGGCAAGGAGGACCCAGTAAAAAAGTGTAGGTAGGGGACTGACATAATTAGATTTGTCATTTTCAAAGATTACTCTGGCCACTGTGTGAAGAACAGGTTGGAAAGGCCAGGACTAGAGTTAAGACACCCAGTTTTCATGGGCATTTTAGTGGTCCAGGCTCGTGGGCCGGCTGAGGCAGCAGAAAGGCAGAGAAATGGACGGATGCCGGCTACATCTGTAGTGTTTCTGTCTTCCTCCGTCTCCACTTGGCACCAGACGTATCTTCTATTGGGTACAGGTCCCACGACCACGCGCTCAACAACCACCCATCGCCCAACCACCGCCACCACCGCCGCCGTGACGACAACCACAGCTGTGCTTCCAACAACCACAGTCGTGCCTACACCTGACCTGCCAGGCACACCACCGCTTCAGATGAGAACCGCTGCTGCACTCACCACCACGGCAGCCACATGCCCTCTGACAACACAGGAGTCCCTTCGTGAGGAAGACACGATACTTCTGACCCTTGAGCCTTCCACAGAAGGGCCCATCCTCACTGCAGGTGCCTGGTTCAACGGGCCATTCTTTCCCTTCTTCTGGTCAGATGTACCTTGGATCCCTTGGAAGAGGGTTCTCCTGCTGAATGGGGCAGCCCAGCAACTTGCTCTTAGGTCTATGTGTGTGTGTGTCTGTGTATGAGTTTGCCAGGGCTGTCATAACAAATTCCACAGACTGGGTGGCTTAAACAACAAAAGTTTACTTTCTCACAATTCCGGAGGCTAGAAGTCTGAGATCAAGGTGTCAGCAGGGTTGATTTCTTCCAAGGCCTTTCTCCTTGACTTCTAGATGGCCGTCCTCTCCCTGTGTCCTCACATGGTCTTCCTCCTTTGTGTGTTTGTGTTCTAATGTCCTCTTTTTGTAAGAACACCAGTGATATTCTATCAGGACCCATCCATGTAACATCATTTTTACCTTAATTACCACTTTAAAGGCACTATCTCCAAATACAGTCACATTCCAAGCTACTTGGGCTTAGGGCTTCAATGTATGAATTTTCGAGTAGGGCTGGGGCGGGGGTGGGAGGGGACCACACAATTCATCCCAAAACTGTGTGTGTGTGTATAGTTTCATTAAATTGTTCCTTTTCATTGTTTTATGATTTCCTTTTTTGTTGCTTTTTTTTTTCCTTTGTGCTTTTGAAAAGTCAGCATTTTTGGTTCTCCAGTTGACCTCCCAGGAGTCTTGGGGACACTTAGTAAAGAACCAGGAAATGTGAACCTGGGTCAGACACCAGTTCCATCCTGCCGGGGCTTAAGTCCCTACTCAGGCATTAGAGATTGGCTGAGGAAAGGCCTCCGGATGCCTTAAAATATCCCTTGATGAACTGGTTCTACCTTTTCTTTCTTCCTTTCTTTTCTTTCTTTCTTTCTTTCTTTCTTTCTTTCTTTCTTTCTTTCTTTCTTTCTTTCTTTCTTTCTCTCTCTCTCTCTCTCTCTCTCTCTCTCTCTCTCTCTCTCTCTCTCTCTCTCTCCCCCCCTTCCCTCCCTCCCTCCCTTCCTTCCTTCCTTCCTTCCTTTCTCTCTCTTTCTCTCTCTCTCTAGCTCCCTCCCTCCTTTCCTTCCTTCCTTCATCCTGAATCCTTCTTGATCCTACATCTTGGAACTCTCACTGAACTACTAGCTCCACTAATTATGGGGGCTTATCAAAGCTCCCACCACGTTTCAACCTCTGATCCTGAGGTAAGAATATTAGAAAAGAATCATGAGATAGCTTGAAAGCTTAGGCGTTTCAGCTGCCTCAATAAGGCCTGGATTAATTTAAACAACTTTACAGTATCGAATTGGCTAATTCCATTATACTCTGTGTAGTCGCCTAAGGTCCATGAACCCTAAGCCAATTTTTATATGTAACTTTTTATTCCTTTGGTCTTTAAAATAATCATCTTAGAATACTACGTTTGCAGTTTTTCCCCTAGATTCTAAAAATTACTTTACAATCCTTGGAAGAAAAACTGGAATAAACATAGAAAAGTACAAAGACAACTATAAAAATAGCCCCAAATCCCACCACTCAGCACAAACACCTATTTTTAGCTGCCTTTTACCAAACGTTTTTTCTCTTCCAGACTCAGAAACTGTCCTCCCTAGGACCTCTCAGAGAAGCACTGAGGCGACTTCTGCAGATACTGCCTTACTCACATCCAAAGGTATGTGGCCGTGGTTCTCTCTTTTTCTTTCCTCACCGCTTAGCCTGAGGGAAATACTGAATAGCGTGTCACCAAGTCAGATGACTAGAGATGACTGTTGGGTCCTGTGTGCCATGAAGTCCACCTGGGACAAATTGGTATCAATACCGCATTTGTGGCTCATTCCTCCCTATGGATTTGAGAGTGTGAGAGAGACCCATTGACCTTGATTTGTTTGTGCAGTTCTCCACGGTAGCACATCTCTAGAATATCTGCCTTTCCACTCTAGGTTGGGTGGCACTCGGCTATCTCATCCCCCAATTCCAAGCATACTGGTCTTCTGTGTTGAAACCCCGGAGGGTGTACTCACTTGACTCCTTGGCTGTTTATAGTGGAGGGAGAGTTCTTTCATTCATTTGTCCTTTCATCCATCCAGCCAGACTTCTTTAGGTATTTACTAGTGCCCAGGGGCAGAGAACACCCTGAAAATAATTCACAGCCTTGCAGGTGCTAGAGGGGCCTACCTGGGCTTGGTTATCAGTTGTACTACTTTCCCCTGGGGGTCTCTGCCCTCCATTGTGTAACTTCATGCATATAAAATTTGGATGAGTGCCTGGCCTGTTAGTAAGCGTGCAAAAGGTAGCTGTTACCTTAGTGGAGTTTATAATCAAGCAGAGGAAAACAGACATCTATGAGGTAAATAAATCAACGCTTGTGATAATAGAGTATAGGGGGGCCGTAAAATAGAGTGGTTCATGTGTGCGTTCTGGTGTCACACTGCCTGGGTACAAATCGTGCCTCTTCTCTGCTGTGTGACTTTGGGAATGTTCCTTAATCTCTCTGGGCCTTGGCTTCCTAACTGGTCAAATGGGAATAATGAAGCACTTACCCTGTGTCTCTTTCTGAGGATTAAGTGAGAGAATGCAGGTAGGTGACTTAGAACAGCATCTGGAATGTACTAAATGCTCAGTAAACATTAGCCCTTTTTTTTTTTTTTTCTTGCGGTACGCGGGCCTCTCACTGTTGTGGCCCCTCCCGCTGCGGAGCACAGGCTCCGGACGCGCAGGCTCAGCGGCCATGGCTCACGGGCCCAGCCGCTCCGCGGCACGTGGGATCTTCCCGGACCCGGGCACGAACCCGTGCCCACTGCATCGGCAGGCGGACTCTCAACCCCTGCGCCACCAGGGAAGCCCCAGCCCTTTTTTTTAATGACAGAAGTCAGTTTAGGGGAAGAGTGCCCCCCCACCCCACCACCTCCCAACAAAATGGGAAGACAGGCATCTACCTAAGTTTGTTTTCTCCTTTCCTTTGTATATTTTCCAGGGTCTAAAAGTTGGGTTCTCCAGTCAACACGCCAGGCATTGATGCGGGAAGCGAGTGACTCGGTGGTTTCTCAGCCAAGAGGTAGGGGGGTTGTTCTCCTGTGAGTGGTTTGCCTTTGGACTTGGGAACAATCTGACATTATCTGCCTGCTTGTCTTGGAATTCTGCTCTTTTGATTGCACTGTCGTCACATCCTACATCCTCCCGCCAGCTGGGATGAAAGTGAAACTTGCTAAAAGCATCAGTGTTGGCTCCATCCCTTCTCTGCCTCATTTCTGAAAACCCTCTGTTGGGATCTGAAGCTAGGAATGCTAGTAGGAAAAGCAACCATTCATCTTTCAAAACATTACTAATTTATTTTAAATTATGCAAATTGTACACCAGTGTAGTTTTGTTAGGGATACATTTTTTTAAAGCTATTTAGTTATTTATTTTTATTTATTATTTGGTTGCTCTGGGTCTTAGGTGCAGCAGGTATACTCCTTAGTTGCAGCTCACCGGCTCCTTAGTTGCGGCATGCATGTAGGATCTAGTTCCCTGACAAGGGATGGAACCCAGGCTCTCTGCACTGGGACCGTGGAGTCTTAACCACTGTGCCGCCAGGGAAGTCCCTAGGGATACATTGTTTTGTAATATCACTGATATTAGTTGAAGCTGATCATTCTTCAGACCTTTTTCTATTCCCTTATGAGTGGGTATAGATATAGAAATATACAGTTGTGTTTTGTGTGTGGATTTAAAAAAAATGCAATCCTATTGTGTGCTGCCTTCTGCATTTTTATTCACCTAACATTACACATTGGACCACTTTCTTTTTTGGTCCATGTTGATCTCCATCACTGTGTTAAATTGCTGTATAGTATTTTCTACTATGGGTACTTATAGTATCCATTCCGCATTGAGGGGCACTAAGGTTGTTCCAAAGCGTCACATCATAAATATTCTGCAGTGAGGATCCTTATAGGTGTCTCCTTAGTGTTCATGCAAGCGTTTCTTTAGCTAGGGTGGTGACCAAGAAGGAGAAATGCTAGGTTCAAAGAACTGTGTGCTTTTATTTTTTTTTTTAATTTATTTATATTTTATTTTTGGCTACGTTGGGTCTTCATTGCTGCACACGAGCTTTCTCTAGTCGCGGTGAGCAGGGTCTACTCTTTGTAGCGGTGTGCAGGCTTCTCATTGCGGTGGCTACTCTGGTTGCAGAGCACATGCTCTAGGCACGCAGGCTTCAGTAGTTGTGGCACGTGGGCTCAGTAGCTGTGGCTCGCGGGCTCTAGAGTGCAGGCTCAGTAGTTGTGGCATACGGGCTTATTTGCTCTGCGGCACGTGGGATCTTCCCAGACCGGGGCTTGAACCTGTATCCCCTGCATTGGCAGGTGGATTCTTAACCACTGCGCCACCAGGGAACTCTGAAATGTGTGCTTCTAAGTTTTATAGCTATTACAAAATTGTCCTCTGGAAAGGCTGTGCTAATTTATCTTCCCACCCACAGAGTATCTGCTTTCCCATATCCTCCCCACACTCAATATAACCATTTGTTTAATTTTTTTCAATCTCCCGAGAAGAAAATGTCATCTCATTCTTCTGTTGTTCTGATTAACAGAGAGTTGGAGTGTCTTCCTCTATGTTTATTAGCCAGAAAACAGCCATCCTTTAACTCTGTGAAGGAGGCAATGTAGCATCACTGACAAAGGCTCGGAAGATGGAATTGGAGGGTCCTGACAAGAGTGAGCGGAAGGGAGATAGGTTTTGAAGGAAGACTCTAAATCAAGATGAAATGCAAGGGCGATCTCATGTTGAAAAGCTTTGGCATGCACTAACTCACACAGTGGGACGACGGGAAACCTGGACTGGTTGTTGATAACAAGGTGCCAGTGATCCAAACCTTCTTTGTCCATGGGATGTGGTAGGGTGGGGGCCTATTTTCTGGCAGAAGAGAAGGTAGCAACTAGAAAAGTGACAAAGGATGGTCAACGAGTTTGCAAAATGTTTCATTTATTCCACTTAAATCTTGGACTATTTTACACTGAATTGCAAGGGAACAGAAGGTCATCTGATGTTTTACTATCTTTTATAATATCCCTGATCATTTCATTTCACTGCTGCTTGATAAATCCTGGGAGAGAGAACACTTGTGCCCATACCCATAGGCGGCACTGCTGAAGAGGAGCTGGTTATAGGAAGGTCTGTCAGTCTCTGTGTAACATCTGTTCGTTGTGGAAGAAGCCAGGGTTTATTGAGCACATATCATGTGCCGGCATGGGGTCAACTGGTCTCCTGGGCCACTTAATTCAATCCCTCTTACCAGATGCTCCAATCTCTATTTGTCATAGCTTTTTCAAGCCCACACAGCTGTTGGGTGCCAGATCCAGGAAGTCTAGCTCTGATTCCATACTCTTAGGTATTAGTTTATTTTGCCTTACCTTCCAGTCTGAAATAAAATATCATGTTCTTGTCATCTACCATCCTTTTTTTCCATCGGTTTTTGTAATGAAACATTTATAATACATACTGAGGATTTAGCTAGGTGTTAGGTGCTGTATAAGGGTTTTAACTTATATTGTTTTATTTAAATCTAACAATGACCTTCTAGCCAGGTATAGGTATTATCCCCATTTTACAGTTAAAGAAATGGAGGGTCAGGGAGTTTATTATAGAAGCTAACACCTACTGAGGCCTGTCTTTGTTTCAACGCTCTGCATTTTACATGCATTGCCTCATTTGATTTTTCACAAAATCCTATGAGATAGATACCATTATCACCTCCATTTTAGAGTCCATGAATGTTATATATCTTGTCTGGTAGATGATGGACCTGGACTTAACCCTTCTCTGCTCAACTCTGATGCCATTCTGACCCCATGGTAGGCTGCCCCCGCCCCATCTACCCTCTGGAAGCACTTAGAGAATAAAACTACTTCTTCATTTGCATAAAAATGCTTTCAACCCATTTCAGAGAACCTACATGCTTCTGTGGGCTTTTTCTTACCTTGGCTAAATATTCCCAATAACTTCCTCATGTCTTCATGTAATTTTTGGATGGCCAGGCTTCCATGGTTGAGGACTGCTTTAAATTGTTCAGGTGGATATTGCTACAATTATTATTCCCTAAAATTAGCATTACCTGGAATGGCAATTCTTTACTTCCTCTCTTTGGCTGCCTGGAACAGAGTTCAGAGATGTGGAGTGATTTGCCCAAGATCACACAACACAGTAGTGCAGAGAGAGAGGTGGGATCACACCCAGTTTCCAGGGGTATTATTAAAATGTGTACATGGACTCCTAAATGGAGTTGTCTGTGGATGAACTTGGCAGGGGGACAAGAACCTCCCTGAAATTTTATATATATATATATATATATATATAGTTGTGTCTGTATATGTACACACACATTTTCCTGGGGAAAAAAGTATAGAACTTTTATTAGATTCTCCAAGAATTCTGCAAAGCTCCAAATGATTAGGAACCGTAATTCAAACAAACAACAGTAAAAATTCTCATAGGTTTCTTCCCCCCAGCTAAAGGCAGCCTGTTAGGGGAATACGAACTCTTATGCCTCTAGGTAGCTGGAAACTCAAGTCAGTCCCTCTAGCCTGAGGATTAATTTCATTTCTTGCTTGGCCACAGGAATGTGTGAAATGGTCCCAAATTGCTCCATAGTGACCCAACATCTCTATTGGGTAAGGACTCTGAAGCTAAGGTGAGGAGACCCACATCACCATGTCATTTCCTAAATAAAATCGGGTGGCTTGGGATTAAATCCTCTGCAGATTATGCCTCAGCCTCACTTTTAGTGCCTCAATAACATCCCAAATCCTTTTTTTTCTAGTCCTTTCTCCTCACATTCTTCTCGGTAGCCTGAGGTGGGGGTTAAAAGACCTCATTTGGGGAATGTGAAGGCTCAGGGTTATATACCAGCTCTAACGTTTTATGCTTTATTTTTTTTCTTTTAGAATATCAGGTTCTTGTTCTAGGCTTTTTGAAATCTCAGTTTCCTCAAAATGTACAATGGAGATAATAGTACATGGTTCATAGGGCTGTTAAGTGAGGAAATGCATGAGAAAAATGTCTGGTCCATAATTACTGACTAGTAAATGACAGTCCTCGTGATTCTGCTGCCCTCTGCTCACTGGATCTCTGCTGATCTTCCTACTCACACATCTTCATTCTCTGGCCAGGCCAGCTGGGGAGCAAGAGGCCACATCTACCAGCTCCCAGCTGACTCACTTCCTTCCAAATACAGAGACACTTTTTTTTTTCCCCTGATTTCAAAACATATTAAAGAGCTACAGTAATCAAAACAGTATGGCACTGGCACAAAGACAGACATACAGACCAATGAATACAGTAGAGAATAAACCCTCACATACACGGCAGAGACACTTTTTAGTTTTATGGTTTTTTTAACTGCTAATTGCTCCAGGAAAACAGCTGATGAGTGGCAAAATTGCAAACTTGGGGAAGTGACGAAAGCTTTTTTAAAAATCTCATGGCAGTCATTCTCGACTCACTATTAAAATAAATCTGATTCTGAAAGCTTTTCACTGGCTGCTTATTACATGGCTCTATGGAACTATCAGTTATGGGTTTTGTTCCTCTAGTGCACATCTTTAATCTTCTGATGCCTCTCAGTTGTTTTGTCCTTCTCACATCACTCAATCTAGGGAGGCTTCACTCTATAATTTAGGCTCAGAAATCAAGTTTTGCTTGAAAAAGAGCTGTGGTCAAGTTTGCCATGCAAGGGCTTCCTGATTTGTATTATTTATTTGATTAGACACCTCCAAGTATGTATCTCCTGCTCCGGTGCCTTCCTCTGCATTGAAGGTGTTTGGTCTGCAGACATCATCTGAAGAAGCCCTAGTCAGGGTGTCAAATCCTCACCTCCACTCTGTGGCTGCCTAGAAATAGAGTTCAGAGATGTGGAATGACTTTCCTGAGATCACACAGTGAGGCAGAGGGAGAGCTGAGACTCTTACCCAGGTTTCGGAGGTTTGAAATTTGGGCCCACGAACTCCTCGGGAGGTGTTGTCAGTGGAAAACAGATGGGAAATTGAGGCCCAGCAAAGGCCAGTGAGTTGAGAGAGGGCTTGCAGTGATAGGGAGGCTGCTGACACCAGAGGCCAGTTCTCCTGATCCCACATACAGTTAACCTTTGTCCCAAGACTGGCAGCCACTGTCTCTCAACAGAGCTTCCCTGAGGGCAGATTTTCCTATTTGCTCCTCAAGTATTAGGATTCACTTTTTCTCAGCCCCCAGGTAGATCATTATACTCATCAACAGTATGAAGTCCAAGCTGTGAAATAATTTCAAATTTAATGCCCCCAAATATGCATGAGGGCTTGGCTGTCAACCCAGGAAAACTGGGGAAAAATGAACATTCCTCTGGCAATAGTCATAATTTCCTTTTCTGAGATTCTTACAGTAGTGTTTTCTCCATCCCAGGGTTGGATGGTGGGGGAGTGGGGATGGGGTGCTTTTAGGAGTTCTTGTTCTCTTACTGTATCTTTCTGTTTTACAAAACCAGCCCAAGCTTCATGGTCCAGGGCAAGCTGGCCTTGCCATGGAATCAAAGGATTCTCAGAGGGAAAAGTGGTTAGAGATGAGATTTTATATCTTTACCTTGGCATTTGGTTTGGATATATGGAAATAGGTCACGTGATATTTGGTAAAGGCCTTTCAAATCTGTCATTCATTAAGCATGGCTTCCCTGGGCGCTTCCCTGTGCAGGACCCAGAACATATAAAAATGAGGAAGTCTTGACCTCTGTTCTTAAAGGGGTGGGACAGACAGGCTTGTGTAGAGCAAACAATTATCCAGTGAGCTTGGTTTTGGGATAGAAGTATGAAAAGGTGCCCTGGGGACCCAAAGAAGGGAGAGAAGGATTCTAACTTGGAAAGAAAGGCCAGGATGATTTCACTCAGTGATCCTTGAATTGGTTCTTTATGGATGAGAACATCTCATTGAGCAGAGAAGGGTGAACAGGCAGGGAGAACAGCATAAGCAGAAATAGGGGGACTTATAATAGCATGAAATCTTTGGCGATTGTTTAAGAGTCTAGTTTAATCTAATGGAGACAGGAAGCTAGGAGTGGCCTGGGTTCTTAAAGGACTTGATTGATGGGCTGAAGAATTTAGATTTCGTTCCGGGGTCACACAGGTCCAGTCATGTTTTTGGAGTCGGGAATGGCATTTTCAGCTCCGTTTTAGGAAAAATTGCTCTGGCAAGAGTGTGGAAGATGTATTCGAGGGGAGTAAGGCTGGAGGCAGAGAGCCTCCTGCAATAACTCAGGCAGGAGGTGAGTGTCTCGACTAGGATGTTGACAGCAGTGACAGCAGCGAAGGGACAGAGTCAGAGCCATTTAGGACTTTGAACTGAGAGGACTTGGTGACTGGAGTAAGAAGGAAGGATGACTGATTCTCCGCACTTGGGAGATCAGCTTGATGTGATGGATTCACTGGTAAAGGAACCCCAGGAGGAAGAGTGAAATTTATTTGGGCGATCTTGACTTTGAAGTGCCCCTGGGAAATGTCTAACAGGCCGTTGGAAACGTGGGGCTGGGCGGACTTACGGATACCTCGGTGGGGATTGGGTGTCTGATGATTGGCACCTCCTGTGATCAAAGAATCATTACTGTGCTGAATAAGGAGTTGCCCCTATGTCAAAACTTTCATACGTACTATCTCTTGAGGGAGAGTTCAGGCCTATCGATATGATATGACAGTTACTGAGTGCTTGTCATAGGACAGGGCTGGGCTCCATGCTTTCAGTGCACTATCTCATCACGAGGCATCGTCCAGATCTGTGAGGAAGATTCTATTATTGCATTCATTGTAAAGGAGAAGAAACAGGTTTGCAGAGGTGAAGACATTTGCCAGAGTTGGAACCCCAGGTCTCTTTACTCTTGAAAATTAGCTCTTAAATACTTGATTCTATTGTCTCATTAACAGAGGGCGTCATTGAAGCTCCTGTGGCATTGTCTGAAGATATTGTGGGAGAGGAAGGGTGGGATGAAGGCAGACACCCCACCTCCTTACAGGAACGACTCCATTGGGAGAGGGTGTAGTAGAGGCAGAAAAGCTGGCCCAGGCGGCCAGTTAGAGAGACAGCAGAGGTAGGAAGTGGTCCAGGAGACAAAGATTATGGGGTGTGTACTTAAATATGAGGGAATTCTAAATACCGGTCAGATGTGGCATCTAGACAGGTGGCTGTGAACTGTGGCAGGAGGACCGCTAAGCGAACAGGGTGAGCGTTGTGGATGGACACCCTGAAGTCCAACGCTGAGCCATTGTGAGAGAATAAATGCTAGGCGTTCTTTCAAGGAGTTGGAGGGTGAATATTTAGAGGGGAGGCAGGGTAGAGGGAGGAGGCTTGTACTGTTATAGGAGGAGGGGAGGCCATCAAAAATGGGAGAGGAAGGGTTTGGTCTAGAAATGGAGATAGGAGACAGAGGAGTTAGGTTGGCATCAATGAAGGTGAGAGAGCAATCAGATCTCATGCAGACCTCCCAGGGAGGTAGGAGACGACTGGGGAACCAAGACCTTGAATTCTGAGATCATCCAGCCTGTCTATGCCAGACCTGGCCATGGTCTGGAACCACAGAGAGCTTAGTCAAAGTGTAGATGGCCCTACTCTATCCAAGACTTGCAGAATGAGGACCTCTGGGGTGGGTCCAAGAAACTGAAGCCCAGCCCT
Organism: Phocoena sinus; assembly: GCF_008692025.1. Classification (NCBI taxonomy): domain Eukaryota; kingdom Metazoa; phylum Chordata; class Mammalia; order Artiodactyla; family Phocoenidae; genus Phocoena; species Phocoena sinus. Next base: position 39,266,417 of record NC_045765.1, read on the forward strand.
AGCCCCAAGAAGGCATTTAGGAATTGCTGGTGTAGTCGACTCTCCTTATTCTACACGGAAGGAAACTGAAGCACAGAAGCATGAAAAAATTTCAAGGAAATAAGTCCTACGTAGGACTCTCTTCTGGGTCCCAAATCAGAGCTCTTTCCTCTGCGCTGCACTATTTCAATGACTATTTCATTGAAGTCAAAGTTGAGTCCTGTCAGAACTTGACACTTCCTGGGTCCTCAGTTGATCAAGGGCCTAAAGAACTTGTAGGAGGAGTTGCCATTCTCAGTGCAAGTTCAGCAGAAGGAACACAGGAAGGCAGGGGAATGAAGCAAAGCTCATTTTCACTCACAAATGCCGTTGTTAGGAGGAAAGAAATTGGATGCAGTAGATTTCAAAGTCAACATCTTTCGCGAGGCAGTAGCCTGTTTGTGTTATCTTTCATGCCCAGTGCTGTTCGCAGGCTGGAATCAGTTGGTAGGCTGGCAGTCTGGGGATGAAGGAAAAGGACAAAAAGTGGATTCTTATGATGCTTCTCACAATAGTCTTACATCTATCAACCGTACAAATGTTTTTTTTTTTTTTTTTCCATTAAAGTTGGGATTGAATCTGTGTAATTCTAGCATCTAACAGCTCACCTTCAGAAAGGTCAACCAAATAAGACGAAAGAAAGTTGCCAGGCTTTAGGAGAGGCATGTCCATGGTAAGGTGAACAGAAAGTGAAAGTGAAGTAAGGTACCATCCACTGAAAATAGAACTCGGAGCTGGCCCTAAGATGGGTCCTCACTAACAGTTACCCAGGTGAGCTGGGTGACCGCTCTGCAGACCAAAATGTCCCTCGGACACCAAGTCAGGTGCTGGAGACATCTCCAGTTTCACAGGAGGGTAGGATCAATAGATAAACCTCAGTGAGCTCTGTGATGAGGTGAGGTAGCTGTTCTCCCCACTACGAACAAATCAATGAATAAAGGTAGCAATGCCCTTTGGCAAGAACCTACCCACACTTGTGGACTATTAACTCCTGTGATGCCCAGAAGCAGAAGAGGGAAACAGAAGTGAAATTTGGAATCTGACATCATTGCTCTACCATTTACTAGCAATCAGCACCAGCTGTGCAGCCTTGGGCAAGACACGAGACCTCTCTGGGCTTCAGTTTCCTCCCCTCTCAATAATTCTGCCCAAGTTTATTTACCTCATAGATTCATTTTGAAGTTCAAATGTGATAATAAATGTGAAAGTACTCTGTGCATTTTTAGCTGCTTCCATTATGCTTAACATTGTCATCAATAATAATAATTTTCAGAATGTCTTTTCAGAAACTGCACCCACCTAGGCAGTGGAGGGCTAGGGTTCCATTCCAACAGGACCACTTCCCACTGTGCCATGAAACAGCATGGTCATGCATCCTCCAGCACTGATCTTTTCAGAGCAAGTGTATGTGAGCTCTTGCTACACTTCCCAAAGGCCATAGAGCCCAGAGGATAAGAGCTTGGGCTCTACGGATAGGTAATCCCGCCTCTGAGGTTTGCTCTCTCCCTTGCTAGCTATGTCACTTGAGCCAGTTGCCTGACATCTCTAGGCCACAGGACTCCCGCTGTGAGATGAGGACAGTAATGGTACCTAGTGCAGAATGCTCTGAGATCAAACATGGAGAACACTTTGCACTGTGCTGGGCATGGAGTAAGTGCTTGGTACATGGTATCCATTTATTATTGTTGTTGTCGATAATCCAGAGGTTCTTTGTGAAATGTGCACCTTGCCCCCTCCCTCAATTAAAACGCAGGGATCGGCTGGTGTGTGCAGAGCAGTGCTAGGCATTGCCCCTCAGAGAGGAGTCCAGTGGGGAAGGATTAGGGATGAGGTCGTGTCTGTGCTTCACCGAGACGCGCAGAGATTGGCACGCGGGAGAAGTAGCCTGAGGTGGTGACTCTGAGCTCTCACAATGATGAGGACATTTGTGCTGCTGGGCATCTTTGGAGGCAGTGGAAGGCTGAGACACAGTTTAGAACTGGGTGACTCTCAAACAATGGTGTTCTGAGTCTGTGGTTTCCTTCTGTTACCTCACCTGTGTAAGACTGCAGTCATCGCATCATTACTCCCCCTTTATGAACCACTTTGGGTGCCAACACAATTTGCTCTCTGGTTCCTTTCAAAATTAAATGGACCCTACCCAATTTTCTCTTGGAGCTAAGGAACACCTGATTCGTGTATGTAATGCTCTCTTGATTGATTGATTGAAGTGCATCGTACTCTTTTTTTTTTAAAAAAACTTTTTTTTAAAATATATGATCCAATTTATTTTTATTTAACTTTATTTATTTATTTATTTTTGGCTGTGTTGGGTCTTCGTTTCTGTGCGTGGGCTTTCTCTAGTTGCAGCGAGCAGGGGCCACTCTTCATCGCGGTGCGCGGGCCTCTCACTGTCACAGCTTCTCTCGTTGCAGAGCACAGGCTCCAGATGCGCAGGCTCAGTAGTTGTGGCTCACGGGCCCGGTTGCTCTGCGGCATGTGGGATCTTCCCAGACCAGGGCTCAAACCCGTGTCCCCTGCATTGGCAGGCAGATTCTTAACCACTGCGCCACCAGGGAAGCCCCATCGTACTCTTTTCGATCGTTCCACGTATCAAAAACATGCAGTGGTCTCCAAAATTTAAAGGAAGTATGTGAATTCAGTAAATGCCTGTTTCTATTTTCAAAAGGTATTTTGAAATTCCAGAACTTGCGTTAGTGCTGCTAGGTGAGGTCAGGAAGTATGGGTTCTGGCCACTTCCTTTGTTACTTATTACTGTGAAACCTTGAGCAAATGAAACTGTCTCTCTAGATTTTAATTTTTCTCTTGATTAAAAAAAGGGCATCAGAGGAGATAATTTCAAATTCCTTTCAAATCTAAAACATTCAGACTTTTGGATCGTTTTCTGTTCTTTGGATTTTTAAGACCATACCACAAGTAAGCCACAAGGGGACAGCATAAGCCAACTGCTACCTAGGAAAGGAAAGAAACTTCTCTGAAGTCTCGAAGTTCTGACTTTTAAAATTCTAGGTTGTGTTAAGATTGTATCATTGAATTGACTTATTTCAAAAGTAAATTTGTTTTAGAAGTAGAGACCGATGAGTCCCAGTGTCTATGAATTCAGTGATGAGTCAACATATGTAATATGAGTGTTTAAATGTACCCACTGAGAAGATAGTGCTCTTATTTCCAGGTGATTTCTGGCATGAAACCCATTGGTTAGAGAGTTAACGTTTTCAAATAGGATTTTAATATGCTCTTTTTCTTTTCTCTCGGAGAGGTTACCATCATGATTTTTTGAGTCATTCCGAGTTGAGTTGAGTTCAAATTTCCTTTTATTGTCTGTGTTACCCTGGATGAGTGATTTAAACTTTCAGCCTCAGTTTATACATCTGTAAAATGGGTTTTGTAAGCATTAAAGTGAAATAATTTACACGAAGTGCTCATCACTATGCTAGGCACGTGATAATGCTCAGTAAACTGATTCTGAGAGGGAGGTTCTAGGAGTTTTGAAGCACGTTTCTGTTAATGGGCTGGAAACGGGCAATATTCAAAACAGATTCTTAAAAGATTTTCTACCCTAAAAATTCAGTGCCATTTCAGAATTGCACAAAGCACATGGTTTTATTTGGGTAAGAGAATGAGGTCCAGTCTACTCCCTCATCACCCTAGGGTGTGAAGGTCTGAAGGTTTTCAAAATTGTACTCAGATAGAACACATTTAATTCCCTGACTCCATGGGCATTGTTTCTGCATGTAGACTCACTTACCAGTAGTCAGCAAACGTTTTCTGTGAAGGGCCAGATAATACATCTTCAGGCCTTACAAGCTGTGCTGTCTCTGTCATAGCTACTCAACCCTGCCCTAACACTGCAGGAGCAGCCAGAGATAACACACATGCAAATGGTGTCTCTAGGCTTCAATAACACTGTACTGCTGGACAATGAAATATAAAGTACCTGCAGTTTTTATGTGTTATGAGTTCTGCTTCTTTTGATTTTTTCCCAACCATTTAAAAATCTAAAAAGGATTCTTGGCTCTGAGGCTGTGCAAAAACAGGCCAAGGCTGGATTTGGCCCCTAGGCTGTCATTTGCAGCCCTTGATCTATACCATCCAGATACTGGATGCGTTCCTTAGAAAGGGCAGGTGTGAATTTATTTGGATAGGTTTGTTTTCCTGAGTGTACACTGAACATTGCCCCCTACCCTACTAGATGAGAAGTCCTCTGAAGGGAAAGATGGTGTTTTCATGCCGTGCTGTTAACATTTAAACTTTAGTTTTCATGTTATGAAATAAATAGATGCTCTTGTAAAATAAAAAGTTAAAACACTATAAAGTTGAAGTTCCTTGTATTCCAAACATTCCACCCAGCCCCCGCCCCAGATGATTGAGGTGAAGAGATAATACTGTAACAGTTTGGGCTATATCCTCTCAGGTCATTTTTTGTTGTTAATAGCATAGTCACATCTATTATTATTTTTCATAAAAATGTTCAAATTGTTTACAAAATCATTCTCTCTATAGTCTTTTAAAACTTGCTTTAAAGTTCATTCAACATTTTTGTTCAACAAGTCTTTACTGCAAAGCTACTACATGTCATGCATAGATTAGATTGAACTATATGAAATGGCTGATATTTAAACTAATTTTTAAAAACTTTCTATTTTGAAATAATTGTAGACGTCCCCAAACTTGCAAAAATAGTACAGAGAGAGCTACACATTCCTCCAGCTTCCCTCAGTGGCAACATCTTACACTATTACCGTACATTATCAAAATGAAGAAATTTACATCAGTACAATACAATTAACTAGACTACAAATTCTACTTGGATTTCACCAGTTTTTATATGCACTCATTATATTAAAAAAAAAAACGTTTTTGACCTTTAAAAATGACTAATATATATATCCTGTTACATCATTATACCTCAGTACTCTTAGATCATAGGAGGTGCCTTTTTCTAATAGCACCACAAAACCCTTCTTTGGCTGTGGGTTAATGAGTTTCTAACAGCTATCTTCACAGTTTCACTTAGAATGTCACTGTGGCCTTGCTTCAGAGAAATGACACACCCTTAACAGTTTGCCCTTGACTAAGTCATCCTGCAGAGTTTTCAGTAATTAACACATGATACACGGAATATTTTACAGTTAAAGTTTTCACATTTGAGAAAATTAGACATCATGCAACAGTATTAATAAAAAAAAATTGAATTGCCTACAATATTTCCACTCAAAGTCAGGTGCATTTAGCCTGGATTTCTTTTTAATTTTCTTTGGGGAACAAGAGGTATGCATGTGTTTGTATATATAGTTTGAAGTATTTACATGTTCATTCCCTACACTAAGTATAGCTTTATATCCTTAAAAAAATTACTATGTAATGATAATTTTCTCAGGTCCTTCAAATACTTTGTAAAAAGTTATCCAGAGATATAAAGGTTAAAAAAGACATAGGAGATCAGCTGGTGAAATAACAGCATTTTCAGACGAATAAACTGTGGCTCAGAGAGAGGAAATGTCTTGCCCAAGGTCACAGAGCCAGGAAGTCTGGGGGAAATACTTAGTGGTGGTAAAGCATGAGGGAGGCCGACTGGCAGCCTCACTGTGCTCTGAGGTCTGAGGTTAATTTTTTCCAGAAATTCCATTTTTCAGAGTACCCATGTATACCCAGAACTCAAGAGCCTAAAATTAAACCAGCAAGCCAATTTACTAATTTACAGTGTGAACCCTAACTGCTAAGGTGTCCCTATTTTGGTTTTTTTTTTTTTTTTTAATGTAAATACATTCTCACCTTGTAGGAAAATCTGATATTCATCAGAAGCATTGGTGAGTACGTGGACCTGGGAAAAGCATGGTTAATCTTAAGATTCTTTTGTTGTTGTTCTTGCAATTTAACTAATTTTTAAAAGATAGATACTACACCTGCATGACAAAACTACAAAGCGTACAAAAAACTTTTAAATAGAAAGTCAATCTGCCTTTCATCCCATGTGCCCATCCCCAGAGCCACTGTTGTCTTGGAGGCTAGTGTCTCTGTGTTAGTTTTCTGTTGCTGTTATTACAAATTACCTGAATGGTAGTGTCTTAAAATAGCACAAGGTGGAGGTATAGCTCAGGGGTAGAGCATTTGACTGCAGATCAAGAGGTCCCTGGTTCATGTCCAGGTGCCCCCTGCCCAAACTTGCTTTGGGGCTTCCCTGGTGGCGCAGTGGTTGAGAGTCCGCCTGCCGATGCAGGGGACGCGGGTTCGTGCCCCGGTCCAGGAGGATCCCACATGCCGCGGAGCGGCTGGGCCCGTGAGCCATGGCCACTGAGCCTGCACGTCTGGAGCCTGTGCTCCGCAATGGGAGAGGCCACACAGTGAGAGGCCCGCGTACCGCAAAAAAAAAAAAAAAAAAAAAAATAGCACAGATTAATCTTATAGTTCTGGAGGTCAGAAGTCCTAAAATCAAGGGGTTGGTGGGGCTGTATTCCTTCCGAATTGTCTGGGGGGGAATCAATTTCCTTGCCTTTTCCAGCGTTTCCGTGTCACTTGCTTTCTTTGGTTTTCAGCCCATTACCTCCATCTGTAAGTCAGCAATATAAGATCTTCAAATCTCTCTTTCTCTCTGGCCTCTTCTTCCATCCTCACCTATCCCAGCTTTGACATTTTGGCCTCCCTCTTATAAGGATCCTTGTGATTGCATTGGGCCCAGTGGGTAATGCAGGATAATCTTCCCATCTCAAGAGCCTTCACTTGATCACATTGCAAAGTCTCTTTTGCCATACATATACATATCACAAATTCTGAAGATTAGACACAGACACCTTTGGGTTTCATTAATTTGTCTACCATAGTCTCCAAGTGACTCATTCTTCCTCTCTTGACCAGGCCAAAAATGTATTATTAGTGGTAAAACGCTTATTGGTAATTTGTTCAAATACACCTCCATACTAACATGTATATGTTGGAATATATCCCTCCCGAATAAATGTTGCAAGGATTCAATTTAATTAAATGTAAACAGAAGCTCTCGTTTTCCCCACTCCCAGTGGATGGCCTTGCACAGTCAAGGTGAGCGCTGAGCCCTCTCTGGAGACCACGGCTCTGGACCATCACTTTTCTAGATTCAATGCAAATCATTATACCCATTTAGTCATCTTATGTGTGCTCAGCACCCATTTCCTTTTTCTTTCTTAGGCTGGTTTCCTCCATGGAAGGCCACTCTCATTCTTCATATGTCAATTTCCTTTACTACCTATATCTGTTTCCCAGGGCTGCGGTAACAATTATCACAAACAAGGTGGCTTAAAACAACAGAAGGTTATTCTCTCACAGTTCTGGAGGCTAGCAGTCTGAAATCCAGGTATCAGCACAGCCTTACTCTCTCTGAAGGCTCTAGAGGAGAATATTTCCTTGCCTCTTCCAGCTTCTGGTGCCGCAGGGATTCCTTGATTTATGGCAGCAGCACTCTCATCTCTGCCTGCGTGTTCACATGACCTTCTCTGTGTGTGGCTCTGTGTGTCCTCTTCTCTTCCTGTAAAGGTAACGGCCATTGGATTTAGGGCCTATCCTAAATCTAGGATGATTTCATCTTAAGATCCTTAACTAATTACATCTGTAAAGACCCTATTTCTAAATAAGGTTGCAATCTGAGGTTCTACTTGGACATGATTTGCGGCGGGTGGGCATGGGGACGATATTCAACCCACTACAATTCCTCTCTCACAGAATTGCTTTTCTTGCAAGTTCTGGGAGTCTCTGCCTCTGCCTGAACGTGCTCGTGGCAGCGTTCAGGGCCTTGAGAATGTAATGGCCAGCAGAACACAGAGGACACGAAAACCAATAGCCTGGACTTGTCTAACTCCTATCCCCCAGCCGCAGACATTGCTACTCTTCACAAGGAAGAAAAGCCAACCACCAGTGTGTACTTCTTGTTGCTCTTTGGTGTATAACACTGCAGCCCTATGAGTACTTCCATTTGGGCTTCTGGCATGTTCAGAAGGGAGAAGGAGAAGAAGGAGGAGAAACAGTCCTGTCTGGTATCACTCAGCAGTGTTTGTGTTTGCAAAATGTGTCTCCCTTTAGACACCTCCAATTTAAAATACAGATTAGCTCTGACAAAAATGACCCAGGCTGGCTTTTCTCTTTGATGGTTTCAATTTCAGGCTTACCCATCACAAATGATTTCAGCAGGATTTTGACAGAACAGGGTAGGAATTTTGAATACTTACATGCAGTTTCCGGCTCTAGGGGATAATAGCTGAGAGAAAAACAACATTAACTAAGTTGTAGGATATGAAAACATGCTGAATATCCCCCTCTGAGTTTTATGCTCCTAGGCATTCAACAAGTCACTTTCCCTGTAGAACGAATAAGCTCTCTTGTACCAGATTATGAACCTTACAAAACCTGTCACGTTTCTCCTTTTGCCTTGAGAGCAGAGAAGCTTGGGGGAAACAGCGATCAATTTCAATAATTATTACCCTATTGTTACATTCGGGCCTCCTCTGTGTGTGGCTTTGTGTTCTGCTTCTATGGGAAGGTTTTATTGCACGTACGACTTTGCAGCCCTCCTGGACATTCTCCCCTGCCCTGGCCCCGGGACACTGCTCTCACTCGCTGGCCCCTGCCCCCTGTTTCTTCTTCCTTCTCCTCCACCTCCTCTCCCTACCCTTTTTTTTTTTTTTTTTTTTTTGCGGTACGCGGGCCTCTCACTGTTGTGGCCTCTCCCGTTGTGGAGCACAGGCTCCGGACGCGCAGGCTCAGTGGCCATGGCTCACAGGCCCAGGCGCTCCGCGGCATGTGGGATCTTCCCGGACCGGGGCCCCGAACCCGTGTCCGCTGCATCGGCAGGCGAACTCTCAACAACTACACCACCAGCGAAGCCCCTCCTCTGCCTACCTTTTAAGTGCTAGGATTTCTCAGGATTCCTGCTCCCCTGTTTTTCTGGACATGTAGCCCTTGGGTTTCTTATACACTCTGAGGTTTTTATCTGCTGCCTGGATCCTGATGTCTCCTAAATCAGTATCTCCGGCTCCAACCTTTTCCCGACTTTGATTCAGATTCAAATCAGTCAACTGCTTATTATGCAAATAGTGTTTGCAGTGTCCCTCTGGTAGCTTACACTCAGCGACTCTAAATCTGAGCTCCCTGCCTTTCTCCCACTGCCTTGCTGCTGCTTCTTTTCCCAATCCTAGGGGACAGTTCAGGCAATGGCCCACTTTCTCAAGGAGGAAACTTTGACTCAGCTCTTTCTCACCCCCCATTCAATGTCCGTATCCTGTTGATCTCCCTCCTAAGCATTTCTGGAATCTGTCTCTCTCCCTTCACCTCTAGCTCTGAATTTCAGACCTGGAAGCAGGTAGATAGTAATCTCTTGGCTGTTCTCTTATCCTCCTAACTGGATCATAACCTGCTTGAAACGTTTCTGTGGTTTCCCACTGCTTACAGAACTGAAGGGAGACTTAGCAGCATGAAACAAAAGGCCTTCCGTGACTGGTTCCTGCCCATCTCCGTGCCATCCCCTGCCACCCCCGCACTTCTCATTTTACACCTGCACAGACGCTTGCCAGTTGAACGGGAACCATCCTGCTTCATGTTTCCATAGCTTTGCTGATGTTCTACCTAAAATGCCTTTACCATCTTGCTTTGTTAATTGTTACACAACCTTAACTCAGTTCAGGTGTTAACTCATTCAACAAACATTTATTGAGCACCAAGTATGTGTCAGGCAGTGTTGGAGTCCCACTGTTGAGCGGGCACAGAGGGACAGTGTCTTCACGGAGCTTAATTCTGATAGCACTCGCTGAACTACCATGGGGCTAAGTGCCTCTCCCTCTGCCCACCCTCCCCAGCGGCCTGTCCATCCTGCATCCTTACCTTTGGCCTGTTAGGCTGAAATAAGCTTCTGGTCTCCCTCCTCTAGTGTACTGTAAATTTCATGAGGGTGGGACCATGCCATATTCATCTCTGCATTCTTGGTGCCCAGAACTGTGCTTAGTACTCGGTAGATTCTCAGTATGGTTCCCTTGTTGAACTCAGCTATCAGTTATAAATCCATGACTCCGTGTCTCAGCTTAAATTTCACATTTTCAAGGATGTGACCCTCTAGAACCGGTCAGCCATCCTTCTGATATACCTCTGACACCTTATACTATTTCTTCCCAGAATTTTTTACAATTGCTTTTTTAGAACTATTGACATTACTTGTTTAAATTGGGTTTTCTGTACTAAGTTGTAAACTCCATCGAGAAGTACAGCTAGATGGTACAGCTAGAATAGTGCATGGCCTATAATAAATGCTTAATAAATATTTGTTAACTGATAGACTGACAGGTTTTCTTGCTGGAGAAAAGTCCTGAATGCATTACTGGGGCTTAAAGAAAATTTAGATTCAATTGCCTCCTGGCCTAATGCCTCACTCTACCCATCTATAAAATGAAGATTCTCCTGTGGGATAATACTGGACAGCAGATGAGCTTTAGATAAAAACATACCAAAACAAATGTGCATAAATAAATTATGCAAAAAAAGGAAAGTTGGGATTGAAAGATTAAACACATCAACTGAAGGGTCTATTTCAGGGTGTTGCATTTTATTCTCCCACAGGAAATATAAACATTATCTTCTCTTTCTCCTTCCCAGCATCTGAGACGCCATTTCTTGTGCAAAATGAATTTGAATCAGAACAGGTAAAAATTTTTGTGAAGTATTTTGAAGTATATGACCTACAGTTTTAAAATCCACAATAAAGTTTTGTGGAAATGGACTGGGAGAGCAGATCTACCTAAGGGCAAAATACATTGCAACTGTTATGAAACAGTGAAGGAATTTGTAGACTTGTACTCTTGGCAGAAATAATGTTGATATCGTTACTTCTATATGTGCAGACGCTTTGAAAAGAAAAAAGAAGTATAAACAAAAACATTGAAATTATTATGTGGTCCCTCTGCTGCCCCAGAATTAGTGACATTCTACAGAATCAACACCTGTCTCCAGCGTTCCTCTTATTTTCTGAGCTTATCCTTCATTCATTTGTATTATTGTGAAAGTGATTCACGCTGCTTCATGTAAAACCTTCAGGGAGTATAGACAACCTATAAGGGAAACGTGAAGGTCTCATTCATTCTTCCTTCTTCCCCTTCTCTCTCCTCAGAGAGAGATTATTGCCCTGCCTCTGCTGCCTTGAAAGAGAAGGCACAGGAAGCTGAGGGGATGGAGCCTGGCCTGGCCAATGGGAGATGGTGTAGCCCCCAGGGAACTAGATGCTGCCTGTAGAGCGGTGATTCTCAGACTGTTTGGTGTCAGGACCCCTTTATATTCATAAAAATTAAAACTGAGAAGTTAAAAACAATATGAATTCATTTAAAAAAGTATAACAAACCCATTACATGTTAACATAAATAATACTTTATGAAAAATAACTACATTTTCCTGAATGAAAAAATATTAGGGAGAAAAGTGGCATTGGTTTACATTTTGCAAGTCTCATTAATGTCTGGCTCATTAGAAGATAGAGGTTCTCGTATCTTGCATATTATGTTATCAGAGCACTGACACCTTCACATCAAATGTCACATAACTGTAACCTCTGGGAAACTTCACTGTACATCTCATGAAAGAATGACAGTAAAAATGGCGAATAATGTGTCCTGAAAATCATTTTGATCTCATGGGGGGGGTCCCCTGGCTACACTTTGCGAACCACCAATGCAGAAAATTTGAAATTGAGTTCCACCTTCCCTTTCATCTTATTGCCTCTAAAAGTCTAAGTCAGCCAGGAAAAGAACTAACACACAGGTGTAGGTAGAGCTGAAAGGATATAGGCAATGGCCAGTAAAGAGATCTGACAGTGGAGGGCACAGCTTACAGGACAGTTATTTTTTTAATCTTCACACCCCACAACCCAACTGCCTGGTGTTTAAGACTTAGGAAAATTTGAGGGAAGGGTCTGGGTAAAATGTTTCAGATTTTCCACTTTTAAAAATTTTTTTAAAGTCTAATTCATAAGGCTGGCTTTGTTTTGATCTTGAGACACATTGGGCAAAAGGTGGTGAGCTGCAGTGAAGCTGCCGGTCACTGGATGGTGTGCTAGTGATGGGAAACTCACGGGAGGATGCTGTTCGGAAATGAGTGACCCAATCGCCTTCCCTGTGTCTCACCAGATAAAAATGACCAACAACTACAACCTGCTCATGATCGTTGCTCCATCCCTGGGATTTGTGCTGTTGGCGTTGCTTCTGGCATATTTCCTTCGAGGTAAGGAGGGCAGGACCAGGTGAGATGAAGCCCTTCAGAGCTTTGGAAACTCCAGGGGGATCTGGGAGTGGATGGATTCTGCTTCCTGCCTGTTTTCCCCATTCCTTAGAGTCCCACTTCTATCATTGCCCTCATCCTCCCCGTCAAGGAGGCTAGAGGTAAACTCATGTTCCCCAAGATGCTAAAGGCTTTGAGCATCATGCCCCTGATAGAGTTTACATTTGGGGAAAGAACAGCATTTATTGGACACTTATTCTGTGCCAGTCCTGATGCTATATTCTTGACATACCTAACTCGTTTCATGCTCCTGACTGCCTTAAGTGGGAAGTACTATTCTTATCACTGTCTTGGGGTGGAGGAAACCCTGACCCAGCCTCTTCCTCTGGCTAGGAATGCCCCAGGAAGAGAGCCGTGAACCACCCTGGTCTTCTTATTTGTTCCCTTAAAGTAAAACTTCTTAACCTAGGGTCCACAGGTGGACCTCAGGGGACCAGTGAATCCCTTAAAATCGTGTGGAAAAGCACTTGTACATTCATATCTGCATTTTTCAGAGGACAGGGTCCGTAGCTGTCATTAGATTCTTGAGCTGGTCCATGACCTTGTGGCTGCCCTCCCCTGCTTTCAAAAAAAAAAAAGTTTTAAACCATTGCAAAATGAAATCATGAACCGGGGTTTAAAGTTTTCATGCCAAGTATAGGCACGTAGCACCTGGTCCTGTAAAAATGGGGAAAAAATTGTTCTGTAGTCATTAACAGAAACTGGTAGTAAGTGAGGAGCTCTGACTAGTAGTAACCATCTCAGCCTGTTTGAGCAAGAACAGGGAAACTCGTGTGTCTCCACATCTATCCCTAGTGAACACTACAAAAGGAAATGTGGAGCTTAGTGGAAGTTTGTCATTAACCTTCATACAAAGGCATGTTACAGTTTGGGAAATTATGGGTACATGTCCTAAGGAAGTGTTTTAAAACCCAAGTGAGTACCTGAATTCAAATAACTCAAGAATAAAGCAGCTTAGGGAATTCCCTGGCCCTCCAGTCGCCCTCCCTTTCACTGCCGGGGCCTGGGTTCAATCCCTGGTCGGGGAACTAAGATTCCTCAAGCCTCATAGCCCGGCCAAAAACAAAAGAATAAAGCAGCTTAACACCATTGCCCACAATGTTTGAACAACTCTGTGATTGATGAGCAGTAACTAGGGGCCTAAAGAAGCAATCATCTGATCTGGGGAAAGGTCAGAAATCTGGGGATTTCTCTACCAAATCCAGTTCCTAAGTTCCCACCTTTGGACCACCTCAGCTCTTCATAATGTTGCTCTGTCCCTCCCCCAGCATTTCACATAAGCACATCTACTCTGCTTCTAACCTGGCCTTGTCTTTTCAGGGAAAGTCATGAAAACCAATTGTGTCCAGAAACACACCAGGTAATTCATCTTGCACGACTGACTGTTGTAATGATTGTACAAGCTATTACAAATGATTAGATACTACTCAGTGGTTTAATGACTTGTGTTTGTATTCGGATTAAATACACGGTTGGAGAGATGTGGCATTAGAGGTGGAAAAGATGTGGGGATTCAGCTCACGTTAACCTCTGTCTTGGTTAACACTGTGATATTTGTCCAAAATGCAAATACAGTGGCAGGTTGCATTAACAGAAGTATGACATGCAAAAGAATGAAGGTGATATGTCATTCTACCCATTAGTTGTTCCACTCTGGGTGACTCACTTTAAAAGGTCATTGTTAAACTGGAGTTCACTGAGAGGAGAGTTGGCAGTGTGGAAAATGAAAAAACATGTATAGTATCATTCCTGGGATTTCATTCCTCTGGCAAATTAGACCGTGGGAGCAGTTTTTTGTTTTGTTTTTTAAATAATTTGAAGAGTCTCTGGAAAGGGATTTTGGATATCTGTCCTGTTAAATAGCTTTTTGGTAAAGAAATGAAAAGATTTGGTGTAAACTGTGATGAAGACCTTGCTTTCACTTAATAATTGCATCAATACCACAATATCTATATTAACAAGTAAATATTAACAAGTAGGGAAACTAAAGGTTAGCAAGGTAACTTTTCAAAGTCATACTTGGAGATCCTCTTGGTAAATAAACACATTTAGATCATGATTTTATACTTTGCTAATACAGAAACTTTAAATCCCCTTATTATAATAGATTGGCAAAAGCCCTTTATCCCCTGTGGCCTCAGTTTTCCCATCTGTGAAATGTGAGGCTTGGACTGGATGGACTCTGAGCCCTTTTAACTCTAACAGCCCTTGATTAGGTGTTTTATAATCTACCAGCATCCATTCATTCCTGGTCTTGGTGTTTCTCATCATCAGCCTCTCTTCTCTCTTTACAGGCTAGACAGTGTTGGAGAAAGTAAAAATGTACTCGACGAAAGAGAAAATGAAGATGGTCTTTTCACACTCTAACGTGCCCCTTTCTCTTAGGATTGAGGATGAGGATATGATGTGTGAATTATCAAAATAAGTCTTAGAATTTTTTTTTTTAAAAACCATCTGTTGCCTTGGTGTCACTGATCCAGTCTTGCCTTCGTTTCACAAGTGAAAGTTACCTTAGAGACCACACCTTCTCATGGTTTCATCTCTGTAGCATCACTGCTAAGTGATCTTCCACAGTATAAGTGAACACCTTCAGTGATGGTGAACTCACTATCACACCCAAGGAAGTCCATTCAATCTCAGGGCACTTCTGAGACTTGGAAACATTTAGAACAAAGTCTGTGTCCAGATAGCATCTGCCTGCTGGTCCTAGTTGAACTCGTGCTTACACAGAACAGGTCTAAACTCTCTTCTACCTGGTAGCAGTGCTCCAGATACTGAAAGGAGAACCTCATGTTTCTCTAAATTGCCTTGTTTCTGGAACATGATTTCTGGTCCCTTCCCTACCCTAGTTGCCTTTGCCTTGCATGCATTTGTATCTCTCCTTTTATGCCCAGCTTTAAGAATTCAGGGCCCCACTCTGGGTATGGTATGAACATCCTTGCGTTATTGATTGTCATCAATAACATATTGATGATATATTATGTATTGATTGTCATCAATAATGCAGGAAACGACATGGAATCACACCATCATCTTGACTCCCCTCTAAAATGTGTAGGTTTTCTATTATTTTCTCTTCACACCTGAGTATCTTTAGAGGTGACCATAGTGTCACATCTTAATTCTTGCTTGGGGAATTTAATGTTGGAAACAGCCAAGAGTTCATCAGAGTAAACTGTGGTGAATGACATGGATGTTCAAGCAGGGCGGGCACATGGATGTGACAGTGAGTTGGTCCAGATCAGTTTCTCTAAATAAAGTTCATGGGAATTGACTCCTCAATAAGAATAGGTTTATTTAAACCTACTTTGAGAGCTAGTAGCATGAGGAACCATGGGAGAGAGGTTAAAACAAGCAGTTGATGAGTGAATAGAAAGAATGTGCACCTGAGTGAGAGGCCTCTGGTTGGGCAGGAATGTGGAGCGTCAGCCAGAGCTGAAAGAAATTTGTCTGAAATACTTCCTGGTATGTTTGGGGCAGTAACCGCCTTAATGAAATAAGTGCACAGTCTTTCCAGGTAACCATACTTTATATTTCGACCCTCTTGACATTACTTTTAAGAGAGGGGGGAAAAAGCAGTCTTATGACTTGACTGCTACAGCCTCTAGATTCCTTGAACTGTTAGTTCACACGGATCCAGCAGTTAATAAAAACATCCCCCTCTTACCTGAGCACTTGGAGAACAACCTGCCCAGGGCAGCATGCCTTCTGCCTCACTCTTTCGGTGCCGAGGTGAGTGGCAGGTTTGGACTAAGTGAAGGAAATAATTAACAGCACACTGGTTGCTTCTTTATTTAGCTTGACTTTCTCCTCTGTGTTAACTGAAAATACTGGAAATGACTTGACCAGCCTGTTACATTCAAATTTAGAAACTGGGGGTGGGTGGGTGTGGGGCAGTAGAGGCAGGTGCAGGGCTCCAGTGTCCCCATCTGGAAAATGGAGTGGGACTAGGTGACCTTGTACAAACAGGTTTTAATATTTCATGGGTCACCGAGACTCCCCATCCTAACTTAGCTCATGCTACCTACCCACCTTCCCAAACGACCACCCCCAGTGCCATGACCAACTCGGGTCTGCCTAGAAAAGCCGACAGCAAATACCATACCCCCCAAACAGAACATCTCAGCTCAATGAGTATCTTTGTGTTTTGCAAGGGGCCATCTTCAGTCTTTTCCCAACTTTATTTCTGCAGCTCCTTGGTCAGATTCAGAAACATTTAAATGAGTAGTTGTAGTATTTTACAACTGGTAATGGCCTCCAGGACCCTCTAGCCTAGTAGCTCTCAACCTTAGCTGAACACTGCAGTTATCTGGGGAATATTTTAAAATGTCAATTCCTGAGTCCTACCCTTTAGAAGATTCTTTTGTAATTGGTCTAGGGTGTGGCCTGGGCATCTGATTTTTTTTTTTTTTAATGCTCCAAGGGGCTGTAATGTGCGGCCAGGGCTGAGAACCACTGCTGTTGCTGCCTGGTTCTCAAACGGGGCACGTCAGACCAGCAGCCTGAGTATCACCTGGACCTTGCTAGTCATACACATTCTCATCCCCACACCACACCTACTGACTCAGAAACTCCCAAGTGGAGCCCCGTGATCTGTAGTTGAACAAGTCTTCCAGGTGATTATGATGCACCTTAGAGTTTGAGAACTATGGAAGCATAATAACCCCTAACAGGAGGATGGAGATTGTAAGAAAATACTCTCCTGTGACCAGGGCTCTGTGCTGGTGGGTGTGGCCATCGGGGGGGGCGGGGCGCAGGGCAGTGGGAGTTTCCAGCAGCCAGTGCCCAAGGTCTGGGTGGGCTCCTTGTCAGCCCTCGGTTAAGCTAGCATTACTTCCTGCCTGGACTCTTAGGGTAGCTTCTAACCACGCTCACCAACTTCACTCCTTTCCGTCTCCAATTTGTTCTCCATGCTGTGACAGAGGAATCTTCCCAATGCAGATGTGAGATTCCTATCTCCTGATTTCCACCCAAGGGGGCATAGAAGAAGCACCCTTAGGCTCTGCCCAAGGCTGGGGTGGCAAACTCAGGACGGGCAGCTGATGCGGAGGAGTGAAGCAGAGGGAAGTGATGTGGCCTCTACTGAAATGGAAGCTTGTGTGTCCACTTACAGGCACTAACGCTCACACTTAGTATTAAAATAATGTCCTAGGGCTTCCCTGGTGGCGCAGTGGTTGAGAGTCCGCTTGCCGATGCAGGGGACATGGGTTCGTGCCCCGGTCCGGGAAGATTCCACATGCCGCGGAGCGGCCGGGCCCGAGAGCCATGGCCGCTGAGCCTGCGCGTCCGGAGCCTGTGCTCCGCAACGGGAGAGGCCACAACAGTGAGAGGCCCGCGTACGGCAAAAAAATAAAAAATAATGTCCTAGGCAAGCAGAACATGGCCAGGAACTAGAACAAGGCAGCTAGTTTGAGACTCAGAGGTTTAGGGGGTGGGGAGTGGAAGTCACAGAATGATGAATTAATAAATATATAATTCTTACACTGAGACTCTTTTTTACATCTTTATTGGAGCATAATTGCTTTACAATGGTGTGTTAGTTTCTGCTTTATAACAAAGTGAATCAGTCATACATATGTTCCCATATCTCTTCCCTGTTGCGTCTCCCTCCCTCCCACCCTCCCTATCCCACCCCTCCAGGCGGTCACAAAACATCGAACTGACCTCCCTGTGCTATGCGGCTGCTTCCCACTAGCTATCTACCTTATGTTTGGTAGTGTATATATGTCCATGCCTCTCTCTCACTTTGTCACAGCTTACCCTTCCCACTCCCCATATCAAGTCCATTCTCTAGTAGGTCTGTGTCTTTATTCCTGTCTTACCCCTAAGTTCTTCATGACATTTTTTTCCTTAAATTCCATATATATGTGTTAGCATACGGTATTTGTCTTTCTCTTTCTGACTTACTTCACTCTGTATGACAGACTCTAGGTCTATCCACCTCATTACAAATAGCTCAATTTCGTTTCTTTTTATGGCTGAGTAACATTCCATTGTATATATGTGCCACATCTTCTTTATCCATTCATCCGATGATGGACACTTAGGTTGTTTCCAACTCCGGGCTATTGTAAATAGAGCTGCAATGAACATTTTGGTACATGACTCTTTTTGAATTATGGTTTTCTATACTGAGACTCCTTGATCCGCGGAGTTTGCTGGGGCACTTGTTCCTCTTTCCCTCTCTGTGCAATCAGGATGAGTTGGTAGCAGTCTACAAACAACTCCCTAGTATCTATTGCGTAGGGGGCCCAGAAGAGAGAATCACTTCCCTTAAGGAGCCTAAAAATCTAAATGAGACAAAACCCACCAGGGGAATGCAGTAGAAGGTAATCAGAGTCGTGTTTTTATTACCACAAGGAAGGACTTTGATGGCGACAGGGCTCTTACAGTTGATGTTTACATGGTGGGACCACAGTCAAACCTTGAAGATTTAAAGCAACCTAATTCTGCAACCTCCACCTTGGCCTTTCTAGACTAAAAGAAATGGATAACATCCCATCCTTAGAGAACGTTTGCTGTGTTCTGGGTGCTCCTCTACCAAGTGCGTCAAGGCAGTTTCTCATTGAATCCTCACAGCTGCCCCATGAAACAATATATTACTCCCGAGAAAACAGAAGCAGAGAGGTGAAGAAATTTGCTCAAGGTCACATAGTCCCACCCGCTGTGACAGAGCCGCGTCTGGAAACCAGGCCTGAAGGACTCCAGGCTCTTCACCACTACCCCATACTTCACAGGGATGGCCCTCGTTTAACACTTCAAGCATTTGAAACTGAGACGCTGACCCGTGTTGGTCCCAAATGGGTCTGAGTTTACTCAGGTCCGTGGCAACCTGAGTGTTGGGATGCTTCTCCAATGCCAACCCCTTTATAGCTCAATCTTCCCTTGCCCCCCTGTATTAGTTATGCAGGATCTTATTTGCATGTGCGGAGGAAGCTGCTAGTAGAGAAGCTGGCAGGAACCTTAATGAAGCCAGGTGGACCCACTGAAATGGGAATGTGTTGAACTAAGTCATGAAGAGCTGAAGTCAGGTGTCAGCGGGCTTAATGAAAGGTTAACAGGAATCCGGCAGTGGGTGGCTGGCGAGGCTCTTTGTCTCTCTAAAGAAAAACGAAAAGTTAAGTGGGCTCCCTGCATGGAGGGAGGAAACCACTTGTAACCAAAAGGCTGGATCTGCAATAGAGTTTCATTTAGATTTGTCTGCATGTTACAGTCTTAAGGGAAAAAAAAAAAACAAACAAGCACCGTGAGTTCTCGGCTCTCTGAGCACTAAAGGACAGCAAAGGGAAGTGTTCCCCTGTGGAGGAGCCTGGAGAGACCTGGAGATGGCTGCTCGGAAAACAGAAGGTGGGTTCACTTTCTAACTGCGCTGAAAAGGTGTACTTCTGCTGTAGCTTTATCCGTGTTGCATAAGCAGTCGGGGGACGGGGAAACAGGAAAGACACTACACACCCTTCGATTCAACTCTCATTTCTTAGTGGATGAAACTGAGGCCCAGAGAGGGGGAATGAGTTACCCCAGGCTACACAGGGAACCAGTGCTAAAGCAGAGACCTTAAACCATGTAACCCTAGATTGACCTCTATGGCCCTGGTATAACCTTGTTCTTGGAATTTTCTAATTTCACCTGCCTGATTAGTTACCCTTTGAAGTCACATTCTTTAAGTTCTTGTTGGGCATGCAACTCCGCATTTCTTTTCCATAAGCTATCTTTCCCAGCACACACTTGACCCTGAGGTGGACTTCTTTTCTCAGAAAGAGGAATCGGAACGCTGAAGTGCAAAGCTCGGCTGTTGCTCTCTTAGGGACGCCGCCATTAACTAGGGTGGCCAGCTTGTCCCAGTTTTTTGTTTTTTGTTTTGCGGTACACGGGCCTCTCACTGTTGTGGCCTCTCCCGTTGCAGAGCGCAGGCTCCGGACGCACAGGCTCAGCAGCCATGGCTCACGGGCCCAGCCACTCCGCGGCATGTGGTATCTTCCTGGACCGGGGCACGAACCCGTGTCCCCTGCATTGGCAGGCGGACTCTCAACCACTGCACCACCAGGGAAGCCCTGTCCCAGTTTTAACACTCAAAATCCTTGCATGCGAGAACCTCCCCTCGGTCCCCGACAAACTGGGATGGTTTGTCAACCCAAGTCCATAACTAAATTAGAGATCAAAGACAACAACCCTCTGAGTTCTTTCATTCACTGCCCCAGCTCTTGACTTTATTGCAGGGATTATTTTTTTTCTGTGACTTTGCAATTGGACCCAAGGAGAATTTAATTTCAGATCCAGCATTAGAATAGACTGCAAAATCTAGTTTCTAGACTCTTGCCATGCAAACTGTGGGCCTCAGACAAATATTGTCATCACCTGGGAGCTAGTTAGTAATGCAGAATATCAGTCCCACCCCAGACCCTCAAAATCTGCATTTAAATAAGGCCTCTGTGTGATTCACATGCACATTAAAGATTGGGAAGTACTTGTCTAAACCACTGATTTTCAAACTTGGCTATACACTGGAATCTTGTGGGGAGCTTAAAGTCCTGAAGCTGGACTCCCCTCTGCACTCTTGGTTTAATTGGCATGGGGGAGACCTGGGCTTCAGGAGATTTTAAAGCACCTCAGGTACTCCTAATATACGGCCATGTTTGCAAACCACTATTTTAAAGGGAGGACAGCTTTGCACCAGAAAGTAATGATGCTAATTAATCAGGTTAACCCTTGGCCTAAATTATAGGTTTATGTGAGTCTAGTCCAAGAAACGATCAATAAAATTGTTCAAGAAGATCTGAGGAGACAAGATAATGACCTCAATGTCCCAATTACTGTGGACATGAGGCCCATTAAAGTAATTAAAAACCAAGATGTAATATTTGGTTTGTGGAAAGCGATAATGAGAAAACAGAAAAGATAAACAGAGAAGTAATGTCTAGGTGGGGGACAGGGTAGTGCTATGAATCTCTTCAGAGGTATCAGAGGCATAATGAGATGGCACCAAGGTGATAAGGGAAACATGGAGGATGGGTTAAGTGGAAACCTTTGCTGCAGAACAAGGAACTTGGTCAAAAGGCAACTCTCTGCCCTCCGGTACCTAAATATAATGGGAGACGCTGTATATATGTGAATTTGGTGAAGGGAGTATTTTCATCCAAGGGAGTACATTCACATCTCTGTAGAAGGTTGCTGCTGGTCACAAGGAACAGATAGTTAATGGTTTTAGTGCTTTTCTAAGTATGTGAAGATGCAAGAATCCAGGTTCATAAAAGTTTTCTTCTGAAAATATCTGTCTGAAGGCCTGTTCTGCCTTTTCCCCCAGAGCACAGAGTTTCTTACTCCTGATCTCCACCCTGAACTTCTTTCAGGGTGTGTTGAAGGTCGGCAGCTACGGTGGCTCATCACTCAGTCCTTGTAGAGCCAGGTGGTTAGTGACATTCTTTAGCTGGCAATGAGATATTAGAGTCTCTGTGACTTCCCTTGACTCTTCCTGCATCCCAGGCAGGAAGGAAGAGGTAGATGGGAAATGGGACTTTTTCCCTAATATGACACTTATCTTTTGTCAGAAAGGGAAATGTTTCATAGAGTTTACCAGAAGACCTCCACATATATTTCACGGGGTCACAGGCCCACCCTTAGGCAAGAGGGACTGAGGCTGTGCACATTGCCGTTCAGCCAAAACTTAGGATCAGTCAGCATGGAAGAAACTGGGAATGGCTGTTGGACAAAGTCTTGATTTCTACCACATTCACTCATCTAACGAAAGCGTATTGGGTGTCTCTTATGTGCCAAAGGGCCGTGTTGGGTGCTGGGGTATAACGATGAACTAGACAGACCTGCCTGGTCCCTGTTCCCAGACAGCTTACAGTCTACAAAGCCATTTCCGTCTTTATTATGCTAAATGCGTAGTACAGAAATTTAAATCATTTCTAATGTACCTGAGAGGCAAAAAGAACGAAGAGAGAAAAAAGAATGAAAGTTTGGAATTCTGCATGCACACTTCCTGGAAGCTGTGGAACTGTGCCTTTGATGCAAGTGTCCGGCGTCAATGCAGGATGGGGGTAGAAACATTCTGCCCTAGGAGGTGATGGCCAATTAGAGCGAAAATTCTTAGCTACCGTGAAACTGTAAGCTCAGTAGAGGGTGGTCAGCTTGGTAAAAGTGCAGTGTTAGAGTAATGGAAATGACCACTTCTGTATTTCTGTGTTGTTTCATAATTTTCTAAGCATTTTCAAACACATAGCAGTCTGTGTCAGAGGAAGGGTGCATCTCCATTTTATAAAGGAGAAAAAGGGAAGCACAGAGAGGTCCAGTGACATTCCAGGTTCCCTCTATCGTGAATGAGAGCTAGAATCAAGCGCCCTCAATCCAGGAGTCAATATCATCTTCATGGGGTGCCTGCCATGTGCACCTAGCTTTGCACTTGGACCTACTCACAGGGCCAGCACCCAGCACCAACATGATTTCAGCACTTCTGTGTGCCAGGCACTACCCTAAGCACTTTATTTATTTTTATTTTTATTTTCTTACATCTTTATTGGAGTATAATTGCTTTACAGTGGTGTGTTGGCTTCTGCTTTATAACAAAGTGAATCAGTTATACATATGTTCCCATATCTCTTCCCTCTTGCGTCTCCCTCCCTCCCACCCTCCCTATCCCACCCCTCTAGGTGGTCACAAAGCACTGAGCTGATCTCCCAGTGCTATGCGGCTGCTTCCCACTAGCTATCTACCTTACGTTTGGTAGTGTATATATGTCCATGCCACTCTCTCGCTTTGTCAAAGCTTACCCTTCCCCCTCCCCATATCCTCAAGTCCATTCTCTAGTAGGTCTGTGTCTTTATTCCTGTCTTACCCCTAGGTTCTTCATGACATTTTTTTTTCTTAAATTCCATCTATATGTGTTAATATACGGTATTTGTCTTTCTCTTTCTGACTTACTTCACTCTGTATGACAGACTCTAGGTCCAGCCACCTCATTACAAATAGCTCAATTTCGTTTCTTTTTATGGCTGAGTAATATTCCACTGTATATATGTGCCACATCTTCTTTATCCATTCATCTGATGATGGACACTTAGGTTGCTCCCATCTCCTGGACCCTAAGCACTTTAAATGCACTATTTTATTTAATCATAGCAATGTCTCTATGAGGGAGCTGCCACTTTTATCCGTTTGATAGATGAGGAAATGAAAGCTCAGATACAAAAAGTAGCTTGTCTGCAGTCGAGCTGGATTCAAATTCTGGAGCAGCTCCAAAGCCCAGGGCCTTAGCCCCTGTGCCCTGGCCCCTCCAGATACATAAAGTACCATGGTGATCTCTCAATGATTATACTAGTGTGTGAGGTGGAAAGGGCTATTCAGCTGGAAGTTGTAGGTTTCCCCCTAATAACTTCAGGAAAATCAGGTGTTCTCCCTGCCTACGTCTGTCTGAATACAACCAGACCTGGAAATGGGAGTAGGGGGAATGTAAAGGACATGAAGCCAGAGGGTCTTTGGGCCTGGGCCTCACGTTCTCGAAGAGACTAGAGTTTAGATTTACCACCAAATGAGGCTATGTTTTCAGGCATAGAGATTGAATGATCAGGATTGAACATTTAACATATGCTCCAAAATGGCCTCCTCCCTCCCTTTGAAGATATAACCTGAGAGACAGAAACAAAACAGAAAGAGAAAGGAAGTGGCCTGGAGAGCCTGCCGTCCTCCTCCCTGGCCTTGCCCCGTATGCCGCCTTTTATCTCTGTTCTCCACCCGGTTATCTCTCTTCCCTGGGCTCTGCTCTCTTTCATTCCCCCTGCTCTTCCCTCTGAGGTGCCTTCAGCGTCTTATCTTCCTTCAGCAGCTCCATCAACAAAGTCCTATCATTTTTTTTCTCCTGATTCAGGATGCCTCTGCATCATTTTATTCTATTCCTCTGAGCTTTGGTTTTCAATCTCTTCCTAAACTTAATCTCAGATCCTTCTTCACTGAGATGAAAAACAAAAAACAAAAAAAAACCGAACGAGATTACACAACCTGACAATACCTTCTGACTGGGGGATCAAGATAATTAGAAAAGACAGCAGAGTCTTGCTTCCCCGTAACGCCCTGGACATGCCATGGTGAAATAAGTTTTTAATTAACCAAAGACTCACCAACAACTAATGCTACAATCTCCTCTTCATCCACCACCTTTTTAAAACAATGGTTGAAAAATTCTGTGACACGTTGGTATATGGAAAGAGCACAGGTCTTGGAGTCAACCTGGCCCAGAACCTGAAGCTGCTCTTGCCTGGCTGGGTGGCCCAGGACAAGTCGTTTGGTTTCTCTTAGTCTGAGTTTCATCACCTGTAAATTGGGAAGAATAATGGGACCCTCCTCATAAGTAAGCATTAAACGTAGCAATGCTAGGAAAGCACTGGCACAGGGTGGGTGCTCCATAAATAGTTGGTGCCGTTGTCCTAGTTCCCTCTCCAGCCCCAGCCAGTTCAGAGTCTATGTTTAGTAAAACTTGCTGGCAGGACCTGCATAGCCCCCAGTGAGGATAGATCCTGGGCATCATGTTGAACGTGGGGGCTTCCAGTCTATCTCAGAAGCTGTGTGAATGATTTGTGGTTCTCATACTTTAGAGAGCCTAAGAATCATCTGGGAACATGCTAGAATACGTATACCTGGGTCCAACCCCCAGGAGATGCTGATTCAGTGAGACTGGAATTGGGTCCTACTACTTGCGTTTTTATAACCTCGCTTGGTGGAGTTCTGAAGCAGGGGGCACAGACGCTTTGAAGGTGGCTCAGAAGCTCACGATCAAACAGCGCTCCTGTTAGCCATCCCGATTCCTGACCCCTCTGCCTTGCCACTCTTTTCTGAACTCTGACCCTGCTTTATCTTTGTCTGTGGGCCCTGTGCTCAGCTCTGATTTTGCTCTTTTGTGGTCAACTCTGGTTGACCCCAGGGCATTGCCCACTTCAGCTGTGGTTCTTACTCTCAGCTGTTGCTCCTGGTTCACAGCTAATTTTCATGAACACCTCTAAGTTTTGGCTTTTGGTTTAATCCTGTTTTCCATCCTAAATTCCTCTAAGGTGATGCTGGCACTCTTGTGGCTTCTGCACATCTGTTGACAGTTGTCATTTGCTGTCGTCTCCTGCCTCTCATTTGTGTCTTTGGTACCAGCCGCCCCTTTGGATTTCCAGTATGATGGAGAATCTTGGACCATGGCAAGGGCATCATTTCAAACTTGAGTCATGATTTAAAAACACCAGGAATATGGAATGTAGACAATGCATTGAATGTTTATGTTAAAGTAGGCTGGGTAATTTTCTATTTGAATTTTAAATCCATCTTATCTATATTGGTTCACTGTGGGGCTTTTCTACGCCCAGCAAATGATGAAGACTATAAGAAAATGCTCTGGTTTCTGCCTGGATTCTTACTTTAAAAAAAAAAAATTGTGGTAATACATATATACCATAAAAGTTGCCATTTTATCCATTTTTAATGTACAATTCAGTGGTAGTAATTACATTACAATGTTGTAGAAAATTATGTACGTTATCTATTTTCAAATCTTCTTCATCATCCAAAGAGAAAGTCAGTAACAGTTAAGCAATAACTCCCATTACCCCTTCCCTCAGCCCCTGGCAACCACCATTCTACTTTGTCTGAATTTGCCTATTCTAGATATTTCATATAAGTGGAATAATATTTGTCCTTCTTTGTATGGCTTTTTCATATAGTGTAATGTTTTTAAGTTTCACCCATGTTGTACCATGTATCAGAACTTCATTCCTTTTTATGGATGAATAACATTCCATTGTATGTATACACCACGTTTTGTTTATCCGTTCATCTGTTGATAGACACTTGGGGTGTTTCCACTGTTTGGCTATAATAGTGCAATGATCATGGGTGTACAAGTATCTGTTAAAGTCTCTGCTTAAGATTTTTGGGGTATATAACTAAGATGAAATTCCTGCGTCATATGGTAATTCTGTGTTTAGCTTTCTGAGGAACTACCATGCCGTTTGGCTCAGTGGGTTCACCATTTTATATTCCCACCCCCAATGTACAAGCGTTCCAATTGTTCTACAACCTCACCAACAATTTTTACTTTCCTTAAAAATGAAAAAAAAGAAACCAAAAAAAAAAACACTTAGCCATTCTAGTAGGTGTGAGGTGGTATCTGCTGGCTAATGATGTTGAACCTATTTTCATAAGCTTGTTGGTCATTTGTGTATCTTCTTTGGAGAAATATCTATTTACGTCCTTTTCCTATTTTACAATTGTGTTTGTCTTTTTGTTGTTGAGTTGTAGGAATTCTTTACGTTCAATATATTCTGGATATTCATTTCTTACCAGGTACATGATTTGAAAATATTATCTCCCATTCTGTAGGTTGTCTTTTCACTTTCTTGATAATGTCCTTTGCACAAAAGTTTTTAATTTTGATAAAGTTCATTTCGTCAATTTTTTCTTCTGTTGCTTGTTATCTTCGTGTCATATTTAAGAATCCGTTTCCAAATCCAAGGTAATGAAAATATACCCGAATGTTTTCTTCTGAGAGTGTTTTGGCTTAGTCTTTTGCTGTTGTTGTGGAAGTATATTTGATTTACAACGTTGTGTCAGTTTCAGGTGTACAGCAAAGTGATTTAGTTACATATATATATTCCACTACTTGAGGTCTTTTCAGCTTTGTTTCTGTTGTCCCTTGTCTCCATAGGTTCTTACTCATGTTGTCTTAATTTCTTGTACGCCTGGCTATCTTGATTGTATGGAGATTATTGCATTTGGAAATTATTGGTATAAATAATTTGAGTCCCAGTATAATGTGATCTTCTCCAGAAAGAACCTTTTGAATTTGCTTCTGCCAGGCATTTTGTGTGTCACCAGTCTAGGACTACCATAATTCAAGTTCAATGCTTGAAGGTTTATGGATTACTTAGATCACTTGGTGTGAGGTTGTAAGCCCATATGACAACAGGTCCGTCCTTATCCTGAAGGTATAAGCCCTTTTTGTCCTAGCTTATACTGGATAGTGGTTTATCGAAGTCCCTAACTTTGGTGAATTCTAGACCTTGACACTTTTCCTCTAACATCATCAGGCAGCCCAAACCACAGTTTTGCAGATATCCCTTCCAGATTGGAAAATGCCTTTATGGCCAAAGAAACTTTGAGTCCTAGACTTACTTCTCTGGTTTAGCATATTCTTTACTTTTAGGCCTAGTGATTTTTCATTGTTTTGTTAGCCCTTTGGTAGTTGATGAAAGAATATTTTAAAATATTTTGTTCAGGTTTTTTGTGTCTTCAATTGGATGGTTGGCCTAAATTATCTAATCAATATTACCTAATCAACTGGTTGTCCTCGCAAATGTTTATTTCACCAATAGCCTTGCCAGTGCCAGTCATTGTCAAATTTATCATTTTCTTTGAAACAAAGATAAACAGAACAAAAAGTTATATTTAGTTCCACAATAAGACTCTAGTGTCTACTTAATAGCCTACCTTGATTTATTTTCAATCCAAAAAGTCTATTTCCTGGTATGTTGATATATTTAACCTGGAGGAGACTAGACCAAAGGGGATTTGATGTCTGTATACAAACAGTTGAAGGACTGCCATTGGGAAGAGGAAGCAGTCTTGTTCTGTGTGATTCTGGAATGCAAAGTTAGGACTGGGAATGGAAATTCCAAAAATCAGTTTATATCTAATGAAAGGAGTGCTTTACTAGAACAACTTAGAATAATGATCAGTGGTGAATATTGTGGAGAGTAGGATTTTGGTCACCAAACATTCATTTGTTCTGCTTTTCCATTTGGACTGATTCCTTTGATATCTCTCTTCTTCCCTTTCATTATAGTTCCGCTGGAGCTGACTCATCCCCCCGCAACCATGGCACGTAAACCGAGCCTGAGGTATCAGAACACTGCATAGACATACCCCACCCCTCTCAATCCACTGATGGATTGCTGCTGGGGTTTTTTTTCCTTTCTTGGGTATTTGCACTGTTTGTGGAGCATGTTTTTCTATGCGGGAGCCACTTTTTTTGTACAGGGGTAAGCTGGGGTTTTTCAGGGAGCCCTACTTGGTGTCTCCTTCCTCATTTTCTTTTATCAATCTATGCAAGCGGCTCTGGCTTCCATCATCTCCTGAGAGGCCAGAGGGCTGCCACCCCAGCTCTTGGGCCCAGGGGTAACGCTTCCTAGAGGGAGGGCACACTAGTTCTCTGGTGTGGCCTGAGGCATGGGTGCGTGTGGGCAGGGGTAGGTGCAGGGGAGAGATGGCGAGGACTATTGTTGTCCTTTGGAGCTTGGTAAGGAAGGTGGGCCTAGGGCTTGGCAAGTGCCACTTCTGGCAGGTTTAGAAATTTCCAAATAAATCTTTGTTTATTGGTGGTTAAAAAAAAAAAAAGAAGAAAAAAAAAGTTCGAAGATGACGATTCCAACGAGAAGTTGTTTGATGACGATGCCGTGACAAGTTGTTTGAAGATTCTCATGAGAGAGGGACTGTGGGTGATTTAGGGAATGTTAAGGAGGAAGGGCCCCTGTCCACAGGCAGCAGCTTTGTCCTCAGTGGTGATTACCAGTAGTGTTACGTGAACGTGTGCATAGAGGTAGGATGCCCTCAGATTAACGCAGTGAAGTGTTCATGGTTACCTATACTTAACGATTTTAAATATATGTGAACAAGTCGACTAGATTCTTATCTTTTGTCAGATTTGTTAAGCGCATGCAGAATAATATTTTTTAAAGTATTCTGATTGAAGTTTGTGATATTCAAAAATTTAAAAAGCCACAAGTTAGGCCAATTAGAGCCAAAAAGAAACAATTCTGAGTTTCCTTTGAGTTATCCGGGGTGATGATCTTTACCTGCTGGCCCTGAAGGACGGAATAGAAGGCTGCAGCTGCCATTGTGCCACCACAAGGAGAGTCTACTTGAGAGAAAGAGGAGCTAAGAATAAATATGGGAAAAAAGAACAAACCCTTGTGACATTGGTTAAGTCTTGATTATGCCAAGACTGAAAGTATGGACTTAGACTCTTCATGCTCCGAGATATGGGCAATAAATTCCCATTTTGCTTAAGCTAGTTTGGATTGGGTTTTCTGCCATTTGAAATGGAAAGATTTTTAACTAAAATGGGTAGTAAACCCCCCGTTTACAGTAGTGTTTACACAGAAGAGGATGACCAGCCTTCAGAGTAGGGATGGAGGGGATACCCAGATTATGTGAAAGGTTGGCTTTGAGGACTTCCGGTTCTCAATTCTTGGCTTCTCCCAGACTCTCCTTTATTTGCTTTTGTTCTGCCCAGTGGGCTAGTAGTTTCAAAGAGACTCCAAGAAGACTGTGTTGGCTATCCCTCAGGACTGAGCAATATAGAAGTAAATACATGCCCAGGCCTGGGATGCATATTTAATGGAGAAATACATAATGTTTAATCCTGAAATGAATGATTTATAGAAAGTTGGATTATTCACTTTGCACTTAATTTAGTTGTTTTGTTTGGCCAAAGCAAGGCTTCCTGACAGGAGTTTCATCATAGTCTTGGCTGAGTAATGAGTTTCTTTGCCAAGATGAATTATTGATTAGCCCTTTGTATTAGCTGCCTGGCAAATTAATGAAAACTGTTTCATTTTAGAGATGTACATAATCAGACATATGTGCACAAAAGAAGTTTTGAGTACTGTACTTTAACTCTGCATTGGTTAATCATCCCATGAGTATTTATGGATATGAGTTATGTCACGGTATTGGGTTATTTTTAGACCCAAATAAATAATAGTTCCCATCTGTGGATATAAATATTTTCTCTCCTTTTGTTGTTATAATTATATATATTTTAGGTCCAGATGTTTAATTTCTTTTAAAAAATTTCTTTTCAAATAAACTGAAATATCAAGTACTTAATGATGACTTAACATTTATATGATGTGTTTAATTTTGTAAAATGTTTTATCTCAACTTCCCCAATGTATAATAGTTAATTAACACTTAGCATGTACCAAGCACTTTGCTACGAACATTACATGGGTTATATTATTTAATTCTCACACCACTCTACAAACTAGCTACTATTATTGTTCCCGTCTTATAGTTGAAGAAGTTAAAGTCTTGGGAGGGCAATTAGCTTACCCAGAACTACAAAGACTCACATAGGCATAAACCAGGGCATAAACCCAGATGTTCTGACCCTGGAAGCCAAGCTTTTAACCCATATCCTAAATAAATGCTCCAAATCCCATGGGTATTACAAATTTAATATCGCCATCTGCATGGGAATCTCACATTCTATCAGTAATCTTTGTGAAGTTATGTCATTATTATCCCTGTTTATCAGGGGAGGAAATTAAGACACAGAGATAAAATGACAAGGCAAGTAGTCACATTGCTTTCTATTTGGCTATAATACCTTTCATCATCAAGAGAAATCAAAGTATTATCTCTAGATTAGATAGGACTTTCACTGAGGCAAGGAATCATTCTTTTGAGTCCCTTCACAATACTTCATACAGTTATAATGGAAATAAAATGTAAACAATAAGGCAAATGTAAAAAAATTAAAGTATTTCTCTTTCTCTAAATCAGACTGTAAACCTATAATCTAGGAGGCTGTAGGGAAAGTAAATTTCAATCATTTTGGGAGGCTCCCCTCCCTTTCCCAGGGGTCATATCCAAGTTTTGGAGACATGAGTTGTTGCCAGAAAGCGGGGGAAATATTCCTTTATTTTTAATCCATCACAGCCTCCACTGAAATCTCCATTACCAAACCTGAGTGGGGAGAGTGGGGTCTCTTGAATACAAATGTCTCAGTTGCTTTTGTGCCAAGCTTGTTCTGAGAATATTTGTTTACCCAGGTGGGATCTCCAACTCATCTGGTCCTCCCAGGCAGGCATTCCCCTCTCCAAGAACAGACCACATCTGTTAAACCCCACAGGGCAAAGGTCTCCACAATTTTGTGGATTATCTCCGTCTCCTTGCCCATACTTGGGGCATCTCATCTTTTTTTCTCTTGCTTTAACCTTTCTGTTGCATTGACACTGCCCTCTCTCTGCCCTTACTGCCACCCTCCAAATTTGAAAACAAGTACAAGATCCAGGAAAAGAGAAGTTAATAATGTTCCGAGGACAACTTCTTCTCTTAACTTTGCAACACAAACTTCCCCAGAAGCATGGCAGCACACAAGTCCCACCACCTGCTCTGGGTGCCATGATAAGACAAACAGAAAGAAGAAAACATGAACATTCTCAATAAACATTCTGCCACGTGATGCGATCCTTTCACTTCCTTCTCAAAGAAGAGAACCAGCAAAACAGCCATGATTGAGTCCTGCCCTCTTCCATATCCAGAATACTGATTTCAAGTCCATGTGCTGCTCTTTATTTTTTTTTTATAAATAGATTTTATTTATTTTTTAACATCTTTATTGGAGTATAATTGCTTTACATTGTTGTGTTAGTTTCTGCTGTATAACAAAGTGAATCAGCTATATGTATACATATATCCCCATATCCCCTCCCTATTGCGCCTCCCTCCCACCCTCCCTATCCCACCCCTCTAGGTGGACACAAAGCACTGAGCTGATCTACCCCTGCGATGCAGCTGCTTCCCACTAGCTATCTATTTTACATTTGGTAGTATATACCATGCCACTCTCTCACTTCGTCCCAGCTTACCGTTCCCCCTCCCCGTGTCCTCAAGCCCATTCTCTACGTCTGCGTCTTTATTCCTGTCCTGCCCCTAGGTTCTTCTGAACCTTTTTTTTTTTTAAGATTCCATATATAAGTGCTATCATACAGTGTTTGTTTTTCTCTTTCTGACTTACTTCACTCTGTATGACAGACTCTAGGTCCATCCACGTCACTACAAATAGCT
Organism: Phocoena sinus; assembly: GCF_008692025.1. NCBI lineage: Eukaryota > Metazoa > Chordata > Mammalia > Artiodactyla > Phocoenidae > Phocoena > Phocoena sinus. The sequence goes on from NC_045765.1 coordinate 39,298,541, forward strand.
CAATTTTGTATCTTTTTATGGCTGAGTAATATGCCATTGTATATATGTGCCACATCTTCTTTATCCATTCATCTGTTGATGGACACTTAGGTTGCTTCCGTGTCCTGGAAATTGTAAATAGTACTGCAATGAACATTGTGGTACATGACTCTTTTTGAATTATGGTTTTCTCAGGGTATATGCCCAGTAGTGGGATTGCTGGGTCATATGGTAGTTCTATTTTTAGTTTTTTCAGGAACCTCCATACAGTTCTCCATAGTGGCTGTATCAATTTACATCCCACCAACCGTGCAAGAGGGTTCCCTTTTCTCCACACCCTCTCCAGCATTTATTGTTTGTAGATTTTTTGATGATGGCCATTCTGACCGGTGTGAGGTGATACCCCATTGTAGTTTTGATTTGCATTTCTCTAGTGATTAATGATATTGAGCATCCTTTCATGTGTTTTTTGGCAATCTGTATATCTTCTTTGGAGAAATGTCTGTTTAGATCTGCCCATTTTTGGATTGGGTTGTTTGTTTTTTTGGTATTGAGCTGCATGAGCTATACAAAAAACTTGTATATTTTGGAGATTAATCCTTTGTCAGTTGCTTCATTTGCAAATATTTTCTCCCATTCTGAGGGTTGTCTTTTCGTCTTGTTTATGGTTTCCTTTGATGTGCAAAAGCTTTGAAGTTTCATTAGGTCCCATCTGTTTATTTTTGTTTTTATTTCCATTTCTCTAGGAGGTGGGTCAAAAAGGATCTTGCTGTGATTTATGTCAAAGAGTGTTCTTCCTATGTTTTCCTGTAAGAATTTTATAGTGTCTGGCCTTACATTTAGGTCTTTAATCCATTTTGAGTTTATTTTTGCGTATGGTGTTAGGAAGTGTTGTAATTTCATCTTTTACATGTAGCTGTCTGGTTTTCCCAGCACCACTTATTGAAGAGGTGTCTTTCTCCATTATATAGTTTTGCCTCCTTTATCAAAGATAAGGTGACCATATGCGTGTGGGTTTATCTCTGGGCTTTCTATCCTGTTCCATTGATCTATATTTGTTTTTGTGCCTGTACCATACTCTCTTGATTACCGTAGCTTTGTAGTGTAGTCTGAAGTCAGGAGGCCTGACTCCTCCAGTTCCATTTTTCTTTCTCAAGGTTGCTTTGGCTATTCAGGGTCTTTTGTGATTCCATACAAATTGTGAAATTTTTTGTTCTAGTTCTGTGAAAAATGCCATTGGTAGTTTGATAGGGATTGCATGGAATCTGCAGGTTGCTTTGGGTAGTCTAGTCATTTTCATAATGTTGATTCTTCCAATGCAAGAACGTGGTATATCTCTCCATCTGTTTGTATCATCTTTAATTTCTTTCATCAGTGTCTTATAGTGTTCTGCTTACAGGACTTTTGTCTCCTTAGGTAGGTTTATTCCTAGGTATTTTATTCTTTTTGTTGCAATGGTAAATGGGAGTGTTTCCTGACTTTCTCTTTCAGATTTTTCATCATTAGTGTATAGGAATGCAAGAGATTTCTGTGCATTAATTTTGTATCCTGCTACTTTACCAAATTCCTTGATTAGCTCTAGTAGTTTTCTGGTAGCATCTTTAGGATCCTCTATATATAGTATCATGTGATCAGCAAAAAGTGACAGATTTACTTCTTCTTTTCCAATTTGGATTTCCTTTTCTTTTTCTTCTCTGATTGCTTGGCTAAAACTTCCAAAACTATGTTGAATAAGAGTGGTGAGAGTGGGCAACCTTGTCTTGTTCCTGATCTTAGTGGAAATGGTTTTTTTTTTTTTTTTTTTTTTTGCGGTACACGGGCCTCTCACCATTGTGGCCTCTCCCACTGCAGAGTGCAGGCTCCGGACGCACAGACTCAGTGGCCATGGCTCACAGACCCAGCCACTCCGTGGCATGCGGGATCCTCCCGGACCAGGGCAGGAACCCATGTCCCCTGCATCAGCAAGCGGACTCTCAACCACTGCGCCACCAGGGGGACGATGTTGGCTGTGTGTTTGTCACATATGGCCTTTATTATGTTGAGGAAAGTTCCCTCTATGCCTACTTTCTGGAAGGTTTTTATCATAAATGGGTGTGACATTTTGTCGAAAGCTTTTTCTGCATCTATTGAGATGATCACATGGTTCTTATTCTTCAATTTGTTAATATGGTGTATCACATTGATTGATTTGCATATACTGAAGAATCCTTGCATTCCTGGGATAAACCCCACTTGATCATGGTGTACAATCCTTTTAATGTGCTGTTGGATTCTGTTTGCTAGTATTTTGTTGAGGATTTTTGTATCTGTGCTCATCAGTGATATTGGCCTGTAGTTTTCTTTCTTTGTGACATCTTTGTTGTAGAATCAGTTTGGGAGTGTTCTTCCCTCTGCTATATTTTGGAAGAGTTTGAGAAGGATAGTTGTTAGCTCTTCTCTAAATGTTTGATGGAATTCACCTGTGAAGCCATCTGGTCCTGGGCTTTTGTTGGAAGATTTTTAATCACAGTTTAAAATTCACTGCTTGTGAGTGGTCTGTTTTTATTTTCTGTTTCTTCTTAGTTCAGTCTCAGAAGGTTGTGCTTTTCTAAAAATTTGTCCATTTCTTCCAGGTTGTCCATTTTATTGGCATGTAGTTGCTTGTAGTAATCTCTCATGATCCTTTGTATTTCTGCAGTGTCAGTTATTACTTCTCCTTTTTCATTTCTGGTGCTGTTGATTTGAGTCTTCTCCCTTTTTTTCTTGATGAGTTTGGCTAATGGTTTATCAATGTTGTTTATCTTCTCAAAGAACCAACTCTTAGTTTTATTGATCTTTGCTATTGTTGCCTTCATTTCTTTTTATTTCTGATCTGCTCTTTACGATTCCTTTCCTTCTGATAATTTTCGTTTTTTTTGTTCTTCTTTCTCTAATTGCTTTAGATGTAAGGTTAGGTTGTTTATTTGAAATTTTTCTTGTTTGTTGAGGTAGGATTGTATTGCTATAAACTTGCTCTTAGAACTGCTTTTGCTGCATTCCCATAGGTTTTGGGTAGTTTTGTTTTCATTGTCATTTGTTTCTAAGTTTTTTTGATTTCCTCTTTGATTTCTTCAGTGATCTCTTGGCTATTGAGTAGTGTATTGTTTAGCCTCCTGTATTTTTACAGTTTTTTTTTCCTGTAATTGATATCTAGTCTCGTAGTGTTGTGGCCAGAAAAGATATTTGATATGATTTCAACTTTCTTAAATTTACCAAGGCTTGATTTGTGACCCAAGATATGCTCTAACCTGGAGAATGTTCCATGAGCACATGAGAAGAAAGTGTATTCTGTTGTTTTGGGATGGAATGTCCTATAAATATCAGTTAAGTCTATCTTGTTTAATGTGTCATTTAAAGCTTGTGTTTCCTTATTTATTTTCATTTTGGATGATCTGTTCATTGGTGAAAGTGAGGTGTTAAAGTCCCCTACTAGTATTGTGTTATTGTCGATTTCCCGTTTTATGGCTGTTAGCACGTGCCTTATGTATTGAGGTGCTCCTATGTTGAGTACATAAATATTTACAATTGTTATATGTTCTTATTGGATTGATCCCTTGATCATTATGTAGCTTCCTAGTCTCCTGTAGTAGTCTTTATTTTAAAGTCTATTTTGTCTGATATGAGAATTGCTACTCCAGCTTTCTTTTGATTTCCATTAGCATGGAATATCTTTTGCATCCCCTCACGTTCAATTTGTATGTGTCTCTAGGTCTGAAGTGGATCTCTTGTAGACTGCATATATATGGGTCTTGTTTTTGTATCCACTCAGCCAGTCTATGTCTTTCTGGTTGGAGCATTTAATCCATTTCCATTTAAGGCTATTATCGATATGTATGTTCCTAATACAGTTTTCTTAATTGTTTTGGGTTTGTTTTTGTAGGTCTTTTCCTTCTCTTGTGTTTCCTGCCTAGAGTAGTTCCTGTAGCATTTGTTGTAAAGCTGGTTTGGTGGTGCTGAATTCTCTTATCTTTTGCTTGTCTGTAAATATTTTAATTTCTCCATCGAATGTGAATGAGATCCTTGCTGGGTAGAGTAATCTTGGTTGTAGTTTTTTCCCTTTCATCACTTTAAATATGTCCTGCCAGTCCCTTCTGGCTTGCAGAGTTTCTGCTGAAAGATCAGCTGTTAACCTTATGGGGATTCCCTTGTATGTTATTTGTTACTTTTCCCTTGCTGCTTTTAATTTTTCTTCCTTGTATTTAACTTTTGATAGTTTGATTAATATGTGTCTTGGCCTGTATCTCTCCTTGGATTTATCCTGTATGGGACTCTCTGTGCTTCCTGGACTTGATTGACTATTTCTTTTCCCATGTTAGGGAACTTTTCAACTATTGTCCCTTAAAATATTTTCTCAGACGCTTTCTTTTTCTCTTCTTCTTCTGGGACCCCTATAATTTGAATGTTGGTGCATTTAATGTTGTCCCAGAGGTCTCTGAGACTGTCCTCAATACTTTTCATTTCTTTTTTCTGCTGTGTGGTTGTTATTTCCATTATTTTATCTTTCAGCTCACTTATCCGTTCTTCCGCCTCTGTTATTCTGCTACTGATTCCTCATAGAAAATTTTAATTTAATTTATTGTGTTTTTCATCATTGCTTGTTTGTTCTTTAGTTCTTCTAGTTCCTTGTTAAACGTTTCCTGTATTTTCTCCATTCTGTTTCCAAGATTTTGGATCATCTTGACTATCATTACTCTGAATTCTTTTTCAGGTAGACTGCCTGTTTCCTCTTCATTTGTTTGGTCTGGTGGGTTTTTACCTTGCTGCTTCATCTGCTGCATATTTCTCTGTCTTCCCATTTTGCTTAACTTATTGTGTTTGGGGTCTCCTTTTTGCAGACTGCAGGTTCGTAGTTCCTGTTGGTTTTGGTGTCTGCCCCCAGTGGGTAAGGTTGGTTCAGGGGCTTGTGTAGGCTTCCTGGTTGAGGGAACTGGTGCCTGTGTTCTGGTGAGTGGGGCTGGATCTTGTCTTTCTGGTAGGCAGGGCTGCATCCGGTGGTGTGTTTTGGGGTGTCTGTGTACTTAGTATGATTTTAGGCTGCCTCTCTGCTAACGGGTGGGGTTGTATTCCTTTCGCTAGATTTTTGGCCTGAGGCGTCCAGCACTGGAGCTTGCTGACCCTTGGTTGGAGCTGGGTCTTAGTGTTTAGATGGAGATCTCTGGGAGAGCTCTCACTGATTGATATTACATGGGGCCAGGGGGTCTCTGGTGGTCCAATGTCATGAATTTGGCTCTCCCACCTCAGAGGCTTAGGCCTGACACCAGCCCAGACCACCAAGACCCTGTCAGCCACATGGCTCAGAAGAAAAGGGAGAAAAAAGAAAGAATAATAATAATAAATACACAAATAGATAAAAAAATATTGCAGTAGGATATTAAAAAATTATTAAAATAAAAAAACTTTAAAGTAATAAAAAAAAGAAGAGCGCAACCAAACCAATAAACAAATCCACCAATGATAACAAGCACTAAAAACTATACTAAGATAAACATAAAAATCAGAAACAAGTCAGTCACAGACAGCAAACTCCAAGTCTACAGTTGTTCCCAGTGTCCACTGCCTCAATTTTGGGTTGATTTGTTGTCTGTTCAGGTATTCCACAGATGCAGGTTTCCTCAAGTAGATAGTAGGGATTTAATCCACTGCTCCTGAGGCTGCAGGGAGAAATTTCCCTTTCTCTTCTTTGTTCCCACAAGTTCTGGGGTCCAGCTTTGGTTTTGGATCCGCCTTTGCGTGTAGCTTGCCCTCAGGCTTCTGTTCCTACCCAGACAGGAAGGAGTGAAAGCAGTGGCTGATTAGGGGGCTCTGGCTCACTCAGGCCAGGAGGAGGGAGGGGTACAGTTGTTATAATTGGAAATGTGGGGTGAGCCTGCTGTTTCAGAGGCTGAGGTGACATTGCAACAGCCTGAGGCATGCCATTTGTTCTCCTGGGAAAGTTGTCCCTGGATCACGGGACCCTGGCAGCGGTGGGCTGCACAGGCTCTCTGGAGGGGAGGTGTGCTTAGTGACCTGTGCTTGCACACTGAATTCTTGGTGGCTGCTGCAGCAGCAGCGTTAGCGTTTCATGCCCGTCTCTGGGGTCTGAGCTGATAGGGACAGCTTGCGCCTGTCTCTGGAGCTCTTTTAGATGGTGCTCTGAATCCCCTCTCCTCACACACTCCAAAACAATGGTCTCTTGCCTCTTCGGCAGCTCCAGACCTTTTCCTGGACACACTCCTGGCTAGCTGCGGCGCGTTAGCCCCCTTCAGGCTGTGTTCACGCCGCCATCCCCAGTCCTCTCCGTGGGATCCAACCTCTGAAGCGGGAGCCTCAGCTCCCAGCCCCCACCCGTCCCAGCAGGTGAGCAGACAAGCCTCTTGGGCTGGTGAGTGCTGGTCGGCACCGATCCTCTGTGCAGGAATCTCTCTGCTTTGCCCTCTGCACCCCTGTTGCTGCGTTCTCGTCCGTGGCTCCAAAGCTTCCCCCCACCTCTACCCCCATCTCCACCAGTGAAGGGGCTTCCTAGTGTGTGGAAACTTTTCCTCCTTCACAGCTCCCTCCCAGAGGTGCAGGTCCTGTCCCTATTCTTTTGTCTCTGTTTTTTCTCTTTTCTTTTGCCCTACCCAGGTACATGGGGAGTTTCTTGCCTTTGGGAAGTCTGAGGTCTTCTGCCAGCGTTCAGTAGGTGTTCTGTAGGAGTTGTTCCACGTGTAGATGTATTTTTGATGTATTTTGGGGAAGGAAGGTGATCTCCACTTCTTACTCCTCTGCCATCTTGAAGGCCCCCCCTCTGTGCTGGTCTTTAAAAGGGTTGTGAGCCTACTAAAGAAATTTTAAACATCTTAAGAGGAACTGGGGATGCTTAACTAGAGAACAAAAGCTAGAAGCCTATGCTAAAGAAGAGGGGTGCTGAGGGGCTTAGAAGAAGAGGCAGTCCCAGTACATAAAAGTGACCAGAAAGCAGATCTGTGATCCATAACCTCAAGGAAACTTCTAGAGAGCAGGTGGAATGGTTTTGCTAATAAGGGTGATATTCAGGGCCTGAAGACTAAGGTGTCAGGGTATTATAAAAGGGATATTTAAATATAATTTAGGGTACTTGATCTTTAAGGATCAAGTTTAAAGAGACATTTTACCCTGGATTCTGTGTTTAAAGTAATCAGCTATACTGATAGCCATTGTGGCTTGTGGAAAACCAAGATGGTTATCCCTACGTGACAAATACCAAAAAAGCTAAACTATTTCATCTTCGCAGATTCTGTAGGTATGCATGTGTGTGTGTTTGCCTTCTTTCTGGGAAGGAGCCAGATACCTCGAGGAAAGCTCAGGCTTCCTGACATCTGTGTCTTTGGAGTTACTAAGAGGGCTCCCTGAAGCAGTCAGGGAGATGCAGACCAGCTGGCCCCAATTAAATGTAGGGTCTTCTGGCGGAGTGATGGGCGGCTAGGCCCAACTAGGAAAGCCAAAAAGATCTAAAGAGGCTCTGGCACAGGTGCCCTGTGTAATCCAGTGGTCAATAAAGGGGGAAATTGAAGGGCATTTTTATCTGTGATCTGGAGACGTCTTAGTGGAGGTTATTTTTCTCATTGAGAGGACGGTGGACCTTCACTGCCTAAGCTGGGGCTTAGAAGATGGTCTAGTTCTGAAGTCCTCATGTTACTGATGGGTAAGTGAGGTGGGAAAGGGCAGAGAACTTGCTTGACTGAAGACCGAGTTCGTGATTCAGCCTTCATTGCAGGCTTCTTCTACCCTCCTCCCCTGGATGCAGGGTGAGCTGGGATGTTGTGCTTCTCTGCAGGACTGTCTTCCCAAAGCATCAGTGTCATGCCAAGATTTGAGAAAATACTAAGTGTTGAACGTTTTGTAAGGCTAAGCTGAAAAGAGAGGGCCTCCCCTTTTCTACTTCTTTGTATTCAGTGCAGCCAGCATTTCTCATTAGTGCTGCTCACGCTTAGTGCTCCTCAGATAGTATGTGCCTGTGAATTGCCTGAGGATCTTGTTAGAATGCAGATTCTGTAGGTCTGGGGCAGGGCCTATGACTCTGCATTTCTGACGTGCCCACAGGTGCTACTACAGCTTTTACCTGGCTTCCCGGTGAAGGGGGGGGGCTGCAACCAGAGCCCAGGCTCAGTGTTCCATCCTTCCTAGCACTAGGCAGCACTAGCGCTGCCTCTTTTTTTTTTTTTTTTGCGGTACGCGGGCCTCTCACTGTTGTGGCCTCTCCCGTTGTGGAGCACAGGCTCAGCGGCCATGGCTCACGGGCCCAGCCGCTCCGCGGCATGTGGGATCTTCCCGGACCAGGGCATGAACCCGTGTCCCCTGCATCGGCAGGCGGACTCTCAACCACTGCGCCACCAGGGAAGCCCAGCGCTGCCTCTTAATGACCTGCACCTGGTGGACTCACCTGAGTCAGGGCCTCACGGATCCCGTGTGAACTCATTATAAGAAGAACGAGGTGGGACGGCCATTTTCAGTCGGCTTCCCTTTCTGCAGAGAGAGCCGCGCAGGTCAGCGTTTGGTAACAAATCCCCTTTTGGTGGAAGTTTCGGAAGAGGCTCCAGGTAAGTTAATTTGGCAGTGGATACTGTTGTTATTTGTTCCTATTGCATTTATTTCTATAGTCTCTCAGATACTCTGACTTAACAGTGTTTGTTGCATGGAATTAGGGCAAATTCTCTGATTGAGGCTCTGGGGGCTTCCTCATTGTTTTGTAAAAACCTATTTGAAGCTTCCGGAAGTTCGTTCTGAGAATTTCATTATTGTTGTGCCATTCATAATTCACTACTTAACCTCTGTGGATGGCAAGAAGTATGATTTTGAACAGTCCCACTGGAATAAAATCGCAGGGTTAATCATCTCTGCTCTTTGTGAGTAATTGGAAACATGGTATCCTGGTAACAAGCCATTAACAGAAAACTAGTTTTTAACCAATTTCCATAGAAAAGAAGAAGTCAAACAGTGACTAGAAATTTCACTGTAAGTTTTGTTTCCCCTGACTTGTTCACAACTGGGGCAAACCTTTGGGCACTGAATTCTGAGATTGACCACAGAATTTAAAAGCAGTGTTCAACCAGAGCTATCTGATACAAGTGCAACCATCTACAGCCCCCTTTGTAGCTGAAAGAGTGCAATACACTTTCCTGTGCGTTTTTCTTCCTCATTGCACTGAGCGTGTAGTGGTGGTTTCACCCCAGCATACATAGATAAGCTTCGTGGAGAGTTTTTAAAGCATTAAATGGTGCTCACCTGTCTGGAGAATTCATAATTGAATAACCGTCACGAGTTGGTGGGCTTTTAGGATGTTTCCCGGTATCTTGAACTTGCAGTTTTAGGGAACAGAGTGGGATACATGGGATTCGGAAGCTCATGGTTCCCCAAAGCTAGACGAAAGAACAGTCTGCGTGAAAGCTGGTCAGGCCCAAACTTTGGAGTCTTCTAGAAATTCTTACTGAGAGGAGATGTTTTTGCCAAACTGGGAGCCATGAAGACAGAGGGGAACTAAGAAGGTTTTGTGGAGGCAGAGGAATGAACCACCAGCGTTCAGGTTCTGGGAGATGGGCTGAGAGGTTGCAGCAGAAAACATCTCTCTCCGGATTGGGGAGAGCTGCCCTGGCGTCAGTGGCTGCATTCAGGAGCTGGCAGGGCCTTCACCTAGGGAAAGGGGCCATAGAGTATTGGAGTCACCTAACACCTGCTGGCACTGTCGCCGAGCAACCCAAGTAGAAGGGGAAAGAGTTTGTTAAGGGAGGGAGGCTGGGAATGCGTAAAACTATTTCCAGGCCTGGCCTACTGAGCAGGGCGGCTCCTAAAAGCCATTTGTGCGTTTTGCCTTGTTCTTGCAGCAAGTTACATAAGGTTTAGCTGTGTGGCTGAATCTGCTCTTTCAGTACCTCATTTATTGTTAAAGGTGTCTGGAGCCTGGTGGCAACTCGGTGAATTTTAGCTGATACTCGGGTTCTGTCTTTCTGATATCCTGTTACCATGTTCTCCCTTATGTTCTGCTGTTGCAAACAGCTCTGTTTCTAATGCCATTCTTGGAAGCCAGCACGTTCCAAACAGCATCGTATGTCTTGCCTTGCCTTCCGGGGCTTCCTCGTTTCCGTCAACGTTTCCGTTAACGTTTCCATTGTCCGCTTTAGGCCCTCATTGTAGCCTGAATATCACAGTAACCTCTTGACTGGTTTCTCAGCCTATGGTGTTTCCCCCGCATTGATTCATCAGAGACCAAGGCTTCCAGGGAGTTGTTTAAACCACAGCTCCAATTGTTAGACCCAAACGGTCTACGAGGGATTCCAACTCGCCCAAGAACCGCCAAGAGTCGAGAGCCGCTGCAACACGCAAGAGGTTTATTAGGAGCCGATGCACCGGGGTTCCCTGAACCTCACGCAGGAGGCCGATGGGGAACCCCTAAAAGCGGAATCACATACTTTTTATAGGTTTATTTACTCATAGGGCGGGTATATTCTCACAATGATTGGGTAAATGTGGTGACTTTTGAATTCATTGGCTTAGGAACTTTTGTCCCACCTTCTGGCCGTTATAGTTGTCTGTTCATTGTGGCGGTTAGGGCGTATACCTGTCACGGGCAACTGGAAAATTACCCGCTGTCTGGCAAGTCCCCGTCAACTGAAAAACTCCAAGAATTGGTTTCGATAGGGAGAAGGAGTGGCGCACGATAGGGAGAAGAATTGGTTTCGATAGGGAGAAGGAGTGGCGCACGATAGGGAGAAGAATTGGTTTACGGGAACAAGTGAGGGGGTGGAAAGTCCCTAAAGGCCCCACATTCCCCCCCTTTTTTTTTTGTAACTAATTTCAATCATGGAATTTCAGTTTCTTTTTGCGAGTTTTGGTATTGTTGCCTTAGCATTAAAACTTGTACCGTACTAATGCGTTCTCTAATAAAGGCTATCAGGCGATTCAGAATGCATGGTCCAAAAGTTAAGAGCAACAATAAAATAATGAGGGGCCCTAACAAGGTGGAAACTAAAGTAGTAAGCCAGGGAGATTTATCAAACCACGATTGAAACCATCCTTTTTGATTTTTCCTTTCCTGTTGTCTTTTGTCCAGGCGCTCCCTAAGTTTGTCTATAGTTTTGGTAATAGCCCCAGAATGATCAATATAAAAACAGCATTCTTTTTTTAGTGCAGCACATAGTTCGCCCTCCTTAAGGAACAGCAGATCTAATCCCCTCCTGTTTTGCATTACCACCTCTGAAAGCGAGGTGAGGGATTCTTTTAACTGAGTTATGGAACTTTTTAATGCCCGGAGGTCAACATCTACAGCTTGCCTTAAGGCATCATAATAGTGGGGTTGTTGGATGAGGGCTGTTGTACCCGTTCCTACCCCGGCTGCCATTCCTAGTCCTAGGAGTACAGCCAGGGTGAGTGTTATGGGTTCCCTCTTAAACCTTCTTCTGCCCTCATATTCATCTAGAAAGGATGAATCTGAATGATAAATGAGTCTGGGGACCAGCTGAACTAACACACAAAAATCGATTGAAGCTTTAAGGACCTCTAAAGAAATGTAGGGGGTCAATCCTGTGTTACATGCCCACCATCCATCCGGAGGAGGGAGGAGATACCCTGAGCCCTGTGGGAGGCTTAAATTGGCACAAAGATGTCGGTGGGACGAGGGGGGCGTTCCTACACATGTACCGTTTCCTAATACTGAGGCCAGGGTCAATTTACTATTTTCTTCTTGTTTCCATCGACATTGATCTGGAGTGTTAACATTATTATAATTAGAATTATATCCTATAGCATCATAATAAGGGGGAGGAGCAGCATAGCAAAGCCAACATGATTTGGTAGCCTCCGGGTTTGTGGCATTTAAAACCTCAAAAGCCGCCTGGACCAATGAGAGCATTCGGTCCCGGGGGGTCTTGGGCTTGATTGTCATTTCTTTTGGCTCAAAAGTTTGGTTTCTTATCTCTGGTAACGCTGTGGGAGGGGCCAAAGGTAGCAAAGAGTGCCCTATCTCAGGGTTGGGGCCTATAGGAACTGGAGTAGGGGTTTCAATTTTTAGTTTGATGGTCATTAGTAATCCATCATCATATCCTTCTTTATAAAACCTGATTCCCCATGAATGGCCATTTATCCAGTTTTTTATCTTTTTTTCCTGGTTCACTAAAAGAAATCTTAAGGGGATGGCACCATTTAGTACATTCAGGCCTATAAGTTAAGGGGTTGGTTGGGTGTGTATAATTGGCTGTCACCTTAATAAAGTCCCAGCCAGAGGTGGGCTTCCAATAGGTGTCTCCTGTGGTTTCATATCCCCAGCTTTTGCAATAAAAGTTTTCAGTTCCTCCATATTTATAATTAAGGGACCTGTGGCGATGGAACCCGGGGCATATGTAGAAAGCAGGAGCTCTGAGCCCAGTCCTCCGAATCCCGTTTTTGCAACCCTTTCCGGAGGAATCAGCTCTAGTTGATAAAATTTTTGGAACATTATGTTGATCATAATAGTCTTCTAAATCCCAACCGGGAGCCCCTATGGCCAGTTTACAAACATCAGGAAAAAGGTTTGGCCACCAGGTCCATGGGGGAGCGATATTGCTAACAGACCATATTACATCTCCAGTCTGGGAAATTACCTGCCAGGTTAAACGCTGGGGCAGGTGAGGACTAAAATTACTCACAGTCAGTAGGGGTAACAAAGTTAAAGTTATAAATCTGATGATCGCAGAAGCTTGAGCTTGAGCGGGTTACTGGTCTTTTGGGTCGCCATTCCGATGTTGCAGATGCTGGTGCGGCCTTCACGTGTGAAGCGTGGATCCACGCAGCGATGCCGTCTACCTTTATAGCCGTGGGGGTGGTGAGCAGGACGATGTATGGTCCTTTCCACCGAGGCTCTAGAGTCTGGGTTCGGTGCCGACGGACGTACACGGAATCTCCGACTTGGAAGGGATGAGCCTCTGCTGGTGTTCCTGGTCGGTAAGCCTCTGCCAGCTGGGACCACACCTCCTTTTGGACCAACTGGAGTCCCAACAGCCTAGCATATAAGTCAGTGTTATTCTGGCAGTCAGGACTTAATTTCTCCCTTAGCGTAAAAAGAGGAGGTGGGGCCCCGTATAGTATTTTAAATGGAGTAAGATAATAGCGGGAGGGGGTATTTCTAGCCCGGAACAGGGCTAAGGGAAGGAGCACCATCAAATCTGTACCGCCAGTCTCTATGGACAATTTAGTTAGGGTCTCTTTTAGAGTTCTATTCATTCTCTCTACCTGTCCTGAACTCTGGGGTCTATAGGCACAATGTAATTTCCAATCAGTCCCCAGGTATTTGGCCACACCCTGACTTACCTGGGCGACGAAGGCGGGACCATTATCTGATCCTATTACCTTTGGTGCCCCGAACCGGGGGAAAATTTCTTCTAAGATCTTTTTGGCCACCACAGTAGCTGTCTCCTTCTTCGTCGGGAAAGCTTCTACCCATCCTGAGAAGGTATCTATAAAAACTAGAAGATACCTGTTACCGTACCTTCCAGGGCGTATTTCAGTGAAGTCGACCTCCCAATATGCTCCTGGGCGGTCTCCTCTGAGCCTTTTTCCGACCTCAAGTTTTCCTTTATGGGAGTTTACCTGTTGGCATGGAATGCACTCTCGTGCAATCTGCTCAGCTAATTTAGTTAGTCCAGGGGTATCATAACCTGTCTTGTGTAGTAGGGACATCATCTTTTTGGTTCCCAAGTGTGTCCATCTGTGAATCTGTTGTAGCATGGATTTTGCTTGTTGAGGAGATAATGTTCCTTTAGTTATGGCTGGGGTACTTGTTCCCCTATCATTTGGTTTCCCAGGACTCTCATCTGATAGTTCTAGTATGATTTCCCATAGAGCCACTTCTCGTGCCACCCTATCTGCCATGTTGTTGCCTCTTGTCACCGGGGTATTGTCCTTCTGGTGTCCGGGGCAATGAATGATGCTGACTTTAGTGGGGAGCATGAGGGCAGCTAGCAGTGCCACTATTTCTTCTTTGTTTTTAATTTCTTTGCCCGCCGAGGTGAGCAACCCTCTTTGTTGGTAAATGGCCCCATGGACCTGGGCGGTAGCAAATGCGTATCTACTGTCCGTATAGATGTTTACCTTTTTGTTTTCTGCTAGTTCCAATGCTCTAGTCATGGCGATTAGTTCAGCCCGTTGGGCCGATGTCCCTTGCGGTAATGTGGCTGCCCAGATGACCTCTTTCCCGTCTACCACGGCTGCTCCCGCCCGACGCTTACCTTCCTCTAGGAAACTGCTTCTGTCAGTAAACCAGGTAACGTCGGCGTTGGGGAGGGGCTGATCCATCAAGTCTGGTCTGCTACGGTGTGCTGCAGCCAGTACTTCCTGACAATCATGGATGACGGTAGTGCTTTCCAGGTCAGGGTCGGGTAGCAAGGTGGCCGGGTTGAGTCCTGTGGCTGAGGTAAACTTAATACGATCTGAGTTTAACAGCAGGGCTTGGTAATGAGTCATCCTGGCATTTGTTAGCCATCTGTCGGGTGGCTGGCGAATTACACTTTTTAATGCATGGGGGGCTGTTATCGTTAGGTTCTGCCCCAAAGTCAGTTTGTCAGCATCTTTGACCAAAGCGGCCACCGCGGCGATTATTTTTAAACAGGCGGGCCATCCTGCTGCCACAGGATCCAATTTCTTTGATAGGTACGCAACCGGGCGATTCCAGGGGCCCAGTTTCTGAGTTAGTACTCCCTTTGCAATATCTTTATTCTCGGCCACGTACAGATGAAAAGGCTTAGTGATCCTTCCCCCGTTCCTTTTTTTAGGGCATTTTCTTGCCCAATGACCTTTTTCTTTACAGTAGGCACATTGGTCCTTGTCTAATGGCCGCCTTCTATCCGTTGTTCGCCCTTCCTGTCTATTTCTGTCTCTACTGTTTCCTCCTCTGACTACAGTGGCCAGTATCTTACTCAAATGTCTTTCTTGCCTCTTATCTCATCTTACCTCACGAGCCTCTTGTTCCTTCTGCTTTCTTTTTTCTCTTTTTTTTTCTGTCTCCCTCTTATTATATACCTTATCTGCCTCTTTTACTAAGTCCTGAAGGGAGAAACCTTGTAGGCCATCCAGCCTTTGTAACTTCTTTTTAATATCAGGGGCCGCCTGGTCAATAAAGGCCATTGCTATGGTGGCCTTATGTTCCTCAGAGGTTGGATCATAAGGAGTGAATCGTCTAAAAGCCTCCATTAAGCGTTCTAGGAACACGGTTGGCGATTCCTGGGGCCCCTGAGTTACCTCTCTTACCTTAGCCAAATTCGTGGGGCGCCTGGCTGCTCCATGGAGACCCGCCACCAGAGCCTGGCGATACATTTTCAGGTGCTCCTTACCTTCCAGGGTATTAAAGTCCCAATTCGGCCTGACGAGTGGAAAACCGGCATCAATCTCATTAGGCAACTGGGTAGGTTGTCCATTGGCGCCTAACACATTCTTTCTAGCCTCCAGGAGAACCCGTTGCCTCTCCTCAGTTGTGAGGAGAGTCTGGAGGAGCTGTTGACAATCATCCCAGGTGGGTTGGTGGGAGAAGACAAGAGACTCTATTAGAGCAGTAAGAGCCTGTGGGTTTTCAGAGAAAGTAGGGTTATGCATCTTCCAATTATAAAGATCTGCAGAGGAAAAGGGCCAGTATTGAAGGGGCCTATTCCCGTGGTTATCGGGGGGGCCATATTCTCTAAGGGGTAAAGCAGTAGGATCCGGGGAAACAGCCCTCCGGCTTCTGGTGCCCGCCGAGGGACCCCCCCTTTCCGCCATAACAGGTGGCCCTACTGGTGCGGAGGGTTGTGAAGCTGGGGGTCCTAGGGGCGACATGGGATTTAGGGCCGGAGGATAAGGAGGTGGGGAATCTAGAAGAAGCAAATCAGACTGCAGGTCAGGATATATCGCCTTTGGCGGGTCCGGGGCAGCAGATGACTTTTCCGTGTCTGGGGTTTTCTTCAGGGCCAATATCTCCGATTGTGCTGGAGCGCATGCAGACGTGCCTGTTGAGGAAACAAAGGGCCGGACCCACGGAGGCGGGGAGAGAACTAGATCTTCCCAGACCAAGATATATGGTATCTGGTCTGGGTGTCCGTGGGGTCCTGTGTTAAAGACCCTAGACTTGACTAGCCCAACCTTATATAACAAAAAAGATCCTTCGGGTGGCCACCCTGTCTGAAATGTAGGCCACTCAGAGGTACACAGCGTTTGCCATTTTTCTTTCCTTACTTCTACCGAAAGGTTGTGGGCCCTAGCCCTAACTTCGGTCCAGTGGCTTAGGGTAAGAGAAAGAGGAGTCGTCATAGTTTGTCCCATTGTCGTCCGTCAAAAGAAAGATAATAGTACAGAAAAACAATAAAATTTCAAAAGACACACATTGATATTGCCGCCGCGAACTTAAACCCGAAACCAACTCAAATTCAGATGGCAGCTTATATAACCTGCCAGAACCAGCCGCCGCGAACTTAAACCCGAAACCAACTCAAATTCAGATGGCAGCTTATATAACCTGCCAGAACCAGATGAAGGGGAGACAAAATTTGTTTCTCCTTCCAGATGGACCACCAGGGCGTCCCCCGGGGCCCGTGGACACCAGCTTTCGGCACTTCTGCCTAGCCAGGAGTTCAATACAGATTCCACAGCAAGCCGGTTCGCACGGCTTTTTCCTAATGGCGGCTAGCAACAAACAAACGACAAACAAACAGACAATTGGGCTCGAGCCTACCTGATACCTCCGACTCCCGATGTTCTTGTGACCCGGGGGCGAGTGGGGATCCCGGACGAGCCCCCAAATGTTAGACCCAAACGGTCTACGAGGGATTCCAACTCGCCCAAGAACCGCCAAGAGTCGAGAGCCGCTGCAACACGCAAGAGGTTTATTAGGAGCCGATGCACCGGGGTTCCCTGAACCTCACGCAGGAGGCCGATGGGGAACCCCTAAAAGCGGAATCACATACTTTTTATAGGTTTATTTACTCATAGGGCGGGTATATTCTCACAATGATTGGGTAAATGTGGTGACTTTTGAATTCATTGGCTTAGGAACTTTTGTCCCACCTTCTGGCCGTTATAGTTGTCTGTTCATTGTGGCGGTTAGGGCGTATACCTGTCACGGGCAACTGGAAAATTACCCGCTGTCTGGCAAGTCCCCGTCAACTGAAAAACTCCAAGAATTGGTTTCGATAGGGAGAAGGAGTGGCGCACGATAGGGAGAAGAATTGGTTTCGATAGGGAGAAGGAGTGGCGCACGATAGGGAGAAGAATTGGTTTACGGGAACAAGTGAGGGGGTGGAAAGTCCCTAAAGGCCCCACACAATCAAGGTCCTCACTTTCTTCAAAACCTTTGCTGGGTTGCCTTGCCCAGGGATACCATCACCGTGCCTGAGCTGGACATTTAATGGATTCTGTGGGCTGTCTGTCCACCCTTCCCACCCCCTCCCTTTCCAGGTGGAGCTCTTATCATTTCCCCTGAGTGCCTGTTACTAGACCCAAATGGTCAGAATAGAGGCTAGAACCTAGGTCCTCCTCCCTGCCTTTCTGGATTATCTCACTGCTCTACATCCTACAATACAGACAGTTTCAAAAACAAGCTCCACATCTTTAATAAAACAGGATATATGAGGACTGGCATTTTCTGGGTTAACTACATTTCCTATAACGTTAAAACTTTCTTCTTCCCTTGACCCACCCTCACATCACAAATACCTCTTCTGGATTTTGTTGTTAAAAGTCTTTCCAAATGTTTCCTTCTACTTTCCTAGCACTTCCTAAGATGACTGAGAGAAAATGTTATTAGAACAGCATTCTGAACCTCACTGATGACTGAATAAGACTCCAGGTGGAAAAAACTTGAAGCGATTAGGCTCAAAGTGACCTGAGTACCTTGCAAGTTTCTTTTCAGATCAGATACGTAGGATGGTCATATTTTACTGCAGTGTAGCTCCCTTTCCAAATAAAGGAGAGCTACCTTTAAGGCATGGTGCATGGGAGCCGTAGGAAATTCTGAATTCCTGTAGCCATCACAAACTTCTGTGAAAGAGAGAACGAAGAGAAAGAATTTTTGAGAAGTAATGTTTGAGCTATCAAAAACATAAGACAGGTTTGCATCCATGCCTCTCTTAAATGTTAAAGATCAATTGGTGGGGAAAAAACCCACAATAAACCCACAATAAACATGTGCTCACATACATGAAATCCATCCAAGAAATGCCCTTTCATGGACGCTTTTTCTTATTTATTGCACTTTTGCAATTTTGTCTAAGCAAACTAGAGCTGGAAAGCAGTTAAAATGCTGAAAACAGATTTACTCAGGAACTATTGCAGTAGGGGAACATGAAGACCTCAGGGTAGATCTGTGCTCAATTCTGAATGTAACACAGCCAAGTTAGGATTTAGAGCTAAGGGGCTCTGGGTGGGAGTCAGTGGGTGGGAAATTACTAATAGGCAACATCAGGGGCAAAGGGGGATTTCTGACTAAACCAGTTTAACAGGATTCTTGCTGAAGGCTGGCCAGAGTGATGGTTATCACGTGGGGGATGGAAGTGGGTGAGGAATTGGATCAGAAAACAGTTACCCTCAGAGGGTAGGGGATTCTCCATGAATTAGCTAGATTCTTGCTCTTAAGAACAACGCCCGGGCTTCCCTGGTGGCGCAGTGGTTGAGAGTCCGCCTGCCGATGCAGGGGACGCGTGTTCGGTGCCCCGGTCCGGGGGGATCCCACATGCCGCGGAGCGGCTGGGCCCGAGAGCCGTGGCCGCTGAGCCTGCGCGTCCGGAGCCTGTGCTCCGCAACGGGAGAGGCCACGACAGTGAGAGGCCCGCGTACCGCAAAAAAAAAAAAAAGAACAACGCCCAAGGATGACACCTAGTTGAAAGGGGCTTAGAGGAGCTTGAGTGCAGTCTGGTGAAGGAGTGACTGTCAATTTCTTGCCTATTTGTGCACAATGTTTCTGATGACTGTTCTTCCAAAATGGCTTCTCCTCTGTCGTTGATATGTATTTAAACAGTGGCCCTACTTTTTGGGTGAGTACGTGTGTGTGTGTGTGTGTGTGTGTGTGTATATATATATATATATATATATATACATACACACACATATATATACACACCCACCCAAAAAGTTTGGTGTCCTAAGTCTTTGCCTGGGCCTCATAACACGCTAAATTTGGTCTCAAGGGAATACAAAAAATGATTTTATCTTGCTTGATGATTTTGATTATTTAGAGTTGGAGGACTTGAGATCTTCCGTTATTAAAGAATATTGGAGCTCAACTGATTGAAGTTGATTCACTTAAGCTTTGAAACCTCTTCTCTCCACATTCTGGCAAGCTTTGCAAAATAATATAATTTACTCCTTGACCATGTGTAGTTTGCAGTAAGACCACAACCTTCTTCCTGATAATTTTCTGATGACTACCTCTTGAGGATGGAGGTGAGGCCTTAAGAGAAGGAGAATGAAATAGCGGTGTGGTTTGAGAGGTGATCATGTTTAAGCAAACCAAATAGATACCGATAGTGTATTTACAAACACCTCATCGTGAGCCCCCGCTTCATCCTCAGAGAGGAAATCATTGAGTTGAAGACACGCCTTATTGATTTTTGTCTGATGCAGTTATTGTGATTTGCTTCCCGTTGTTGTTTTTTCACCACCAGAAAGTTTTACTTGTCAGTATGCTTCACGGGAAAGAACTGAAATCAAGTTGGGGGTGTAGGAAATGCATTTTTCTATGGTATAGCTTTACCAACTATAATGCCAGCTTTATACCTCAGTCACTTCTCGGCATTTCTCTTTGGGTTTTACATTTTCCCATGGGGATAACTGATATTTATATGCAAAGTAATTTAAAATAGTTATGACTAGCTTTAAGGCATGCCATATAATTGCTTTATTTTTAGGGTTTCTCTGTTTTTTTTTTTTTTTTTTTTTTGGCTCTCTCTCATCCCAAATGGTTGTTTTTTAAACTCTCCTTGCTAACAGTAAATTTTTGCAGGCCTTTTCCTTGTTTGCAACAAATATTTGTTGAAGAATGGATTTGGATAAACACTTGGGTAGCTCTCAGCTACAGCTTTTCCTGTGCAAGAAAAAAATGACTCTGGATTATAAGAGTGTGTTGCTATTAAAATGCGACTCCAGACCTGTTGTTCTACCAAAACTCTGAAAAAGGGACTGGGCATCACTCCATCATTGATCATGTGGGCTTGTCTGAAGCACATCTCAAAGAAAGCAAATGCATTAAAAGAGGCTCATGAATTGCTCTGAAAATACCATGAGAACACAGAGTCTTGAAGGCTCTGTCCTTTTTCACCTTCATACAATATTGATGGATCAGGTGTACGTGAGTGTGAGGAAGAGTCAGAGACACATGACATGCAGGCAGATTTTTCTATTCTGGTTGCCAGCGACTCTTTTGTAGCAGGAGAGTGCAATGCAGATATCACTAACTTTAATTAATGGAGCATATTTCTTTTCCTTTCTGTTTATTTCCTCCTCTTGAACCTAGTAACGGGATGGGACTTGGTGAGCTGTAACAGGCAAAGGATGAGCAGATTTCACCGTAATATGTTATTACTGCTAGATATTTAGACCCGGCCCCCTCTAGGTATTGCAGACCACTTGCGGGTCACCCAGTAGGAACAATTCATGGGAAGACATAAACATTGACCAAACAGTGCTCCAAATATCAGAAATGCTAGGATTTTACAGACAAAGTAGCTTCCCAAGTTGCTGAATATCTTTGGTCTCTGTCTTCTGGGGGTACTCCCACCAACTCCTCTCTCTGCTTCCTTGAGAGCCAATGATCAAGAATTAGAACGCTGCTCTTGGATTCTGATAGGCTACTGCTTGTCCACTAACCAGTGCAAGTAAGATGAGCTACTTATGGTAATGAAGACCCTCATGAGGATGAAAAAACTTGCTGAACTGCATTGTAAGAATGTATCAAGTGCAATCAAAGTATAATTGGGAGGCAATGGTTGGTATTGGCATTAATAGTAATAACTTCATTGTCAGTTGTCTTATAGCATCAGCTGTAGAATTGAAACCCACAGCTATCAGAGATGGGTTAAGGTAGTATAAAGATGACTAGGATTGGATGGTCAAAATATGTGGCTTCAGATCCATTCCTTCCCCTATCTTACTTGTGTGGTCTTGGGAAATCTTGTCACTTTCCCATGTCTGGGCCTCAATCCATTTGTAAAATGAGACTTGGAAAATGTAAAATGAGACTTGGAAAGCCCCCTTTGGGTTATTGGAAATGCACAGAGGTATTTTTTGACTGTTGCAATGGTGGGGGACTGGCATTTAGCTAGGATGGTGAATGTCTTGCAATGCAGGGGACATGAAGCAAAAACAAAAATCTCACTTAAAATGCTAACGGTACCCTAGCTGAGAAACTCCGTGATGATCCTTATCCATATTGTAGCCATAATAGTCCATGAATAACAGCTCACGAGAAATGGGGCCAAGTGTCGGAAACAAGAAACCAGTGCCAGAGAACTTCTTGATCTGATTTGATTTTTAAAAATAAGGTATTTCGGTCTTCCCCGGTGGTGCAGTGGTTAAGAATCTGCCTGCCAATGCAGAGGATACGAGTTCGAGCCCTGGTCTGGGAAGATCCCCCGTGCCGCAGAGCAACTGAGCCCGTGCGCCACAACTAACTGAGCCTGCGCTGTAGAGCCCGCGAGCCGCAACTACTGAAGCCCGTGCACCTAGAGCCCGTGCTCTGCAACAAGAGAAGCCACCGCAATGAGAAGCCTGCACACGACAACAGAGTAGCCCCTGCTCGTGGCAACTAGAGAAAGCCTGCGCACAGTAACGAAGACCCACCACAGCCAAAAATAATAAATAAATAATAAGTAAAGTAAAGTAAGGTACTTTTATAGGAAACAAGAAAATAACATCTTCAGCCAACTTTAGAATTCCTCATCGGTTATGCTGGCCTCTAAGACATTTGTAAATCTCCTTTTCATACTTCCTGGTTATGTTTTTCAAGAAGCACTTGGGATATTTCATGAGACGCATGTAACCGCAGTAAAAACAAAGTGCTGTCATTCCCCTTAGCCCATCCCTGCCAGGTGTGTGGAGGCTGCCCAAGCCAGGACAGAATGAGAAGTCCAATGTAAATAGCAGACTCCTGCCTCTGCATGTGGCTCAGAGATTAGATTTTTCAAAACAAAATCACATATTGCTCTGTGAAAACAGTCGCCTTGGTCCCAAAGTGATGGACTAAAAATGCTCATTTTCCTGGAGGAATTGGACTAGACCTAAGCTCAGGAATCAGAGAATGGGGAGGGTTGTTCAGAAAGGCCAATTTCCTCATTTTAAGGTGGGGGATTTTAGGGTACGAAGGACTTAACTGAAATCACATGGCAAGTTATTGTACCTAGCCAGCCCCAGAGGTAATGGAAGGTAGAGTGTCTTGGTTTTGTACCAGACCTTCCCTAGGCTTCTTCTTAGCAATGTCTGATTGTAGGTGAAGCCCTAACAGCCAAGATCAAAGTGTAAAGGGCCTAGGTGCCCCCCAACCAGCCAGCATCTAGTGAACCAGCAATCTGAATCTCTCTGGTACCAGGCTGAGGGTTATAGAGCTACCAAGTGGCCCTGCCTTGGTTGTCTTTGGGCAGAAGTAGTTGCCTATTACATTAGGATTCCTGTGGTAAATGGCAGAAACACAACCTGCTGAAATAATTTGGATTTATTGGTTTGTATAATTAGTGAGGATGAGAGGTATTGTGAGATGCAGGGCTCAGGGAAGACCATGAGGACTCCCAGCTCTCAATCTGCGTCTCTCTCCATTGCCTGTCCCCTTATTAAAGACGGGCTCTATGTGTCTCCAGTGAGCACATTTGTCAGGGGTGTTGGCTGTCCCAAACTTAGACCCTTGTAGTACTATGGCAGCAAAGTCAAGAGACAATAATTCTTATGAATTTCAGCAGATAGCCTTGAGGGAAAGGTTCTGTTAGGACCATGTTCTGACCCTGAACCAGTTGCCATAACCTTGGACCTAGGGCTCTCCCTTTGGGTGAGAGGCTTGATTGGTACCTCAGAGCTTAGGGGACAAGATGGGGCTATTTCATGTTTCATCACCACGGGGGAGAAATGTGTTGGTCATCCGAAACCATGAATATTCACAGATTAGTCAAAGCCAAAGGATTGAACATGGGAGAGACTTATGGCTGGAGTTAAAAAAAAAAAAAAAAAAGAGTAAGATGTAAGTAAATGAAGGAAAACTCTATGGAGGGGGTAGGACTTGAGCCAAAGTTGAAGGTTTAGAAGGGATGGCTTGAGGCTGAGTAGATTTTGTCAGGGTCAGTGAGGGGATGGATCTGATGCTATTGAACATTATAAAATGTTCTTTCTCCTAAGCACACAGTAGGCGTTCAATAATTCTTATTGGTTGAATGCCGAGCAGCTACCATTATATAGTATTGTGGCTACTGCTACAGGTTTCTAATGCAGGGGCTGGTACATTTTTCCTGTAAAGGGCCAGATAGTAACTATTTTCGGATTAGTGGGCCTTACAGTATTTGTCTGACCCACTGAACTCTGTTGTTACAGTGTGACAGTAGCCATGGATAATAGTAAACAAATAATCATGCAGTGCTGCCATAAAGCTTCATTTACCAAATCAGGCAGTAAACTGGATTTGGCTTGCCGTTAGCTGATTCCAGTTCTTACTCATCTCTCTGCTTCCACTCTTACCAACTCCAAGCCACACAGCAGCCAGAGAGCTCTCTTACAAGGTATGTTGAGAACATGTTACTCCTTTGCAACTAAGATGTGTAGTGGCTGCCATATTTGTTTTGGATAAAAGGCCAACTTCTTCCTCTGTGTCCAAAGCCATGCCTGGTATGGCGTCTGACTGTTTGTTGAACCTTATCTCAAGTCCTTTCCCTCCTCAATGATGGAGGGAAAGGACTTGAGATACCAGCCAATGTGTACCAGCCAATCCGTCCATGCTCTGCCCTTAGGACTCACACAGCTCTGTCCTGCTTCACAGCGTGTCTGTACCAAGCGATCTCACCATGGATTGTTCTTCCTTTCTTCCTTTTGCTTCAGTTCAGCTAAATAGAACTTCCTCATAGAAGCCATCTGTGATCACTCTGTATAAATTGGGCAAAGCCCCCTTGCCATTGGTTTCTATCTGAACACTACTGGCTTCTTTTAGAGCACTTATCACATGTGCAATTACTCAATCCTTAGTTTGTTTACCTCTTGTCCATTCCTTCCATTAGATTGGGAGCTCAAGGAAGGTGGTGACTATATCTTTTCTGTTCACCCTTATGTCCTTAAGGCCTAGAAAAGTATTAGGTATATGGTAGAACTCTGTAAATGTCTTTGAATGATTGATGGATTGATTGATTGATCAGAAGACTGGAGATTAAGAGTTTTGTTCCTTATCTCAATCTCACCCAACTTCAGATTAAAAATATGAGCACAAAACTCAGGCTGCCCAGGGCTCCTAGCCCTCATGCCAGCTGCTTCTCTCTCAGCAATTTGGGTTTATTTTCAAAATTATGATATATTTCAAATGCAAAGAAAATGAGCTGTGTGCCTACCACCCAGATGCTAATATTTCCACGTTTGTTGCAGATTTTTTCACTTAAAAACATTTTAAGTTAATTTTTAAAACCTAGACATTTATAAATCAAATATAAAATTTTTTTAAAAAGCAACTAATTTTTTTTTCTTGGACTTTGTGTTCTGGAGTGGAAATTGTTTCTGAGCAAATCCTGGTTGAGAGAGGACCAGGTTTCATTTAGCATGCAATTTTGGGGCCAGTGCGTGATTTCTTCACTCTGGGCATAATAGTTTACTATCTTCTGCCTGCTTCTCCACGAGAATATGAAGCCTGGTCATAACAAGGCATAGTTACCTCATTTAGGGGAGTTTTCAGTTTTATTGTCAGGGAGAAGCTGGTTGCCAGAAACCTAAGGTAAGGAAACAGACTGAAATTGAGCATAAAATTTAACTGAGTCTTCTTACAGGCCAGGGAGAAAAAACCAGGGCTGTCTTCCAGGGTCTCATAAAAAGAAACAGCAATTCTCCAGAGGTCAAACTGTTTCCTTCTTTAGCATAAAAGACAACCTTCATTTGTCCAATTCTCGTGTTTGTTCAGCATTTTCGCCATCTCCACTGACAGCCCCCTTTCTCCTATTTCTCTCCCCCCGGCACCCTTTTTGAGGCTGCCCTTCGTAGTGGTTGTCTGGATAAAGCCCTCAGCTTGGCCCCTGCTCCTTTATTAGCCCTGGGGTGAGCAGGAGAAAGAAGGTGATGTCTGCCGGAGGGTTACTGTGAAGTGCCCCAGGTAACTTCAGGAGGTGATTTTCAGACATTAAATCCTGAAAACTCACAAAGCCTGGCTGAGCTGCGAGAGGTTAATATTTAATATTTTCCTCATTTTAATAGAGGGCAGAGTGAACTGCTGAGCAGCTGTGACTCTGATGACTCAGGAGCTGCCATCAGAGTTTTTGATATGCCTCAGCCTGTCAGTCTTAAGGTTGCTGCCCATGAGGCACCTTAGATAAACCCTCTCTTCTGTGCAGGGAGAAAACCCTTTCATCACAGGAAATCTGATAGAGAGCCCCAGTATAACACAGTGGTGAAGACGTGGGCTTAACTCCCACTGCAGCAAAGTACTAGCTGTGTGACCCTGGGCAAGTTACTTAACCTCTCTGTGCTTCAATTTCCTCACCTGTATAATAAGAATTTTAATAGCATCGCCTCATTTGGGTTGCTGTGAGAACACTTATGAAATGCTCAGCACAGTGCCTGGCATACTGTAAGTCCTTGATAAATGTTAGCTGTAACTTGACACCCACAGAAGGAAAGCTGCTCTGTTTTGGGCCTTGCCTCCTGTTTCTCTCCGCTGCTCACTAGTTGTGTCCCTGGGACATTTGCACAGAACGCCTGGGACTTCGTAGAGCACCTTGTGAACACACTGGAGTTTCTGGACCCACTGGTTTTCCCCTGGGGTTTTCGGATTCCTTGGTTGGCTGTAGACTAACAGCCTTGTCCTTCTGCAGTAAACTTCAAGGTGAAATTAACAAAGCAGCTGCCCCATGGTTCTCAGGAGTTATCAGTTGTGGCTGCCTTCCTAACAGCCTGGAGTGCATCCCTTCCTTGCAGGGTGGGATGGGGGCGACTAGCCGAAAATTCTGGCTTGTCCACTGTTGTGCAGCTCCTAAAATGGAAGCTCCAGAAGCTTCTTGTCTTCCAAAGGACACCACCTTTGAGTCTCCTAGGTTCTCTAGAAGGTGGGCTGTCTCCCCTCCACTTGCAGACCTCATACCAGCAGACAGCCTGACTTCCTGGAAGGCGATGAGTCTACCTGTTTGCAAACACATCACTGTTATGACATCAGATGCCTGAGATTTTCTCATAGGTGTCCTTGGAAGCTGTTTAAAAAACTCATCCACCGCCTCACCTTTTTTTTCTCTTCACTCTTCATTCAAGTCCCATACTCTTTGCTGCATATCCCCTGGCAAGTTGACAGCACCATCTAACTTCTTGCTTATCTCTCCTGGCTTACTGACTGCTTCTGACAATTTGGCTTCAATCACAGGCCACCCTGGAGGGGCCCATCCATCACGCCCACACCACCGGCCTGGCGATTCTCCCCAGAACTGGGCTGTTCAGTTTCCATCTGACCAGCCAGGTTCATCTTTTTCTCCTCAAAGTTTTTCCTGTCACACTGCTGCTCCTCTCTTAATCATCTGACCCCAAGTCACCTTGGGTTGTTGACATCTGTGATGTGCCCACCATTCATGGAGGCCAAGTTGTCCCCATATTTATGAAAGTTGATTTGCATAAATGAGCACAGTGGAGATGCCAGACTGTGAAATAATAAGAAACATATATATTGGTCTTTGACCCTGGTTCCTGACACACATTACCTATATTCCTTGGAATTTCCTGTGTGAAGTGGTGGTGGGGGCTTTTGTTTTAATGAGGTGACTCTTGGTGGGCTCCTGGCTGGTCACCAGAAAGAAAGACCAAGCTCATAATTAGAAGTGTGGAATTTTTAGCCTCACCCCCGATTCTCCAGAGAGGGAAGAGGGGTTAGAAACGGAGTTAATAATTGATCATGCTTATGTGAGGAAGCCTCCACAAGAATCCCAGTAGTATAGGATTTGGAGGAGCTCCTGGGTTGGTGAACACATCTGCATACCAGGAGGGTGGTGGTGCACCCCAGCTTCATGGGGACAGAGGCTCCTGTACCTGGGAACCTTTTGGACGTCGCCCAATGTATCTCTTCATCTGGCTGTTCATCTGTATCTTTTCTGTGTGTTTTATTATGTCATAAACTGGTTAACTTAAGTATTTCCATGAGTTCTGTAGCTGTTCTGGCAAATACTGGAAATCAAGGCAGGGGGTCATGTGAACCTCTGAACTGTAACCAACTTGGACAGAAGTTGTTGGTAACCTAGGGACCTACTGCTTGAGATTGATGTCTAAAATGCGGGACAGTCTCCTGGGACTGAGCCCTTGGTCTGTGGTGTCTGTGCTAACTCCAGTTAGTGTCAGAATTGAATCGAATTGTAGGACACCCAGCTGGTGTCACAGAGATTTGCTTGATGTGTGGAAACCCCACACATCTGGTGTCAGACGTACGGTGAGTGTGGCAATAGTGTGAGAGTAAAGGAGAGACTCAGGAGTGTTCTCCTTACACAGGGGCCTGTGTCTCTTGGGAAATTCTTTGACAGATGGAGTTTTCTATGAAGTAGGCTACCACCCTGCTCCAACACATTGTCTGATGCTTTGAGAGTGGGTCCTGAGGATTCTGAAATTTATCATCTCTTTTTCTTACATAGTTTATGGAGAAGAAGACATCTTACTCTAGGGAAATATTTGCCAGCTATTCTTTTTTTTTTGGCGGTACGCGGGCCTCTCACTGTTGTGGCCTCTCCCGTTGCAGAGCACAGGCTCTGGATGCGCAGTCTCAGCGGCCACGGCTCACGGGCCCAGCCGCTCCGCGGCATGTGGGATCCTCCCAGACCGGGGCACGAACCCGTGTCCCCTGCATCGGTAGGCGGGCTCTCAACCACTGCGCCACCAGTGAAGCCCAGCCAGCTATTCTTAGCATATGAATCTATATCTCCAATGATAATTGTCTCTTCCCCCTTCCCCCCGCCCGACCAATAAGGGTAGAGAATACAGGTCTGGGTTGAAGAATAGGGTATGAGTTCAAAGATCAGGGTATGGTCCCAGTTCTACCATGTACTCAACAGGTGACTTTATACGAGTCACTTTCCTTCTCTAGGCTTAGTTTTAGCATTCATAGAATGAGAGTTACTGAGATTTAAAGGTGGTTAGTGAGGACTGAATGTGATGATATACTTAGCATAATGTCTGGCAGTTAGTAGGAACTCAACGAACATGAGTTGTTCAACTGGTCCGATATCTATTCAAAGAGAGGATTGAATATGATGATTTTTAAGGAGGACACGTGAGTTTCATTGGGTGATGGATTATTTTTAAATTTTGATAGAAAAAGGGAAAAAATGTTTAAAGAATCACATCAAAGTTTTTTCTCACCAATCAGAATTAACATTATTGTCTTGATGGTTGACACCCCAACATCCCGTCTACCTAGTGGTTTGTCTAAAACAATCATGCTCACCTCAATCCCTTTGCCAATATTTTATTTAGGAATGAGTGTATTTGGTTTGGGAATTGAGTGGGTGATGTAATACTGGTCTTGAAGACATGAGGGAAAATTTGTTATGGGACTTTTAGAAAGGCTCAGTGGCCATGGCTCATGGGCCCAGCCGCTCCGTGGCATGTGGGATCCTCCCAGACTGGGGCACGAACCCGTGTCCCCTGCATCGGCAGGCGGACTCTCAACCACTGTGCCACCAGGGAAGTCCCTACAGCAGGTTCTTATTAGTTATCTTTTATACATAGTAGTGTATATATGCAATCCCAATCTCCCAATTTATCCCCCACCCCTTTCCCCCTTGGTAACCATAAATTTGTTTTCTACATCTGTGAGTCAATTTCTGTTTTCTAAATAGGTTCATTTGTACCATTTTTTTAGGTTCCATATATATGAGATATCATATGATATTTGTCTTTGTCTGACTTACTTCATTCAGTATGACAATCTGTAGGTCCATCCATGTTGCTGCAAATGGCATTATTTCAGTCTTTTTTTGGCTGAGTAATATTCCATGGTATGTGTACCACATCTTCATCCTCCATTGATAGACATTTAGGTTGCTTCCATGTCCTGGCTGTTGTAAATAGTGCTGCAGTGAACACTGGCATGCATGTATCTTTTTGAATTATGGTTTTCTCCAGATACATGCCCAGGAGTGGGATTGCTGGATCATATGGTAGCTCTATTTTTAGGGTTTTTTTTTTTAACATCTTTATTGGAATATAATTGCTTTACAATGGTGTGTTAGTTTGTGCTTTATAACAAAGTGAATCAGTTATACATATACATATATCCCCATATCTCCTCCCTCTTGTGTCTCCCTCCCAGCCTCCCTATCCCACCCCACTAGGTGGACAAAAATCACTGAGCTGATCTCCCTGTGCTATGCAGCTATTTACCACTGGCTATCTATTTTATATTTGGTAGTGTATATATGTCCATGCTGCTCTCTCACTTGATCCCATCTTACCCTGACCCTCCGTATGTCCTCAAGTCCATTTTCTATGTCTGCGTCTTTATTCCTGTCCTGCCCCTAGGTTCTTCAGAACCATTTTCTTCTTTTGTTTTTTAGATTCCATATATATGTGTTAGCATACGGTATTTGTTTTGCTCTTGCTGACTTACTTCACTCTGTATGACAGTCTCTAGGTCCATCCACCTCATTACAAATAACTCAATTTCGTTTCTTTTTATGGCTGAGTAATATTCCATTGTATATATGTGGCACATCTTCTTTATCCATTCATCTGTCGATGGACACTTAGGTTCCTTCCATGTCCTGGCTATTAAAAATAGAGCTGTAATGAACATTGTGGTACATGACTCTTTTTGAATTATGGTTTTCTCAGGGTGTATTCCCAGTAGTGGGATTGTTGTGTTGTATGGTAGTTCTGTTTTTAGTTTTTTAAGGAACATACTGTTCCCCATAGCCCTGTATCAATTTACATTCCCACCAACAGTGTATGAGGGTTCCCTTTTCTCCACATCCTCTCCAGCAAGTATTGCTTGTAGTTTTTAGATGATGGCCATTCTGACCGGTGTGAGATGATATCTCATTGTAGTTTTGATTTGCATTTCTCTAATGATTAGTGATATGGAGCATCCTTTCATGTGTTTGTTGGCAATCTGTATATCTTCTTTGGAGAAATGTCTGTTTCAGTCTTCTGCCCATTTTTGGATTGGGTTGTTTGTTTTTTTGATATTGAGCTGCATGAGCTACTTGTAAATTTTGGAGATTAATCCTTGGTCAGTTGCTTCATTTGCAAATATTTTCTCCCATTCTGAGGGTTGTCTTTCCGTCTTGTTTATAATTTCCTTGGCTGTGCAAAAGCTTTTAAGTTTCATTAGGTCCCATACGTTTATTTTTGTTTTTATTTCCATTCCCCTGGGAGATGGGTCAAAAAAGATCTTGCAGTGATTTATGTCATAGAGTGTTCTCTCTATGTTTTCCACTAAGGGTTTTGTAGTGTCTGGCTTTACATTTAGGGCTTTAATCCATTTTGAGTTTATTTTTGTGTATGGTGTTAGGGAGTGTTCTAATTTCATTCTTGTACATGTAGCTGTCCAGTTTTCCTAGCACCACTTATTGAACAGGCTTTTTTCCATTGTATAATCTTGTCTCTTTCATTAAAGATAAGGAGACCATATGTGCATAGATTTATCTCTGGACTTTCTATCCTGTTCCATTGATCTATGTTTCTGTTTTTGTGCCTGTACCATACTTTCTTGATTACTGTAGCTTTGTAGTATAGTCAGAAGTCAGGGAGCCTGATTCCTGCAGCTCCATTTTTCCTTCTCAAGATTGTTTGGTTATTCGGGGTGTTTTGTGTTTCCATACAAATTGTGCAACTTTTTGTTCTAGTTCTGTCAAAAATCCCATTGGTATTTTGATAGGGATTGCATTGAATCTGTAGTGTGCTTTGGGTAGTCTAGTCATTTTCACAATGTTGATTCTTCCAATTAAAGAATATGGTATATCTCTCCATCTGTTTGTACCACTTTTAATTTCTTTCATCAGTGTCTTATAGTTTTCTGCATAGAGGTCTTTTGTCTCCTTAGGTAGGTTTATTCCTAGGTATTTTATTCTTTTTGTTGCAATGGTAAATGGGAGTGTTTCCTTACTTTCACTTTCAGATTTTTCATCATTAGTGTATAGGAATGCAAGAGATTTCTGTGCATTAATTTTGTATCCTGCTGCTTTACCAAATTCATTGATTAGCTCTAGCAGTTTTCTGCTATCACCTTTAGGATTCTCTAAGTATACTATCATGTCATGTGCAAACAGTGACAGCTTTACTTCTCCTTTTCCAATTTGGATTCCTTTTATTTTTCTTCTCTGATTGCTGTGGCTAAAACTTCCAAAACTATTTTGAATAATAGTGGTGAGAGTGGGCAACTTTGTCTTGTTCCTGATCTTAGTGGTAATGCTTTCAGTTTTTCACCATTGAGAACGATGTTGGCTGTGGGTTTGTCATATATGGCCTTTATTATGTTGAGGTAACATGCCTCTATGCCTACTTTCTGGAGGGTCTTTACCAAAAATGGTGTTGAATTTTGTCAAAAGCTTTTTCTGCATCTATTGAGATGATCATGTGGTTTTTCTCCTTGAATTTTTAATATGGTATATCACATTGATTGATTTCTGTATACTGAAGAATCCTTGCATTCCTGGGATAAACCACACTTGATCATACTGTATGATACTTTTAATGTGCTGTTGAATTCTGTTTGCTAGTGTTCTGTTGAGGATTTTTGCATCTATGTTCATCAGTGATATTGGCCTGTAGTTGCTTTTTTTTTTTTTTTTGACATCTTTGTCTCGTTTTGGTATCAGGGTGATGGTGGCCTTGTGGAATGAATTTGGGAGTGTTCCTCCCTGTTCTATATTTTGGAAGAGTTTGAGAAGGATAGTTGTTAGCTCTTCCCTAAATGCTTGCTAGAATTCACCTGTGAATCCACCTGGTCCTGGACTTTTGTTTGTTGGAAGATTTTTAATCACAGTCTCAATTTCAGTGCTTGGGATTGGTCTGTTTATATTTTCTATTTCTTCATGGTTCAGTCTCAGAAGGTTGTGCTTTTCTAAGAAACTGTCCATTTCTTCCAGGTTGTCCATTTTATTGGCATATAGTTGCTCGTAGTAATCTCTCATGATCCTTTGTATTTCTTCAGTGTCAGTTATTACTTCTCCTTTTTCATTTCTAATTCTATTGGATTGAGTCTTCTCCCTTTTTTTCTTCATGAGTCTGGCTAATGGTTTATCAATGTTGTTTATCTTCTTAAGGAACCAACTCTTAGTTTTATTGATCTTTGCTATTGTTTCCGTCATTTCTTTTTCATTTATTTCTGATCTGATCTTTATGTTTTCTTTCCTTCTGCTAACTTTAAGTGTTTTTGTTCTTTCTCTAACTGCTTTAGGTGAAAGTTTAGGTTGTTTATTTGAGAAGTTTCTTAAGGTAGGATTGTATTGCTATAAACTTTCCCCTTAGAACTGCTTTTGCTGCCTTTCATAGGTTTTGGGTCATTGTGTTTTCATTGTCATTTGTTTCTAGGTATTTGTTGATTTCCTCTGTGATCTCTTGGTTATTTTGTAGTGTATTGTTTAGCCTGCATGTTTTTGTACTTTTTACAGCTTTTTTCTGTAATTGATATCTAGTCTCATAGCGTTATGGTCAGAAAAGATACTTGATACGATTTCAATTTTCTTAAATTTACCAAGGCTTGATATGTCACCCAACATATGATCTAACCTGGAGAATATTCCATGAGCACATGAGAAGAAAGTGTATTCTGTTGTTTTTGGATGGAATGTCCTATAAATATCAATCAAGTCCATCTTGTTTAACGTATCATTTAAAGCTTGTATATCCTTATTTATTTTCATTTTGGAAGACTGTCCATTGGTGAAAGGGGGGTGTTAAAGTCTCCTACTATGATTGTGTTTCTGTCGATTTCCCATTTTAGGCTGTTAGCATTTGCCTTATGTATTGAGGTGCTCCTATGTTGAGTGCATAAATATTTACAATCATTATACCTTCTTCTTGGATTGATCCTTTGATCATTATGTAGTGTCCTTCCTTGTCTCTTGTAATAGTCTTTATTTTAAAGAGTATTTTGTCTGATATGAGAATTGCTACTCCAGCTTTCTTTTGATTTCCATATGCATGGAATATCTTTTTCCATCCCCTCCCTTTCAGTCTGTATGTATCCCTAGGTCTGAAGTGGGTCTCTTGTAGACAGCGTATATACGGGTCTTATTTTTGTATCCATTCAGCCAGTCTGTGTCTTTTGGTTGGAGCGTTTAATCCATTTATATTTAAGGCAATTATCAATATGTATGTTCCTGTTACCTTTTTTTTTAAACTGTTTTGCATTTGCTTTTGTATGTCTTCTCCTTCTCCTATGTTTCCTGCCTAGAGAAGTTCCTTTAGCATTTGTTGTATATCTGGTTTGGTGGTGCTGAATTCTCTTAACTTTTGCTTGTCTGTAAAGCTTTTAATTTCTCCATCAAATGTGAAAGAGATCCTTGCTGGGTAGAGTAATCTTGGTTGTAGGTTTTTCCCTTTCATCACTTTAAGTATGTCCTGCCATTCT
Source organism: Phocoena sinus (assembly GCF_008692025.1). NCBI lineage: Eukaryota > Metazoa > Chordata > Mammalia > Artiodactyla > Phocoenidae > Phocoena > Phocoena sinus. The sequence continues at coordinate 39,332,226 of NC_045765.1, forward strand.
GTTCTGGCTTGCAGAGTTTCTACTGAAAGATCAGCTGTTAACCTTATGAGGATTCCCTTTATGTTATTTGTTGCTTTTCCCTTGCTGCTTTTAATATTTTTTCTTTGTATTTAATTTTTGATAGTTTGATTAATATGTATCTTGGCCTGTATCTCTCCTTGGATTTATCCTGTATGGGATTCTCTGTGCTTCCTGGACTTGATTGACTATTTCCTTTCCCATGTTAGGGAAGTTTTCAACTGTAATCTCTTCAAATATTTTCTCAGACCCTTTCTTTTTCTCTTCTTCTTCTGGGACCCCTATAATTCGAATGTCGGTGTGTTTAATGTTGTCCCAGATGTTTCTGAGACTGTCCTCAATTATTTTCATTCTTTTATCTGCTCTGAGGTAGTTATTTCCACTATTTTATCTTCCAGGTCACTTGTCCATTCTTCTGCCTCAGTTATCCTGCTATTGATTCCTTCTAGAGAATTTTTAATTTCATTTATTGTGTTGTTCATCATTGTTTGTTTGCTCTTTTGTTCTTCTAGTTGCTTGTTAAACGTTTCTTGTATTTTCTCCATTCTATTTCCAAGATTTTGGTTCATCTTGACTATCATTACTCTGAATTCTTTTTCAGGTACACTGCCTATTTCTTCTTCATTTGTTTGGTCTGGTGGGTTTTTACCTTGCTGCTTCATCTGCTGCATATTTCTCTGTCTTCCCATTTTGCTTAACTCACTGTGTTTGGTGTCTCATTTTTGCAGGTTGCAGGTTCGTAGTTCCTGTTGTTTTTGGTGTCTGTCCCCAGTGGGTAAGGTTGGTTCAGTGGCTTGTGTAGGCTTCTTGGTGGAGGGAACTGGTGCCTGTGTTCTGGTGGATGGGGCTGGATCTTGTCTTTCTGGTGGACAGGACCATGTCCGGTGGTGTGTTTTGGGGTGTCTGTGACCTTATTATAATTTTAGGCAGCCTCTCTGCTACTGGGTTGACTTGTGTTCCTGTCTTGTTAGTTGTTTGGCATAGGGTGTCCAGCACTGTAGCTTGCTGGTTGTTGAGTGGAGCTGGGTTTGAGCATTGAGATGGAGATCTCTGGGTGAGCTTTTGCTGTTTGATATTACGTGGAGCCAGGAGGTCTCTGGTGGACCAGTGTCCTGAACTCAGCTCTCCCACCTCAGAACCTGAAGCCTGACACCCAGCTAGAGCACCAAGACTTTGTCAGTGACATGGCTCAGAAGAAAAGGGAGGGAAAAAAAAGCAGAAAAGAATGAATAAAATAAAATAAAGTTATTAAAATAAAAAAAATTTTAAGAATTATTAAAAATAAAAAATATTAAAACATAATGAAAGAAAGAAGAAGGAAGCAACCAAACCTAAAAACAAATCCACCAATGATAACAAGTGCTGAAAACTATACAAAAAAACAAAAACAAGAAACAGAGAGAACCCTAGGACAAATGGTAAAAGCAAAGCTGTACAGACAAAATCACACAAAGAAGCATACCCATACACACCAAAAGAGAAAAAAGAAAGAAATATATATTTTTTTTAAAAAAGGAAGAGAGCAACCAAATCAGTAAACAAATCTACCAATGATATTAAGCTCTAAATACTGAACTAAGATAAACATAAAACCAGAAAGAAATTAGAGGCAGAAAGCAAACCCCAAGTCTACAGTTGCTCGCAAAGTCCACCGCCTGAATTTTGGCATGATTCAGCGTCTCTTCAGGTATTCCACAGATGCAGGGTACATCAAGTTGATTGTGGAGATTTAACCTGCTGCTCCTGGGGCTGCTGGGGAAAATTTCCGTTTCTCTTCTTTGTTCGCACATCTCCTGGGGTTCAGCTTTGGATTTGGCCCCGCCTCTGCTCTGTGTGTAGGTCGCCTGTTTCCGCTCAGACAGGATGGGATTATAGTAGCAGCTGATTAGTGGGCTCTGGCTCACTCAGACTGGGGTGGGGGCGGGGGGAGAAGTACAGAATGCGGGGCGAGCCTGGGGCGGCAGAGGCTGGTGTGATGTTGCAACAGCCTGAGGCACGCCATCTGTTCTCCCCGGGAAGTTGTCCCTGGATCACGGGACACTGGCAGTGGTGGGCTGCACAGGCTCCCAGGAGGGGAGGTGTGGATAGTGACCTGTGCTTGCACACAGGCTTCTTGGTGGCTGCAGCAGCAGCCTTAGCGTTTCATGCCCATCTCTGGTGTCCGTGCTGATAGCCGCAGCTCACGCCCATGTCTGGAGCTCGTTGAGGCGGTTCTCTGAATCCCTTCTCCTCGCGCACCCTGAAACAATGGTCTCTTGCCTCTTAGGCAGGTCCAGAAATATCCCGGACTCCCTCCCAGCTAGCTGTGGTGCACTAGCCCCCTTCAGGCTGTGTTCACGCAGCCATCCCCAGTCCTCTCCCTGGTATCCAACCTCCGAAGCCCGAGCCTCAGCTCGCAGCCCCGCCCGCCCCGGCAGGTGAGCATACAAGCTTCTCAGGCTAGTGAGTGCTGGTCGGCACCCATCCTCTGTGTGGGAATCTCTCCGCTTCGCCCTCCACAACCCTGTTGCTGTGCTCTCCTCCGCAGCTCCAAAGCTTCCCCCCCACCCACCCCCCATCCCCACCAGTGAAGGGGCTTCCTTGTGTGTGGAAACTTCCTCCTTCACAGCTCCCTCCCAGAGGTGCAGGTCCTGTCCCTATTCTTTTGTCTCTGTTTATTCTTTTTTGTTTTGCCCTACCCCGGTACGTGGGGAGTTTCTTGCTGTTTGGGAAGTCTGAGGTCTTCTGCCAGTGTTCAGGAGGAGTTGTTCCTCATGTAGGTGTATTTATAATGTATTTGTGGGAAGGTGATCTCCATGTCTTACTCCTCCACCATCTTGAGGGTCCCTCCTATTTTTAGTTTTTTTACGGAGTCTCCATACTGTTCTCCATAGTGGCTGTACCAATTTACATTCCCACCAGCAGTATCCCTCTCTACACATTTTTAAGAGAATGTTTCTCAGTTTGCATTAGCCTAATGGTTCCCTGTGATTGCATTTGAGTTAAACATTCTTGGCCAGAACACCCCATGAGTCATGTATCCTTCTGAGGGTATCACATCTGGTTACACCTGATGTTCATTGGTCCTACTTGGTGGTGTTAATGTTGGTCACTCAGTGAGGTGCTATCTGATTTATCCACTGTCTATTAGATATGTTTCCCCCTTATAAGTAATAATAAAGCCCATGCATATGTCCTGTTCCTCATCAAAATTTTCCTATAGATTTAACATTCATGGATACTTCTTCCCAGATCTAATCTTTATTTAGATGGTTGCAAACTGTTAATTTTCTACCTGCAGCATGCCTTCTGTGTTCACCGGTCAGCCCTTAGCATTTTACTATAATTATTCTACCTTATTTACCTAACTACATTTTATAGGAATGAACTCACGAATCCTTACATTTTCTCTCGATGGTTTATAATTCATTACTGTCCTGAATTATTTTGGTGCCCAAAGCTGGCTCCTGTGTCCTTGTGCCATGCTCTCATCACTTTTTGAATACCTCCTTACTTTCTGGCATCTTCCAGTATATTCCAGGCTCATCTTGTCCCAAACTGGCACAAACCTTGGAATCAGAATCAACCATGGTTTCTTTCAGTGGAGAATTGTGTTAGAGACCAATATCTCAGTGTTAGGTATACCCGTTACTAGTGGGAAGTCTTTGCTTCTTTCAGTGGGCAGATGTTTTCTGTCTTGCTCTTCCAACTAGAATTTCCAGTTTAGTATAGAATAGAAACAGTGATGAAATTTACTCCTGACTTTTAAAGCAAATGTCTCTATCCTTTCAGTGCTAAGTGTAATATTTGTTAGACATTTTGGATGTTATTTCCTTTATCCAATTAAGGAATTTCTATTCCTATTTTGCTGATTGGTTTTATCATAATTGTTCATTTTTATGAGAATTTTTAATGTATATAGTAAGATCATCTTTTTCCTCTGTTAAACAGTTCTTGCATTCATATAGTTAATTAGTTGATAAAATTGCCTTGCTAATACTTTACTTAGGATCTTTGAATCTTTTTTTCATTTTATTCTGAATCCCCATTTTAGGAATTTTCATTCTTGGCTTTCTGTCCTGCATTCTGAGTAATTTCTTCAGATATATATTCCAACCCACAAATTTTCTCATTAGGGATGTTTAGTCTCTATTTGTCCCACCCATTGAAAATAACGTATAGTGAATATGTACTATTATTTATATAATATATTTTATATATAATAAAATATTTTTATTTCTGAGTTATTTCATTCATTTTTAAAACTACTAGTTCATTTTTGATAGTCTTCTGATTCCACCTCTTATTTATTTATTTTTTTTTTTGGCGGTATGTGAGCCTCTCACCGCTGCGGCCTCTCCTGCTGCAGAGCACAGGCTCCAGATGCACAGGCTCAGCGGCCATGGGTCACAGGCCCAGCCGCTCTGCGGCATGTGGGATCTTCCCGGACCAGGGCATGAACCCGCGTCCCCTGCATCGGCAGGTGGACTCCCAACCACTGCGCCACCAGGGAAGCCCTCCACCTCTTAGTTTTAAAATCATAAACTGTCATGTTAAATTCTCAATCTCATTCTAATATCTGAAGTCCTTGGGGAAAGAAGAGTCCAAATCTGTCATTGTTTCTTTCTGCTGACTCTCCCTCATGGTGGTTCCTTTCCTCGTGTGTCTGGTAATGTTTGGTTGTGAGAATATACGAGGTTGATTTTAAATTGAAGATGGTTTCTTCAAGAGAGAACTTGTAATTGTTTTGCTTATGATGTGAAACTGGGAGTGCTACCAACATTGGGACCACCTTAGTTCATTCCAGAGTCATTGGCTTATTTTGCGAATTTAGATTTAGCCTCCACCCCCAACTTGCTATTGACTTAAGGTCTAGTCTTGCAATTGAAACACTGTGTAAAACACGTCACTCTCTGTGTAACCATACCATTCCTATGTGCTTACTGCTCATGGTTCTAATTAAGTTCATTTTGGGGGGCAGGGGGTGGGGTGGGAACACATATGTGTTACTTCCTCTTTGTGAATTACTTTTGCTTCCTGTGAGTGTAGCAGTGAAATTAAAACTGTGCTGTGTGTGGGATCTAGCTGTTTTGAAGGGGTGGGCATTCAAGAATCTATCCATAATACTGCTGAAAACAGACTATAATTCTTCTTGGTTATGCTTTGGTGACTTTTTTAAAAAGCAAAATTCTTTTTCATCTAAGTCTACAATATACAGTGATGAAAGAGGCAGGACCAGAATAATTTTAATTATCATTTCCATTGGGAATGGAGAAGAATTAGAGATATACAGTAGTCACTGGTATGGAGCAATTTCAAAAGCCCTGGGGGCTCACATTTTTGGAACTTTCTGGCTTGTTATTGGAGGATATTCCTTCATTGGTTTCCATTCTGCTCCTTGGGAATATTTCCATTGTAAATTGTACTTCCCAGATCGTATCTGCCTTTTGGAAGATTCTTCTGTTTGCAGTATTCTTCTTGGTCACCAGTGTTGTGGGTATAGGGATTTTATACTTTTCTTGGGAGCTGGCTCAGCTCCTTTCTTGACAAGTGATGTTTGGAGGTCCTACTGTGGTTTCAAGTGTTAAATAGTCAGTTAGTTTTAGACCAGGCTCTTGACAATACAATGCTTTTAAAAACTCAGTAGTCATGTTAGCCATTGGATTCCACTTGATCCATGTGCCAGTAGCCACTCTTATCTTTTAATAATGTCCTTCATAAGGACATGGTCAAGCATTTGGACAGAGAGACTAAAAGAGGCTGGGCTCTGGAGCCAGAGTGATTCCTGCCAGGATCCCATCTCTGCTATTCATGATCTCCGCTATCCTGGACAAATGATTTAACTTCTTGATATTTCGATTTCTTTGTCTGTAAGATGGGAGTAATAATAATAGTACCTTATTTTTTTGTGGCCTGTTGTAAGGATTTACTGAGAAAATGCATACAAAAGAGCTGGCGCAGGGTAAGTGCTGAGTAAATGACAGCTGTCATCGTTAATATTTATATGATCACAGCAGATGAGGAGTTTTTTAATTTCAATTTTCTAACACAGCTGCAAGCCTTTGTTCATGCTCTATGCCTGGCCTGTAGGCTCTTTGCCTATCAAAATTCTGTTTATTGGCTTCCCTGGTGGCACAGTTGTTAAGAATCTGCCTGCCAATGCAGGGGACACAGGTTTGAGCTCTGGTCCAGGAAGATCCCACGTGCCACAGAGCAACTAAGCCCGTGCGCCACAACTACTGAGCCTGCTCTCTAGAGCCCACGAGCCACAACTACTGAGCCCGTGGGCCACAACTACTGAAGCCCAGACACCTAGAGCCCGTGCTCTGCAACAAGAGAAGCCACCGCAGTGAGAAGCCTGCGCGCTGCAACGAAGAGTACCCCGCACTCACCGCAGCTAGAGAAAGCCTGCGCGCAATGAAGCCAAAAAAAACGCAGCCAAAAATATATATATTTTTTCAAGGCTCAGATGAGTTACCACCTTTGCTACTATTAATCTTTTCCCTCACCTGTCAGTCAGATTTCATTTTGTCCTCTGTTTCCACAGCAGTTGTTTGCGCTTCTGGTCATCACTTATTTCACTCTACTTTTTATTACGGTGGGTTATGTATCTGCATGTTTTACCCACAAGAGGGCGGACCTGTCCTTATGCCGTTATTTCCCTTCCTGCCTCAACTTGTACAGGTAGTTTCTCTCCTAATACTTGCATTGAATTGAATTCATACAAGAGACTTCACAAAAGGACAGGTGGTGTGTCCCTTGGGATTGCATTCAGCTGTTTGTTTTAAGAAACCTGTCCTAACTGCTTAACCAAACTGGGGTTTATTTTTCTCATGTTGAAAGTCATGAGGTGGGGCTAGTGCAGCTGTTCAAGGATGTCTTCAAGAACACACAGGCTCCTTCTTTATTCCTGGCCTACTATACTTAGTGTGTGGCTATCAACCTCACAGTTACAAAACGGCAGATCCATCTCTGGGCATCGTATATGCATCCCAGCCAAGAAAGAGTGAGAACGAAGGGCAAAAGATGACCCAGCATCCAGTCACTTTGAAGGAGGTCCTCAGGCAGCTCCACCAGTGACTTATGCTTGTTTCGTTGACAGGGGCTGGGTCATGTGACTGCCTTTAGCTGCAAGGGAGGACAGGAGATTGAATATTTAACTGTGTATTATTTTAAGCAAACAACATCAGGGTTCTGGTAACAAGGGAAATGGGAAGTGAGTATTGGCCAGGCAACAAGCAGAGGCATATTATTCATATTGTTTTATTGTTGGTGAAAACAATAGAAGCTGTCCCTGGACAGCCTGAAGAGAAAGGACACTGATCGCCTTGCAGAATGGAAGAAGTGTTGCCAAAGCCTGAGGAGGGTAGGTACCAGGGTAGCTCTGGGAACTCCAGCAGCAAGAATTTGTGGACTTTTCTCTCTAGGGTACTACCATTTAGCTGACAGTAATAAACCAGGCTCCCAGCCACTTTGTTCGAAACTTCAGATTCCTGGGATAGAGAATTTGATGGGCTCAACCAAAGCCCCTAGTTTCCCTTGTTCACTTTGCTTCCTCTGGGTGACAGGATCATGGGGCATAGAGATGGCCTTTGGGCCCTGCCTACCCCTGAGTGTTAGAATTTACTCCCAAAGAAAAGTGAATTCTTGAGGGCTGGGTAGCTACTGTGATTGGTTCGGCATAGAAAAACTTAACTCAAGGGCTAGAATGCAGTCTTGCCAGGTTCTAGGGCTGCAAATTTCAGAATTCATCTAAGGAATTTTCACTCCTTCCCCATGAGTTGGCAGTCTGTTGGAATGATGTTTGTCTGTCTGGTGATAGATAAGTAGGTTTATTGGACACACAGAACTCTCAAACAAGCTGGGGATTTATTTAATTTTTAAACTGGGTAGAATTTAGTTGAAGCTAGTAAGAAGACCACCAGGTCTTTTGGATAGCCAGAAGGTAAGAATTTCATCCTGATGGACTCTGTACCTAAAACTCATGTTAGTGACGAAAGGTTCTTTTGTTGACAAATTCTGGTTGTCTTTTCAGATTATCCCTGGGAAGGGGAGACAGGGGTAAACATTCTACTGTATCACCTTTTTCCCTTCAAGGACTTAAAAATGAAAATGGCTTTCTTTTGTAAAAATTCTATTATTTCCTTTATTATGAGTCTGTTCAGTTTTATGCCTGGTGGTTTGGGAAGTAGAAGGTAGGAAAGGTCTTGCCATGTGTTTTCTTGCTACTTTGGACCTTTTAGCTTCATCAAATGGCATCTAGCATCATGATAAACAGCAGGAGCTTTGGAGTCTGACAGATCTGGGTTTGAGTCCTCACCTCTCGACTCATTGGCAATATGATCATGGGCTAATAAAGCCAACGAACTTTGGCCACACTGGGTATGATAGATATTTTGCAGGGTTAGTCCTTGCTAGTACATTTTTCTCGTGTGTGCGGGTATGTACATATAATGTCTAATGCCTTTGTCCTGCTTTCATTACTTACCATCATGTCTTGGATGTCCTCTCTTATCTGCCTGTATAAGTCAACTTCATCTTTTTAATTGCTGTACCGTATTACAGTATATGATGGTGCTGTCCTTTATTTAACTCATTCCTTAATGGTGAATGTTTGTTTCCAAATTCTTACTGTTACAATCGTACTGCAGCCTTAGAGATCTCTCTTAACACATCTATGAGAACATATCTATTGGGATAAATTGCTTGAAGTATAATTGCTAAGTTACAGGGCATGTGAATTTTAGATTGTCGTGAATGCAGCCAAATTGTCCTCCAAGAAGATTGTACCAGTTTACACTTGCACCAACAATTGCCTAGGAAAGCCTGTTTCTTACACCCTTACCAACACTACATTTTCAAACTTGTTAGTGTTTGTTAATATGATAAAATGATATTTCATAGTTTTAAATAAAATTTCTTTGATTTTGAATGTGCATTTGCAGATATGTTTAAAAGCCATTTGCATTTTTTTCCCTGCTACGTGTTTATCCATATTCTTTTCACTTTGGGGGGCGTGAGAGAGAGTTTGTTCTTCTGACACTGATTTGTCAGAATTTTTTGTGAATGGAGGTTTTTACCTTTTCTGTCATGTTGCATTTCCCTAACACATTTGTCTTTCTACTGTTGATGGTTTTGAAATTGTAAAGTAGTCATAGCTCTTAATCTTTGAGGCTTTTGGGTTATATATCTTGCTTTAGCTTTCCCCACTCCAATACTATTTTTAAAAATTGCAATGTTTTCTTTGACAACTTTCACAATGTTACTTTTTTTACCTTTGACCCACTGGAATCCATTTTGGTGTAAGTAGTGATGATACATTTATATTTTTCCTCCAGTGTCCTGCCAGTTGTCCCACCACCATTTATTGAACAATCCACATTTTCTCACTGCTCTTAAAAGCTATTTATGTGTAAGAATTTGTGTGTGTGTGTGTGTGTGTGTGTGTGTGTGTGTGTGTGTGTGTGTGTGTAGGATGGTGGGGCTAGCTTGGACTTGCAGTTCTGTTCCATTGATCTGTCTGTCTTTTCCTGCAAAAACCATAGTTTGAAAGTTACCGTACTGGCTAATCTTGATCCCAAGTTTATATTTAAAATGTTATTGACAGTCTGAGTTTAATAAAAGACGTTAAGCCTTCTTTATTATTTTTTGTGAGCCTCTGTTCATTACGTATCAAATCTGTAAGCAACGTGTTTACATGACAGATTCAGTGTTTGACTTGGCAGATGAAATAGAGTCGGGTAAAATGGGAAAAAAAGAACATTTTACTGCCAAAGAGCCATTAATTATTTTCTAATAATGAACTACCCTGGAGCTTTGAAAAACGATAAGGCACATAGACAGCAAAGGGCTTTATGAAGACTGGTGAGTGTTAAGGACTCAGGGCAGTTGTTCATCATTCACGATGTGCTTTGCTTACACAGATCAAGGCCTGTTTTCGCTCTGTGTGACATTACCTTCTCTTCTTAGAGAATACTTTGTTGGCATTGTCACTCCTCCGGGCCTTTGCACGTATGGTTTACCTCTGCCTGTAATGCTCTTTTCCCAGATAGCTGCACTCTCGTGTTCTGGCTTCTGCCCAAACAGCCCCATGTCACAGAGGTCTTTCCTAACCAGCCTACCTAAAAGGTACTCTTACCTTGTGTTCTTTTTCTTTAAAGAACACGGTACTTCCTTACATATACCATTCTGCCCTCCCTGTGAGCCCCATGAGCTTGGCACATAGATAGCCTGGCATAGATGCACTTAAATATTTCTGGAATGAACAAATATACGTTGCTATCACCTTATCTTGGCAGCTTATTGCTAGCGTTCAACTAAGAAGTTACTGAAATGGAAGGGGGTTAGAATTCCCTTCATTTTAAACCAAAATACTGGATTTCCTTTTTTTGCTTTCCTCTGTTTTGGGAAAGTGTGACCAACACATTGACTCCCAAGAAGGTTAACTCTGCTCTGATGGGTGTTTGTACCTGTCAAAGAGATGTTGTTATTTCCAAATAAGAAGGACTGCTGGACTAGACAGCACAGAGAGCCATGGCCCTACCAGGAGCTGAAAAGCCAGCAAGTGGTAGCCAGCTCTCAGTTTTCCTACACCCCTGTGCAAAACAACACATGAGGAAACTGGCATGTTTTTCTTTCTTTCTTTCTTTCTTTCTTTATTTTTATTTATTTGGTAGCACCAGGTCTCAGTTGTGGCAGATGGGCTCCTTAGTTGCAGTTCCTGGGCTCCTTAGTTCTGGCTCACCAGCTCCTTAGTTGTGGTGTGTGAACTGCTAGTTGCGGCACGCATGTGGGATCTAGCTCCCTGACCAGGGATCAAACCCAGGCCCGCTGCATTGGGAGCGCAGAGTCCTATCCACTGCACCACCAAGGAAGTCCCTGGCATGTTTTTTATAATGCATGGAAACCTCACGTCACAAAACCCTAAGTCTCTACTTGTCTGAACCTATAGCAAGTCATTATTTTCCCATTGGTACATTATAGGAAGATGAGAAAGAAAGAAAGCAAGTTTCATGAATAATACTTTGAGATTGCTTTTTAATAACCCAGAATGTCTACTTTCATGGGAACTTCTACATAGGAAGGATTTGGGGCGAAAATTTACTTGTAGCTGGTGGTTAAGAGATTATCTTAAGGCTGTGTTTGCAAAACAAGGTTGAAAATTAATTTAGGAGTGATGATTGATAAAGACTTTAGCATGTCCAGGCCACATTCTGCCTCTGGACCTCCATCTGGATGAGATGGACAAGGGGAGTCACAGAACAGGCCATCTCAAGGTTTAGAGCCTCGAGGCCCATGCAGCCTGGTCCCAGATGACTTCCTATGTAGTATGAAGTTCCCTGAATTCTCAGAGCCTCAGATGGGATCTCCTCTGGCTTCTTGAAATGCCCTTGTCACCTTCTTCTGTGATCATTGCCTTAGTTATGGCTTTTCAAGCTGGAAGAGAAATTCTTCACCTTGGTTTAAGAAAATAAGCGTTTTGGACAGCTTCAAGAGTTCTCATGAAACCTAGGGACAGTGACCCACAAGTGTGCTCTACAAGGTACCAGGAACGGAAGTGCAGGGGTGTGAATAGAAATCGGGTAGCTGTTCTTTCTAGCTGTCTGGGGGCTTCATTGGCTTTTGCCCTCACTTCTCTCTGCACAACCCCCATGCCCTCTCTTTTGGCCGACCAGCTTTCTATGCTTCTCAGTTGTGCTTGGTGGAAAATAGCATCTCCGTAGTTCCTGAGCTTACACGCGTAGCACTAGAAAAAATTAATGAATAGATTTTAATCCAGTTCTGAACTCAGGAGAGAGAGAGAGAGATCTGATTAGACCAACTTGGGTCCAGGTGTTCATCCGAAGTCCATTTAGCCATGGCCAGAGGTTTGATGTCAAGTGGAAGAAGTATGCACCTAGAATTACACCCCTGTGAGAAGCCTTCAGAGGGAGCCACTGACTGGACAGACATCCCAAAGCTGTCACCAACACTGTAAATCACATCCCAACTTATTTAGGTATCTGAATACTCACTATTCAGAAGTATAATGAGAAAGGAGACTAAATTGATTTCATTATTACATCCCAGCAACTAGTAGAATATTGATTTTAATTTAGACTACTAGGCAGATTCTTCTCAGGACCGTAGAAGTTGACTGCACAGAGCGGCAGGATCAAGGCGAGCGTTTCATGTTTCTGTTCGAGGTATAAAGGCCAGAGCAGACATGCACGCTAGTTCTGTGTCACAACACGCATATCGTTACATACAACACTGAGCTCACTTTGGCTGCTTCGGGTCATTACTTCCTCTGCTTCTGTGATTTTATTTTTGACAGTATTACATTTCTTAACTTTCACTTTTCTCCCTTTCAGAAAGTGAAAGTCTCCCTCTCTCTACTACCAACACCTTTTCCTACTCTTCACACGTAACAGTGTGTTAGTTTCCTGTCTATCCAGCCAGAAAGCTCACATACGTTCATGTGGGTCTATCTGTAACTTATTTTTCTGCACATCATTATATCGTTTTTAGCACTATCGTTAGATTGCTTGCTGACCTTTCCATGTCAACACACACATCTACCTCACTTTTCCCAACAGTTCAATATGAAAAAAATTTAAACGTGCAGAAAGGTTAAAGAAATTTTAACTATTACATAGGTTCCACCGTGAACATTTTTACTGTATTTGCATTGTCACGTATCTATCCCTCTGTCTCTCAATTCATTTTATTTTTTGATGCATTTAAAGTAAGTGGTAGACACTGATCCACTTTCCCCTAAATACTTCCTATGCGTATCATTAACTAGAGTTCAGGATTTGCTTACATTTTTCCTGTTCGGAGGTAAATCTTACATAACGAAATTCAAAAATCCTAAGTGTAATCTATGATGAGTTTTTCTTTTTTTTTTTTTTTTTTTTTTTTTTTTTTTGCGGTACACGGGCCTCTCACCGTTGTGGCCCCTCTCCCCTTGCGGAGCACAGGCTCTGGACGTGCAGGCTCAGTGGCCATGACTCACGGGCCCAGCCACTCCACAGCATGTAGGATCTTCCCAGACCGGGGCACAAACCCGTGTCCCCTGCACTGGCAGGCAGACTCTCAACCACTGCGCCACCAGGGAAGCCCTTATGATGAGTTTTGATGAGTTCACTTTTGTAACTCAAATCCCTATCAAGAAATAGAAAATTATCACAACCCCAGAAAGTATGTACTCTTTGGTGTAAGGCTTCTTTCAACTCAGTATGATGTTTTTGAGATTCGTCCATGTTGTTGAAAAAAGCAGTAGTATGTTTTGTTTTGTTTTTTAAATTAGTAGTAGTACATTGTATGAATATACCACAGTTTGTTCTTCCATTTTCCCCTTCATAGGCTCCCGGGCCATTAACAGTTTTTGGCACTTACGAGTGAAACTTCTATGAACATACTTGTATAGATCTTTTGTGGACCTATTTCATTTCTGTGTGAAAATACCTAGAATTGGAATTTCTGGGTCACAGGGTAGACAGTTTTTAAAAAGATTACAGGCATTGCCTTATATAGATAAACCATAATTTAGCCGTTCTCCTGTTAATGGACATTAAGAGTGTTACCATTTTTTTCTTTTGCAATAGTAGGTTTGTTATAGAAAACCTCTATCTGTATATATTTTTGTTTTCTTGAGAAAGTGAATCCACAGGTAAGTCTTACTAGCGCTGGAATGACTGAGAGTTGAAGTTCACGTTAAATTACAGCCTGCTGGGAAGTCGCTCTAAGGCCCGGCAACTCGAAATGCGCTGCTTGCATCAACAGTAGCAGCATCCCCTGGGAGCTTCTGAGAAGCTTCAGACTCGTAAGCCCCACTTCAGACCTGATGAATCAATCTGCATTTTAACCAGATTCTCAGGTGATTTCCTATGCACTCTCTAAATGAAATAAAATTAGCGGTAGGGGAGCTTTATTTTAGTTCAAAACAATTAGCTCTGTAGTAACTTCTCCTGGAAGGTGTGGGATTTCAAATGGTTGAAAGCAAAACAATGATCAATTTTTACAATGAATCAGGAAGCATAAAGCGGGCTTCCCTGGTGGCGCAGTGGTTGAGAGTCCGCCTGCCGATGCAGGGGACACAGGTTTGTGCCCCGGTCCGGGAAGATCCCACATGCCGCGGAGCGGCTGGGCCCGTGAGCCATGGCCGCTGAGCCTGCGCGTCCGGAGCCTGTGCTCCGCAACGGGAGAGGCCACAACAGTGAGAGGCCCGCGTCCTGCAAAAAAAAAAAAAAAAGAAGAAGCATAAAGCTGTAAGTTCTCAGGATAGGATAAGACCTCCAAGTTGATTTATCTTAGTAGCCTTCTAACCGTGTTCCTCATGAGGCCTTATTCCCAGAATGTCTTCTGGCCACTCTGAAGACTGAGGGCTGAGTTGACAGGGCTCTGGAATTAGTCACTGTACCTCCCTCCCTCACCATGGAGTCATTTTTAACAATTCTACTTATATACTGGGAATTCCAGCAATATCATCTTAGATATGTAACCTTTTAGTTTGAAGAATTAAAAACCTATAGAAGAGATGACAATTTTAATTTATACAATGGAATTTAAAAGTTATATAATAGTTTAATTTATGTAGATTAATACAAAGACCATCACATACCTTTCATGTACATTGACAAAATGTACATAATACTCTCTTTCTTACTTGCCATACACACACGCTCAGACATACACTTGTTTATGGGTATATTTTACTGTGTTTTTGTTGAACTACTTGAAAGTGAATGGCAGATAGATAACATGCCATTTTATCCCTAAATACTTTAGCACATTTCCTAAGAACTCTCATTTTCATAGAGTCCCATGATATTACTACTACGTCAAAGAAATTTCATATCAGTATTACCTATTCAAATTCAAATTTATCTCATTGTCCCAGTAATGTCTTTTGTACCTGTTTTTTTTTTAAAGGGAACTTTATTTTTTTAAATTAATTAATTAATTGATTTACATATGGCTGCGTTGGGTCTTTTGCTGCACGGGCTTTCTTTAGTTGCAGCGAGTGGGGGCTACTCTTCATTGCGGTGCGTGGGTGTCTCATTGTGGTGGATTCTCTTGTTGCAGAGCGTGGGCTCTAGGCATGTGGGCTTCAGTAGTTGTGGCACGAGGGC
Organism: Phocoena sinus; assembly: GCF_008692025.1. Classification (NCBI taxonomy): domain Eukaryota; kingdom Metazoa; phylum Chordata; class Mammalia; order Artiodactyla; family Phocoenidae; genus Phocoena; species Phocoena sinus. The sequence goes on from NC_045765.1 coordinate 39,347,339, forward strand.
TCAGTAGTTGTGGCTTGTGGGATCTTCCCAGACCAGGGCTCAAACCCGTGTCCTCTGCATTGGCAGGTGGATTCTTAACCACTGCGACACCAGGGAAGCCCTGTACCTGTGTTTTTTTTTTCTCTAGATCCAAGTAAGAATCAGAATTATCTTTATTCATTATCTATTGCTCTTTAACACATTGCCCTAAAACTTAGTGGCTTAGACCAAATTTTATTATCTCACAGTTTCTGTGGGTCAGGAAGTCTGGGCAAGACTTAACTGAATCTTCTGCTTCAGGGTCTCTTTCAGGCCACAATCAAGGTTATTAAGTGAGGCTCTAGTCATGTCTGGGAGGGCTAGTCCCCACTTTTCCTTTTCCCCCAAGTTTTTAAAAGGCTAATTTTGCGTGATTTTTTTCCATATGAATTTTAAAACCAAAATCAACTGTGTGGTTCCAGAAACAAACTTGTTGGTTTTAAGTTTAGGACCTTATTTGCATTTGTAAAAATAAGGTGGAAAACTGTCACCTGCATGATTCTTTTGCCTGTGGCTGTCCAGTTTTCTCCAACACCATTTATTGAAGGGACTGTCCTTTTCCCATTGTATAGTTGGCCCTTGAACAGCAAGGGTTTTTCAACTGCTTGGGTCTACATATATGTAGATCTTTTTCAATAAATATACAGTTGGCTATTTTTTTTAATTAATTAATTTATTTTTGCTTTGTTGGGTCTTCGTTTCTGTGCGAGGGCTTTCTCTAGTTGGGGCAAGTGGGGGCCACTCTTCATTGCAGTGCGCAGGCCTCTCACTGTCGCGGCCTCTCTTTTTGTGGAGCACAGGCTCCAGATGCACAGGCTCAGTAGTTGTGGCTCACGGGCCTAGTTGCTCCACGGTATGTGGGATCTTCCCAGACCAGGGCTTGAACCCATGTCCCCTGTACTAGCAGGCAGACTCCCAACCATTGCACCACCAGGGAAGCCCTACAGTTGGCTATTTTTAAATTGGATTTTTTTTGTTTCTTTTTTGCTGTTGAGTTGTATGAGTTGTTCATATATTTTGGATATTAACCCCTTAGCCAGAGAGATGGTTTGCAAATATTTTCTCTCATTCAGTAGGTTGCTTTTTCATTTTGTTGATAGTTTCCTTTGTGGCGCAGAAGCTTTTTAGTTCGATATAATCCCACTTTATTTGTTGTTATTGTTGCCTTTGCTTTTGGTGTAGGATCCAAAAAAATCTTCATCTAGACCAATTACAAGGAGCTTAACACCTATGTTTTCTTGTAGGAGTTTTATGGTTTCAGATTTTAAATTCAATCCTTTAATCCATTTTGACTTAATGTTTGTGTATGAGATAAGATAGTGGTTCAGTCTGATTCTTTTGCACGTGGCTGTCCAGTTTTTCCCATCACCATTTATTGAAGAGACTGTCCTTTTACCATTGTACAGTTGGCCCTTGAACAGCAAGGGTTTTTGAACTGCGTGGGTCCATGTATATGTGGAATTTTTTTCAATAAATATGCATTTGGCTCTCTGTATCCACAGGTTCTGCATCCATGGATCCAACCAACCAGCAAACTTAACATATGTTCTGTGGTTGGTTGAATCCAAGGATGTGGAATTCGTTGATATGGACTGCCAACTATGGGACCTGATCGTCCGTGGATTTTGGTATCCATGGCAGGTCCTGGAACCAATCCTCCATAGATACCAAGGGAGGGCTGTATATCCTTGGCTCCTTTGTTATAAATTATTTGACCACATGTGTGTGGATTTATTTATGGGCTCTCTATTCTGATGAGTCTTTCTTTTCATATGTAAATTAAAAGACCATTTGTCCTTTGCTAAAGCTACCTCATTTTTTTGTTTGGATGGTAATTAGTTCTATTTCACATTTAAAATTGTTTTTTGTCTTCAAAGACTCCAATTATGTGTTTTTTTGGTCTTTAGTTCTCTTCTGTGCCTAACATTTTCTCTCTAATTCATTTTACCCTATTTCATTTATCCTTACCTACCAAGTCATCTCATCCCCCACTCTACACACACACACACACACACACACACACACACACACACACACACACACACACACACACACACACACACATATATTGGCTTCCAGATTTGCCATCTGTGTTCTTGAGCAACTTCAGACCTCTTCCTTTCTATTTCCCGGTAGCCAGTGCTCTGATACACCAGGTCTCAGTTCGTTTTAAGAATGTGGCCACTCAGGGTAGGGTTCTCTTTCTACAGAAGCAGTTTTGTCTGTGTTCCCCCAGTGTTAGTATCCCACTGCACACTCTTCTTTTCCCCATGGTCTGTGTGTGACTCTGCTCTGACATGGCCTCCAACTTGGCACTGATGACTTCAAAATGTTTATTTCCCTAGATACACATAACTTGTAGTTGAAAGCATTATCTGTTTCTTAGTAAAAAACCATCGTTTTCATTTGTGTTCTGTTTGTTGGAATGGTTTTCAGAAGATGGGTGGAAAGATTCTGATTTCTGTAGTTGTCATAATTTCTTTAGGAAACCCAGAAATTAATATTTTATTTTCAATGAAGACTTTTAACTGCTAAAACATACAAAATAAGCTCGAAATTACTTATCTATTTTAGCAGCTCATGTTTGAGGGACCACTGAAGTATCTCAGTGTCTTATGTTTGAATACCAGTGAATATCAATTCCAAAATGCGTTACTTTTTTTTTTTTTAGTAATAATCTCATTTGTTCTTATTTCTCCCTGTAGCTTTTTCTGATAGTTCCTAAATTCAGACCTTTAGGGTTACATACAGTAGGTGAAAACTGTTTTCCAGCAAATGAATTTTACAGTGTTTGATGATTAAAAATCATGATCACAAGGGTTCTCTTTTTTCAGAATAGGTGATTTTAATTACTTCAACCTTCTTATTGCTGCTAGGTATAGAAACGTAGTTTAATACATGAGCATGTTATAGGAGTGAGCCTTTGTGCTTATCTCACTAGTTGTACTTAGACTGTTTTCTCCTGGAAGAGCGTTCTACATAACCTGTCTGTCTTACTTTAGAGATGCCTATTTTCATTACTGAACAAAATTTAAATGCATATTTTATAAAACCAAAGTCTGGTTTTTAGGACTCTCATTGTTTATGTGTATGATATAATTCCAAGTGAGCCCTGGAAAACCCACAAGTTTATGAGTTTGGAATCTGAATGGATGTACCTCTTTATCTTTAAAAATGCCCATTTTGAGTGTTTTACTAGAAGGTCCCAACTAAGAAAGTACAAGTAAATGTGAGAACAGTGCAGTAATAATGACTTACAATCAAATGAAGGCCAATAAACATGTTAGGTTTTAGTGTTTACTGTGGAGATCAATGGAGACTTAGAGATGAAATTTGTTTTAACTTTATCCAGCTTTCTTTCTTTGGCTTTTTATGGGTTTCTCAGTCACTTCGCTTGTCTGCTGTGTGAGTCCTAATTTGCTGATAAGGGCTGCTATAACCAATTTCAAAGCTGGAGCCAATAAAGTTACCATTACACACAAGGCTGTGTGTTACCATCGGGGCTAAATGGATCCTGTCTTCAGCAAAACCAATGGAGGAAAGACAAAGCCAAGGCATTAAAGGGAAGTGTCCTACAGGGCAAGTTACGAGTAGCTCTGCAGCAAGGGGAGACGTTTTTTGTTTTTGTTTTTTTAGTTTATTAATTTATTTATTTTTGCTGTGTTGGGTCTTCGTTTCTGTGTGAGGGCTTTCTCAAGCTGTAGCAAGCGGGGGCCACTCTTCATTGCGGTGCGTGGGCCTCTCACTGTCGCGGCCTCTCTTTTTGTGGAGCACAGGCTCCAGAAGTGCAGGCTCAGTAGTTGTGGCTCACAGGCCTAGTTGCTCCGCGGCATATGGGATCATCCCAGACCAGGGCTCGAACCCATGTCCCCTGCATCAGCAGGCAGATTCTCAAGCACTGTGCCACCAGGGAAGCCCGGGGAGACGTTTTTCTAATAAATCAATGACTCGGCTTTCTTGCATCATTTTCTGACTTCAAAGTAAAGGCTCTAAGAGCTTAATGAAAAGATAATTTGTAAGAAACATAAACACTAAAACCTGGCCAAAGCTAGTCTTTTAACCTGCTGACCCTAGAGCTACCGCGAAAGTTAAGAGCTCTTATGAGACACGGTCCCCTACTGCGTCCCTGCTGAAAGTTAATTCTCCTTGAAGGGCATCTAGTTTTTTCTGTATTTGCTCAGGAATTTGCATCTTGAGGTTCTAACATGCTGGTCTCCTCCCCCAACAGGCATATTATTGACTCTATTGCAGTTCCACTGTTCCAAGGCATCACTTTTCCACTGGGTCTACTTTCCACCCCCAGGGATTGCTAGTGCCATCACTGTGCTACTGCCCTTATGCCTTAACTGTTGGCTTAGACCTTCCTATAAAGACCTTCCCATAATGAATGACTGTTCTGCTGCTACTTGCACAGATTTTGCATATAACTGGCCATGATGTAGGGTGTGAAGATGCTTATCTCATAGTCTCTGCCCTCAGAGTTTAAACTTTAATAGGGAAGATGTGGCATAAACCAACAACTGTCTCCCAGTCACCATTCTTTCATTCCTTGTTTAGGAGTCCTGAGCTTTATCTGGGCTCGTGGATGCCTAATGGCAGGTTGAGGTTGGAGGTGAAGACAGGAGGGATATTGTACGCAGACACCATGGAGCTGCCATATGGCCCTGGACTGCTTACGCTGCTGTATGAGAGAGAACTGAACTCTCTTGATTAAGCTGCTGTTATATTTCATAGCAGCCACGCTGGCATCCTAAGCATGGAAATAAGAATTTGAGCAAAGGTTTCTCCCAAATATGAGAGATAGCAGGGAGCCGGGGACAGTTTTGGAGCTCGGCAGGTAACTTGGTTGAGTAAAGTGGGCTGGTATAAGACGAAAGGAAGGTGTGGGGACCAGGTGAATTGTAGAGCTGTGACCTGCCTGAAGTCATTAACATTTAGACCATATTCTAGCCCCAGAAGGGCCTGCAATCACGACTCGGCCCAGCCAGTTTGTCAACTCTTATAAACTAAGAGCTGCTTTAATATATTTTGTTGTTGTTAGCAGCCTGAAACCCTTTTTGAAAATCTCTTTTCTGACTAATTGGGCTCTGCTGTAAAACACAGTTTTAAAATGACTTATCTAGTCTAAGCCCCTTATTTAACAGATGGGGAAACTTAGGGTGAGAGAGATTTTCTGTGAAACCAGAAGTATGTCGTTGCACCTCTCCGGGCCTTGCTTTCCTCATATTTAAAACAAGCTTGAGCTAATTAATCTCTGAAGTCTCTTGTGGTAAGGAATGAAGGAAGCACAGACCACAGGAAACTAATATCTACTAATCAATTTCTCTGTGCTAGTGTGAAAAAAGAGGCTTAGCGTTGCGTTTGTATCAAGTAGGACAGACACATTTAATTTCCGATATTTCAGCAATTACAAGGTAAGATATTTTAGAAGAAGACTGAATTTAACGTGCCTGAATTCACTTTTCCTAGTAATAGAAAATGGCAGGTAATTTTACGTACCCTCATTTTATTTAATTAGCTCAACTCTGCTGGGAAGTAGCCAGAGTAGTCATTCCTACTAACAGCTAAAGAAGCTGATGGTAACTGCTTTGCACACAGTAACAACGAGCAAATGACAGAGCCAAGACTGAAATCCAGGTCTACTGCTTTTTATGACAACTCTTCTTAAATTAAAAGACATGAAAATGTGTATGAATTCACCTGACACCTTATAAATATTTATAGATCTGCCCAAAATTATTGCAGAGTGTTTTGTTTTCATTATTAATAGCATATGCACATAGTACCTGTCTGTACCCAAAGGCAAAGGGTATTTGTTTTTCTTAGTCTTAAAGATCTATTTTTAATTTCATTTCATTTTGTTTTTATTTTTTAACATCTTTATTGTAGTATAATTGCTTTACAGTGGTGAGTTCGTTTCTGCTTTATAACAAAGTGAATCAGCTATATATATACAGCTATACATATACATATATCCCCATATCTCTTCTCTCTTGAATCTCCCTCCCTCCCACCCTCCCTATCCCACCCCTCTAGGTGATCACAAAGCACCGAGCTGATCTCCCTGTGCTATGCGGCTGCTTCCCACTAGCTATCTATTTTACATTTGGTAGTGTATATATGTCCATGCCTCTCTCTCACTTTGTCCCAGCTTACTCTTCACCCTCCCCGTATCCTCAAGTCCATTCCCTAGTAGGTCTGCATCTTTATCCCGTCTTGCCCCTAGGTTCTTCATGACCATTTTCTTCTTCTTTTTTTTTTTAGATTCCATATACATGTGTTAGCGTATGGTATTTGTTTTTCTCTTTCTGACTTACTTCACTCTGTATGACAGTCTCTAGGTCCATCCACCTCACTACAAATAACTCAGTTTCGTTCCTTTTTATGGCTGACTAATATTCCATTGTATATATGTGCCACATCTTCTTTATCCATTCATCTGTTGATGGACAATTAGGTTGCTTCCGTGTCCTGGCTATTGTAAATAGAGCTGCAAAGAACATTGTGGTACATGACTCTTTCTGAATTATGGTTTTCTCAGGGTATATGCCCAGTAGTGGGATTGCTGGGTCACATGGTAGTTCTAGTTTTAGTTTTTTGCGGAAACTCCATACTGTTCTCCATAGTGGCTGTATCAATTTACATTCCCACTGACAGTGCAAGAGGGTTCCCTTTACTCCACACCCTCTCCAGCATTTATTATTTATAGATTTTTTGATCATGGCCATTCCGACTGGTGTAAGATGATATCTCATTGTAGTTTTGATTTGCATTTCTCTAATGATTAATGATGTTGAGCATTCTTGCTTGTGTCTGTTGGCAATCTGTATATCTTCTTTGGAGAAATGTCTGTTTAGGTCTTCTGCCCATTTTTGGATTGGGTTGTTTGTTTTTTTGATATTGAGCTGCTTGTAAATTTTGGAGATTAATCCTTTGTCAGTTGCTTCATTTGCAAATATTTTCTCCCATTCTGAGGGTTGTCTTTTGGTCTTGTTTATGGTTTCCTTTGCTGTGCAAAAGCTTTGAAGTTTCATTAGGTCCCATTTGTTTATTTTTGTTTTTATTTCCATTTCTCTAGGAGGAGGGTCAAAAAGGATCTTGCTGTGATTGATGTCATACAGTGTTCTGCCTATGTTTTCCTCTAAGAGTTTCATGGTGTCTGGCCTTACATTTAGGTATTTAATCCATTTTGAGTTTATTTTTGTGTATGGTGTTAGGGAGTGTTCTAATTTCATTCTTGTACATGTAGCTGTCCAGCTGAAGAGGCTGTATTTTCTCCACTGTATATTCTTGCCTCTTTTATCAAAGATAAGGTGACGATATGTGCATGGGTTTATCTCTGGGCTTTGTATCCTGTTCCATTGATCTATATTTCTGTTTTTGTGCCAGTACCATACTGTCTTGGTTACTGTAGGTTTGTACTATAGTCTGAAGTCAGGGAGCCTGATTCCTCCAGTTCTGTTTTTCTTTCTCAACCTTGCTTTGGCTATTCGGGGTCTTTTGTGTTTACATACAAATTGTGAAATTTTTTGTTCTAGTTCTGTGAAAAATGCCCTTGGTAGTTTGGTAGGGATTGCATTGAATTTGTAGATTGCTTTGGGTAGTAGAGTCATTTTCACAATGGTGATTCTTCCAATCCAAGAACATGGTATATCTCTCCATCTATTTGTATCATCTTTAATTTCTTTCATCAGTGTCTTATAATTTTCTGCATACAAGTCTTTTGTCTCCTTAGGTAGGTTTATTACTCGATATTATATTATTTTTGTTGCAGTGGTAAGGGGAGTGTTTTCTTAGTTTCACTTTTAGATTTTTCATCATAAGTGTATAGGAATGCAAGAGATTTCTGTGCATTAATTTTGTTTCCTGCTACTTTACCAAATTCGTTGGTTAGCTCTAGTAGTTTTCTGGTGGCATTTTTAGGATTCTCTGTGTATAGTATCATGTCATCTGAAAACAGTGACAGCTTAATTCTTCTTTGCCAATTTGGATTCCTTTTATTTCTTTTTCTTCTCTGATTGCTGTGGCTAAAACTTCCAAAACTATGTTGAATAATAGTGGTGAGAGTGGGCAACCTTGTCTTGTTCCTGATCTTAGTGGAAATGCTTTCAGTTTTTCACCATTGAGGATGATGTTGGCTTTGGGTTTGTCATATATGGCCTTTATTATTATGTTGAGGAAAGTTCCCTCTATGCCTACTTTCTGGAAGGTTTTTATCATAAATGGGTGTTGAATTTTGTCAAAAGCTTTCTCTGCATCTATTGAGATGATCATATGGTTTTTCTCCTTCAACGTGTTAATATGGTGTATCACATTGATTGATTTGTGTATATGGAAGAATCCTTGCATTCCTGGGATAAGCCCCACTTGATCAAAGTGTATGATCCTTTTAATGTGTTGTTGGATTCTGTTTGCTTGTATTTTGTTGAGGATTTCTGCATTTAGGTTCATCAGTGATATTGGCCTGTAGTTTACTTTCTTTGTGACATCTTTTTCTGGTTTTGGCATCAGAGTGATGGTGGCCTCATAGAATGAGTTTGGGAGCATTCCTCCTTCTGCTATATTTTGGAAGAGTTTGAGAAGGGTAGGTATTAGCTCTACTCTAAATGTTTGGTAGAATTTGCCTGTGAAGCCATCTGGTCCTGGGCTTTTGTTTGTTGGAAGATTTTTAATCAGAGTTTCAATTTCAGTTGTTGTGATTGGTCTGTTCCTACTTTCTGTTTCTTCCTGGTTCAGTCTCAGAAGGTTGTGCATTTCTAAGAATTTGTCTATTTCTTCCAGGTGGTCCATTTTATTGGTATATAGTTGCTTGTAGTAATCTCTCATGATCCTTTGTATTTCTGCAGTGTCAGTTGTTACTTCTCCTTTTTCATTTCTAATTCTATTGATTTGGATCTTCTCCCTTTTTTCCTTGGTAAGTCTGGCTAATGGTTGATCAATTTTATCTTCTCAAGGAACCAGCTTTAAGTTTTATTGATCTTTGCTATCATTTCCTTCATTTCTTTTTCATTTATTTCTGATCTGATCTTTATGATTTCTTTCCTTCTGCTAACTTTGGGGTTTTTTGTTCTTCTTTCTCTAATTGCTTTAGGTGTAAGGTTAGGTTGTTTGAGATGTTTCTTGTTTCTTGACATAGGATTGTATTGCTGTAAACTTCTCTCTTAGAACTGCTTTTGCTGCATCCCATAGGTTTTGGGTTGTCGTGTTTTCACTGTCATTTGTTTCTAGGTATTTTTTGATTTCCTCTTTGATTTCTTCAGTGACCTCTTGGTTATTAAGTAGTGTGTTGTTTAGCCTCCGTGTGTTTGTATTTCTTACAGATTTTTTCCTGTAATTGATATCTAGTCTGATAGCATTGTGGTTGGAAAAGATACTTGATACGATTTCAATTTTCGTAAATTTACCAAGGCTTAATTTGTGACCCAAGATATGATCTGTCCTGGAGAATGTTCCATGGCACTTGAGAAGAATGTGTATTCTGTTGTTTTTGGATAGAATGTCCTATAAATATCAATTAAGTCCATCTTGTTTAATGTATCATTTAAATCTTGTGTTTCCTTATTTATTTTCATTTTGGATGATCTGTCCATTGGTGAAAGTGGGGTGTTAAAGTCCCCTACTATGATTGTGTTACTGTCGATTTCCCCTTTTATGGCTGTTAGCATTTGCCTTATGTATTGAGGTGCTCCTATGTTGGGTGCATAAGTATTTACAATTGTTATATCTTCTTGGATTGATCCCTTGATCATTATGTAGTGTCTTTCTTTGTTTCTTGTAATAGTCTTTGTTTTAAAGTCTATTTTGTCTGATATGAGAATTGCTACTCCAGCTTTCTTTTGATTTTCATTTGCATGGAATATCTTTTTCCACCCCCTCACTTTCTGTATGTGTGTGTCCCTAGGTCTGAAGTGGGTCTCTTTTAGACAGCATATATACAGGTCTTGTTTTTGAATCCATTCAGCCTATCTATGTCTTTTGGTTGGTGCATTTAATCCATTTACATTTAAGGTAATTATCGATATGTGTGTTCCTATTACCATTTTCTTAACTGTTTTGGGTTTATTATTGTAGGTCTTTTCCTCCTCTTGTGTTTCCTGCCTAGAGAAGTTCCTTTAGTATTTGTTGTAAAGCTGGTTTGGTGGTGCTGAATTCTCTTAGCCTGCTTGTCTGTAAAGATTTTAATTTCTCCATCAAATCTGAATGAGATCCTTGGTGGGTAGAGTAATATTGGTTGTAGGTTTTTCTCCTTCATCCCTTTAAATATGTCCTGCCACTCCTTTATGGCTTGCAGAGTTTCTGCTGAAAGATCAGCTGTTAACCTTATGGGGATTCCCTTATGTGTTATTTTACCCTTGCTGCTTTTAATATTTGTTCTTTGTATTTAATTTTTGGTAGTTTGATTAATATGTGTCTTGGCATGTTTCTCCTTGGATTTATCCTGTATGGGACTCCCTGTGCTTCCTGGATGTGATTAACTATCTCCTTTCCCATATTAGGGAAGTTTTCAACTATAATCTCTTCAAATATTTTCTCAGTCCCTTTCTTTTTCTCTTCTTCTGGGACCCCTCTAATTCGAATGTTGGTGCGTTTAATGTTTTCCCATAGGTCTCTGAGACTGTCCTCAATTCTTTTCATTCTTTTTTCTTTATTATAACTGCTCTGCTGTAGTTATTTCCACTATTTTACCTTCCAGGTTACTTATCCATTCTTCTGCCTCAGTTATTCTGCTATTGAACCCTTCTAGAGAATTTTTAATTTCATTTATTGCATTGTTCATCACTGTTTGCTCTTTAGTTCTTCTAGGTCCTTGTTAAACGTTTATTGTATTTTGTCCATTCTGCTTCCAGGATTTTGGATCATCTTTACTATCATTATTCTGAATTCTTTTTCAGGTCGACTGCCTATTTCCTCTTCATTTGTTAGGTCTGGTGGGTTTTTATCTTGCTCCTTCATCTGCTGTGTGTTTCTCTGTCTTCTCATTTTGCTTAACTTACTGTGTTTGGGGTCTCCTTTTTGCAGGCTGCAGGTTCATAGTTCCCATTGTTTTTGGTGTTTGTCCCCAGTGGCTAAGGTTGGTTCAGTGGGTTGTGTAGGCTTCCTGGTGGAGGGGACTAGTGCCTATGCTCTGGGGGATGAGGGCTGATCTTGTCTTTCTGGTGGGCAGGTCCATGTCTGGTGATTTGTTTTGGGGTGTCTGTGGCCTTATTATGATTTTAGGCAGCCTCTGTGCTAATGGATGGTCTTGTGTTCCTGTCTTGCTAGCTGTTTGGCATAGGGTGTCTAGCACTGTAGCTTGCTGGTCATTGAGTGGAGCTGGGTCTTGGTGTTGAGATGGAGATCTCTGGGAGATTTTTGCCATTTGATATTACGTGGAGCTGGGAGGTCTCTTGTGGACCAGTGTCCTGAACTTGGCTGTCCCACCCCAGTGGCACAGCCCTGATGCCTGGCTGGAGCACCAAAATCCTGTCCTCCAAACAGCTCAGAATAAAAGGGCAAAAAAAAAAAAAAGGAAGAAAGAAGAAGGTAAAATAAAGTTATTAAAATGAAAAACAAAAAATGATTATTAAGAAAAAAACTATTTTAAGTAATAAAAAAACAAAAAAACCCAGACAGAAGCCTAGGACAAATGGTAAAAGCAAAGCTATATCAACAACATCACACACAGAAGCATACACGTACACACTGACAAAAAGAGAAAAACAGCAAAATATATATATATCGTTGTTCTCAAAGTCCACCTCCTCAATTTGGGATGATTCGTTGTCTATTCATGTATTCCACAGATGCAGGGTACATCAAGTTGATTGAGGGGCTTTAATCCGCTGCTCCTGAGGCTGCTGGGAGAGTTTTCCTTTTCTCTTCTTTGTTCTCACAGCTCCCGGGGTTCAGCTTTGGATTTGGCTCCGCCTCTGCGTGTAAGTCGCCTGCGGGCATCTGTTCTTCGCTCAGACAGGACGGGGTTAAAGGAGCCGCTGATTCGGGGGCTCTGGCTCACTCAGGCCGGGGGGAGGGAGGGGTACGGATGCGGGGTGAGCCTGCGGCTGCAGAGGCCGGCATGACGTTGCAGCAGCCTGAGGCCCGCCGTGTGTCCTCCTGGGGAAGTTGACCCTGGATCCCAGGAACCTGGCAGTAGCGGGCTGCACCGGCTCCCTGGAAGGCAGGTGTGGATGGTGACCTGTGCTCACAGACAGGCTTCTTGGTGGCGGCAACAGCGACCTTAGCATCTCATGCCCGTCTCTGGGGTCCGCGCTGATATTCGCGGCTCACACCCTTCTCTGGAGCTCCTTTAAGTGGCACTCTTAATCTCTTCTCCTCCCATACCAGGACACAAAGAGGCAAGAAAAAGTCTCTTGCCTCTTCGGCAGCTCCATACTTTTTCCCGGACTCCCTCCCGGCTAGCCGTGGCGCACTAACCCCTTCAGGCTGTGTTCACGCCGCCAACCCCAGTCCTCTCCCTGCGCTCCGACCGAAGCCCGAGCCTCAGCTCCCAGCCCCGCCCACCCCGGTGGGTGAGCAGAGAAGCCTCGGTGCCAATCCTCTGTGCGGGAATCTCTCCACTTTGCCCTCCGCACCGCTGTTGCTGTGCTCTCCTCCGCAGCTCTGAAGCTTCCCCCCTCTGCCACCCGCAGCCCGCGAAGGGGCTTCCTAGTGTGTGGAAACCTTTTCTCCTTCATAGCTCCCTCCCACTGGTGCAGGTCCCGTCCCTATTCTTTTGTCTCCGTTTTTCCTTTTTTCTTTTGCCCTACCCAGGTACGTGGGGAGTTTCTTGCCTTTTGGGAGGTCTGAGGTCTTCTGCCAGCGTTCAGTAGGTGTTCTGTAGGAGTTGTTCCGCATGTAGATGTATTTCTGATGTATTTGTGGGGAGGAAGGTGATCTCCATGTCTTAGTCTTCCAACATCTTGAAACTCCTCCAAGCCGAAGGGTATTAGAAGGTGATACGGTTGTTCTGCCTGAGCGTGAGATACTTGGCTTCTGAAAGGAGCTTCAAGAGGCACTTGTTAGATGTTATGTTGTGCAAAGAATTAGTTAATTAGAGAAAATAATTTTTAAGGAGAGTTTGGTAGAAGGTAGTTAAATCCTGTACTTTGTGCAGGATTCAGATTTATACTATCCACTCTTTTCTGTTGTCTTCATAACTCTGATATATTGGGGATTACCAGAAAAATTAATCTGTGACCATTTCATATGTCTCCTTTTAAAAAGAAAGGCCATTAAATCTTAAACTATATTAAGCATTAAATTTTTATGGTCAAATTGAGGTTCTGCACAAATACAGTTAATTAAATTTGTAGATGATCTACTGTCTGCATTTATAGGGAAGCCCTTGATTGAAAATGAGCTATAAAACACACGTTGAGTGAGTACGACGCAGCCTCCACCTGCCAGGTGGCCATTTCTGGAACAAATGGTCTTCATGTCCTGTTTCATTGCGTAAGTGCGTGTTGGTGGCTGAATGAGTCCAGTGTGAAATTTGCTGGCGCTTTTTCCTCTGTGTGACCTCTGATTGTCGCCACCCTCCAACAGGGTTCTGTCCCCTCCTCTCATCTCCTCTTTCCAAACTCACCCCTAACGTGATTGCCCATCTGATGTCGAATGGACCGTTCAATCAACATGTTTGAAACAAAACTTTTGATCTTTAGCACTACACATTTCTTCTTTTCCAATCTTCCACATCTCAGTAAGTGGTGGGACAACCCACCGTGGTGCTCCAGCCAAAAAATCTGGGAGTCACCCTTAATTCTTTCTTCACTTACCTCCAGTTGAATCCATCAACAAGTTGTATTCCCATCACTCAATGGTGTTTCTTCCACTGAGGCTCTTCTCCCCATTACACTCGTTCAGGGGGCTCCCCAAGCACAGAAGTCATCTTCATGCATGAAAAAGGTATTCCCTTGGTGTGGACGCATTGTCAAAAGGCTCCTATTTCCAATTTGAATCAACTGCTCTCCAAGCTGGGTCACAGCTGTATTTTAACCCCACTGTGTCCCCTGGGTTTGGCATATTTGTAGTAGAGTCTGGGCAGCAGCACACTGCAGCCTGCTGGTCCAAGCCACCACTCCCTCTCACCTGGTCTCCTCTCGTCCTCTCCCAATTCCCCAGGCTTCTCCGTGTCCAGTCTTGTTCCTCTACAATCTTTTGCACACATCATGGTGAAATCGATCTTTAAAAAATATATATCAGGTCATTTGGCTTTTCTGATTAAAGTCTGTCTTTGCTTCCCTATTGTGTGCAGCATAAAACCCAGAATGATTAAAGGCCCTCCATGACCTGGCCCCTGACAACTGCTTTTTCCACCCTCACTCTTATTGGACACAGTGGCGTCCTTCCTAATCTTGAACATGTCAGGCTGTTCCTGCCTGGGGGCATGCATATATATATATATATATATATATATATATATATATATATATATTTATAGTGTAATGCATTTCTTTTGCTAGAGTTTTTTTTTTAATTTTATTGAAGTATAGTTGACTTACAATGTTGTGTTAATTTCAGGAAAGTGATTCAGTTATACATATATGTACCTATTCTTTTTCATATTCTTTTCCATTATGGTTTATCACAGGATATTGAATACAGTTGCTTGTGCTGTACAGTAGGACCTTGCTGTTTATCCATTCTACATATAATAGTTTGTACCTGCTAATCCCAACCTCCCAACTTTTGTACATCTTTAGCTGATTGATGCCTTCTCCTCATCCTAGTTTCAGTTTAAATCTCACCTCTTAATGGGGGTTTTTCATGCCCCAGTTGTCTAAATTTGGTACACCAAATGCCCCACCCCCATCTCTCTCCTTGTTACACCATCACCCAGTTTTATTTTTCTCCATAGCCTTTAACACCATCTGAAATTAGTTTGCTTATTGTCTGCTTCTCCCACATTATAAACTCCTTGAGGGTGAAGAAGTTGTCTGAATTCTTCATTGTTATACCCTCAATACCTGAACGGGTGCTTGACACACAGTTGGCACTCAATAAATACTGATTGAATGACAGTGGGGTGGAGTCAGAATGTTCAGTTAAGGACCAGCGGAGAGGATAATGATACGCAGCATGCATATTTGGGAAAGCTGTTTAAAAATACATATTCATAAAGCAAACTTGAAAATAAGCCCATCTCCCCACTCCCGCTTCATCTTTTACCTGTGGTCTTCCATTTGTTTTAGTGGAGAAAGTTGAGTGGGGCTTGTTTGTATGTGTGCTGAGTCCTTCGTTTTCAGGGGACTCTGACTGTTAATAATTCTCCTCCTAAGCAGAGAGTAAGACCTTGGTACTGGGAGAACTTTCTGCCTAAGGACTCCTCCTGGCTCCAGGGTTGGGCTTCTCGCTGTCATTTGCTTTCCCAGCACAGTAGAACCAAAGCAGCATTGTTTAACCTTTTGGAAGGTGTGTATGAAATTTACATTAGTGGGGTTTTGCTCTTGGGTTGCAAACCATTTTTCCCGTGAATATCAATGTGGCTGTTTGCTCTGAGAAATTATCTTCTGTCTTTTGAGAGGAGCTGAGGAATGCATTAAAATGTACAGAGGAGAGGAGAGACAGCCCTGCTTCCTCTGGGATTGCTGGGGAGAAAGAGTGGGGAGCAAGGTGACCTTTGCACCCAGGAAGAGTGCCATGGAAATAGTCCTTTTCCCACCCCCAGGGTGATTTTGAATAAATATTTTGGTTTATTTATTTAAAAGTATATGAGTGCCTATCACAGAACCTTGCAAAGAGTAGGCGCTTAAAAAATATCTGCCCTAATCAGCTGTTTGATATTTAAGAATATTTACTAAACAGAAAACTCATTCAGTAATTAAGAAGAAATATGAGCATGCCATAAGGGCTTTTTAGAAATTTCTCTTGGAATAGACACCAATGACCAGAAATGCGACTTAAAAAAAAATTAATAGACTTTATCTCTTAGAGCAGTTTTACGTTTACAGCAAACTGAGCTGAAAGCACAGAGTTCTCATTTGCCCTCTTCCCCCACCTCTCCTCAGTTTTCTCTGTGAGTACATGTTGCATTAGTGGGTTCATTTATTTTACAATTGAAGAACCTATATATATATATATATATTTTTTTTTTTTTTTTTTTTTTGCGGTATGCGGGCCTCTCACTGTTGTGGCCTCTCCTGTTGTGGAGCACAGGCTCTGGATGCGCAGGCTCAGCGGCCGTGGCTCACGGGCCCAGCCGCTCCGCGGCATGTGGGATCTTCCCGGACTGGGGCATGAACCCGTGTCCCCTGCATCGGTAGGCGGACTCTCAACCACTGCGCCACCAGGGAAGCCGGAAGAACCAATATTGATACACTATTATTAACTAAAGTCCATAGTTCCTATTAGAGTTCACTCTTGGTGGTATGTGTTCTATGGGTTTTGACAAATATGTAATAACATGTATCCACTTTTACAGAATCATTCAGAATAGTTTCACTGCCCTAAAAGTCCTCTGTGCCTCAGCTCTTCATCCCTCCGCATCTCTCCTACTGAACCTCTGGCAACTGCTGATTTTGGTTTTTTTTGCCTTTAAAAAAATTATGGTAAAATACACATAACATAGAACTTATGTTAATCATTTTTAAGTGTACAATTTAGTTGCATTAACTACATTCAACCACTAATATTTTTACTATCTCTTTACTTTTGCACTTTCCAGAATGTCTTGTAGTCGGAATCCTATAATATGTTGCCTTTTCAGACTGGCTTCTTTCACTAACCAACATGCGTTTAAAGAGGCCATGGTTTTAGTAACTTTATCTGAGGTAGTATACACGCTGAAGACCTTAATCATCATAATTTCATTCCTGGACACAGTTCCAAGGGGCATGCAGTCTGGAGTGAGGCTGGCATTGAGAGGGGATTCTCAAGAAACCTGGAAACTTAGATTTCAGTATCAGTCATTTAGCTAAATGACTTAGAGCAGAAATAGAGTAGCTAGCTATTATTTACATGCACAGATTCCTGGTAACTAGTGATTCTGTCCTTTTAAATTTCATACCATTATTGTTTCTGTTTATTTAGATGTTAAACTGTGTGTCATCTTTTGTATTTTAAAATGTGTCTCTCTCTTTGCAAGAAGGATTCAAAGTGGCTTTGCTTTTTCTAATGAGATAGAGAAAGAAAACTCAAATGATAAAAGTCTTAGCATCAAAGTCATGCCATAGTAGTTAACCTTTTCGGTGAGGCGCAATTTTTGTTAGTGTCAGTAACATCACAGATTCCCCACAGACTTAAAATAAAACGAGAAACTGAAATGTTCCTTCATCATACCGTAATAGGTACAGGGAGTATGCGGTAGGATAAAAGGAGAAATAGGACGAGTTGGAGAAAACGCTGAAGGTGACTTGGAGTTGCCAGTACCCACCTAGTGATGGTAATGAAGCAGGTACACAGGTGGTACACAAACAGGACAAATGAAAAGAGCCACACCTCCTGTGTGCCTGGTGCTGTGGTGGATGCTGGAAGTACAGTGATGAACAGAATACAGCCTCTGCCCTAATGAGCTGACATTCCGGTGGGGAGTTCTATAGTAAATAAGAAAATGAAGCCAGGTTTAAACTTGGGAGAGCCAGGGGAGAAATGCTATGAAGAGAATCATAGTGAACGTTCAAGAGTGGTCCTGTGGGTGTCTACCTGAGATAAAGTGGTCAGGGCAGGCCTCTCAGGGGTGGTGACATTTGAGTAGAGAGTTCTTAGTAATGAGGGTACCAGCTACATGTAGATTTGGTGGGAGGTTATTCCAGGCAGAGGAGACGTCAGGTACAAGTGTCTTAGGGCTGGAATTAGGTTGGCATATTGAAGGAACACAAGAAGACGAGCCTGGTTAGAGTAAACTACTGAAAGGGATAAAAATTGAGTTTGGACTGACAAAGGATTAATCTCCAAAATTTACAAGCAGCTCATGCAGCTCAATATCAAAAAAACAAACAACCCAATCCAAAAATGGGCAGAAGACCTAAACAGACATTTCTCCAAAGAAGATATACAGATTGGCAACAAACACATGAAAGAATGCTCAACCTCATTAATCATAAGAGAGATGCAAATCAAAACTACAATGAGATATCATCTCACACCAGTCAGAATGGCCATCATCAAAAAATCTACAAACAATAAATGCTGGAGAGGGTGTGGAGAAAAGGGAACCCTCTTGCACTGTCAGTGGGAATGTAAATTGATACAGCCACTATGGAGAACAGTATGGAGGCTCTTTAAAAAACTAAAAATAGAACTACCATACCATCCAGCAATCCCACTCCTGGGCATATACCCTGAGAAAACCATAATTCAAAAAGAGTCATGTACCACAATGTGCATTGCAGCTCTATTTACAATAGCCAGGACATGGAAGCAACCTAAGTGTCCATCTACAGATGAATGGATAAAGAAGATATGACACATATATACAATGGAATATTACTCAGCCATAAAAAGAAACGAAATTGAGTTATTTCTAGTGAGGTGGATGGACCTAGAGACTGTCAAACAGAGTGAAGTAAGTCAGAAAGAGAAAAACAAATACCGTATGCTAACACATATATATGGAATCTAAAAAAAAAAAAAGAAAGAAAATGGTCATGAAGAACCTAGGGACAAGATGGGAATAAAGATGCAGACCTACTAGAGAATGGACTTAAGGATACGGGAAGGGGGAAGGGTAAGCTGGGACAAAGTGAAAGAGTGGCATGGACATATATAGGCTACCAAATGTAAAATAGATAGCTAGTGGGAAGCAGCCGCATAGCACAGGGAGATCAGCTTGGTGCTCTGTGGCCACCTAGAGGGGTGGGATAGGGAGGGTGGGAGGGAGGGAGACACAACAGGGAGAAAGTATGGGGATATATGTATAATTGATTCACTTTGTTATAAAGCAGAAACTAACACACCATTGTAAAGCAATTATATTCCAATAAAGATGTTAAAAAAAGAGAAAGGGGAAAAATCACTAGCTAGCAAGCGTAATATCAGGGCCAGTGACTTAAGTTAAATGAAGGTGGTTGTGTCCTGTGTTGAACAGTGTCTCCCCTCAAATTCATGTCTGCTCAGAATTTCAGAATGGGAACTCATTTGGAAATAGGGTTTTTTCAGATATAATTATTTAGACAAAGATGGACCGTACTGGATTAGGGTGAGCCATAGATCCGATAACTGGTATCTTTATGAGAAGAGGAAAGGACACACAGATGCACAGGGAGGAAGGTCAAAAAAAAAAAGAAATTGTGTTTGGAGGGGCAGACAGGAGCCAGATCATGGAAAGGCTGGTAGGCCAAGCAGGGAGAGCAGCTTCGATTTTATTCTAACGTGTTAGGAAGCCATCTGGAGGGTTTGTGCAGGGTAATGATATGATCAGACTTATATTTTTAGAAAGATGATTCTGGCATCTGTACTAGAAATTGACTGGAGGGAAGGAGGCAAGAATAGAATAAGGAGACTGTTTTTCTGTTTTGTTTTCTTTTAATTTTTATTGGGGTGTAGTTGATCCACATGCTGTGTCAGTCTCAGGTGTACAGCAAAACGAATCAGCCACACACATACATATATTCACTCTTTTTTTTCAGATTCTCCTCCCATACAGGCCATTATAGAGCATTGAGTAGAGTTCCCTGTGCTGTACAGTAGGTTCTTATTAGTTATCTGTTTTATATATAGTAGCATGTATATGTCAATCCCAATCTCCCAGTTTATCCCTCCCCCCCTTATCCCCTGGTAACCATAAGTTTGTTTTCTACATCTGTGACTCTATCTCTGTTATGTAGATAAGTGCATTCGTACCCTTTTTTTAGATTCCACATATAAGGGATATCGTATGATATTTGTCTTTCTCTGATTTACTTCACTCAGTATGACAATCTTTAGGTCCAACCATGTTGCTGCAAATGGCATTATTTTGTTCTTTTTATGGCTGAGTAATATTCCATTGTATATATGTACCACAACTTCTTTATCCATTCCTCTGTTGATGGACATTTAGGTTGCTTCCATGTCCTGGCTATTGGAAATAGTGCTTTAATGAACATTGGGTGCATGTATCTTTTTGAATTACGTTTTTCTCCAAGTATATGCCTAGGAGTGGGATTGCTGGGTCATATGGTAGTTCTATTTTTAGTTTTTTGTGGAACCTCCATACAGTTCTCCATAGTGACTGTACCAATTTACATTCCCATAAACAGTGTAGGAGGGTTCCCTTTTCTCCACACCCTCTTCAGCATTTGTAGATTTTTTGATGATGGCCACTCTGACTGGTGTGAGGTGATACCTCATTGTAGTTTTGATTTGCATTTCTCTAATAATTAGTGATGTTGAGCATCTTTTCATGTGCTTTTTGGCCATCTGTATGTCTTCTTTGGAGAATTGTCTATTTAGATCTTCTCATTTTTTGATTGGGTTGTATGTTTCTTTATTTTTTTATTGATATTGAGCTGCATGAGCTGTTTGTATATTTTGGAGATTAATCCCGTGTTGGTTGCTTCATTTGCAAATATTTTCTCCCATTCTGAGGGTTGTCTTTTTGTTTTGTTTATGGTTTCCTTGGCTGTGCAAAAGCTTTTAAGTTTCATTAGGTCCCATCTGTTTATTTTTGTTTTTATTTCTATTACTCTAGGAGGTGGATCAAAAAAGATCTTGCTGTGTCAAAGAGTGTTCTCCCTATATTTTTCTCTAATAATTTTATAGTATGTGGCCTTACATTTAGGTCTTTAATCCGTTTTGAGTTTATTTTTGTGTATGGTGTTAGGGAGTGTTCAAATTTCATTCTTTTACATGTAGCTGTCCAGTTTTCCCAACACCATTTATTGAAGAGGCTGTCTTTTCTTCATTGTATATTCTTGCCTCCTTTGTCACAGGTTAGTTGACCATAGGTGCGTGGGTTTATCTCTGGACTTTCTATCCTGTTCCATTGATCTATATTTCTGTTTTTGTGCCTGTACTATACTGTTATGATTACTGTAGCTTTGTAGTATACTCTGAAGTCAGGGAGCCTGATTCCTCCACTCCATTTTTTTTTTTCCCCTCTAGATTGCTTTGGCTATTTGGGGTCTTTTCTGTTCCAGACAATGTGTAAATTTTTTTGTTCTAGGTCTGTGAGAAATGCCATTTGTAATTTGATAGGGTTTGCATTTAATCAGTAGATTGCTTTGGGTAGTATAGTCATTTTCACAATATTGATTCTTCCAATCCAGGAACATGGTATATCTCTCCATCTGTTTGTGTCATCTTTTATTTCTTTCAACAGTATCTTATAGTTTTCTGAGTACAGGTCTTTTGCCTCCTTAGGTAGGTTTATTCCTAGGTATTATTTTATTCTTTTTGTTGCAGTGGTGAATGGGATTGTTTCCTTAATTTCTTTCTGGTCTTTCATTGTTAGTGTTTAGGAATGTAAGAGATTTTTGTGTATTAATTTTGTATCCAACTTTACCAAATTCATTGATTAGCTCTAGTAGTTTTCTGGTAGCATCTTTAGGATTTTTGATGTATAGTATCATGTCATCTGCAAACAGTGACATTTTTACTTCTTTTCCAATTTGTATTCCTTTTATTTCTTTTTCTTCTCTGCTTGCCATGGTTAGGACTTCCAAAACTATGTTGAATAATAGTGGTGAGAGTGGAATCCTTGTCTTGTTCCTGATCTTAGAGGAAATGCTTTCAGTTTTTCACCATTGAGAATGATGTTTGCTGTGGGTTTGTCACATATGGCCTTTATTGTGTTGAGGTAGGTTCTCTCTATGCCCACTTTCTAGAGAGTTTTTATCATAAATGGGTGTTGAATTTTGTCAAAAGTTTTTCTGCATCTATTGACTTGATCATATGGTTTACTCTTCAGTTTGTTAATATGGTGTATCACACTGATTGATTTGCATATACTGAAGAATCTTTGCATCCCTGAGATAAATCCCACTTGATCATGATGTATGATCCTTTTAATATGTTGTTGGATTCTGTTTACTAGTATTTTGTTGAGGATTTTTGTGTCTGTGTTCATCAGGATATTGGCCTGTAATTTTCTTTTTTTGTGATATCTTTGGTTTTGGTGTCAGGGTGATGGTGGCCTCATAGAATGAGCTTAGGAGTATTCCTTCCTCTGCAATTTTTTGGAAGAGTTTGAGAAGGATAGGTATTAGCTCTTCTCTAAATGTTTGATAGAATTCTCCTATGAAGCCACCTGGTCCTGGACTTTTGTTTGTTGCAAGATTTTTAATCACAGTTTCAATTTCATTACTTGGAGGCTGTTTTAATTGTCCAGACAAGAGCTAAGTGAGGCCTGTGGTAGGGGGTGAGCAGTGGTCATGGTTGGAATTTTCCTACAGGATGTAGTGTGAAAGTAGATCTGAAAAGACTTGCTGATGGATTGGGTAGTGGTGATATGTGGATACAAAGACGGTTAGGGGTTCAGAAGGAGAGTCTTTACTTGCTAGAGTGAGGGGAAGTCTTACTGGCTTTGAAGGGCTGCTAAGAGGAGACAGTAGGAGAGGACATTCTCAGGCAGGAACTGCCACTAGCAAAGGAACAGAAGCAGAGAGGAGAACATTATATTTAGAGAAAGGTGAAGCTGGAGTTTGGAGTTCACATGAGAAAACGAGCGTGCGATGTATCTGCAAAGGGAGCTTAGGGCTACACTGGGAAGGGTCTTCAAAGCCATGTTCAGATATTTGATTTCTCAGAGTAGGCAGTGGGGGCGCTGTATCTGTTGGGGGTGTGCTTGGTGATAAGTAACTGAAAACTTGCTAAGTAACTTAATGAGGCCTTTAGTTTTCTCTCATCATTAAAAATCTGGGTGGAGTCAGTTTGGGATGGTGAGGCTGCTCATGTCTGCAGGGACCCTGATACTGTCTCTCTTTCATCTTTAATATGTTGGCTTCATCCTTGTGCTTGTCACCTTGTGGTATCTAAATGGCTCCTGTACCAATGTGGGCATTATCTGTACTCTGGGCTGAAAGAAGGGGCCAAGAGGGCAAAAAATAGCAAAGCTGTGCCAGTCCCCCCTTCTTGTATTGTGGCAAAATATATGTATTGATAACATAAAATGTGCCATTTTAACCATTTTAAAGTGTACAGTTCAGTGGCATTAGTAACACATATTGTGCAACCATCACCAGTATCTACTTCCAAAATGTTTCCATCACCCCAAGTAGAAACTCTGTAACTGTTCAGCAGTAACTCTCATTCTTCCCCTTCTCCCCAGCCCATGGAAACCTCTAACCTACTTTCTGTCTCTGTGAATTTTGTGACAGTCCCTTTTGATAAGGAAAATAAATACTTATAAGAGTCTTCATTCAGTAGCCTTATGTTTAATATTTTTATATTGCTTTCCAGGAATTTTCCTTTTCCTCCACACCTTCCCCACCCTTCCATCGTATCTCCTCTTTACCTTCCTTGGTTTATCAGTAAGGGGATCACTGAAGGCCAGGATGGTCTTTGGAGATGGATGATTTGGAAAGGAAGATGAAAGACTCACAGAGAGTGAGAAAAACATAGGAGGTGAGGCCTACATAAAAATATAAGTGGGGGAAAGAAAGCATACAAGGGTCCTGGTCACCGATTCTGATTCATGAAGCGGGTAGGGGTTCCCATGCCACCAAGCAATTCTCTGACATCAGCTGGATGTCCTATGATTCAACTCAATTCTAACACTATCTACCTGGAGATAGCGTCACATCCCACAGGTTAAGGGCTCAGTCCTACAAGACTGCCCCTCCTCCCCCCACTGCAGATGCCAGTTGCAAGTCCAAGTTGTGTTATAGCTTACAGGTTCCAAAAACCCTCTTCTTGGGTTCTGTTTATTTGCTAGAGTGGCTCACAGAACTCAGAGAAATATTTTATTTACTAGATTACCTGCTTATTATAAAAGGATATAACTCAGGAAAAGCCAGATAGAAGAGATGCATAGGACAAGGTGTGGGGAAAGGGCCCCAAGCTTCCATGCTTTCTGGGCATGCCACTCTCCCCAAATCTGCATGTGTTCACCAACTCAGAAGCTTTTTAAACCTGTATTTTTTTAATATATATATGGAGGCTTCATTACATAGGCATGCTTGATGAAAACATTGGTCATTGGTGATGATTCTGTTACCAGAACAAAGTTGGTTCCTTCACCTGATGTGTAGCTAAGCCAATCTTGACACCTGGTTGCGTTGAAGGAAAGTACAGCATTTATTGCAAGGTACCAAGCAAGGCGTAGGCATGTCTAATGCCCAAAAGACCTGAACTCCCTGATGGCTTGGGGAAGGGTTTTAAAGGCAAGGTGAGGGAGAGGGTCATGGGGAACAGGATCAGCTGGCGGGTGGTGCAGTAACCAGGTGAGGCCACAGGGGTTAACATTATCAATCTTCAGGCTCCAGCAAGTCTGGGGACTACGTGCTTATAGTCAGCACTCTCCTTCTGTTTGGGGTCTGGTTTCTACAAAACAACTGAGGAATGTACATCAGTCTTTACCTTTGAGACAGAACTGGGAGTCCGTGGGACTGATTTATTGTTTAAGTTATGGATATTTCTCTGCCCTACTGTCCTATCTTTGTGCATTCTTTAGCTTTTCCCATCAACTGCTAGGGCTTGTTTCTCTCTCTCTCTACTCATGGGCAGCCTAGGAGGCTATAGTATATTCCCACAGTTTTTTCTAATTACTAGTAAGCAGGGGACACTTTAGGTGTCCAGTCATCGGGAGGGCCTCTACATTAGTCTGCTTGGTTTCAGTTCATCCTCTAGTCCCTCTTCTTTCCCTAGAGGTTGGTAAGGGGCTGGGTGAGGGACTGAAAGTTCCAACCTCTAATTACTTGATTGTGTTGACTGAAAAAAAAATGCACAGCCTAAAAGTTGAGAATTATGTTTTATTTGGTGGACAAAACTGAAGACCTAAGCCTGGAACATAGCCTCTCAGCTAGCTCTGAGGGACTGTTGTGCAGAGGTAAGGGACGAGCCAGGCTATATAGGAGTTTTTGTAACAAATACCATACGGTAGTGGAACATCAAAAGATTACTGTTAATTAAAGAAAACCAAATTCTCAAGTTAAGTCATTTAGTATTTTTCTATGTATGGGAAGATGCAAGAGTCTGGGCTCACTGAAATAATTCTTTTGATGTGCACCTCAGCTCTCTGGGGCCAGTGTCCTGTGCCTTCCAGTCCTGAGTCCCCTCAGGGTGCATCCTTGGTGGGTAGCTACAGTGACTAAGGGCTTGGCAGCAGGCAGCCCGTTCATCTCCATCCCAAGTTCCCTCAGGGCTCATGGTCCGCACTGCTGCTCCTGATGGCTGCAACACCCTTTGTTTTACTGATACAGCAGGCAACATTTTTTCATTGATAGTTCTCCTGGCAACTAGCCTTCATCCTTAGGTGTGGTCTAAAAGTCACTTATTAACATAACAGAACACCTTTGTCCTCTCATCATTCTGGATATTCCAAGGGTTCTGTTGTAGAAATGGGGACCAAAACCAAATATATATTTCTTATTATAAATCACAATATCACAGCAGGAGTCGGAGATTTTGGTGGACAGTAGGGTGTGAGGTATGGAGGGAGATGAAGGGTTCTGGGAGCATCAGAGAGATAGTGAGACCAAAGAGAAAGGGCAAAAAAGGGGTAAGAAGGGTTGTTTGACCTAATGCATTGGATCTCCCTTGACCCACATGAAAACTGATTTCTAGTTTCAGAACTGTGTTTCTTTGATTTCAGCCTTTCCTTTTTCTTTAGTT
Organism: Phocoena sinus; assembly: GCF_008692025.1. Lineage (NCBI taxonomy): Eukaryota > Metazoa > Chordata > Mammalia > Artiodactyla > Phocoenidae > Phocoena > Phocoena sinus. The sequence continues at coordinate 39,373,025 of NC_045765.1, forward strand.
ATGATATTGTGGCAAGATTTGGCTGTGGAGTATACTTGGGTCTCTGATAGGTAGATATTTACAAAAATGAAACCATATTACTAAGAAATGGAATATTTCCTGCCATATCAAGAAACGAAGGATGTCACAGTCATCAGCGATTGCAGCCACCGCCACCGATGGTGAGCTGGTGAGCCCTGAGGGAACTCAGGATATGAAAACACAGGATACTGGCCCCAGGTAGCTGAGGTGCATATCAAAGGAATGATCTCAGTGAGCCCAGAGTCTTGCATCTTTCCATGCATAAAAAAGCACTAAATTCCTTAACTTGGGATTTCTGGTTTTCTTTAACAGTAATCCTTTGATGTTCTGACTACCTTCCCTTTGTTGCAAAACTCCTATATATCCTAGCTCCCTCCCTCACCTCCTCAGAGCAATACTCTCTGGGTTACTTGAGATGCTGACTCTGGGCTTGAAGTCCTAAAAATTCCTGCCGAATAAAACAGAACTCTCAACTTTTAGGTTGTGAATATTTTTTAAGCTGACATTACCAATTTTTTTCATTGCTAGGGGTTTTTTCTCCTTTATATGTGTATGTATATATATATATATATATGTGAGTGTATAAGTAGACATGAATATATTGACACTTTCCCTTGTCTATAGATGTATATCTACATTATCTTTATTGGTTGGATAGTATCTCCATTGTATGTGTATCCCATAGGTTTTTTTTTTTTTTGCTGTACGCATGCCTCTCACTGTTTTGGCCTCTCCCGTTGCGGAGCACAGGCTCCGGACGCGCAGGCTCAGCGGCCATGGCTCACGGGCCCAGCTGCTCTGCGGCATGTGGGATCTTCCTGGACCGGGGCACGAACCCGTATCCCCTGCATCGACAGGCGGACTCTCAACCACTGCACCACCAGGGAAGCCCTATCCCATAGTTTTTATAAAAAAATAAAGCAAGTAATAATTGATACATAGTCTGTTGTCAGATTTGGATGATTATGCTATGATAAACATCCTTATATATACTCGTTTAGACTCAGGTTCAATTTATTTCTTATGGATAAACACTTAGTAGTGGAATTATTGGAAAGGGCATGCTTATCTTTAAGAATGTTAAGGGACTTCCCCGGTGGTCCAGTGGTTAAGATTTCCCCTTCCAATGCAGGGGGTGCAGGTTCGATCCCTGGTCGGGGAACTAAGATCCCACATGCTGGAAAAAAAAAAAAAATGATACCCATTGGTAAACCATTTTCCACAATAGTTGTATTAATTTATGTTCCCAAAGCAATCTGTGTGTGCCCATATCCTGATACCTTTGCCAACACAGGAATTTTAATCTTTCAAGGCTACCAGGGACAAAAGGTTCCTGGTAGCGGCTGCTGGGTCTGGAACATCGGTGGGCCAACTGGTCCCCGAGTACCCTGAGTCGTCTGGATGTCAGTCATAGTGAAGAAGAGGCCCCACCAGAGTCGCCATTTGTTGTGGGAAGGGGAACCCCTTCCAGGACCCAAGAGTGGGCTCTTGTCTAACACTCGGAAATCAATTGTCCAGGGAGACACAGGTGCTAACAAAGCAAGAGACTTTATTGTGAAGGGGTTCCCGGGTGGAGACCAACAGGTTAAGGGAGCCCAGGAAAACTGCTCTGCCATGTGGCTCACAGTCTCGGGTTTTATGGTTATGGGGTTAGTTTCTGGGTTGTCTCTGACCAGTCATTCTGACTCAGGGTCCTTCCTGGTGGCGCATGCATTGCTCAGCCAAGATGGATTCCAGCTAGAAGGATTCTGGGAGGTTGGCAGGACATATGGACTGGCGTCTCCTTTTTACCTTTTCCGAATTCTTCCGGTTGGTGGTAGCTTGTTAGTTCCGCATTCCTTACCAGGACCTTCTGTTGTAAGATAACTCATGCAAGTGGTTACTATCATGTCTGGCCAGGGAGGGCAGTTTCAGTCAGTGGTTCCCCTAACAAAGAGGTAAAAACTTCATTATCTGAACTTACTTTGGTTGCTAGTAAGGTTGAGTGTCTTTCCCTATATTTGGTGTATCTGCGTTGGGTATTTATGTGTGGGAGTGAAATGCCAACTTTTGCCCTGTGCCCATGAGATCTCATGATCTTGTGTGGCATGTGGGTTTTGTTTTGTTTTGTTTTGTTTTATTTCGGTACGCCGGCCTCTCACTGTTGTGGCCTCTCCCATTGTGGAGTTCAGGCTCCGGACGCGCAGGCTCAGCGGCCATAGCTCACGGGCCCAGCCGCTCCGTGGCATGTGGGATCTTCCTGGACTGGGGCACGAACCCGTGTCCCCTGCATCAGCAGGCGGACTCTCAACCACTGCGCCACCAGGGAAGCCCGGCATGTGGGTTTTTTACAAAGTGGGCTGAAAACTGTAGGCTGGTGGAATATTGCTACTGTCTAGGCTTGACGTAAATAGGCATATGCCCAAAGTTTGTTAATGAGAATAACAAAAAGGGACATGTCTACCAAGAGGTGGTAAGGATCTGAGTGCAGAGGCAAGGGAGAGGGACATGTCAGAGGTGATTTTAAGACTTAGCAGCTGAATGATTAAGACAATACCTAGTTAGAAAAGCCAGGAAGAGGAGTAAAATTTTAGAGAAAGATTGGCTTTGCTTGTGGACCCTTGGGGGCTAAGAGGCCAGCAAAGATTTCATTTTCAGTCACATCTTTATCCATCTCATCCCTCCATTCCAACCTCCAGACACAGGCCAGAGGAGGCAAGTTCTCATCTGCCTGCAGGAGTTTGTACTTTGTTCTCCCAACATGGAAAGATTTTCCCCACCGTGGACCAATCACTGTTTGGGGCTCAACTTGGACGTCCTTCCATTAAGAAGTGTTTCATGGGGCTTCCCTGGTGGCGCAGTGGTTGGGAGTCCGCCTGCCGATGCGGGGGACGTGGGTTTGTGCCCCGGTCCGGGAGGATTCCGCGTGCCGCGGAGCGGCTGGGCCCATGAGCCATGGCCGCTGAGCCTGCGCGTCCGGAGCCTGTGCCCCGCAATGGGAGAGGCCACAACAGTGAGAGGCCCGCGTACAGCAAAAAAAAAAAAAAAAAAAAAAAGGAGTGTTCCATGAATGCTGCCCTGCCCACTTCCTCACATGTCCTTCTAGTGCTGCCACCATAGGTCCTCTGCTCACCCACATCATAGCACTTGTCACACTGTAAGTTTTCATATGAGGTTCAGTTTGGAGTTCAGTTTACCTGGGCTTATGTTTAAGTTCTCATTCCTGTGAGACTTTGAGTCAGCCATTTTCTCTCTCTCAATCTTGTTTTATATTTCTTCCACTAATGTTCTGTCAGCTAACTCTCCCAACATGTGTCTGTGTGTGACCATTTCCCCACATCCTTGCCAACAATGGGTATAATACTTACAGTATTACCCAATTACCAATGACTAGGACTGTTGTGAGTCTTAAATGAGACAGCATATACAGCTTGCTGTGTAACCTTGGGTAAAGTATTAAACTGCTATGTGCCTCACTTTCTCATCTGTAAAATGAAGATAATATATATTTCTTACAGATCTGTTGCTTGGAACCTATAATAGGCATGTAAACCACCTTGAACAATGCCTATTTCATACTGGCATGTGAGCTGCTAGGATATTGCTAATGTAAAGCATCTAATAAACTGTAGCTATTATTTTTGTCAGAAGATTATAAACTTGGAAGGCAGAGACCATGTCTTACTCATATTGGATTTCCCAGTGTCTAGTACAGTGGCTCACATGTAGATCTTTATGATTATTTTGTTGAATGGATGCTTTTGAATTTCCAGCATCCTCATGGAGCTGGGGAGAGAGACGGGGCTGGAGGCAGATGTTAAGAGGCAATCAGAAGTCCTCGTCAAGGTGGAGAGGTGGGCGCAGTGGGGACGTCGGAATTGTCAGTAGCTCCTCTCTGACTTCTCTCCATTACCTCTTGTCTCTTTTGGTCAAAAATAGTATGCCAGCTTTTGAAAGAGACATCCATTGTCTTTTTGGCCTTTTCAATTTTGCATGATTAAAATATTTGGGCAGTTTTTCCACACTTGATGAGGGATCAAATTGCTTCTATTCTTCTCACCCTGAAGAGGCTTCAGAGGAGGAGAGTACATGGGGTCAAAAGAGAAAAATGCCCCAAATTACAATTTTGTTATACCAGCCAGTCCCTGCAGATGTTAGAATGATCTAGGTGTAGATCTGAGCTTTGGTCTTAGTAAGTTACTTGTCTCTGAGCTTTACCTTACCTCATTGGTAAGATGTGGCTTTGTCCCCTACCCCTACTCCAATGTGAGTTACTGGGTAATCGTTTTAATATGGGTAAAGGGCTTCTACTGCTTTCAAATATAAAAGGAAAGCCAGTTACATCTCTGAAGGTTCGATTAGCTGTATCTGAAATACAAAAATACAAAACAGTGGCTTAAATAAGATAGCCATTTGTGTGTTTCTTCTGTAAAGTCCAGTGCTGTTGGGGCGGCTGTATAGTCATCTGAGATTCAGGCTGCTTCCAGCTTTCTGTTCCTGCCTCCATAGCATGGAGCCCCATCCTCATGATGGAAAAAGCTGCAGTCATCACATTGATATTCTGAGCACATGGGTGATGGGGGTGAGGGGAACACATCCTTTCCCTTTATAATCTCTCCTCCCAAACTGCACAGAATCTATTTACAACCCATTGGGTTGTGGTATAGTCACATGGTCACACTCAGCTGCTAAAGAGGCTGGGAATAATTATTCTTATTCTGTATATGCTGGCCTGAAATCCAGTTCTATAATTAATGGAAGAAGTGGGGAACTGATGTGGGGACAACTAATACCATTCCTCTGGTATGAGATGCAGAATAGTCCTGTGTCTAAGGTCACACAGGGTATTCGTTACGGTTCTCTAGAGAAACAGAACAAATAGGATGTGTGTGTGTGTGTGTGTGTGTGTGTGTGTGTGTGTAAATAAAGGGAGATTGATTTATTATAGGAATTGGCTCATGCAGTTATGGAAGCTGAGAAGTCCCACAGTCTGCCTGTGCAAGCTGTAGAACCACAAAACACAATGGTATAATTCAGTCCAAATCCAAACGTCTGAGAATTGGCGGTGGTGGGGCAATGGTATAAATCCTAATGTGAGTCCAAAAGCCTGAGAACTAGGAGCGCAGATGTCAGAAGCAGGAGAAAATGGATGTCTCATTTCAAGCAGAGAGAGCAAATTTGCATTTCCTCTGCTTTTTTGTGCTATTGGATGGATTGGATGATGCTTTTACCTACGCTAGAAGGGGTGATGGGTTGGTTGATGCTCACCTGCATTGGTGAGGGACGTCTTCTTCACTCTGTCAACTGATTTAAATGCTAATCTCTTCCGGAGACACCCTCACAGATAAACACAGAAATGATATTTTACCAGCTATCTGGGCATCCCCAGTCAAGCTGACACGTAAAATTAACCATCACACACAACTAATTAACAGTTGGGCTGAAACTGGATTCCAATTTTTCCCTCCCTCTCTCCTTTCCTCTTGTTTCTTTCACACACACACAAAACTATTAAATTGAATTTAACAAGAATTTAATAGATAGAAATGAAAGTGAGCTTGAAGTTAATGACTTTTAGATAAACGTTTCTTCCTCAAAGTGTATAATGAGAATAATAATGTACCTTTCTTGTAGCTCTGTTGCATGGAATCCATGAGACATGTATAAAGCACCTTGATCAATGCCTATTTCATACTAGGGTGTGAGCTACCTACGATGATGCCAATGTAAAAATCTAATAAAGTGTTCAAACACCAGATTTATCATTTTTGTCAAAATATTATAAATCTTGGAAGTCAGGCACTGTGTCTTACTCATATAGGATCCTCGGTGACTAGCATAGTGGCTCTCATCTAGAACTTGATCACTATTTGTTTAGAATTGTTGAATGTTAAGAAAAATGAGGTACAACATTAAACAGTTTGGACTCGTTATTTTTTCAAACTCATATTTGAATTATATCCAATATTTATTGACTCGTGTCCTTCTCTCAAAATATAATTAGTTCCTTTTCAACACATTTTGTAATATTCTAAATGTTTCCACTAAGATTTATAAGATTTCTAATAAGATTTCTAATATTTCTATTCTATTTCCCAATCCTAATTCCCAGTGTTATTTTTATTAGTACTATGTTTAAATTGGTTCAGTACTCACCCCAAGTTTTTTCATCTGAGCTGCTGCATAGCCAAGGTCTCTATTTTGATTTCCGTCTTGATTGGCTGGATTTCATCATTTCATCAGAAACAATTTTTCTTTTTTTTTTCATGAGAAGGGGCCATAGATTATCAGAGTCTCTGAGTTCTTTTTTCTGCCTCCAAGTTTGAAATTTTTTGTTGTTTTTGTTGTTCTTCAAGTTTAGTTGTTTAACCATGGTAGGCTTTGGTGTCCATGAGCTCTTTCAGGTTTCCTGGAACATGGTATATCCTGTCAATCTGTACTTTTCCTGTTTCTTTAATTTCATTAAACAATTCTTACTGGTACATAGTTAAATGATTTGTTCTTTTGTTCCATTTGTAGGATTTGCTACTTGTATTAGTTTTCTGGCACAGCTATAACAATAACAAAGTACCACAAACTGAGTGGTTTAAAACAACAGAAATTTATTCTGTCACAGTTCTGAAGGCTACTAGTTCAAAATCAGGATCTTGGCGGTGTTGATTGTCCCTGAGGGTTCTGAGGGAAGCTGTTCCCTTCCTCCTCTCCTAGCTTCTGGTGAAGGCTGGCAGTCCCTGGTGCTCCTTGGTTTGTAGGTGCAGTGTTCCAGTCCCCGCTTCCATGTTCCCTTGGCTGTCTTCCCCTGTGTGTCTCTCTTCACATGGCCATCTCTTCCTACTGTCCCTGTTTTCTCATACAAGGACAAGTCACATTGGACTAGGTTTCACCTAATGTATGTGACCTCATTTTAAATTGACTACGTCTGCAAAGACCCTGTTTGCAAGCAAATTCACATTCACAGGTACTAGGGGTTAGGACTTTAATATATCTTTTGGGGAACACAGTTCAACCCACAACACTGCTTCAGAGATTTTCTCTCTTTAGAATATAAAAGCATGGTGGAGGGATAAATTGGGAGATTGGGATTGACATATACACACTGCTATATATAAAATAGGTAACTGGGCTTCCCTGGTGGCGCAGTGGTTGAGAGTCCGCCTGCCGATGCAGGGGACGCGGGTTCGTGCCCCGATCCGGGAAGATCCCACATGCTGCGGAGCGGCTGGGCCCGTGAGCCATGGCCGCTGAGCCTGTGCGTCCGGAGCCTGTGCTCCGCAACGGGAGAGGCCACAACAGTGAGAGGCCTGCATACCGCAAAAAAAAAAAAAAAATAGGTAACTAATAAAAACCTACTACATAGAATAGGGAACTCTTCTCAATACTCTCTAATGACCTACATGGGAAAAGAATCTAAAAAAGAGTGGATATATGTATATGTAAAACTGATTCACTTTGCTGTACAACAGAAACTAACACAACATTGTAAATCAACTCTACTCCAATAAAAAAAGAATATAAAAACAACCTCCTCTTGTATATCTAATATCTGTTCTTCATAACTTTGTTTCCCTGCCCCCATATCTACTGTGATTATCTTAAGTCTTTCTTCTGTGCCCTGAATTTCACTTTCAATTTTATCTATTCTGTTTCTCGTTGTTTCTAATTTATTCATTAGTTCTAAAACGGTATTATTTTAGTTTGGTTGTTAATTTCTTTCCTTAAGTTTACCATATCCCTTTATATTTAATTCTGTAGATTTACTGGCTAGACTTTGAGAGGTTTTATTTTCTGTTTATTGCTTTCAAATAATCCTGTTCTCATTAATCTTTTCTACTGGACAAAGCACTTGGGAATGATCCTTGGGCATGTTTTCTATGAAACTGAGATATTAATCTTTTTAACTTCTTTTTCATGCCCTATTTTCTTGGGTATTTTCATGTTAAAACCTCACTCCTTTTTGCATTACTCTTGCTTAAGAGAGCTGCTCTGTAGACTACCTACCTCCTCTGACAGCCTGAGAGAATTCTCTTCATCCTCTTTCCACCATTGCCTGAGACTTGACTTATCCTCCAGCTATATATGGAGGACTCAGGTGCTGTGTTCCACACACCCCCCCCACCTCATTCTGTGGGTGTGATGGGGGAAGGGTTCAGCTGGGGGTGGGTGCAGTCTTTCTTAGAGGAATTGGTTTCTATTTCTTTTTCTTAAATTTCGTTTTCTGTCCTGTGCCTGGGATTGCTCCACTTAATGAAGCATAGGGTGATACCTTCTAGATGGTTCCTGCAATTCAGCATGGAGTCCAGTAGCCTATGATTCTGCAGAAGTGGGTCATGTGACTATTCCCTTCCTTTTCTTTTCTCCTCAACCAGGTCATTTCTTAGAATTGATACTTCCTTGAGGTCAAAAGAGACAAAAAGGATACCATTCTCCCTGCATTTCTTGTCCAGTTTGGGAGTATTGAGGGACATTCTCATGACTTTTAGTACTCTCTGGGGATAAAATAGGAGCTATTCTTCTTCATTCTGCCTTGTGGAGATTATGGTATTTGATTTCCTTGTTTGGTTTTGGCTGAGTTCAGTATTGTTCTTTTTCTTGATTTTGTTGTTTCTGAGAGGAGGGAGATGCTACAAATCACTTCCCTCTATCTGTACCTGATTATGTGTCTTGAGCCTTTCAGTTATACCACGATACCAGCTGGTGATTTTTCCTCTAATAAAAAGGCAAGAACCTTAGATATTCTTTGTAATTTGCATTAAGTCTTCCTACATTTCTCACCAGTGCTATTATTCTGAAGGCCGAGTTAGAGTATTACATCAAGATGTCAGCTTATGTTATGAATGGAAGACCAGGTTGCTGGTCTTTTTTTTTTTTTTCCCCCGAGGCTTTAGATGTGAAATAATAATTATTAAAATACATTTTTCACTTACTTTTCTTTCATTTAGCAGTCAGACTAAGTGTCACCAAAGGTTATATTTTAGATCTTGCTGATTTTGAAACTCTGGTAACTATTAACCCATCTGAAATGAAAGAAGCTCTCAAAATGTTTCTCCTGCCAATTCTGCCTCAGCCCTCCCTGCTGTGGTAACCTCATCATTATTCAAAACAGAAGGATTTGGGGCTGCTCTGGGAGGTTCACAAACAAGTCTAACAGATTTCCTGTCCTTATAATCTTAGATATTTATTATTTACTTTTCAGCACCTAGAAGACTAATTAATAAATCAAAGAAATCTTTATAGAAGAGTTCAGGGTATTTGAGATTTTACCTCCTGGGAAGTAAGTCTTGCATTTTCAAAAGCATTGTAAGCATTCCATTTTGTAAGAGAAATACATTGTTGAATACAAATGCTTTTGATATAATGGATATAGTTAAGCCAAACCAAGATTTAGTCAGATCCCCAACAGAAGTCTTTAGAAAACAAAACAGTACATGCTGTGATTTTGTTTTATTGTCATGAGCTACTGGTGGTCTTCTATTTCCTGTGTTTCTAGGACCTGAAGAGGGTTCTGTCTTAGCCTGAGGACCCAGCCCTCCTTAGGAATTTTAGGGCATGAAATGCGAGCTGGTTAACAGACCACTGGGTGTCAGTATTGTCTTTTCATATCCTAGCAAGACCCATATTGGGTTGTCTTGTCCTTGTGGACAAAATGGACTGATCAAGAAAAATGGAAAAGGGTGTATTTCTAAGGGTTAGAAGAGAGCATTGCTTCTTGTTTAGGCAAATGTGAATCCACATGACTCGTATCTGCCCAGCCCTATGGACATTTAAGTTTGAGAGAGTGTGGGAAGCCTTGGGTGGGGGAAACCATCCTGAACGGGAATCAGCTATCCCTTCTCTCTGACTCAGTCTCCATCTGTGCAATAAGCTGGTTGGACTAGGTGGTCCTTCCTGTCATGGACAGAAAATGCTCCTATATTCTAACAAAGCAAAAAGCCTCTGGGCTTCCAATGCAGGGGACATGGGTTCAATCCCTGGTCAGGGAACAAAGATCCCACAAGCTGCATGGTGCGGCCAAAAAATATATATTGAGAGAGAGAAATTTACTTCTGCTTTAAAACAACAGCAACAACAGAAAGGCTGCACAAGCATGATGAAGCATGGTTTCCCTTGGCGACATGTAAGGGAAACAATGGGAAGAGTATAAAGGGGCAGTGGTGGTACATGCCAGCAAGGTGATGGGGTCCTAGCATAGGCAGATCTTTAGATTTTTCGAGAGAAATTGTAAATCTGAGTTTTTATGTAAATTTTTCTCATTCATGTAAGTTGGCTCAACCTTAAAGGGAAAAAAAGCCATTTGTGGCCTAGATATGGGACTTGTAGAATAACAGGCTAAAATCTCTGAACGAAAACTTGAATGTTTTCTCTTCTGACTTGGAATCTTTTGCCGTCATATTCTAGTCTGGGCTAATTGTTTAGCTCCAGCAGAATAAGGGAAGGTCCTTCAGGAGATGCATAGGGTTTACCTGTCTTTTGGGACTGTATCCATTTTTTATTCCAAGGAGAAGGATATGTTCTATGCAGCTGTTGGAGGGGATGGTATAGACCAGAAACATTAAGTATCCAGACTTAACTTCGCTTGCTCACTAGGAGAGGTTGGAGAAATTTGATGACTACCAAATTCTCAATGCTGCATAATTTTCTGTTGTGAATGTGCTAGAGCAGGAACCATGAGAGGGAAAGTATCTAGTGGTCTCTCCAACCCTGAGGATTTACCCCTTCTATAGATGTGGAGAAGATGAGAGACCTGTTCTCAGGCTCATAGAGGTGGTACAGGCTTTAGAGACAGCAGACTCTAGACAGCTTCACTGGACACATCAGGAAGAGGGAGCACAGATATGGCAGTGCCTACTCCAAATCACACAGCTGGTAGCAGAGGACTCCTGATTCCAGCTCTCTTAAATCCTCTCTGGGAGATGGTGAGGAAGAGCATACAGCCCAGCCATTGGACAGCACGTTCGGCCATGTGCAAATATTCTTGGTCAAGAGTATCAGGAGGCAAAAGAGAGTAGTCATAGGAAGGAAGAATTAGGCTCTGTTTATATCTAGGTAGAATACTTATATCTAGAAAAGGATTAAAAAAAAAAAAAAGAAAAGGATAGACTCTGAAATAAATACCAAGGAAGCTGATTGCTTCATTATTTAAAAAAAAAAAAAAAAAAATTTAAATTCGGAAATCAGCTGATTTTTAGTGTTCACCACCTGCATTTCTCTGGTGTATTGTTATTTATTTAGAGTTTTACTGGAGTCAGTAAAGGAGGAAAATACTTCATTACCATAATAATCTGCTGGAAAAATAACATTAATTATAAAGCAGGATGCACATGGATCCTCATGTGCGTGAGGATGAAACGTGGATTTAATTTGCAGCAAGAAGAACTTAAGTTAGATGCAGTGTGAAACTTCTTGACTGGAAGGTTTTAAGATTAGAATGTGTTCTTGGCAGAGATTATGGGATCTTTTAAAACCCTATTATTGGAGCTGTCATTGTTCAAGCAAACTGTCTCTCCTGGTACAATTAGCTTTCTAAAACATCAGTGTAATGATATATATTGATAGTCCTTTCTTAAAAACTTATTTTCCTTTTTAACTGTTACTTCCAGCGTTTGGTACACCAGTCACTTCATAATGTGATCTAAGATAATTTTTCTTATCTGGAAATAATCTAATTTTTAAAATTGGAAACAATGAACAGAACTACCTGTGGTCAAATAAGATTAGGAAATGCTAAATATGCCTTTCTGATGGAGAATCACAAAGCACATGTGAAAGTTTTTGAAAAATCCTGAAGTTAAGAAAGCTGTACCAGGCACTCGATGAGACACACTTGGAAACTGCCCCCTCTTTACCTCCCGTCACTTCATGCAGGTTGTGTTTGAGTCCTATTGAACTTCCCCTCAGATAAATATTCATCTTTTCCCTCGTTGCCTTGGCTGATAAACTTCTACTCATTGTTTTAAGTCCAACTCAAGCGCCAGTTGTATTATTTTCCTCTTTGAAGCTTTTCCAAACTCCCATGAAAAGGGTTAGATACTTCTTTCCATACATTAGCCTTTGTCGATCATGTGCTTATCACACTTATCACGTGGAATTACAATATTCAGGCTGCTTCCCCCCGTAACCGTATCGTGCTGATCTTGGGCCTGCCAAGAGCCTGCCAATACATGATGCATAATGCATGTTTGTTAAATGGGTGATCATCAGCCGAAGTCCAGGAACCAAAGCCAGGAAGTGGGATAGTATTTTTCTTAATCATCTTTGCTTCTCTGTGAACATGGACTAGATGGTTAGGGAAGGAGGTGCTGCTGAGTGCTTCGTGTGTGCCAGGTGCTGTGTCAGGCATTTTCAAGTAAGGACCAAACATTTCTGGTGTATCCATTTGCTTTTGCGTCCTTAGTGTAGTCATATTAGGGACAGGTACAATTGGAGGACGAACTTAATTTTATGGCATTAGTCAAAAGTCAGATGAGCCTGTGGGTATGTTAACCATTGGTGGATATCTTCAGGCCAGAAGATGAGGTCAAAACGCTTCTACCTGCCTCTCTGATCTTCTACTCACACGGCTGCCACCGGACCCACCTAGTGGATAGATCTGTCTGTCACCTGCATTAGTGCAGTTGGTGTCAACTCTTCTCCCACTCTTACGCTCCCCCACCCATTGTCCATGTAGCTTCCCACTGTGCTTCCATCACACTGGCCTCAATTCTGGTCCCTGAGCACCGCCCGGTTCTTCCCAGCCCCAGGGCCTTTTCACTAACTGTTGCCTCTGCTGGGAGAGCACCTCTCCCAGATCTTCACCAGGTGGTTCCTTGTCATCCTTCAGTTCTCAGCTCACATACATAACACCTCCTCAGAGAGATCTCCTGTCTTGGGTTCCCTTCCAAACACCCTGAGACAAAAAGCAAATGGCAGTACTTTATTTGGGAGCTACAGGGAACGTGGGCAGGGAAGGAGGGAAGTGACACAGGGAAGGGAAGGCAGCCGATAGAGTGCACCAGCTCCCACAGAGGACATCGGAGTTTAATCCTGTGGGAAGCTCTGGGAAAAGTGTAAAATGCACAGCTCAATACTGAGGGATCTGGACAAGTATACACCCACCCCCTCAGGCATGGCAGGGGACCCTGGGGGTAAGGTGGGGACACTTCTGGCTTGCCCCTTGTTACGCAGACAGAGCATGGAAACAGTGGAGATTCTGGCTGTTAGAAGCAATCCTGAAGAGTACTTTTCAAACTTCAGTGTGCTCACAAACCCTGGGAATCTTGTTAAAATATGGATTGATTCAGGAGTTCTGGGGTAAGGCCTGAGATTCTGCCTCTCTAAGAAGTTCCCAGATGATGCCCGCAGGGGTATTCTGAGGACCACTGGTGGGGAGGAAGCATCCCAAGCCCCTTGCAAGGGGAAGTCATGGGCAAGAGGGCCCATGCAGCTCTCGACCACGCCTTCCTCCACGCCCACGTTCTCTCAGTATATCTCGCCTTTGTGGCACCAAGCACAGCCTGAAATGACCGCGTCTGTGGTTTGGGTGATTTGTTCATGACTGGTCTTCCTGTTAGAACGGAAGCTCCGCAAAGGCTTCTCTGTCCTGTTGGGTGTTGTTTCCTCAGGCATTAACCCTGTGCCCGATGTGGAAGAGTGCTCAGTCAATATTTACTGAATGATTCAGTAACTTTTCATAAATGATAGTCTCATCAAAAACGTGTTTTGGGGGCATATTTGTATATGAGAAAGGTTAGGACCTCATCGCCTGAAAAATTTTCCACGATTAACACAAATCGTGCAACAAGTTCCAAGCATCATTCTCAGTTATTCTATCTGCAGGTTTTTTTTTTCTTCTTTTAGAGAAGTGTGAAAGTTCCTTATCCAGCTGTTCAGGGTGCTCTCCGGCCTGTTGGAATGTGACTGTCATCGCATTCCCTTTCTGACTTGGGTGGTTTCCCGGCCAAGAGCCCCTTACCCTGCACCCCAACCTCTTGTCCGGTTAGTCACTTCTAGTATCTTAATTCTTTAACTAATATTGAAATATTTAGTTTTTCTTTATTTTCTTGTGTCAGTTTTGGTAAGATGTGTTTTCAAGCACTTTGTTCATTTCATCTAGCTGGACAGATTTATTGGCATAATGTTGTTTATAACATTCTCCTGTATCTTTCACTATCTGTAGTGATGTTCCTTTTTCACTCCAGATAGTAATAGTTTGTATTTTCTCTTTTTTTCTTGATGAGTCTTGCAAGGAAGTTCAGTATTAATAATCTCTTCAAAGAACCCATTTTTTGCTTTGTTGATTTTCTCTGCTCTGTTTCACTGATTTCCGCTTTTCATTTCCACACCCCCATTTTATTGTTTTATGAGAAGGAAGCTTAAGTAATTGATTTTAAACGTTTCCAATATATGCATTTAAAGCTATAAAATTTCCTCTAAACTTTGTTTTAGTTCCATCCCACAAATTTTGACATGTTGAATTTTCATTGTTTTTACTTCAAATTATTTTCAGATTTTAAATATTATTTCTTCTTTCACTAATGGGTTACTTAGAAATATTTAATTTTCATGTGTTTGGAGATTTTCTAGTTGTCTTCATCATTGATTTCTGGTTTAATTCTATTATGGACAGGGAACATTTTAAAATTTGTTTCATTGCTTTCATTTCATTTCAGAGCAGGTTTCAAGACCTGCTCTGAAGAGCAACATATGGTCTATTCTGGAGAATGTTCCTTGTGCACTTGAAAAGACTGTATTCTGAAGCTGTTGTTTGTCATATTTAATACACATCTATTTGGTCGAATTGGTTAATAGTGTGGTTCAAAATCTTCTTTACCTATACTGAATATTACTGAACATTTTTTATATTGATTACTGCTAGTAATCTATATAAAAGTAGTCTTTCAGAAACTGAAATGCCCCCGACTATGTGGATTTGTCTTTATCTTCTTAGTTCTATCAAATCTAGCTTTAATTTTTGTTTCATGCATTTTGAAGTGATGCTATTATTTGCATATGTACTTGGAATGATATCTTCTTGATTAACCATTTTGTTATTATGAAATGTTCCTTTATCTCTAATAATACTCCCTGTCTTGAAGTCTACTTTGTCTGACATTTATATAGTCACACAAGATTTTATGATTAGAATGGATTGTCTGACAGTCTGTCTTATTATGAACCACTTTATGCCAATAGATGGAGTATTTGCCCATGGAAAATCTACTGTAATCGTTGACATATCTGCTTTTATGTCTAGTGGCTTGTTATGTTTTTATTTGTCCCATCTTTTCGTTATTTGTCTCTTCTCTTCTTTTGGATTAATCATGTGTTTTTTAATCATTCCAGATTAAGATCCACCCCCACCCCCCACCTTTTTTTTTTTTTTTTAATGGTTACTTTAGTCACCACTTTGTATTTTAGCCTTCTCAACCTTGGCATTTTGACATTTGGGCCAGATACTTCCTTGCTATGAGAGCTGTTCTATGCGTTGTAGGATTTTTAGCAGTATCCCTGGCATCTTCCCACTGTATGATAGTAGAAAAGTCCCCCTCTCCCCCAGTCAGAATTGAAATAACCAAAAATGGTTCATGTCCCTTTGGAAGAAAAATTACCACTGGTAGAGAGCCACTGCTCTAGGGATTACTATAAACACCCTCAGTTTATTACCCCACTTATCAAAATAATTGAATTAGTATTGTGCTACTCCATGAGCAATGAAAAAGCATTGTAAGAGTATAATTCCATTCGTTTTCTCTCCAATTATGCTATTGATGTCATACATGTTATTTCTCCAGGTATTATGAACTCCTCAATGTATTGTTTTTACTGTGGTTTTTAGTAGCCAGTACTTTTATATATAAATAGTACTTTATATTATTTTACGGGCTTCCCTGGTGGCGCAGTGGTTGAGAGTCCGCCTGCCGATGCAGGGGACACGGGTTCGTGCCCCGGTCTGGGAGGATCCCACATGCCGCGGAGCGGCTGGGCCCGTGAGCCATGGCCGCTAAGCCTGCGCGTCCGGAGCCTGTGCCCCGCAATGGGAGAGGCCACAACAGCGAGAGGCCCGCGTACCGCAAAAAAAAAAAAAAAAATTATTTTACATTTTTGCACATATTTGACCTTTCTGGTCAAATCTGCAGATTTGTGCTGCAGATCTGTGGTGACATCATGGATTGTTCCCTTTCAGCCTGAAAAGCTGGTGACATATTGTCTCAGCTTTTGTTTGTCTAAAATTGTCTTTATATAGGCTTTTTTTTTTTTTTAATTCTACCTTTTTTTTATTTCAGCACTTAAAGAAGTCAATTCTATTTTGCCTTCCATTGTTTTCTGATGAAAAGTCAGTTATCATTTTTATGCTTGTTCTCTTGAATATAATCTACCTATTTGTGTGTAAGAATTTATGTCTGTATCTAAATTTTTTTCCTTTATTTTTGGTTTACAACCAGTTTGTGTGACGACCTGGATGAAATAATTGGCATTTTTTTCCTCTGCTGTGTCCACTCTGCTCTAGGTACATTAAATAAATTTTAATTTAATATATAGTATTTTTTCAGTTTTAGAATTTCCACTTGGTTCTATCATAGAGATTTTACTTTTCTCTTAAAATTCTCTTTTTTGTGTCCATTTTGTCTATGTTTTCTTCTAATTTTTTTAATGTATTTTAAAAGTTATTTTAGGGTCTCTCTAATTCCAATATCTGAGCCATTCATCAGCCTGCTCCTATTGACAGGTTTTTTTCTTAATTAGGAGTCATATTGCTTCTACACCTGTCTCACAACTTTTTATCGTGTTCCAGCAATTGCCTAATGAAAAAACTGTAGCCTCTGGAGTAAATATTATCTTGTACAAGTGAGGGCATGTCCCTTCCCTGGGCAATAAGTTAGGGAGAAGGGACAGTTTTTACAATCCAATCAGGATTTGAGCTGAATTGTGGCTGGGTTACCGCTTTAGTTAGGTTGTCTTCACCTTTTCAAATGTCTTTAGAACTACCTTGTTCTGTCCTGTGTCTACTACAGGCCACTCCCTCTAGTAGGACTTGGTGATCTTTGTGTAAGATGCAGAATGCTCCCTCTGCTTTCTAGTTCAGCTTCCATGCCCCTGACACATACTCAGAAAAGCTCCATGGGGAAAGTTGGCAGGCAAGAACAAGTTCCCTGCATCTGGAGCTTTTACTGATTTCAGTCCATTCATGCCAGCCCACAAAGGCTGCAGACTTTTCTGTATCCCAGGAAAATTCCACGTTCAGTTTTTCACTGGCCCCAGTGGAGACCCTGCAGAATAAAATTTGGCCACTGACATCTGCTCACCTAGAAATTCCTTAAACTCCTCTGTAATTTAATTTCCTTAGACTACTTTGTGTCTGCAGCTCTCCGATATCTTAAATATGACGGGGGAGTCGGGTGGGGAGATTCAATTATCTTTTTAGTTTATATGATGGGTACAATGGTCCCTTAAGACCTTCTACATCCTATCTGAAAGCTAAATGTTATTATTTTTAAAATCAATCTAAAATCTCTAATGATATCCACTTTTTAAAAAAATTAATTAATTAATTTATGGCTGTGTTGGGTCTTCCCTGCTGCGCACGGGCTTTCTCTAGTTGTGGTGAGGAGGGGCTACTCTTCGTTGGGGTGCACGGGCTTCTTATTGCTGTGGCTTCTCTTGTTGCGGAGCACGGGCTCTAGGCGCATGGGCTTCAGTAGTTGTGGAACGCAGGCTTCAGTAGTTGCGGCTTGCGGACTCTAGAGCGCAGGCTCAGTAGTTGTGGCACACGGACTTAGTTGCTCTGTGGCATGTGGGATCTTCCCGGACCAGGGATCGAACCCGTGTCCCCTGCATTGGCAGACGGATTCTTAACCACTGTACCACCAGGGAAGCCCTCCACTTCTAATCCTTGAAATTTTTTCTTTGTAATCAGTCTGCTAGATGTTTATCAATTTTATTAATCTTTTCCAAAAAGCAAATTTTCCTTTTTTTCTATTAGGTTTTCTATTTCATTAATTTCTTAAATTTAATTTCTATTTTATATTGGAATATAGTTGATTTACAATGTTGTGTTAATTTCAGGTGTACAGTTAAGTGATTCAGTTATACATATACATACATTCATTCTTTTTCAGATTCTCTTCCCATATAGGTTATTACAGAATACTGAGTAGATTTCCCTATGCTATACAGTAGGTCCTTGTTATCTATTTTATATATAGTAGTGTGTATATGTCAGTCCTGAACTCCTGATTTATCCCTCCCACCAACCTTTCCCCTTTAGTAACCATAAGTTTGTTTTTGAAGTCTGAGTATTTCTGTTTTGTAAATAAGTTCATTTGTATCCTTCTTTTTTAGATTCTGCATGTAAGTGATATCATATGATAGTTGTCTTTCTCTGACTTACTTCACTTAGTCTGATACTCTCTGGATCCATCTATATTGCTGCAAATGGTATTATTTCATTATTTTTTTATGGCTGAGTAACATTCCATTGTATATATGTACCACATCTTCTTTATCCATTCCTCTGTCAATGGACATTCAGGTTGCTTCCATGTCTTCCCTACTGTAAATAGTGCTGCAGTGAACATTGGTGTGCATGCATCTTTGTGAATTACGGTTTTCTCTGGATGTATGCCCAGGAGTAGGATTGCTGGATCATATGATAGTTCTATTTTTAGTTTTTTAAGGAACTTCCATATTGTTCTCCATAGTGGCTGTACCAGTTTATTGTTACATTCCCACCAACAGTGTAGGAAGGTTCCCTTTTCTCCACACCCTCTCCAGCATTTATTGTTTGTAGACTTTTTGTCATTGGTTTTTTTTTTTTACTCTTATGTTTAATATTTCCTTCTTTCTTTAATTTGCTATTCTTTTTCTGGTGTCTTAGAAAATTATATGCTTTTTCAAGTTTTTCCTAAAATGTACATTTGACACAATAAATTTTTCTGTAAGCATTACTTCAACTACATTCCATAAATTCTCATATCTTTGTTTTCATAACTATTCACTTCAGAATATTTTCTAATTTGCTTTGTTATTCTCTGATTTATGGATTATTTAGAAAACACTTGCTTCATTTATAAGTATTTGAAGATTTTCTAGTTATCTCTTGGTTACTGATTTCAATCTTAATTCCACTGTGGTCAGAAGGTACATTCTTGCTTCACAGTGCATTTTGGTAAAGATACTATGTCCACTTGAAAACACTGTATTCTGCAGTTATTTGGCATAGTGTTTTACACACACACACACACACACACACACACGCCAATTAGGTCAAGTTAGTTTATTGAGTTGTTCAAAAAATATATCTAATTCCTTTTCTGCTTGTTTTATCAATGACTGAGAGATGTGAGTTATTCTCAAGATATATGAATATATACTTTTTTTTTTTTTTTTCTTTACGCGGGCCTCTCACTGTTGTGGCCTCTCCCGTTGCAGAGCACAGGCTCTGGACGCGCAGGCTCAGCGGCCATGGCTCACGGGCCCAGCCGCTCCGCGGCATGTGGGATCTTCCCGGACCGGGGCACGAACCCGTGTCCCCTGCATCGGCAGGCGGACTCTCAACCACTGCGCCACCAGGGAAGCCCTGAATATATACTTTTATTTCTCCTTTTAGTTTGGTCAGTTTGCGATTTATATATTTTGAGTCTATGTTATTAGGTATATACACGTTTATATTCCAGTCAAATTTATCTTTTATTATTACAAACTGTGTCTCTTCATCACTACTAATACTTCTTTTCTTGAAATCTTCTTAGTGTTAAATTAGGTTGGCCAAAAAGTTCGTTTGTTTTTTCGCATAAGATGGCTCTGGTAGTGCTTTAGTTGTCTTTAACTTTATTCAAAACAATTTTGTTAGATTGCATTGTGACAGCTCTCATATCAGCATGCATTTTTTAAAAATTGGTGGGCTTCCCTGGTGGCGCAGTGGTTGAGAGTCCGCCTGCCGATGCAGGGGACAAGGGTTCGTGCCCCGGTCCGGGAAGATCCCACATGCTGCAGAGCGGCTGGGCCCGTGAGCCATGGCCGCTGAGCCTGCGCGTCCAGAGCCTGTGCTCCGCAGTGGGAGAGGCCACAACAGTGAGAGGCCCACGTACCGCAAAAAAAAAAAAAAAAAAAAAAAAAAAAATTGGTGAATTTTTGTGTAGCCATTTTAATATTGAAGATGGAAGAAAAAAAGCAACATTTTCGGCATATTATGCTTTATTAATTCAAGAAAGGTTAAAAATGCAACTGAAATGCAAAAAAAGATTTGTGCAGTGTATGGAGAAGGTGCTGTGACTGATTGAACATGTCAAAAGTGGTTTGCAAAGTTTCATGCTGGAGATTTCTTGCTGGACGAGGCTTCACGGTCCGGTAGACAAGTTGACGGTGATAGCAATCAAATCGGGACATTAATTGAGAACAATCAATGTTATGCCACAAGGGAGATAGCTGACATACTCAAAATATCCAAATCAAGCATTGAAAGTCATTTGCACCAGCTTGGTTATGTTAATCGCTTTGATGTTTGGGTTCCACATAAGTTAAGCAAAAAAAACCATTTTGACCTTATTTCCGCATATGAATCTCTACTTAAGTGTAATGATAATGTTCTGTTTTTAAAACAAATTGTGATGGGCAATGAAAAGTACATACTGTAAACAATTTAACAATATCAAAAAAAAAGAAAAAGAAAAATGGGTACCGTCCAGTAATGTGGAACGGAAGAGAACACGGGCAAGTGAAATGAACCACCATCGACCACACCAAAGGTCGCTGTTCATCCAAAGAAGGTGATGTTGTGTATATGGTAGTATCAGAAGGGAGTCCTCTATTATGAGCTCCTTCTGAAAAAACAAACGATTAATTCCAGCAAGTACTGCTCCCAGTTAAACCAACTGAAAGAAGCACTCGACGAAAAGCAACCAGAATTAGTCAACAGAAAACACATAATCTTCCATCAATATAACGCAAGACCACATGTTTCTTTAATGACCAGGCAAAAACTGTTATAGCTTGGCTGGGAAGTTCTGATTCATCTGCCATATCCACTAGACATTGCACCTTTGGATTTCCATTTATTTTGGTCTTTACAAAATTCTTTTAAGGGAAAAAATTTCCATTGCCTGGAAGACTATAAAAGGCACCTGGAACAGTTCTTTGCTCAAAAAGATAAAAAGTTTTGGAAGATAGAATTATGAAGTTACCTGAAAAATGGCAGAAGGTAGTGGAACAAAACGGTGAATACATTGTTCAATAAAGTTCTTGGTGAAAATGAAAAATGTGTCTTTTACTTTAAAACCGAAGGAACTTTTTGGTCAACCCAATACCTATACCAGCTTTATCTTGATTAGTATTTGCAAAATATATCTCCTCTTATTTTCACTTATCTGAGTCTTATATTTTAGGTGTGTCTCCTGGAAGCAACATATGGTAGAGTTTTGTTCTTTATTCCCCAATTTGACAATGTTTGTGTTTTTATAGAATGTGTAATTCATTTGTATGTAATGTAATTGCTGATATATTGGGGTTTAAATGTATTATTTTACTATGTCCCACCTATTTTCTTTTTTCTTCTCTTTTTGCCTTCTTTTGAATAAATCAAAATATTTTTATATTATTCTCTTTTCCTTCTATTATCTTGTTAAGCGTGTATTCTTTTATTTCATTTTAGAGTTTATCCTAAATTACAAAATGAATCTTTGCCTTATTCTAATAAAATTTTACTTTTATCCCTTCTAGGGTAAATGAAAGCTTAAAAACTTTAACTCCATTTACCATTCTCCCACTTTTTGTGTTATTATTGTCACATGTTAAAATTATGTACAAAATATATTCATTCATATATGTGTATAAAAGGCACCTGGAACAGTTCTTTGCTCAAAAAGATTGATAAATTTATTTAAAATTTATTCCCACAAGATGTATTTTATTAAAGAGTCAATATTCATTTAGACTTAACCATATATTTATCCTTTCTGGTGCTCTTCATTTGTTTCTGCATTAGTGTTCTTCTTCTACCAGGGATCATTTTCCTTCTGCCTAAAGAACTTCCTTTAGTATTTCTTTAGTGTCATTTTGCTAATGACAAATTATCTCACTCTTAGAGGGGATTATGTAGAAACATTTTTTCCCCTTAAATCCTGGCTATTTTTGGTGACCCTGAGCTAATTAATTTTGATCTTTCCCACCTAGTGAAATTCACAGGACCGCTTAATTACCACTTTCTGACCTGCCCCTATCCTTTTCTCTAAAAATGCACAAGGGTGCTATAGAGGGAAAAAATGACAAATATGGGGATATTCTCCATACATTTTCTTTCCCTTCAGGATCTTGGTCTATTGAATCCTGGCTGCCTTGATTGCTCTCTGATGAATATCAGTGGTTGGGGGTTTTCCCCTTTTATTTTACATAGATTTAACAGTTGTTCCTAATGGGAAGTTAAGTCTGAATCAAGTTTCTTTATCATAGCTAGAAGTAGAACCCACATGTTTTTGTTTTTAATAAAACATACAGATTAAAAAATGATCTCTCTTCATCCATATTGTGACCTCTCAGATGTTTTCCCACAGCTCCTATAAAGCCCATTGAATCACTTTTCTCTAGATTAAATGGCTAAAATTCTTTAGCTTATGTGACAGAATCTCCTGACCCCTCACCATTCTGGTTCCCCATTTATCTTTTATTTTATTTTTTACATGGAAAGCACAAAGATTATGACCCTTGATTTTAGAGTCAAAAAGGTTACTTTAAAATCATGGATCTGTCTCATGTTCATTGCTTGACCAGGAACAAGTTCATTTACTTAAGCTCTTGATTTTTTATCTGCAAGGTAGAGAATATTACCCAGCCTGCAGAGTCTTTGTGATTTAACCGTCTGAATTATAGTAGGCACACAAGAAAAGGTATCTGCTACAGTTGCTTTCATTTTTGTATAATTGCTATCTCTTTGAGAGAGCATATGTTTGGGATTAATTCTTCATGTTGTTACAAGTTTGCTGAAATCTTTTGTGCATCTGTTCTTTACATGTACCTGGTTTAGTTATCCAGTTCCATAAAAACTGTAGGATCATCCTCAAAGGAGGTATAAATCTGAAGATATGTTTTGCTTCCTTCTTAGCACCCCCTTCATCTTGGCTGAACTGACACAAATGGGAGTAAAGATGTTTCTGAAAGAATTTAATTTAACCTCAGGAATACCATTTAAACGGTAGTGTTCTTCCCCCTTTCCAGAATGATTCTTTATCAGGATTTCACTTGGCTTCCCTTTCTTTTACAACAGACAATTAAATGTTTTGGATGCAATCTTAAGCCAAGTTCAGAAGCAGCTGCTGTGCACTTGTTTGAAATGCCTATTTTCTTCCAGTCATTTCTGACCCTTCTGAATCCCGTTATCAGTGCCTACAACATTTTTGGTAACTGATTGTCATTTCATTGTAAATTCGCTGCCTGGATGATTGCTCCTCAACCAGAGATGTCAGCCAGCTGAAACATACCAGGAGAAAACAAAGGCCATTCCTGACTTGGAGAAAAATGGAGCGGGGGAAATTTACATGTGTTTGACATTTATATTCTTTTGAGTGGCTTTTGTCTCTTTGAAAATTCCCTGAAAATTCTTCACTGCCTCAAGCAGAAGAATGGAATCTAAACGCAAGGGCGAAAAGAAAGTCTGCTTTGAAGATAGAGAATAGGATAAAGAATTAGATGTTCTGTCTCTTTGAAGATTTTTCTGGTTATGGAAAAGGACAGAATTTTAAAATTAACAAGGTCACAATACCTTTAGTTCCTGATGTGTTGGAGAATAATTGTATAAAACCATAATACATCTGTAGGCTTGTTGTACCGGTACTTCCTAATAACCTCTTCTATCTCTCCTTTGCACCAAGGAGCGCTAGCGCAGGTGTTTTTTTTTGCATTATTGATCACACATAAAGGGAATGCCTTGAAGAATGTTACTTATGTATGGGGGTCTATGTTTCTTTGCATGCTGAGCTTCTGATCTCAAATGGTGGAATTTCACATGAAGGTGTTTGTTTAAACCCCAGTGGCAGCACTATTGTCCTGTCCCCCACCTTTATTTCACTTTATAACAAGTGCAGAGCTTATCCATTGGTGCGTGCTTTGTAGAGTAAGGTGAGAAGACCTTACTACCTGATGAAGTGTTGGTGGAAGGCGGTGATCCTTTTAGATTCATATATTGCACACATCTTGCAGTATCAGAGGTTTTCTCTATCGACATGAAACCATTGATACTTTCTTCCGTGATATAAGACCCTCAATACATAAGACACCTAAGAACTCAATACTTGGACTGATGCTGTTTCTGGAGTTAAAGCAGTTATTTTTCTAATATTTTAAGCACTCAAAACCTTTTCCAAATAAATTTTCCTTGATAGCCCAATACATAAAAGAATTTTTTAATTGAAGTGTAGTTGATTTACAATGCTGCGTTAGCTTCTGATGAACAGAAAATGATTCAGTTATACATAGAAGTATACTTTCTTTTCCATTATGGTGTATCACAGGATATTGAATATAGTTCCCTGTGTTATACAGTAGGACCTTGTTTATCCATAAAAGATAACTTTTAAAAAAGAATCTGGTTGATGCAGGAAGATAACTCAAAATTCTGTCCTTTTGCCATCTCCTTCACCCTGATGATGTCCCTGTTGCATCTTACCAGTACCCCACGGGCTCCAGGAAACAGAGTTTGCAAAACACTAGTCTAAGGAAGCCAGTGAAACTTTTGCATTATCAGAAGAGGGTTGCATTGGCTAGACATGACCTCTAGAGGCCAATTTAAGTAACAACATCACTGGGGGGAAGCATGCTTTTCCTGTTGTCTTTCTTTCCACAAAATTAATTTGTTTTTCAAAAAGATTTGATAGTGTTTGAATTTTAATATTTCTATTAGCATATAGCCCCAGAGGATTTTTAGAGTCCAAAAGAGATTGCCAGGGATCATGTGAGTATTTTTCTCTTCTCCCCAAATGGCTTATTCTATCCTCCCACATATGCAGGCATCACTGAAGGGCATATTTGACCTCTTGTGAATTTTAATGTGGGTTTCATGCAGTATAGAAGATATAGCTGACTAGTATAAAATCTGTGTTTACGAAGTGAAGTGTAAAACTTTGTCTCCAGCTTACAAAGTCTACGCCAAATGGGTAGAGGCTGCAAGAGAGATGAGGATTCCTGAAGAACCCACAAAATTATGCATGTTATCTGGAGTTTAAGACTGACCATTAGATGTAGGTCTAGTGAATCCAACTCAGGATTTTTTGAGTTTGAAATGACTCAAAGTCAAACAGTGGCTTAAGCAAAAGAAATTTATTGGTTCACGTAACTGCAAAGTCTGGGAGTAGGGCCATCTTCAAGGTTCGCATAGAGCTGTCCAGTTTCTGTCACTCTTGCTTTCTGTGTGATGCTTCTCCATCTGAGATAGCCCCACTTTCTCACTCTTTAGGTTGGATTCAACCAGACGTTGGGTACAGGGCAAGATATAGGGAAGCGACATCACTGCAACAATTTCAGGCTTAAACTAACCACATTTAGCAACCCCAGAAGTAAGAGACAGTTTCTTTTCCTACCATCAGATTATGAAATCCTAGGGAAGGGTTGGCTAGTTTGGGTCACATTCCCATCTGTGGGCATATCAGTGGTCAGGGAGCATGATGATATTATTTTAAATCCTGTATCCCTATTAAAATATTCTTTTTAAAAAATTTTTTTATTGAAGTATAGTTGATTTTAAATGTGTTAATTTCTGCTGTACAGCAAAGTGACTCAGTTAAACATGTATATATATATTCTTTTCCATATTCTTTTCTATTATGGTTTATCATGTGATATTGAATATATTTCCCTGTGCTATACAGTAGGACCTTGTTGTTTATCCATCCTATATATACTATTGATAGCTTATAATCCTTCACTCCCCCACCCTCCCTCCCCCTTGGCAACCACAAGTCTATTCTCTGTGTCTGTGATTCTGTTTCTGTTTCGTAGATATGTTCATTTGTGTTGTATTTTAGATCCCACATATAAGTGATATCGTATGGTGTCTTTCTCTTTCTGACTTACTTTGCTTAATATGATAATCTCTAGGTCCATCCATATTGCTGCAAATGACATTATTCTTTATGGCTGAGTAATATTCTTTTTGTGGCTGAGTAATATTCCATTGTATTTATGTACCATATCTTCTTTATTCGTTCATTTGTCAATGGACATTTAGTTTGTTTCCATGTCTGGTCTATTGCAAATAGTGCTGCTATGAACATAGGGGTGCATGTATCTTTTTGAATTATAGTTTTGTGTGGGTATATGCTCAGGAGTGGAATTGTTGGATCATATGACAACTCTATTTTTAGTTTTTTGAGGAACCTCCATACTGTTTTCCATAATGGCTGCACCAATTTATATTCCCACCAACAGTGTAAGAGGTTCCCTTTTCTCTGCACCTTCTCCAACATTTATTATTTGTAGACTTTTTAATGATGGCCATTCTGACCGGTGTGAGGTGGTACCTCATTGTAGCTTTGATTTGCATTTCTCTAATAAATATTAGCAACGATGAGCATTTTTTCATGTGCCTATTGACCATCTGTATGTCTTTTTTGGAGAAATGTCTCTTTAGGTCTTCTGCCCATTTTTTGAGGGTTGTTTGTTTTTGTTATTGAGTTTTATGAGCTTTATGTATATTTTGGAAATTAAGCCCTTGTCAGTTGAATCTTTTGCAGATATTCTCTCCCAGTCCGTAGGTTGTCTTTTCGTTTTGTTTCTGATTTCCTTGCTGTACAGAAACTTCTACGTTTAATTAGGTCCCATTTGTTTATTTTTGCTTTTATTGCTTTTGCCTTGGGAGA
Source organism: Phocoena sinus (assembly GCF_008692025.1). Classification (NCBI taxonomy): domain Eukaryota; kingdom Metazoa; phylum Chordata; class Mammalia; order Artiodactyla; family Phocoenidae; genus Phocoena; species Phocoena sinus. The sequence continues at coordinate 39,399,841 of NC_045765.1, forward strand.
CTAACCTCAGAAAACATTGCTACAATTTATGTCAGAGAATGTTTTGCCTACATTCTCTTCTAGGAGTTTTATGGTGTCATGCCTTATATTTAAGTCTTTAAGCCATTTTGAGTTTATATTTCTGTGTTCTGTGAGGGTGTGTTCTAACTTCATTGACTTACATGAGGGTGTCCAACTTTTCCAACACCATTTGCTGAAGAGACTGTCTTTTCTCCCTTGTATATTTTTGCCTCCTTTGTTGAAGATTACTTGACAGTAGGTGTGTGGGTTTATTTCTGGGCTCTCTATTCTGTTCTATTGATTCATAAGTCTGTTTTTGTGCCAATACCGTGCTGTTTTGATTACTGGAGCTTTGTATTATTGTCTGAAGTCTGTGAGAGTTATGCCCCCTGCTTTGCTCTTTTTCCTCAGATTTCCTCAGGATTGGCAATTCTGGGTTGTTTATGGTTCCATACAAATTTCAGGATTATTTGTTCTAGTTATGTGAAAAATGTCCTGAGTAATTTGATAGGGATCACATTAAGTCTGTAGATTGTTTTGGGTAGTATGGCCATTTTAACAATATTAATTCTTCCAATCTAAGAGTATGGGATATCTTTCCATTTCTTTGAATCATCTTCAATTTCCTTTATCAATGTTTTATAGTTCTCAGTGTATAACTCTTTCACCTCCTTGGTCAGGTTTATTCCTAAGTATTTTATTTTATTTTTTGCAGAAGTTTTAAAAGGGATTGTTTGTTTACATTCCCTTTCTTATATTTCATTGTTAAAGAAATGTAACATATTTCTGTATGTTAATCTTGGATCCTGCTACCTTGCTGAATTCATTTATCAGTTCTAGCAGTTTTTATGTGGAGTCTTTAGGGTTTTCTGTATATACTATAATGTCATCTGCATATAATGACAATTTTACCTCTTCCCTACCAATTTGAATACGTTTTATTTCTTTTTCTTGTCTGATTGCTGTGGTTAGAGATTCCAGTACTATTTTGGAGAGAAGTGGAGAGAGTAGGCATCCTTGTCTTGTTCCAGATTTTAGTGAGAGGGCTTTTGCCTTTTCACTTTTGAGTATTATATTGGCTGTGGGTTTGTCGTAAATAGCTTTTAGTATGTTGAGATATGTTCTCTCTACACCCACTTTGGTAAGAGTTTTTATCGTAAATCGGTGTTGAATTTTGTTTAATGCTTTTTCTTCATCTTTTAAGATGATCATGTGGTTTTATCTTTTCTTTTGTTCATGTTGTGTATCACACAGATTGATTTGCATAGGTTGAACCATCCTTGTGACTCTGGTTGAATCCAACTTTGTCCTGGTATATGATCTTTTTTATGTGTTGTTGGATTCGGTTAGCTAATATTTTGGTGAGGATATTTGCATCTATATTCATCAAAGATATTGGCCTGTAATTTTCCTTTTTGTGGTGTCTTTGTCTGGTTTTGGTATCAGGGTGATGACGGCTTCATAGAATGTTTTTGGGAGTGTTCCTTCCTCTTCAGTCTTTTGGAAGAGTTTGAGAAGGATTGGTATATGTTCTTCCTTGTATATTTGGTAGAATTTGCCTGTGCAGTCACCTGGCCCTGGACTTTTGTTTGCAGGGATTTTTTTAAATTACGGATTCTATTTCACTTCTAGTGATTCGTTTCTTCAAGTTATGTGTTTCTTCTTGATGCAGTTTTGGTGGGTTGTATGTTTCTAGAAAGTAGTCCAGTTCCTCTAGGTTGCTGAATTTGTTGGCAAATAATTGTTCATCATATTCTCTCTCTCTCTTTTTTTTTTTTGTATTTCTGCAGTATCAGTTGTGATTTCTCCTCTTTCATTTTGTTTACTTGGATCTTCTCTTTTCTCTTGGTGAGCCTGGCCAGATGTATATGAATTTTGTTTACCCTTCCAAAGAACCAGTTCTTGGTTTTATTCCTTTTTTCTATTGTTTTTAATCTCTATTTTACTTATTTCCTCTCTAATCTTTATTATCTCCTTACTTCTGTGGACTTTTTAAAAAAATTCTTTTATGTGGTGAGTTATTTTGTTTATTTGAGATGCTTCTTGTTTCTTAAAGAAGGCCTGTATTGCTATGAACTTCCCTCTAAGAACTGCTTTTGCTTCATCCCATAGATTTTGTATGGTTGTACTTTCATTTTCATTTGCCTCAAGGTATTTTAAAATTTCTTCTTCGATTTCCTTCTTGATCCACTGGTTTTTTAGTAGCATGTTGTTTAGTCTCCATGTAATTGTTTTTTTCTCATTTCTTTTTCTGTGGTTGATTTCTAGTTTCATGTCATTGTGGTCAGAAAAGATGCTTGAAATAATTCCTATACTCTTAAATTTGTTGAGGCTAGTTTTGTGCCCTAGTATGTGGTCAATCCTAGAGAATGTTCCATGTGCACTTGAAAAGAATGTGTATTCTGCTTTTTTTGGATGTAATGTCCTGAAAGTATCAATTAAGTCTAACTGTTCTGTTGTATCATTTAGGATCTCTGTTTCCTAATTGATTTTGTGTCTGTAGATTTGCCTATTGATGTAAGTAGAGTGTTAAACTCTCCTACTATTATAGTACTCCCATCAGTTTCTCCCTTTATGTCTGTTGTATTTGTTTTATGTATTTGGGTGCTCCTATATTGGGTGCATATATGCTGATGAGTGTAATATCCTATCCTTATATTGATCCTTCTGTCATTACATTGTGTCCTTCTTTATAGCCTTTTATTTTCATTTTCTTTTTGGCTGCATTGGGTCTTCGTTGCTGTGCACTAATCGCAGCAAGTGGGGGCTACTCTTAGTTGTGGTGCATGGGCTTCTCATTGTTGTGGCTTCTCTTGTTGCAGAGCACAGGCTCTAGGCATGGGCTTCAGTAGTTGTGGCACACGGGCTCAGTAGTTGTGGCTCATGAGCTCTAAGGTGCAGGCTTAGTAGTTGTGACACACAGGCTTAGTTGCTCCGCAGCATGTAGGATCTTCCCAGACCAGGGCTCGAACCCGTGTCCCCTGCATTGGCAGGCGGATTCTTAACCACTGTGCCACCAGGGAAATGCTATAGCCTTTGTTTTTTATTTTTTTACATCTTTATTAGAGTATAATTGCTTTACAATGGTGTGTTAGTTTCTGCTTTATAACAAACTGAATCAGTTATACATATATATATGTTGCCATACCTCTTCCCTCTTGCATCTCCCTCCCTCCCATGCTCCCTATCAGACCCCTCTAGGTGGTCACAAAGCACCGAGTTTATCTCCCTGTGCTATGCGGCTGCTTCCCACTAGCTATCTATTTTACGTTTGGTAGTGTATATATGTCCATGCCACTCTCTTGCTTTGTCACAGCTTACCCTTCCCCCTCCCCATATCCTCAAGTCCATTCTCTAGTAGGTCTGTGTCTTTATTCCCGTCTTACCCCTAGGTTCTTCACGACATTTTATTTTCTTAGATTCCATATATATATGTGTTAGCATACAGTATTTGTCTTTCTGTTTCTGACTTACTTCACTCTGTATGACAGACTCTAGGTCTATCCACCTCATTACAAATAGCTCAATTTCGTTTCTTTTTATGGCTGAGAAATATTGCATTGTATATATGTGCCACATCTTCTTTATCCATTCATCCAATGATGGACACTTAGGTTGTTTCCATCTCCTGGTTATTGTAAATAGAGCTGCAATGAACATTTTGGTACATGACTCTTTCTGAATTATGGTTTTCTCAGGGTATATGCCCAGTAGTGGGATTGCTGGGTCATATGGTAGTTCTATTTTTACTTTTTTGCGGAACCTCCATACTGTTCTCCATAGTGGCTGTACCAATTCACATTCCCACTGACAGTGCAAGAGTGTTCCCTTTTCTCCACACCCTCTCCAGCATTTATTGTTTGTAGATATTTTGATGATGGCCATTCTGACTGGTGTGAGATGATATCTCATTGTAGTTTTGATTTGCATTTCTCTAATGATTAATGATGTTGAGCATTCTTTCATGTGCTTTTTGGCAGTCTGTATATCTTCTTTGGAGAAATGTTTATTTAGGTCTTGGCCCATTTTTGGATTGGATTGTTTGGGGTTTTTTTATTGAGCTGCTTGTAAATTTTGGAGATTAATCCTTTGTCAGTTGCTTCATTTACAAATATTTTCTCCCATTCTGAGGGTTGTCTCTTAGTCTTTTTTTTTTTTTTTTTTTGGTCTCTTGGTCTTGTTTATGGTTTCCTTTGCTGTGCAAAAGCTTTGAAGTTTCATTAGGTCCCATTTGTTTATTTTTGTTTTTATTTCCATTTCTCTAGGAGGAGGGTCAAAAAGGATCTTGCTGTGATTTATGTCATAGAGTGTTCTGCCTATGTTTTCCTCTAAGAGTTTGATAGTTTCTGGCCTTACATTTAGGTCTTTAATCCATTTTGAGCTTGTTTTTGTGTATGGTCTTAGCGAGTGTTCTAATCTCATACTTTGACATGTACCTGTCCAGTTTTCCCAGCACCACTTATTGAAGAGGCTGTCCTTTCTCCACTGTACATTCCTGCCTCCTTTATCAAAGATAAGGTGACCATATGTGCGTGGGTTTAATCTCTGGGCTTTCTATGCTGTTCCATTGATCTATCTTTCTGTTTTGGTGCCAGTACCATACTGTCTTGATTACTGTAGCTTTGTAGTATAATCTGAAGTCAGGGAACCTGATTCCTCCAGCTCCGTTTTTTGTTCTCAAGATTGCTTTGGCTATTGGGGGTCTCTTGTGTTTCCATACAAATTGTGAAATTTTTTTGTTGTAGTTCTGTGAAAAATGCCATTGGTAGTTTGATAGGGATTGCATTGAATCTGTAGATTGCTTTGGGTAGTAGAGTCATTTTCACAATGTTGAGTCTTCCAATCGAAGAACATGGTATATCTCTCCATCTTTTTGTATCATCTTTAATTTCTTTCATCATTGTCTTATAATTTTCTGCATACAGGTCTTTTGTCTCCTTAGGTAGGTTTATTCCTCGATATTTCATTCTTTTTCTTGCAGTGGTAAACGGGAGTGTTTTCTGATTTCACTTTCAGATTTTTCATCATGAGTGTATAGTAATGCCGGAGATTTCTGTGCATTAATTTTGTATCCTGCTACTTTACCAATTTCATTGATTAGCTCTAATAGTTTTCTGGTAGCATCTTTAGGATTCTCTATGTATCGTATCATGTCATCTGCAAAAAGTGACAGTTTTACTTCTTCTTTTCCCATTTGGATTCCTTTTATTTCTTTTTTTTCTCTGATTGCTGTGGCTAAAACTTCCAAAACTATGTTGAATAAGAGTGGTGAGAATGGGCAACCTTGTCTTGTTCCTGATCTTAGTGGAAATGCTTTCAGTTTTTCACCATTGAGGACGATGTTGGCTGTGGGTTTGTCATATATGGCCTTTATTATGTTGAGGAAAGTTCCCTCTATGCCTACTTTCTAGAGGGTTTTTATCATAAATGGGTGTTGAATTTTGTCAAAAGCTTTCTCTGCATCTATTGAGATGATCATATGGTTTTTCTCCTTCAGTGTGTTAATATGGTGTATCACATTGACTGATTTGCGTATATTGAAGAATCCTTGCATCCCTGGAATAAACCTCAGTTGATCATGGTGTATGATCCTCTTAATGTGTTGTTGGATTCTGTTTCCTAGTATTTTGTTGAGGATTTTTGCATCTATGTTTATCAGTGATATTGGCCTGTAGTTTTCTTTCTTTGGGATATCCTTGTCTGGTTTTGGTATCAGGGTGTTGGTGGCCTCGTAGAATGAGTTTGGGAGTGTTCCTCCCTCTGCTATATTTTGGAAGAGTTTGAGAAGTATAGGTGTTAGCTCTTCTCTAAATGTTTGATAGAAATCGTCTGTGAAGCCATCTGGTCCTGGGCTTTTGTTTGTTGGAATATTTTTAGTTACAGTTTCAATTTCAGTGCTTGTGATTGGTCTGTTCATATTTTCTATTTCTTCCTGATTCAGTCTTGGCACGTTGTGCATTTCTAAGAATTTGTCCATTTCTTCCAGATTGTCCATTTTATTGGCATAGAGTTGCTTGTAGTAATCTCTCATGATCTTTTGTATTTCTGCAGTGTCAGTTGTTACTTCTCTTTTTTCATTTCTAATTCTATTGATTTGAGTCTTCTCCCTTTTTTTCTTGATGAGTCTGGCTAATGGTTTATCAATTTGTTTATATTCTCAAAGAACCAGCTTTTAGTTTTATTGATCTTTGCTATCGTTTACTTCATTTCTTTTTCATATATTTCTGACCTGATCTTTATGATTTCTTTCCTTCTGCTAACTTTGGGGGTTTTTTTGTTCTTCTTTCTCTAATTGCTTTAGGTGCAAGGTTAGGTTGTTTATTTGAGATGTTTCCTGTTTCTTAAGGTAGAATTGTATTGCTATAAACTTCCCTCTTAGAACTGCTTTTGCTGCATCCCATAGGTTTTGGGTCATCGTGTCTCCATTGTCATTTGTTTCTAGGGACTTTTTGATTTCCTCTTTGATTTCTTCCGTGATCACTTCGTTATTAAGTAGTGTATTGTTTAGCCTCCATGTGTTTGTATTTTTTACTGCTCTTTTCCTGTAATTGATATCTAGTCTCATAGCGTTGTGGTCACAAAAGATACTTGATACGATTTCAATTTTCTTAAATTTACCAAGGCTTGATTTGTGACCCCAGATATGATCTATCCTGGAGAATGTTCCATGAGCACTTGAGTTGAATGTGTATTCTGTTGTTTTTGGATGGAAAGTCCTATAAATATCAATTAAGTCCATCCAGTTTAATGTATCATTTAAAACTTGTGTTTCCTTATTTATTTTCATTTTGGATGATCTGTGCATTGGTGAAAGTGGGGTGTTAAAGTCCCCTAGTATGAATGTGTTACTGTTGGTTTCCCCTTTTATGGCTGTTAGCATTTGCCTTATGTACTGTGCTCCTATGTTGGGTGCATAAATACTTACAATTGTTATATCTTCTTCTTGGATCGATCCCTCGATCATTATGTAGTGTACTTCTTTGTCTCTTCTAATAGTCTTTATTTTAAAGTCTATTTTGTCTGATATGAGAGTTGCTACTTCAGCTTTCTTTTGGTTTCCATTTGCATGGAATATCTTTTTCCACCCCCTCACTTTCAGTCTGTATGTGTCTCTTGGTCTGGAGTGAGTCTCTTGTAGACAGCACATATATGGGTCTTGTTTTTGTATCCATTCAGCCAGTCTGTGTCTTTTGGTGGGAGCATTTAATCCATTTGCATTTAAGGTAATTATTGATATGTATGTTCCTATTACCATTTTCTTAATTGCTTTGGGTTTGTTTGTGTAGGTCTTTTCCTTCTTTTGTGTTTCTTGCCTAGAGAAGTTCCTTTAGCATTTGTTGTAAAGCTGGTTTGGTGGTGCTGAACTCTCTCAGCTTTTGCTTGTCTGTAAAGGTTTTAATTTCTCCATCAAATCTGAATGAGATCCTTGGTGGGTAGAGTAATCTTGGTTGCAGGTTTTTCGCCTTCATCACTTTAAATATGTCCTGCCAGTCCCTTCTGGCTTGCAGTTTCTGCTGAAAGATCAGCTGTTAACCTTATGGGGATTCCCTTGTGTGTTATTTGTTGATTTTCCCTTGATGCTTTTAATATGTTTTCTTTGTATTTAATTTTTGACAGTTTGATTAATGTGTGTCTTGGCATATTTCTCTTTGGATTTATCCTGTATGGGACTCTCTGTGCTTCCTGGACTTGATTAACTATTTCCTTTCCCATATTAGGGAAGTTTTCAACTATAATCTCTTCAAATATTTTCTCAGTCCCTTTCTTTTTCTCTTCTTCTGGGACCCCTATAATTCGAATGTTGGTGCATTTAATGTTGTCCGAGAGGTCTCTGAGACTGTCCTCAGTTCTTTTCATTCTTTTTTCTTTATTCTGCTCTGCAGTGGTTATTTCCACTCTTTTATCTTCCAGGTCACTTATCCGTTCTTCTGCCTCAGTTATTCTGCTATTGATTCCATCTAGAGTATTTTTAATTTCATTTATTATGTTGTTCATTGTTGCTTTTTTCATCTTTAGTTCTTCTAGGTCCTTGTTAAATGTTTCTTGCGTTTTGTCTATTCTATTTCCAAGATTTTGGATCATATTTACTATCATTATTCTGAATTCTTTTTCAGGTAGACTGCCTATTTCCTCTTCATTTGTTAGGTCTGGTGGGCTTTTATCTTTCTCCTTCAACTGCTGTGTTTTTTTGTCTTCTCATTTTCCTTATCTTACTGTGTTTGGGGTCTACTTTTTGCAGCCTGCAGGTTCGTAGTTCCCGTTGTTTTTGGTGTCTGTCCCTAGTGGCTAAGGTTGGTTCAGTGGGTTCTGTAGGCTTCCTGGTGGAGGGGACTACTGCCTGTGTTCTGGTGGATGAGGCTGGATCTTGTCTTTCTGGTGGGCAAGTCCATGTCTGTTGGTGTGTTTTGGGGTGTCTGTGGACTTATGATTTTAGGCAGCCTCTCTGCTAATGGGTGGGGTTGTGTTCCTGTCTCGTTAGTTGTTTGGCATAGGATGTCCAGCACTGTAGCTTGCTGGTCGTTGAGTGAAGCTGGCTGCTGGTGTTGAGATGGAGATCTCTGGGAGATTTTCACTGTTTGATATTATGTGGAGCTGGGAGGTCTCTTGTGGACCAGTGTCCTGAACTTGGCTCTCCCACCTGAGAGGCAGAGCCCTGACTCCTGGCTGCAGCACCAAGAGCCTTTCATCCCACGGTGCAGAATAAAGGGGAGAAAAAGAAGAAAGGAAGGAAGGAAGGAAAGAAGGAAGGGAGGGAGAGAGAAAGAAAGAAAGAAAAGAAAGAAAGAAAGAAAGAAAGAAAAAGATAAAAGAAAATAAAGATAAAAGAAAATAAAGTTATTAAAATAAAAAATAATTATTAAGAAAAAAAAATTTTTAAGTAAAAACAAACAAAAAAAACGGACGGATAGAACCCTAGGACAAATGGTGAAAGCAAAGCTATACAGACAAGATCTCACACAGAAGCATACACATACACACTCCCAAAAAGAGCAAAAGGGGGAAAAATAATAAATCTTGCACCCAAAGTCCACTTCCTCAATTTGGGATGATTTGTTGTCTGTTCAGGTATTTCACATATGCAGGGTACATCAAGTTGATTGTGGAGATTTAATCCGCTACTCTTGAGGGTGCTGAGAGAGATTTCCCTTTCTCTTCTTTGTTCGCACAGCCTCAGGGGCTCAGCTTTGGATTTGGCCCCACCTCTGCGTGTCGGTCGGCGAAGGGCATCTGTTCTTCGCTCAGGCAGGATGGGGTTAAAGGAGCCGCTGATTTGGGGGCTCCACTCAGGCCGAGGGGAGGGAGGGGCACGGAGTGCAGGGCGAGCCTGCGGCGGCAGAGGCCAGCGTGACGTTGCACCAGCCTTTGGCGCGCCATACGTTCTCCCAGGGAAGTTGTCCCTGGATCCCGGGACGCTGGCAGTGGTGGGCTGCACAGGCTCCCGGGAGGGGAGATGTGGATAGTGACCTGTGCTCGCACACAGGCTTCTTGGTGGCAGCAGCAGCAGCCTTAGTGTCTCATGCCCGTCTCTGGGGTCCACGCTTTTAGCTGCGGCTCGTGCCCGTCTCTGGAGCTCCTTTAAGCAGCGCTCTTAATCCCCTCTCCTCGCGCACCAGGAAACAGAGAGAAGAAAAAGTCTCTTGCCTCTTCGGCACGTCCAGACTTTTCCCCGGACTCCCTCCCGGCTAGCCGTGGTGCACTAACCCCTTCAGGCTGTCTTCTCGCTGCCAACCCCCGTCCTCTCGCTGGGCTCAGACCAAAGCCGGAGCGTCAGCTCCCAGCCCCGCCCACCCGCCCCGGCGGGTGAGCAGACAAGCCTCTCGGGCTGGTGAGTGCCGGTTGGCACCCATCCTCTGTGCGGGAATCTCACCGCTTTGCCCTCCGCACCCCTGTTGCTGTGCTCTCCTCCGCGGCTCTGAAGCTTCCCCCCTCCGCCACCCGCAGTCTCCACCCGCGAGGGGGCTCCTAGTATGTGGAAACCTTTCCTCCTTCACAGCTCCCTCCCAGAGGTGCAGGTCCCGTCCCTATTCTTTGTCTCTGTTTCTTCTCTTTTCTTTTGCCCTACACAGGTAAGTGGGGAGTTTCTTGCCTTTTGGGAGGTCTGAGGTCTTCTGCCAGCGTTCAGTAGGTGTCCTGTAGGAGTTGTTCCACATGTAGATGTATTTCTGATGTATCTGTGGGGAGGAAGGTGATGTCCGTGTGTTACTCTTCTGCCATTTTTCCCCTCCCAGCCTGTGTTTTAAAGTCTGTTTTGTCTGATATGAATATTGTGACTCTCACTTTCTTGTCGTTTCCATTTACATGAAAAAGCTTTCTCCATACCCTCTTTCAATCTATGTGTGTCCTTTGCCCTAAAGTGAGTCTCTTGTAGGCAGCATATTGTAGACTCTTGTTTTGTATCCAGTCGGCCACTTTATGTATTTTGATTGGAGCATTAATCTATTGAAATTTAAGGTAATTATTGATAGATATGTACTTATTGCCATTTTAAAGCTTGTTTTCCCATTGATTTTTTTCCATCGGCAGGCGGACTCTCAACCACTGCGCCACCAGGGAAGCCCCTCCCATTGATTTTATATTTCTGCTTTGTCCCTTTCTTTTTCTTTCTGTTTTTCCTTTTGTGGTTTGATGATTTTCTTTTGTATTATACTTATGTTCTCTTCTTTTTGTGAATCTATTGTATGTTCTTGATTTGTGGTTACTCTGTTTTTCAAGTATGTTAACCCCTTCCTATATCTAATATTAACCCCTTCCCATATCTAATTGCCTTAGACTGGTAGTCTCATAGGCTCAAACACATTCTTGAAAAAAAAAAATCTACCTTTTCTTACTATCCTGCCACACATTTTATGATTTTCATGTCCTCTTTACCTTCTTCATGGTCATCCTTTTGTTGTTTCTTGTGGTTATCATCACTTTCACAGAAATTTTTTGAATTTTTTTTTTTAACCTGTGTACTGGCTTGAGTGATTTACTTTCTAATTGTGATTTTCTCTTCCATATTGATTCTTACTTCTTTTCTATTTAGAGAAGACCTTTCAATATTTCCTTTAGAATAGGTTTAGTATTGCTGTAATTTTTTAGTTTTTGCTTGTCTGAAAAATTCTTTCTCTCTCCTATTCTTAATGATAATCTTGCTCAGTAGAGTATCCTAGGTTGCAGATTTTTCCCTTCCAGGACTTTGAATATATCTTGCCACTCCCTTCTAGCTTGTAGTGTTTCTTTAGAGAAATCAGCTCATAGCCTTATGAAGGCTTAACTCTGTTTTTCTCTTGCTGCCTTTAGAATCCTCTTTATCTTTAAGTTTTTCTGTTTTAATTGTAATATGTCATGGTGTAGGTCTGTTTGGATTTATCTTGTTTGGAACCCTCTGTACTTCCTGTACCTGGAAATCTGTTTCCTTTTTACGTTTGGGAAGTTTTCAGTCATAACTTCTTCAAATACATTTTCAATCCCCTTTTCTCTTTCTTTTCCTTCTGGGATCCCCTTTAAGTATAGCTTGGAATGCTTTATATTATCCCATAGGTCTCTTATATTGCTTTTTTTTTTTAATTTGGCTTTCTGTTTGTGATTCTCATTGGGTGATTTCCATTATTCTATCTTCCAGATCACTTATTTGTTCTTCTGCATTATTAATTTTGCTATTCATTGACTTCAGCTCAGCTTTCATCTTGGTGAATGAACTTTCTAATTTTTCTTGGTTCCCCTTTATAGTTTCTAGTTCCTTTTTACAGTAATCTGCCTTTCTGTCAATAGTCCTTCTTAATTCCTTCAGTATTTTCATTATCTCCTTTTTGAACTCAGTGTCTGTTTGACTGAAGAGGTCTGTTTCATTGTTCTTTTAGGGGAATTCTCTTGATTTTTTAATTGGGAGAGGTTCCTCTGCTTCTTCATTTTACTTATATTTCTCTTGCTGTATGAGTTTAAGAGAAACAATTTTCTGCTGTGGTCTTGGAGGGCTATTTTTATGTGGGAGCATCCCTGTGTAGCTTGTGTGGGTTTAATATTTTTTGGTGCAAGGGCTATTTTTAGTGTGGATGACTGCCACCTCTTTCCTCAATGTATGCTGGCCATTATCCCCTTGACAGGAGGCTTGACTGGAGTTGTGGTGACCAGAGCCTGCACTGAATATTGAGTGACAAGTGAGCAGGGGCTCCTTTTTGCTCTGTGGTTGTCACTGCCCTGTTAGGGGCTGGGTCTGTTCCCTAGTCGTTGGGGTAGAAGCTCCCAGATCCATTTCTTTTTTTTTTTTTTTTAACAGTATTGGAGTATAATTGCTTTACAATGTTATGTTAGTTGCTGCTGTATAACAAAGTGAATCAGCTATATGTATACATATATCCCCATATCTCCTTCCTCTTGCGTCTCCCTCCCACCCTCCCTATCCCACCCCTCTAGGTGGTCACAAAGCACCGAGCTGATCTCCCCATGCTATGCAGCTGCTTCCCACTAGCTATCTATTTTACATTAGGTAGTGTATATATGTCCATGCCACTCTCACTTCGTCCCAGCTTACCCTTCCCCCTCCCTGTGTCCTCAAGTCCATTCTCTACGTCTGTATCTTTATTTCTGTCCTGTCCCTAGGTTCTTCAGACTGTTTTTTTTTTTTCTTTAAGATTCCATATATATGTGTTAGCATACAGCATTTGTTTTTCTCTTTCTGACTTACTTCACTCTGTATGACAGACTCTAGGTCCATCCACCTCACTACAAATAACTCAGTTTCATTTCTTTTTATGGCTGATATTCCATTGTATATATGTGTCACATCTTCTTTATCCATTCCTCTGTCAATGGACGCTTAGGTTGTTTCCATATCCTGGCTATTGTAAATAGAGCTGCCAAAAATATGGAATGCTAAACGAATTTGCATGTCATTCTTGCGCAGGGGCCATGCTAATCTTCTCTGTATCGTTCCAATTTTAGTATATGTGCTGCTGAAGCGAGTGCACCAGATCCATTTCTAAACTGCGTTTTTAAGCTGCAGTGTGAGGTAGGTGGGATTGGAGCACTCCCACTGGGAGAGGAGCCACTGGGTATTCCTCTGCCAGAGCTGTTCATTGGTGAGTGTGCTCTGTTGTGTCACCTGTCACTTGTTATGTGGGCTCACAAAGTACACTGTTGTTGGCACTGCCTTTGGCCCTGTCTCAACCATGGGTATGCCGGCAATCAGCCCTGTCCCTCAGGTGTTGTTTTCATAAGGACACCAGCACAGGTCCACTGAAGTTAGGTACCAGAACTGCAGCAGTCATGAACCTGGTCCCACTGTGGGAGCTATGGAGGCAGCTCAGACCCTGGCCTGGCCCAGCCTCTGTGTGTACACACCCACAGAGCCCACAGCTGTTAATGTTAGACCCATCCCAGTCGGAGGAGCACTTGTTGTCCACTCAGATGTCCTGCAGGCACTCAGTTTACAAAGCCAGTGGCAGAAGTATAAATCTGTGGGTCACGCAGCCGTGGGGAGAAATTTCAGCCCTGCATTCTGTCTCATAGCCCGTGGGGCTCAGCTGTGGTTTTGGTCCTGCCTCTGTGAGTGGGCAACCCGCTGATGGCCGCTCCTGGAACCTGCTGAGGTGGCAGCTGGGGCATGAGAGCCCATGGACGTGGGAGCCACAAGGCAGTGGCTGGGGTACACTCTCCCAGAGCCTGGGGAAGCAAGGGCCAGCACATGGAGAAAGAAGCCATGATGGCCACCGTGCCCCTCCCTTTGCAGGCCACTTAACAATGGCACTTTGCTTCTCTGGCAGGTCCGGGCTTCTGCGAACACACCATGGTTGTGGCCACACCACACGCTAGTGTCTTCAGACTATCTCTGCACAGCCAACAGCGGTCCTCTCCCTGGGTCTGTCCTCTAAGCCCTGAGTTCCAGCACCCAGTCCCTGCCTGTACCTGTAGATGTTCGTCTCAGGCTGGGGCACACGGGGTGGTGGCGTGGATCAAATGTGCAAGTCTCTCTCTGTTCTGCCTACCACAAACCAGTTGCTGTGCTCTTCTCTGAAGCTCCCTTTCTGTCCCAGCTGATCTCCCTGCCAGCGTGGGGGCTTCCCAGGGTGCAGGAACCTTTCCTCTTTTTCAGCTCCCTCCCAAGGGCACAGGTCCCATCAGCTTCCTCTTTTTTTTTTTCCCTTTCACCCTATCCAGTTACATGGAGATCTTTCTTGTCCTTTCAGGTGTTTGGGGTCTTCTGCTAGTGTTCAGTAGGTGTTCTGTGGGAATTATTCCGTTTTTCGATGTATTTTTGAGGTACTTGTGGGAGGAGGTGAGTTCCATATCCTCTTACTCCGCAATCTTGAATAACCACCCTATCAGAATATTCTGATTTACCTAATTTCCCTCAAGATTTAGGTCAGCTGAATCTATTCTGGCTGAGTCATATTTTAAAAACGGCGTTTTAGGGCTTCCATGGTGGCGCAGTGGTTGAGAGTCCGCCTGCCGATGCAGGGGACACGGGTTCGTGCCCCGGTCCGGGAAGATCCCACATGCCGCGGAGCGGCTGGGCCCATGAGCCATGGCCGCTGAGCCTGCTTGTCCGGAGCCTGTGCTGCACAATGGGAGAGGCCACAACAGTGAGAGGCCTGCGTACTGCAAAAAAAAAAAAAAAAAAAAAAAAAAAAAAATGGCGTCTTACTGTCTTACTACTTTGAAATAATATTTGTATTTTCATGGAACCCTCCAAAGCCTTCACCCAAATATTTTGGCAGTAAAGACACAGTGGCCACTTGGAATTAGTGTGGCTCTACCAGGAAGAATGAGAAACAAATATCAAAGCAAAACCAAACAAAAAACCTGAATGGGGTGAAACAATAAGTCTGGTCTTTTCTCGATAACCCAGAAATAGCAAATACTGAACATGCAGACCACCACTGCCTTTCCTGGGCCCTTGGCAGACATCAGTAATCAATCATACTGCTCTTTCTGCTAAGCCCAGACATGGTGGCCTCAGAATCTCTTCAAAAGAGCCCTCTAGGAACTGAATTTTGACATGCGAATAAAGCTTTTGTAGCATTCCTGGCATAACCAAAAAGTCTCCATTCTTTACCATTCTCTCTTGTTCTTCTCCCACATTCAGAACCTTAGGGGTATCTTGAAAGTTCTAAAAATATCTGGATTTAAATTTCCTAATACGGTCTGTTTGTTGGAATCACAGGGTGCTGCTCTAGTTGTTTCTGTCTCATTTAAAAGAATGAGGCAATTGACTAATGGAAAAGACAGGGTGATGGGACAATAAAGAAGCTTTGTCATGTTTCACTTCTTTTTCTTCTGAGATCCATCCTTAAAATGCTGTTACTGGATGCCTGGAAAATTCTCATTGATGCTAAGAAAGAAGCCATCTGCCCCTCACACAGCTTACTATCTATCCACATTAACATGACTCTACTATTATACTTTCTTCATCAATTTAACTTTACTCTTTCAGAAAAAGCTTGCCTAAGAAAATAAATATTGCAGTTAACTTTACTGGGCATTCTGAAGATCCATCAACTCTCGAGTAGGGAAAAGCATTCAACAAGTTTACATCCTAACACCCTTTGAACATCCCTCTTCAAAATTCTCACTATACTGTGTCCTCGATTTCTAAACTTCTTTATCATGATTCTTACCCAATCCTAACCAAGCTTCCCACATTGAAAGACATGCTTTTCAGTAGACTTCAAATATCATAAACTTCCCCAGTTTTCCCTTCTTCATTTGTGAGGATATGAAGACTCTTGGAAGGTAGTGTTCTCACTTCCTACAGTAAGAAGAAATTCTGCTGTGCCGTATCAGGTTGTTTGGGTGATATTTTGGGGAAGCCACTATATGACAATGTCAACAGCTCCTGAGCTGTTCAGGTGAATACAACCAACACTTATTGGGCAATTTCTATGTGTAAAGCACCTGGAATTTTAGTGGAAGGGGCTTAAAAGGATTCTCTAAATCTTCCAACTAGTGGAGGCATACCAGGCATATGCGTACCAAAATGAAGTAATATTATCAGGTGGTTTTTAGAGAAAGAATTAATTCCCCCTAGGATATCTCAGAAGACTTCTTGGAGGTGATCTGTTTGAATTGTCACACCAGAACAAGGCTAATATGTCCAAGTGGGAATGGAAGTTGGGGGAGAGCATTCTAGACGGAGGCAACAGGCGCCAAGGGCAAAGAGGTGGAAAAGGTCACAGGGTGTCCCCAAAACTCAAGAAGACACGTGGGATGGTAGGAATAGAGGGAAGTGAGGCTGGAAATGTGGATACAGATCAAGCAACACGTACTTGGAATGCCAGAAAGGAGTTCCATGTTTGATTCTGTATGCAGTGAGTGCACAGGAGGTTTTTGAGTTCACTCTACGTTCTCAATCTCCCCACCTCTCCCTCCATCTCTCTCTCTCGGGTTATCTGCCTCTATCCCTTGTTCTCTCGCCTTTCCTCCCCTTCTCTCCACTACCTACAACCCCTCCTTTCTGTGATCCCTTTCTTTTCCCTTAATCGAATCTCCTCTTCTCTCTCTCATCTCTGTGGCTCACATCCTCTTGTTTTCTTTGTGATCTCCGGCATTTATATTTTCTCTCTCATCTCCACAGCTTGCACTTGTTCCAGCTTTTCCTCCTTTGAACTGACTTCAAATCCGTTTCTTAATCTCTTTATGATGCCCTCATTCTCTTACTAATTTTAAATGAAGTGTTTGCTGCAGTCTCTGCCTTGCAGATGTAACCAGTGAGTTTTGAATTCAAACCATCATTTGAATTATGATAGTTGATCTGGTCTGCACCTAAGCCTAGGCCACCCCCTTTCTTCCACTTGCTTCTTTCCTTTCTCTCTCTCTCTCTCTTTTTTTTTTTGGTATATTTCTAAGAGGACAGGTGAGAAGAGGCAGCCCAACTCTTACCTAATTAGATTCCTCAGTTTACACTTTCTTCTTTTAAAGAATAACATTGTAACATTTCCAAGGGCTGAATTTTTTAATACTGAAGTATCCACCTGCCAGGATGCCAGATTAG
The DNA here is from genome assembly GCF_008692025.1 of Phocoena sinus. Lineage (NCBI taxonomy): Eukaryota > Metazoa > Chordata > Mammalia > Artiodactyla > Phocoenidae > Phocoena > Phocoena sinus. Next base: position 39,416,813 of record NC_045765.1, read on the forward strand.
CTGGGAAGCTCAGTGAGAGTTCCTGTGAAGATAAGACTAAAGAATGATTCTTTTTACCAGAATAGAGAGTGATGCCCCAGGCTGTACATCCTAATGTCTAGGTAAATGAGCAGCCTGTCATATTTCTTATCAAGATTAAAACTTTAAGCAGATGTGGGCATGTGTCAAAACAGAAGAGAAAATACCAGTTAATGTCTAAGACATAGAGAAAAGTGTCTTTGGTAAACTATAATTTCTTTTTACATTAGGGAAGGGGTATATTGCTTTTCTCCATTTTAATGTGTCTTTAATGGATTTATTTCTAAATGTAAAAATAATAAATGCACATTTGAAAAAGTCTGGGAAAGTATATAACAGTGAATTAGAAGGAAAAAACACTAAGAGCTTGAGGGATCTTTCTAGGTCTTTTTTTTTTTTTTCTATAAATGTGTTCACATGGTTCAAAATATGCTTGTGCTTTAATTTTGCATCATATGTTTTTCAGTTAATTTGACACATAAAGTTGTAAGATTAGCCGCTTACTGTTTCATGTCATTCATGTTCTTAAAAAACATGGTTTTTAATTATCGTATAGGATACTGTAGTGTAGTTGAACCATGATAATTTATTATTTCCCTGATGCTGGACCTTGACGTGGCTTCTAGCTTTTCTCACTGATAGGCTGCCACGAATACGTTTAGGACTAAATCTGGTGCACCTTCTCTGGGAGTTACCGTCTATTTCCTACTTCCATGATAGGCATGTATAGTAGGCATAGAGTCTATAATAGAGTTTTACAAGGAATACCTTGAAGGTGTTATTTATATTAATCTAATAATTCCAACTCTGAGGCCATGTTCCTCTAATGCTGACAAAAACAGGGGAACTTGAAAATCAAGACATTGTTGACACAGGGAAACTTTGTTTCAGACGTTTCTCTAAAGGTCAGAGGCTTATGTAAAAATACCCATCCAGATTTACCAGACCTTATATTTTGTTATGTTTGCTTTAGGTATTTTGTTTTTTCAAGAAGCCAAACCATACAAATATAGTTCGAGCTCATTTTTCACCCCACCCCTGCCCCTGACCAGAAGTAAATACAATCCTAGAGTTGGTGAGAATCCTTCCTATCCAGCTATCCATATTTTTATATTTTTTGAAAACATATGCAGGTATTAAAAAATGGTGTTCTTTAGTGTACTTAAATTTTTTATTTCACTATTGTCATCTTGTATATATCATCCTTATTTTTTTGCTCAGTGTTATGTTTTGGGATGTTTAACCAAGGATCTGTCATTTTAACTGCTGTGTACTAGACTCATTATATAAAAATACTACAATTTATGTACCCATTGACATATACTGATGGATATATTCTTCTCCTCTTCTGTTTTCCTATGACAGACCCATGCTTAGCAACTGTCTCCATGCATGTCTCATTTTGATGTGTGCGGTTTTCTCTTGGGTGAGTACTTAGCAGTGGATTTGCTGTGTTTAAGGGCAGGTGCCTCTACAGCGTTGTGATCTTTACTGCCATCTTGCTTCCCAAGGTGAGTGTGTCACATTACTTCCTACTGCCTGTGTGTGAGAGCTCATCCTTGTTCACCCCTGTTACTGTCAGATTTGCGACGCTATGTATTTGTAGATTGAATTTGCGTTTCCTATATTCCTGGTGTGGTAGAGCATCTCGTCCTATATGTACTGGTCCTTATGGTTTCTTCTTCAGTGCATTTCCTTTGCTCGCCCCCTTTTTTCGTGCTGTTGGGTTGTCTTTTACATTTTATGAGTTGTTCACATTTTCTTCATGCCAGTTTTTTGTTGAGTAAATGCCTTTTAATATCTCTTTGCAGTCTGTGGCTTGTATTTTTACTTTATGAAATTATTTGTTGTATAGAAGTTTTAATCTTTAAACAGATCAAAGTTGCAAGTCTTTTACTGTAACCAGTATCTAAGAAATCCCTTCTATCCTGTTGAAAGAAAACCACATTTTGATAGTTTCTGCTAAATGTTTTAAGGTTTGCTGCTCCCATTTAGATTTTCATCTATTTAAAATATATTTCAGGAAATGTTCTGAGGTATAAATGCCATTTGATTCTATTTTTCCATACGGGAAACAATTTCCCCAACATCATTTATTGAATACACCATCTTTTCCCAGCAGTTTGCAATGCCACTTCTGTCATACTCCAATTTTTCATTTATGTATGGGTTTGCTTCTGGGCTCTCTGTTCTGTTCCTCTGGTCTATTTGCCTGTCTCTGGTTCAAAAAAAGCACTATTTTAATCACTTATAGCTTCATAGTAACTCTTTCTCTCTGCTAGGGAGAGTTCTTCTGACTTGTTATTCCTCAAAATTTTTTAAATATTCTTCGCCCATTATCTTCTATCACCTTATCAAGTTCCATAAGAAACTCTAGGATTTTTATCAAAATTGCATTGAGAATTAATAGATTACTTTGGAAAAAATAGACTTTTTAATGATAGCAAATCTAGCCATGTACTAACAAGGAATATCTTTCCATTTATTCAAAATTTTTATATTCTATAATAAAATTTGGTCATTTTCTTCAGGTAGGATTGATATATTTTTGGTGAGATTTATATTTAAGTAACTCACAGATCTTGTTACTAGGTTAAATGGGATAATTCATCCTATTAAATTTTCTAATTGTCTTTTGCTAACGTATAGAACATTATTCTTTTCTTTTGTGGTACGCGGGCCTCTCACTGTTGTGGCCTCTCCCCTTGCGGAGCACAGGCTCTGGACGCGCAGGCTCAGCGGCCGTGGCTCACGGGCCCAGCCACTCCGCGGCATGTGGGATCCTCCAGGACCGGGGCACGAACCCGTGTCCCCTGCATCGGCAGGCGGACTCTCAACCACTGCGCCACCAGGGAAGCCCTATTCTTTTTTTTTTTCATAATCGTATATCCAGGAAACTTGCTGAACTCTCTTATTAACTTTATCACAGAGTTACATTTGAATTAGTTTTCTGAATCTATCAGATAATAAAATGCTTTCTCTCTCTCTTTTCCTCTTTTTTTCCAGAAAGTATGGTGAGTTACACTGATTTCTTTTTAAATGTTAAAACCTTTTTGCGTAGCTGGAATTAACTCCATCTGATCCTGATATTTGCCTCTTCATATATTACGAGAATCAATTTGCATTTTTAAATTGTGGTATACTTCATATAATGGAAAATTCACCATTTAAACCCTTAAAAAATATAAAATTTAGTGGCATTTAATACATTTACAATGTTGTGCAACCATCACCATTGTCTAGCTCTAGAGCATTTTCATCACCCCAAAAGGAAACCCTGTACCCATTAAACAGTCACATCCCATTCCCCCTTCTCTTTAGCTCCTGGCAACCAGCAGTCTACTTTCTGGCTATATGGATTTGTCTGTTTGGACATTTTATATAAATGGAATCATATGTGGTTCTTTGTGACTGGCTTCTTTCACTTAACATACCATTTTCAAGGTTGGTCCATGTTGTATCATGTATCCGTACTTTATATGGCTGTGTAATATTGCATTGTATGCATATACTACATTTTGTTTCTCTGTCAGTTAATGGACGCCTAGGTTGTTTACATCTTCTGGCTATCATGAATAATGATAACTATCAATTTTTTGTGTACAAGTTTTATTTGAATCATTCTTTAATTCTTTTTGGAATGTACCTAGGATTTGTATGGTCAGTATATGTTGAAAGTATTGAGGAACCACCAAACTGTTTTCCCCAGTGGCTGCACCATTTTACATTCCCTTGAGCTGCGCCTGACGGTACCAATATCTTCACAACTTCACTTACACCTGTTATTTTCTATTTCTTTGAGCATAGTCATTCTAGTGGGTATGAAGTGATATTGCATTGTGGTTTTGATTTGCATATCCTTAATGACTGTGATGTTTAGCATCCTTTTATGTGCTTATTGGCAACTTTATTATTTTCTTAGAGAAATGTCTATTCAAGTGTTTACCCATTTTAAAATAAGGTTGGTGGTTTGTTGATTTTGAGCTGTAGGTATTGTTTAAATATTCTGGGTACTAAGCCCTTATTAGATTTATGATTTATAAACATTTCTTCCTGTTTTTTGGGTTGTCTTACCACTTTCTTGATAGTGTCCTTTGCATAAATGTTTTTAATTTTGATGAAGTTTATGCTTTTGGTGGCATAGAATTAGAAATATTTTGCTAAGAATTTTTGCATCTATCATCCTGAAAGGGATTTGTCTATAACTATTTTTCTTGTAAATTCCTTGTTATAGTTTGGAAATATAATAGGTTGTGCTGGCCTCAAAAAAAAAAAGTGAAGTTACTTTCCTATCATTAATGTTTTCTAGAAAGTTTTGCAAAATATTGGAGTTATTTCTTCCTTGGATGTTTAGAATTCACTGGTGAAAACTTCTGGGCCTTGAGAGTTCTTGGTAGGGAGCTTTCACATAATGGATTCAATTTCTTTAAAAGATATTTAGTTATTCAAAATTTCTATTTCTTTTTGTCTGCTTTGGTAAATTGCATTTTTGAGGAATTTCCCATTTCATCCAGATAGTCAAATTTATTGGTATAAAGTCATTCATAATATCCTCTGGTGAAGTTTTTCATGTCTGAAGACTCTGTAGTAATAACCCGTTTTTCTTTAAATATTGTTAATTTGTGTTTTCTCTCTTTTTTCTTTAATTAATTTTGTAAGGGGTTATCAATTTATTAATCTTTTCAGAGAAAAAACTTTTCTGATTTTTTTCTGTGTATGTTTGTATCTACTTTACTGATTTCTGTTTTTATCTTTGTGTCTGAAGTTTGATTTGCTTTTCTTACTCTAAGTTCTTGAGGTAGATGCTTACATATTTAGATTTCTGGATTTCTTCTTTTCTATTATACACCATTAAGATTATACATTTCTGGGGCTTCCCTGGTGGCGCAGTGGTTGAGAGTCCGCCCGCCGATGCAGGGGACACAGGTTCGTGCTCCGTTCCGGGAAGATCCCACATGCCGCGGAGCGGCTGGGCCCGTGAGCCATGGCCGTTGAGCCTGTGTGTCTGGAGCCTATGCTCCGCAACGGGAGAGGCCACAACAGTGAAAGGCCCACGTACCGCAAAAGATAAATAAATAAAATAAAATAAAATTGGTTTAAAAAAAAAAAAAAGATCATACATTTCTGTATAAATACTATTTTACCTATAGCCAACCACTCTCAAACTTTTTAAATCATAATTTTATTGAGAGATAAATCACAAAGCACAAGATTCACACTTTGGAAGTGTACAGTTTAGTAGCTTTTAGTACATTCACAGTTGTGCAACAATCACCACCATCTAATTCCAGGATATTTTAATTACCTCAAAAAGAAGCTCCATATACATTAGCAGTCTCTCTTCTTTCTTCTTTCCCCCAACCTCTATCAACCACTGACTAACTTAGCTTCTGTTTCTATAGATTTGCCTGTTTGGGACATTTCATATAAATGGAATCACGATATTTGGCTTTTTGTGTCTTGCTTCTTTCTGTTAGCATGATGTTATCATCATTCATCCACGTTGTAGTATGTATCAGTAATTCATTCTGTTTTATTGCCAAATAATATTCCCTTGTACAAATATATATCACATATTTTGAGAAACTGCCACAGTGTTTTCCAAGGTGCCATCCCACCAGCAACATATGAGGGTTCCAATTTCTCCACATCATTACCAGTACTTGCTATTGTCTATCTGTTATAGCCATTCTATTAGGTGTGAAATGGTATCTCATTGTGGGTTTTGGTTTACATTTCTCTAATGGCTAATGATATTGAACATATTTTCAAGTGCTTACTGTTCATTTTTATATCTTGTTCAGAAAAATGTTTATTTAGCCATTTTGTAATTGAGTCATCTATTTTTTGCTCCTTTTTTTTCTACTTTCTTGCCTTTTTTTTTTTATCCTCCTATGGTAACTTTTTTTCTTCTATGAGTTCATCATTTGGTAGCTTTTCCAGAAAGGTCTTCTAGAGCAGGGGCCCCCAACCTCCAGTCCGTGGACCAGTACTGGTCCGCGGCCTGTTAGGAACCGGGCCGCACAGCAGGAGATGAGAGGCAGATGAAGGAACGAAGCTTCATCTGCCATTCCCCATCGCTCCCCATCGCTCCCCATGGCTCGCATTAACACCCAAATCATCCCCCCTGACCCCGTCCGTGTGAAAATTTTCTTCATGAAACTGGTCCCTGATGCCAAAAAAATTGGAGACCACTGTTCTAGAGGGTTTCCCATCATCCTATATGTATATAAACAAACACACGTATACATACACATACACATACATAGTGTGTGTGTACATTTTCTCCTTCTCTATGTCTAATGATAGTTTAACTGTGTAAACCATTTTATCTTGATAATTATGTTCCACCAGCACTTTAAATGACACAAGCTGATTGTGTTTATCTCAGTGTTATCTCCTTGTGGGTTATAACACTTTTTTCCCTTCTCAGATAGCTTTTAAGATTTTCTCTTTATACATAATTTCTGCAGTTTTATTTAAATGTCTATAAATTTATTTTTATTTATCTTGCTCAGTACTCTGAGTGTATGTTAAAATTGATAACTCTTGTTAATCTTTTACTAGAAAATCCTTAGTGTATCTTCTTTAATATTCCTTCTCCAACAAATTTTCTATCCTTCTGACACTCCAATTAAGTGTATATTTGTACTTCTGCATCTAATCTCCATGCCTCTTAATACTTTAAGAATTACTCCTTCTTCGTGCTGCACTCTAGCTGAATTCTTTAATATCCAGTTTGCTGCCTCTCTTTTTGACTGTGTCCATTCCAGAGTTTATCTTTTCCATTAACTTTTTATTTCAGTCGGTGACTAATTTCTATTTCCAAAAGTTCTACCTGATACTTTCATAGAAGTCTTTTCGTTTTAGCTTCATATCTGTTTTTCCATTTTAAGGATGTTTTTGTTTTGAAGATAATTACTTATATGAAAATCTTTTCCAGACTATTCTATAATATTAATTCATCTATAATATTAATTCATTTTAAGTTGTTGGCTTATTGCTTACCTATTTACTCTTTGTGTTTTTTTTGTTTTTTTGTTTTTTGCACGGTATGCGGGCCTCTCACTGCTGTGGCCTCTCCCGTTGCGGAGCACAGGCTCTGGACACGCAGGCTCAGCGGCCATGGCTCACGGGCCCAGCCGCTCCATGGCATGTGGGATCTTCCCGGACCGGGGCACGAACCCGCGTCCCCTGCATCGGCAGGCAGACTCTCAACCACTGCGCCACCAGGGAAGCCCCCTATTTACTCTTGGTTTCATTCATATGTTTTGATTTCCCACCCTCCGCCCCCCACCTCAGCTTCAGATTTCTGTTTTGGTGGTTTTCTTTGACTGAAATGATTTTTTTATCTGAGTTGTCTAGGACCTGAGTCTAGAACTAAGTGTTACATTACTTGCTAAGTCTTCTCCCCGAGAGCAACATCAGGGAAATTTTGGATACTTCCAGGTGCTTGTAATGAGGCTGTATCTAATTCTCTTTATGCTGTAGGCAGGAAGCTTCTCATTACCTCTTATGCTGCAAGCTTTCCCCCTCTTCTTTCATCCTTCCTTCCTTAGTTTTAAGCAGTGAGGGTATTGCCCACAGACAGCCTCTGTCTGCTTCTGGTCCTGGGCATCAGCAACTCCAAAGCTTTAGCCTCCCATGCTTTGAATTTCCATCAGTTTCTGCTTTACGCTATGTTTATCTTGTTTTAGGTATCACTTGAAATGTGTTTAGAGCAGAGTGTGGGCATTAAAATGTAAGCTCAGTACATCACCTTGACTGGATGTTGAAGCATAGGAATCTTGGCTGGAGTGGGGGATTCTGGTCCCTGGAGTCCAGCCTCCAATCCCTGGTATGGCGTAACGTGTTTTTGGAAATTTTGGCCTCTCCTTGGCATGGTGTAGTGTGAGGGGTCTGCTACGAGTGATCTCCGACTTCTGTTCACTTCTTATTAACCTCACAGAATCTCTGTACTCTCCCTTCTTGTTGGCCTCCAAGGCTCTCCCTGTACCCTTTGTTTCTTTCATTAGAGTCCTTGATGGTCAATTAAAGAAGCCATCCTTAGTACCTAAAAAGAGTGTTCTGTCCTGGAGGGAAAGATAATATTCATACTCTTCCATCAGGTAAAAGACAGTCATTACGTTCTGTATGTCTAATTCACAGAAGAAAATGAAGAAGAGCAAAGTAGTTGAATGTTCAGTCTTTCTAAGTAATGAAATTAATGACCTGCTGCACCTTTCTAAGAACTTTGTTTCCTCTGCTGGAGTGCCCTTCTCCTAGTTCTCTGTGTGCCTGATTTCTCATGAAATCTCAGCTCAGATATCACCTTCCTCAGGGAGGAGTTTAAAACTGTTACTACTATTACTGTTACTATTTCCAGTGTCTGGAAATTATCTGTATTACATATTTTTGCATTGCCCCTTCCCACTAGATTATAAACTCCATGACGATGGAGGCCATGCCTGTCTTGTTGATTATAATCCCCAAACACCTTGAAGCATGGCCAGCACTTAGCACATATTCATTAATTACTTGGCCAGTGAATGGATGGGCTAGTCCTGTCCCATTCAGAACTGGCCACTCTGATGAGAAATAGCATACAGAGCACTATGTGAGATCACTAGACGGGAGGGCTAGTGGAGATCATTCAATGGACACCTTCATTTTACAGAGGAAGGAGGCAAGACTCAAGGCTTGTCACAGTCACATAACTAACAAATGGCCAGACGGGAAACAAGGTTGATGTGCCACATTGTGAAGGAGCAGTGGTACTTGGGCCTGGAACCCCTTGCACATGGTTGGTGCTCAGTAAATATAAATGCACTGAAGAGACTCTAGATCTTCCTCTGCTGGGCATGTAAACTGGGATAGTCACTGAGTCTTTCTGGGACTCAGTTTCCCCATTTGCAAGATGAAATATGTGTCCTGCTTATTTTATAAAGTTACTGTGACAGTTAAGTTGGATAATTTAAAAGGATTATTTGGCAATTCATGTGAAGACCATGTTTGGCAGAGGCAGGAAAAAAAAAAGCTTAAAAGAAAGGTCACTGCCTTCATGCCAACGGTACTCATTGTATAGACAAAGAAAGATTGATGTCCAAAGAGAAACAAGAGCTAAAGAAAGAGTCAAAGGCAAGGAGAAAGTATGAGGAAAGGCTGGTGGTATAAACTTAACATTGTGGTGAAGGACTTGGGCATGGACCCCTTTCTGTTTCCCTGTGGCAATGTTTTTGTAACTCAGAATCTTGATAGAGTTGTCAGAGGAATGAAATCAGTAGTGCAAATTTTGAAACATATGTCAGAGATCTGTCTGGGATACTGTGAAATCATCAAAATGGAAAACAAAGACTGAGGAGTCGTAGGTGCTTTGGTTTAATTTACCCATTATTTATTGGTAACAGTTCCTGTTTCCTGGAGTCATGTGGATGTCACGGGGCAGGCTGGGTGCCTGAGCCACATGGAGTTCTGGAAGGAAATAAGATGGGTAAGTGGATGCTGTGTAGCCATCATCATGGTCTTAAGAGTGTGGACTCAGGACTGGATGGGGTCAAAATGGAGAAATAGCCATTGGAAAACCTGATTTGACTACTAGGAGGTCAGTGGTGACGTTTTTAGAGATCAACATCATATTAGACCTAGGGACAAAAATTAGATTGAAGACTATAAGTGTGCAAACTGAAGAAGTGAGTATAGACTGTTTTCAAGAATTTGGGTGGTGAATTTTCTTGAGGTGGGCAGGGTTGAGAGAACACATTTGGGTCTGTACGTGACACAGGAGAGATTTGACTGTGTTGGCAGGCAAAATATAGCAAGGTCTAGGAGAAAAAGGAAGAGGCTCAAGAGAAGGAATATTTTTCCTTCAAGGAAAAGAGTAAACTATACACACAATATTAAGGAAATCTAATGAAAAGAACTGAGTGGGAATGGATAAGATTATTGAGATCAGAATTCACTGGCATTCTTTATGAGGGAACCTGGTCTTAGACACCGGTCTAGCTCAGACACAGGTCTAGTTGACAGCCAAACCAATGACCTTCCTCTGTATCTATACCCATCACTCTAAGTTTATCTCTTTTCTTATTAAGAAATATAATTTTATTAGAGAATACCTATTTGGCTAGAGAGGGAAAGATTAAGGAATATAAACTAGTTGGGTCAGATTATAGTGTATAACAGATAATTCACTTTTAAAGAGTAGAGAAGAACCCCTGTGGTAACTGTCTGTAGTACTGGGGAAGGGATTAATTATCAGGTTCTGAGCACCTTGGTGGGTTATCTATGATGGAGTCTATTACAGAGAGGAGAAGTCAGATGTTGAAGGAGGAATCATGAATTGCAGTATCATGGGAGCTAAGGAAGGTGGGTTATGAAGCCTAGAAATCATGGGAGGGATGGATTCAAGATGTATTAAGGCTGTATGAAACCACTTGAAATCAGAGAATATAAGGTCTAACTTGACAAACAAACCTAGAATGTTGAGGCAGGAGGAATTTGGGGGAGTTTGAAGGATGAGAGTAAATGAAGAGAGCAGTGATGAGAAAGAGCCTCCAGGACTGGACTGTATCAATTATTACCCTCACAATTTAAGGTAGCTATAAATTTCAAGTTGTGGTAAAAGTTTTCTCTGGGTTCCCCCTTCAAATCTCTTAAAAAGGGGAAGGGTTGGGCCCTTCCTCACCTGGTCCTTACTTGAAGTCCAGCAGGGGAGCCAAGTTCCTACATTCTTGGTGCCCAAATAAGGCTTAGATGTGTGGTCTGTTCTCTGATGTCAGATCCATAGTCGAGCTCTGTAACCATCACAGGGCCCAGAAGAACATTTTCAAAGATCTCATGAAAAAATGAGAATATGTGAAATGGAAGGAGAGACCACCTTAAATCCCCAGGGTTCTCTGTGTTCAGAGGTTTTTTCAAATTTGACCCGTTGGTAGACTTGAAGAAATGAACTGAAAATTGAAAATTAATAATTTCTTTGGCTAAGCTTGAAACTGATTTCTGTTTGTCCATTTTACAAAATTAGCTATTAAAAAGTCACTATACTTAAAGTTTAGGAAAACAGAAATAAGCAACCATATTCATATCACCTTAACAATGAAACTTAAAATTATTAGTGGTTCCTTTTCATCTTTAACAATACATATCTATGTTTTCACAGCTGCAGTTAGCTCTCGTGTAATTATAGGTCTTTTTGACTTATTTTAAACATGTGATATTGTCCTGTGGTTTCCAAAATTATTTTAACGTTTACAATATTCCATTGATTGAACGTGCCATGATTTATTTACCCATCGCCCCTACTGTTGGGAAAAAGGCAAATTCCAAATTTAAAAAAGAATAACACTGCAGTAAACAATTTTGGGTCTATACATTTTCCTTCTTGTCGATTATTTGTGGGGTCAAAGTGTGTGTTATTAATTCTGTTTTACAGAAAAAGAGCAGATACTAGTCTCTTTTGAAAAAGTTTATTATACAAACATGAACACAAAAATGATAAGAGAACTATAGCTACAGTATCACCATCCAAATAAATCAGCTTGCTTCGTTTTCAGTTTCCCTAGAAGTCTTGATTCAGATGCATACATCATTTTACACACTCAACATTATAATTTGCTTTACTGTAAAATCCTCACAACCCTTTGAAAGACAGCATGCTAGTCCGTAAAGTTGAACTAACCATGATCTAAGTAGCCTTCCCTTTCAACTGGTTAGGTAGTGCTGCTAATTTTTCCCATCTTTAAATCCTGTTGCAATGTTTACCACTGTCACTAACAACTTTTTCCTATTCAAATGTTGTTGCTTGGATGAATTTTGAAGATGGAATTACTGGGCCAAAGGGTATGAAGATTTTTATGACTCTTTAAAACTACTGACCGATTACTTTCTGAAAACATACACCAGTGTCCACTCCACTGCACCAGTGCAGAGATGTGTATTTGTCTTACCTTTCCTTTTTGATAGACAAGGTAGGCAAGTTGCTTTGTTTTTCTTGAAAAGCAGTTATTCATTCTGTCTTACATCTTCCAGTGTCTTAGAATGGAAAAAAGAGTGTATATTTTTGTTTGTGTGGATTACATGCTTATTATTGGGTCATTTATTTAGTGATGTCTTGATGGTTTTCTTATTAATTTGCATGAGTTCCTATGAGCGCATACTTTTTAACCATTTCTCTTATTTACTGCTACTATTTTAAAAAGAGCTCTCTGTGTGGCATGGTGTGAGAGAAGCGAGAACTTAGAGAATCGCCTGTTTGAATGTGCTAGTCTTTCCTCTTGGCAATTTCTTTTGTCATTGTTCCTCAAATCATAGGTAGGTTGCTGGTCAATTTCCTTTTTTTTTTTTTTTTTTAATCTTTTCCACAGCTCTTCCATATTATGTTGTAATTGGCCTTTTTACATTTCTGTCCATCTCTAGACTCTTGAGATATTCACGGGCAAGGAGTGTGTGTTACTCATTTAGAAGAGAATAAACATTCATTAGACACTAGATGAACAAAAATATTTAACTCTGATCCACTGGAGGTATTTTAAGGTGGAATCTGAAACTTCTCGCCAAAACAACGGCCGATCAGTCCTCCTAGTAACTATCAAATAATCAGTACTTTTTCTATTGGTTCGTAATGGCATTCCACCTACCTGCTTCCCTGGCACCATGTACACCTCATTATTGTTTATTTCATATCCGCAGCTATTTGTTTCATTGTCACGTTTGCCCACTTGTGAGCTGAATGAATGCGGGGATCACCGTCTGGTTCTTGCTCTCTGTTCTGAGGTACTTAAGAATAAATGGTAGATTCAAGTGATACATTGATATAAAACAAATTCGTAAATACACTTGCGTCTATTTCTGGGTTTTCTGGTCTGTTCGACCATTTCCACTTAGGTGCCTGGCACTTGGCTAGGCTTAGGTGATAAAATAATGAGGAAGCCGTGCCTTTGTTCTTGAGCCCTCATTCTAGTGGCGTGAGCAGAAGAATTGATAGGTTGCTTCAGTACAATGTAAGCCGTGATAGATGTATGTCCAGGGTTCCCTAAGAGTACAGAGAAAGGGCTGCTTACTCTGTCGAGAATGCAAGTCAGAGAAACCTTCCGGGAGGGAAGATGTCTGAGCCAGATCTTAGAGGGTGAGCAGTGGTAAGCCAGACAAAGAAAGGAGAGGGTGTTTTCGAGGTAGGGAAATAATGCCAAGTACAATTGATCTGTATTTTTGTTTTTGAAACATTACTACCTTCATTATTGCTATGTTGTGCTTTTAAACAGTCTGTTAGGTTTTTATCATTTTAGTGGCTTTTTGTATGGAATATTCCTTGCCTTTTTAAAAAAAATTATTTTGCCTAATAAAATTTAGAATTATTTTGTTTACTTCTTAGAAAATTTCTGTTGGGATTTTGTTAAACGTGCAAATTAACTTGAAGGAAATAAAAATCAATTTTAGTTTGTTCAGCTAAGAGTTTGTCTCTTCATTTTATAGTTATCTCTCAAAAATTTACATTTTTTAGCGTAAGGTTACAGCAGATCTCATGATAGGTTTTCTTTATGCATAAATTTATGAATGCATGCATGTGCATTATATGTAAAACATATGAGTTAATGTCATAAAAGGCATGTTTTGAATAGAATTTCCTAAATAAAACTATTTTACTTAAGAAACAAGCACAGGTGTTTGCGTTGTTAATTTGGGCTAATTTCACATTGTACGTGATTGAGGTTTTCTATTTTTCTTATAAGGAAATATCACGTTGCTATAACATTTAAAATTTTATATGCGTCTCAAACTTTTGTTCTCATGTTTTTCGATATTTATCAGCAGTTTTGTCTCAGATTTTTGCTTTCTACTTTTTAAGATGTAAAATTTAGAATTATTTAGGCCACCTTATATTTATTTCTGATATTTGCTCTTTCGTTGATTATTCTGAAATCTTAAGTTGAATGCTTTGTTCATTTATCTATGGTAAGTTTAAATGCTTTTATCATGACAGAAGACTGCTTTGGCCAAATTGCATAATTTGTAGTGTTTTTAATTCTTTAAATAGGCTGGGTTCCTTTCTCAAATCACTAATTACTTAGGGAAGTGTTTTTCAATCTGAAATTCCTGGGGTTTTATGTTAATATAAAACATACCATCCATTTCTGCTTTCAGAGAATATAGTCGGAAAAGTTTTCTTTAATGTTTTCATTTTGAGATTATATTTCTTTCTTTTATATGATCATGGGACAAAGAGAAGTTTCTTTGATGCCATGTGTAGGGGTGTGTGTGTGATTATTTTTAATGCTTTTCCAACTTGTAAGTTATAAGATAAAGAGCAATTACGTTTGTCAATTTTTTCCTTGTTCTTCAAAGTTGTGGATTTTTGGCTTTTGTTACTCTCCTGTTTAGTATAATGGTTTAATTATGTATAATCAGCAAGACAGGAACTTCATCATTATATATTATTAAGCGTAATCTCCCCTAATACTTTTTACCATGAAGTCTACTTTAAAATATTGATTTTCTTTTTATTCAAGCTTCATAGGTTAATTTTTGCCCACCAAGTCTTTCAATGCAATTCTTGACTTGGTCTTTTAATGGATTAAAACAGATGGTTTAATGTTATACTTTCTACCTTGATTTAATATCTATTATCCTAGACATTGCCATTCCAAAATCTTACTTCCAATTGAAATATACCATAATTTGGAAGATCCTATTCTCACATTTTATATACCCATTTTACATTCTAACAGGTTCCTTGAAATATCTCACAAGGATTCTATCATTATGTTTAATTACTTATGCCAGGGAGTCTCGAAGGCTGATCTGCTGTTTCTCCATTGATGGGTTAGGAGGGTCTTCGGTGGGGGCTGTACATTGATCCTGAACCACAAACGTTTAGTGTTATTGAGGATAATTAAAATCAGCATCCACAGACTAAAATTAACCTGTCATTGGACTTAATTGGAGAAGCTAATTCATACATGCTACTCGCAAGCTTTTTCTGAAATGTGTTTATGTCTCTGCACTCTGACCCCCATTCCCCATCTCTGTGTCCTGGGCTCTTTTCCTTGGATAAAGTGGGGCTTGGTTGCTAATTGAACTACAGAGTTTTTACATCTTTTTCAAAGGAGTCAAGTTGGAGGAAATGTAAAAGTTGCTGATTTACACCTACTTGCCTGTTAGAAAAAATTTCCTTCCATGGAGGAAAATGAATACAGCTCTTTTTTAGTTGCCTGGTGTTTCATCTGTTTTCTAATTTTGCAGTAACAATTATGTCAATTAGTTTGACTCATCAGTAACAGGCATTCCCTCTCATTAGTGTTTATCATTTTAGCTCTGCTTCCACATGTTTTTCACCAATGCATCTTGAAAGGTGATCTCTCTGATTTCATTCTCTTTGATTTACATTTTTTTGGGTAAGTTTTCCCCAAAAATGAAACCATGTAATAAAATTATGGCATCTTTGGAGATAAATTGCACCCTGCCTGTGAATAAAATTTTTGTCATAGCCTTTTACCTTTGAGGATTCTGTAATGTTGCTTCAGCGTCATTTGTAGTCAGGAGCTAAATTTGACAGGATGTAGCCTACGGTGAAAATACAATTGAGAAGGCACACAGGTTGTGTCGTGTACTGGAGATGTAAAATTAGTCTTCGATTTCCTAGATGAGGAAATGATCTCTCTACCTTATCACATAATTATGAGAATCTATTGAGGTATGTCATTACTCCTTTATAAACTTCAAAAATGAATAACAGCATTCTGGAGTCCCAGGCTGATAGGTAAGTAGGTAAATCATAGTATCAATACGATGTAGGATTATAAAAGAAATGAGAACAAATTAATGGAGGGTTCAAGGGAGAATGATAAGGGTGATAAGAGAAAAGATGATATGAGAATGGGATCTTGAAGGATGATATCCTGTGATAGGGTGGTGCTACGTGGAAGGGCATTCTAGGTGGACGGAATAGTATGTGCAAAAACATGACACTCTGGAAGGCCAGGAGAGGTGAGAGGCTGAAATGGAGGATTGAGTGTGGTGTATTCTGCCATGATAGGGGATTAGGGTTAGGGTATTGTGTGGAAGAGGATGAAAACTGGACCAGGGACGGGCAACGGGCTTAAAAGGTGGCTCATTCATAGGCTGACCAGGAATGCTAAGGTAGCCTGATTAAAACTATTTTACCTGATAAGAGCAAGCAGATTGGCTTCTTCACTGATTTAGAGACAGGAGTGGTAAACTATAGCAAAAGGAGCCTGTCCAGGTCTTTAGGAAAGCAGTAGAGGATGGCTGTTCCCTTACCTTCACCAAGTGCTGGGGACTCCCCAATTCCAGGCCATGTATTACCTTATAATAAGCTCTCTTTTATAAAGCAGCCTGTGTGACTCTCTTCCCAAGAACCACAGTGGCTTAACTAACATGCTAGGCCACTGATCAAAGAGATGCAGAAGAGAAGTTAACCTGAAAATTTATTTCTGCGGCAGAGTCAATAGGAGTAACTGATTTATCAACTGTGAAAGTGGAATTCCCTAAAGAAGTGGACAAGGGTGCTTTCCTTCTTACCAATCATTATTTTTATTAATATATTTTACAAGACTGCAGTTGAAATAATATTAAATACAAATTTTTTTATACAGAAAGTGTAATAAAGTTAAAATAGTTCCTTGTAATTCATAGCATTATTGCAATGCTTACAAAATTTTTGCATAGAGTGTGCAAGGATTGATGTTATTCAGAACAAAACTAAAAAGCTCTTCTTACATCACACCCAAACCCAGAGAAAAACCACCAAAGCAAATAAAAAAATAATCCAAAGGCTGAACTCAAGTGCTTTATGGGAATGGGGTTCCTTTTTCAAAAGCTCCGAGCAAATGGGACTTGTATGACCTTATTTTTACTGTGTAAAGCACCAGAACCCGGCTTCTCCAGGAGTGCATTTAGCCAGTGCAATGATGGACGGTCCCCTACCTTTCCCTTCTGAAACACGACCTCTTTAAGAAATGTGTCTCTGCGGCCTCAAAAAGAGAGGAACTTGATTGGGGAGGTGATTAACAGATGGAAAACTCTGTTCCCCCCATCACCAAACACTGGATATAAATTCGGTTAGTTTTGTGTCCACCCCACATTCAGGTTTGCCGACTCTTCCTTCAACTTTGCCAGGATCTCTCCTCTCTGCTAGGGAGCCTGATTGCTGGCTCTGGTGATGTTAGTTCCATGAGACCCTTTAAAGGTAGCCCTTCCTGATTTGCCATCTGGACACATATACCAGTAAAAGAAAATCCCCGAAAGACTTCCCCTGAAGCAGGAGATTTGACGTTTTTTAGCTCATGCCATTACTAAGGTTTAAGGGGTGGCTGAGCTACAGGAGCATGACAGGACCCTGGGTGGGACTGGGGTTGACTGTGTTAGGAGCAGTGAGGGGCTGTGTCCACAGCCCTCTAGGGGATCAGACATGTGCTGTTGAGAAAGCACAGAAAAGCCAGGTTGGACCCCACCCTCTGCTGCTGTGGTCACTCAGCTCTGGATGGGGGCAGGTGGACAGCAGGACCTGCAGGAGGGTCTACTGGTTTAACCTGTTTGGATGGTCCTTGGCTGAGTTAATTCCTCAAAACGATTTTCTCTTTTAACTCTTAGAGATCAAACCCTGATCCCTTGGCTTAGAAGATGAAAGTGCCCTAAAGCCACCAAGTTGTAAGGAACTTCAGATGCACTCATCTTCTCCCTCAGTCGTTGGAATGCCACAAACCTCTTTTCTGAAACTAGGACACCAAGTGTCAAATGTACAGGTTCAAGGTTAAAGGGCGCCACTGTTGCAACAAGAATTGGCAGGTGGGTCTCATTTCCAACTCAGATCAATTGATAGTGATGGCCTGAGTGCTTTGGTGAGAAAAATTCTGCACATGGGGAGGGTGATAGGCCATTCATGATGACTGACAAGGTATGAGGTATGGGACTCAAATGATTATCCCACAGTGGCCAGCTTGGGTCTCGAATGCCTAATGCTAATTGAATTCTTTCTAGTCTTATTTTCTTGTAGGGAAATAGGGATGATCGAGTTCCTTTCTATTTATTTGATTCTTTCCTGGAGTCTTGCCACAACTAAAAGTAGGGAAGAATAATAACCAAATGGCATCAAAGACCTCACTTAAAATAAGACATTTGTCTCTCGAAGTGAGGTATAGTGGAAGGAGAGGTATGTGAGCAGAAATGCTGATTTGTTTAGCCGCAACTATAGATCACTGAGTATTAAAGTTTTCTCTTAAATGTAAGGCTGACAGCCCAGGCATCTTCAAATTTGTAAGGACAAGAAGCCTGATTTACTTAACAAGAATCATAGACCAAACTATTGTTTTTTTTTTTTTTTTTTTTTTTTGGTTCCAGATTCTATTCCTCAGGCAGATCTTCTATATTTTCACTGTAGGTATCTCTCTTTCAGTACTATATGCTGTCACAGATGAGAAACGATAGAAAGAAGGGAGATAAAAGTTTTATAGCCTGATCCACCCAAGAAGGACTCTTCTAAAAACTGGTAGGAGCTCGAAAAATAGTTTGACACGTTGGTGACTTCAGAGCATAGTGGCCTGGAGTTAGACCTGCATTCCAGCTCTGCCTTTTTCTGGCTTTGAGTAAGTTTCCCAGCCTTTCTAAGCCTCAGTTTCCACATCTGTAGATTGGAACTATCATGGAATCTAACTCAAAGGATTGCTTTGAGGATGAAATAAGTGAATGTGCATAAAACACTTAGCACAGTGGCTAGTACATAGTTAAGTGCTCAATGAATATTAGTTAATAAAATATTATAATTGGAGAAATAGAATCCAACTCTTGCCATGTCTTAGTGGAGGCTTTGCGTCCAAGGAGACCTCTTCGACCTTATGCAGAATTCATGGGTGTGATTCTTTTTGAGGAGAAGTTTCAGAACTTTGCTCAGACTCTCAAAAGAACCTATGACCCCCAAAATGTTAGGACCTCATGAATTACATGAATATGGGGACCAAAGAAGCACCAACGTCTTCTTTGTCAACGAATATCATCTTCCCGCCCTCAGACAGTCCTTTGCTATACTGCTGCTATGTAACCTCATGGATCAGCTTGGGATTTAGAAAATCGGAGCTCTCTTTGGTTTAACCAAAATAACCCAAATGGAGAAGTAGAAGAAGTGGGACAGTGGAAGAAGTGCGACTACTAGGCGAGTCTAGGAGTGCAGAGTAGATTTTATGTAAGACACATGTTTCCTTCTCTCTTCTCCCAAAGAGGGCAGCCTCATTTTATTTATCTGACCTTAGCTGATGTTCAGCGATGAAGCAAATCCCTTCAGTCCCTAGTGAGGGTGTCCAAACGCCTCATGAGGCATTTTGGAACACTATTCTGGTTTCCCATTGCGACAGCTGGATTTGGACTCTAAAAATACTTCTTGCCTATAGCAACTTTTCCTCTGTTTGGTTGCAAACCTCACGGAAGTGGAACTGATATCACTACTTGTTGGGCAGAAGTTAAGGAGACAGCATTGCTGTTGGTACGTTTGAGACTGTTTACTGATGGATTTAATAACATCGTTAATGCTGTTCCGACATCACACCTCCTGTCAGCTCTTTTTTTTTTTCAAGGGAAGATGCTAACTTCCTACTCTGTTAGTATCTATAAAAGAAAGGGGGGGGGGGGCATAAAACCAAAGAAACTAGCCCATGGAGCATGGGTCACCCCACATGGGATGTTTTCTTTTATCCTTGTGCTCTAACAATGCTCAAAGGAGGACCTCCCACAACTAATTCTTTTCCCTTTGCCATTCAGACCTGTCTTGAGAAATTTCAAGGACTCTATTATGAAGAAAGCTTTTAAGAACCACAGAAATCACATTGCTTTTGAAAGTGCTAATGCATGCGGTGTGCCTTGCCGGCTGAAGCAGCGGCTTCAGAGTGCTTTATCCCTTATCAGTGGTTTAGCTTTGTGAATGAGAAATTCAGAGGCAACTGTGTAATTTTAAATTCTGATTACCACAAAGAAAGAGATGCATCTGACATCCCAGTGCAGTAGCTTTGACTATTTTTATTTATTTATTTACTTTTGGCTGTGCTGGGTCTTCGTTTCTGTGTGAGGGCTTTCTCTAGTTGTGGCAAGTGGGGGCCACTCTTCATGGCGGTGCGCGGGCCTCTCACTATCGCGGCCTCTCTTGTTGCGGAGCACAGGCTCCAGACGCGCAGGCTCGGTAGTTGTGGCTCACAGGCCCAGTTGCTCCACGGCATGTGGGACCCTCCAGACCAGGGCTCGAACCCGTGTCCCCTGCATTAGCAGGCAGATTCTCAACCACTGCGTCACCAGGGAAGCCCCAGCTTTGGCTATTTTAATGGAAATGCGTTGGGACTAGGGGAGCCTTCCAAGGAGGAGAAAGTGATGAAAGACCAAAAGAAAGACATTTATTTTCTCTTTGAGATAAAAGGCCTGTTTTCTATGGTTGTTTCTTTTATTATGACTTTTTCCCCCCACCTGCTACTGGGGCGCCATGCAAATGTATCATTCCAGGAACTGCTTTGTTACCCTTTTTGTGCCTAAGATTTCCTGGAGCAGAGGAAAGAGAGGAAAGGGGTTTTGTTTACAACTCAAATTAGATTTTCACCTTTCAGAGAGCCTTAAAAAATACGGATCAAGTGCTCAGATGGATATTTACCTCCTTGGTCTAAACATCAGGCTACCTTTTGCCTAAAATAAACAAATGCAAGATACTGTCATGTAGCTCTTCCTGTGAAAGGCCAATTTAGTCCTCTTTTAGTTGAAAATAGATAAAATGCTGAAGGACTCCTTTAACTAATGTTGATTAGGGTCTGGTAAATGGTATTTTTATTTAAAAAACAAAAACAAAAAAAAAAACACCTTTCCTCCCTAACAGGAATACTCATACTTACAAAGAATCATTCGTAACTGATGCTATTTTAACAATATTAAATATGAGTATAAAGCTTTAGATTAGCAAATAGGGATGCTGAGTGAAGGGACAAATCTCTGGTAGGAACCTGCCTTACCACACAGAGGCAGTGATGCTGGAATTCAAAATAGATCTTTTTTTTTTTTTTTTTTTTTTTTTGTAAATCTCCTACACCAAAGAACAAAGACCCAGATCCTTGGAAACAACATCAAACTGGCATTAATCTGGTCCCCCCCTCCACAAATCCCAGCAACAGATTCATGAAATAATTCTACATTTTTTTGTCCTACATATTTTCAGATGTTTCTTTGAATATTTCTAATTATTTGTTGGTCCCACCAACCCTTCAGGCCTCATGTGGTTGTAGGAAAGCGAGTCCTCTGTGGGTGTGAATAACCGAGGTGATGGATGCCAAAAAGATATGTTAAGTCAAAAATATTCTTCACGGGACCATGGAATGGGCATCTTTCTGGAATATGGGAAGGTGAGACGAAAACCTCTAGGCGGAGATTGCAGAAATAGTCTCTTCAGGAAAGAGACTCTAAATCAAAGGACCCCTGCTTCACTTCTTGTCACACAACGATGCTGACTGAAGGAACCCCTTATATTTATATAGGAAGGGTTCTAGGAAGAACCTTTTGGAGGATCACAGCTTTCCTCTTCCACTAAACCCTTCCCTAATTCCGTCTTCCCTGTTTCCAAGAATCCTGTGAGCCTGTGTCTCAGACAAGTGGATCTCTTTTACATGCAGTGTAAGGCGGACCATCTTTTCTATAACCACATATTTATATACCCAAGCATGCATGGAAATGTAGTGCTGTCGTCTGCTTTCTCTCCTGCTGTGTCCAACACAAATAAGGCTACAAATGACCTCTATGTCAGGAGTCAGCAAACTTTTACTAAAGAACCAATTAGTAACTATTTTATGTTTTGTGGGCCAAGAGGTCTCTGGCACAGATATTCAACCCTGCTGGTCCAGTATGCAATCAGCCATACATAACAAGTAAGTGGACGGATGTGGCTGTGTTATAATCAAACTTTATTCACAAAATCAGGTGATGAGTCCCATTTGGTTTCGGGACCAGAGTTTGTTGACCCCTGTGCTAGAGTCAAGCCTCAAGCAATCTTTGGTCTATGGTGCTGGATATACAATGGAAATGATCCAAGGGAAAACTGACCTAAAGCAAGTTAAAAGCCAATTCAAGTTTATAGGCTCTGTCTCTTGGGTAACAGAAAGATACAGCTTTGTATCAAGTTTCCACCTGGACTGATGTCACCAAAAGGGCTTTTGAAAATCTCTTAAGACTAAACTTTAACAACTTATTGAGCAGATATCCAGTAGAAGTAGGTGCTAAACATATTTGGAGATCAACTTTTAATTTATAAAGTTTTCTGAAGAATATTAATGTACTGGAACTTCTAGAATATTGAAAATTCATGTAAACTCTGTTATGCCACCCACTGCTTAATATACTAAGAGATGTGATTTTCTAGAAGATAATTGTATATAAGATTAGAAAGGATCTCATTTTTATAAATCAAAGGTATCAGACTTTAATGTAAAAGAGATTTTTTTTCCTCCAGAATTCAGGTAAAGCTGTTTCTCATGACCATGGACAGGTATTCTAGTTGGAGGAAGTTGGGAGAAAAAAAATGTACATTGAAGGACTTAATATGTAATTACTGAATTCTAAAGTCTGAACTGAAATACATAATTTAATCCACGCCGAACTTCCTGCTCATTACCTGATATACCGTAGTCACTTAGCACGAATGAAAATCAGAATTTTCTATCATGTCTGTCCCCATAGGTGCTTGATTTCTATCCTTGGTTGCTATTGTTTTTATTCTATTTGTGATCTGAGTATATTTAGGATTAATTTTTGCAAGTGGCATCACACCAGTCTTTTTTTTTGGCATAAACTTTCCAAGGGGCTGATCTCAGACTTTCATTTAATGATTAGAACAAAATTAGATGAAAGAGGTTCAGGGAACCTTCCGTTTCTTTGTCATCCTTAGAATATGTACTTGAGGTGACAAAATGCAAAGATGGTCTGTCTGCTTAAAAAACAAACAAACAAAACAAACAAACACCTTCGTCTTCAGGTATTTAGCCACAAAGGACCTTAGAGGTACTACTGTTGATCTGAAAGATATGGGGTAGATGCTCCCAGTCGCCAAGGAGGGCCTTTCCTGGCTTGGAGAAACTCTGGGGTGTGGTACATGCAGATTCTGGCGGTGTGATCCTACAGGATATAAGTACTACTGAGCCAGAGCAATTGCATATCTCTTTATGGTTTTCCTTTTTAGACCCTAGTGCTACACACTAAGCAATCTCACGGTCTCACCCTTGAGCAACCCAATTCTTCTGTACGGATATTAAGCAGGAGTGACTGGAGGGACCCTGGGGTCCGGGAGCCAGCAGGGCTACTGGTCAGGCTGGAACCATCCCTCCTCCCCCCCCCACTTCTAAGTGACCAAGCAACACACAGCTTGCTTTTACCTTCCACATGTGCAAAACTCAGCCCGATGCTTGAGTGTCATCTCAAAAATACCAAACCTCTTATTCATTTCCTATGGCACATCTCCCCACTGCTTGTGGAGCAAGAAAAAGCAGAACCCTGTTGAAGAAAAAAACAACAACAAACAAATGCCATTCAGGCCCACAAATATGACCTCGTTTAGGACTGTGGGGCTACTGCTTGCCAAGTGGTATCCAGGATGGCTGAAAGCAGTTACGTCTCCCTTCCAGGCTCCTAGGCGTCCACATCTGTCAGCCACTTGGTTTGCCTACTAGCTTTTAAGATGCCCCAGTCATTGTGAAACCCTTCCCCTCCAATCACTCAAAATAAACTACAGGTAACACAAGATAAATATTGGATGTGCTTCTCCTTGCTGAGTGCATTGTCGTAAGGCATAGGCACATATCCCCCTCTTTGAACAGAGATAGTGTAATCCCCTGTCCCAGCACAAGAGCTGGCCAGGGTGACCCTGGAGCACGATGATGAAAGTGGGGTGATGGGAGGTAGCTGATGGCGGGAATTAGGGAGCTGCTTCCGCATACGGGGGAGTGGGTACCGCTGGGTCCCCCGGCGACCCAGTGATTCTAATAAAGACACTTGACTCAGTCTATATTAATTTTCAGCGAGCATTTCTGGGGGCATGTGGTACTTTAGATCTGTGATTCTTGGGTCACTGTTCTTAGAGAAGACAACGGTCAACTGAGGAAAATGAATATCCCCATACTGAAAAGATATATAAGAAGATTGCAGGCAGAGAGTTTGTGCATACCTTTAGAAATGAAACGCATGCCTCTAAATTACCTACCAGTCCCCAGAAACGTATTTTAAAATAATTTGGTTTCCTTCGCCACTCTTTGATTTCCGTCTCCAAATAGCTCCTCTTGGGGGTAGGGGTTCCACTCTTAAAGATCTGGATTGACGTGATCATTTTGGGTAGGAGTCTGTTGGATAAAGTCAACAGGAGTGAGGATGTAACAGGTTTTGAGCCATTTTTTCACTTCAAACAGAGACCTATTTCCCATTTATTCTTAGTCTGTCAGGCCATCGAGGAGCTTCTAGCCGACCGAGGAGCAACTGTTTTCCTATTTTGTGCTGACTTACAGCTCCTGTTTTGACTGTGGGATAATACGTGAGTTTGAAGGAAGTAATAAGCTCACAGGAGTTGGGTGAGCCTTTCAAACTTTGCTAAAATCCATCCTCCTAATTCATCCAACCACAAGAGCCCAATACATTTGGATGCAAAAGTAGCACAGCCATGTTGAGTTCCTCTGTCTGACTTCTACGGCACTGCCCCATGCCTAACTTGAAGGGGGAGAAGTTGGCCAGCTGCACAAAAGCTAATAAAGTGTCTGCTTTTACTACAAGGGTCTCAGCCCTTGTAGCGTGACTTGCAAATTCCCGCCATCACTGCCTTGTAATGACACTAGAGGAAAAGACAGGCTGTTACTCACACATGTAGGCGAATATTCACTAAGTGTCGATACACTGTGTGATTCTGCAGGGTCTGGGGAATATTGGGCCCGAATTAGTGTTTTGATTTTTATCATGTATGTGGTGGGGTTGGGATGGCAATGACAGTGGATATCACAGGGTCACCCATGGTTCCTTTTGTACTGAAACCTCATTTTATACAGAGGATATATATATTTATTTATATATATTTATATATATTTATATCACCCACACACGCAAACACACACACACACACACACACACACACACACACACACACACACACACAAAAGGTCTTTGATAGGCTTTCTGTGTTCTAGTAAAAATAGCTGGCAGCCAGGGTCTAAAGCCGAAAAAGGCCTGGATGCTGCCGACAATGTCCACTATGCATCGTCTCTCACAGGCAGACGCTCGTGTTTATCTGACAAGTGGAACCGGTTCCTGCCTGGGACAGGAATAATCTCCCATTGGCGCAGACACAGATCTCGAAGACCTTCTGCCTTGTTCCTGTGGGCGTGTAGGATCCATGAGGCAGTCTCGGTAGTTTGATTTTCGCAGCATCTAACTTAATCTAAAGAGAAGAAACAGGAAGGAAGAGTTAGAGCCTGTCATTTATCCACTTGACATTCCGAAACAGGGGATGAATGTTCAGTTGAAATCAAACGAGCACCTACTATGTGTTTAGGATTGTTGGCACTGGGAATTCAGGGATGAACAAGACAGATAAAGTCTCTACCCTCCCAGGAGCTTGTATTCTAGCCAGACAGCGTTGCACTGGCAATGTCATGTATATATTAGCATTTCGTAAAAGTGTATCATGTAGAACGTGAAGGGATTCCTAGAGTGAAGTAAACTTGGAAATGACAGGGTAACAATCTTCTTTACTATGGGACTTCTCAGACCCTAAATACATCTATGTGCACGGTGGGCCTTCAAGAATATGCAGTACTTCCAGTCTTAAATGATGGTCAAGATTATAACTGATTCCTCCAGGGTCCACATTCTGATAGCTGTTAAACCGTATCTGTGATGTAGTTGCTACTTCTAAATGTATGTGGTTTGGAGTCTGCAGCTGTCTACAGAGACAGTTTTGATAACTGAAAGCTCTATCTGACTAGCTCTTTTGAAACAAATATAGCATATTAGCACATGCCAAACCAATCAAAAGGCAGGCTTGGTATACAGAGGCAGGTGGAGACTGATAACCTGTAAGTAGGTATGGAAGGTGGAACAGAGTTTTGCTTTAAAAACACATTTTTTCTCTTTTAAATAAAATCTTAAGTAGAAAAAATCACTTATGAACACGATAAAGCCACTTTCAAAAGTTTGCATTCGAGTCATATTTTCTTTGGGGATTCGGCTTACCTCGCTTGTGAAAACACGAACAGCTATTCTGTTCACCAAGGCGGGACTGTGTTGGGCTAAGAGAATGAATGTTTGCAGTCTCTCATCTCTTAGCCTCTTGCCACCTACTTAAGTTTTGGCTTGTTCTGATTTGGGATCGCTGTTAGATCTGACTTTTCCATTTTCAGTGAAAGTAGAAACATACAATGTACACTTAGAAACGTCTACCAGGGCTTCCCTGGTGGCGCAGTGGTTGAGAGTCCACCTGGCGATGCAGGGGACGCGGGTTCGTGCCCCAGTCCGGGAAGATCCCACGTGCCGCAGAGCGGCTGGGCCCGTGAGCCGTGGCCGCTGAGCCTGCGCGTCCGGAGCCTGTGCTCCGCAGCGGGAGAGGCCACAACAGTGAGAGGCCCGCGTACCGCAAAAAAAAAAAAAAAAAAAAAAAAAAAAAAAAGAAAATGTCTACCAGTAAACTAAGTTCCTCTTTAAACAGACGTGTGTGATATGCAGTTTAATTATACCAGCCAACTAAATCTTACTTTAAGGTGATGAGAGAGTTTGGAAATAACATTCATTTTTACAGATGTCCTTATAGTTCTGTTCTTGCAATACACACTATTACCTCAACACTTTTACAGATAATGAATTATAACTTTTATGTGTTGTGGGTTTGGCTTATCATCATGCCGTTCAACATATTTGTTCCAGAAATAAAACCTTCCGATTGGCTCTTTTTGCTGTCACACTGTAGGATCATTACACTGTAGGATAAACTTCAGAGGCAAAGGGAGTGATGCGTCTTAGGAAACACTGGGTCGTTGGAGCTGTGTCTCTCTGGGCTTCTGTTCCTCTCATGCTTACCTCTCCATCTTTGGACTCCAGTCTCAGCTCTGTTCTGCAGGTGGCTTCCATGTTGCCAGCTTCTGCATTTATTTCTACTCCTTTTGGGGCCTCCATCACCAGAGACCGGGTGGGGGACTCCAACCTGAAATATGCACAAGAGTAAGATTAAAGATCCCATTTCACTGTTTTAGTAAAGTTAGGAGGAAGTTGGTGCTCTGAGCATGGAGACAACATTTCAGCATCTGATCAGGGAATTCTAGCTTTGCATGCCTGATCAGCTTTATGAGGGTGGACATAACGTATCTGGGCTTTATCTTCACTGCATATCACAAAGATTGTACGGAAGGTGTTCTAGGATCCTGGCTTCATTCTGTCTTGCACCCAGACAATTATTGCTTCATTAACCAAATTCTTACATAAGTGCTGTTTATTTCTAGAGTAAGGCAATCTCAGGTCTAAACTGAGCTTCCTGAAATTAGCAGATATTCTTTCCACGTTGCCCTGCTTTCTTTGTCTTCCTGGAAGCAGAATTGGATAGAGGTTAAGAAAATAGGCCTAGGGGGCTTCCCTGGGCTTCCCTGGTGGCGCAGTGGTTGAGAGTCCGCCTGCCGATGCAGGGCACACGGGTTCGTGCCCCGCTCCGGGAAGATCCCACATGCCGCGGAGCGGCTGGGCCCGTGAGCCATGGCCGCTGAGCCTGCGCGTCCGGAGCCTGTGCTCCCCAACGGGAGAGGCCACAACGGTGAGAAGCCCACATACAGCAGGAAAAAAAAAAAAAAAAAGGAAAATAGACCTAGGAGTTGGACATGGCTAACTCAAACCATGGGGCTGCCACTGTATGACCTTGGGCAAGCCCTTCTTCCCTCCTCTTTTCCAAGATTTCTCAAAGCCTCAGTTTCTTCATCTCTAAAGTGCTTCAAATGGTGCCTGGCACATTGGAAATGTATAATTAATATGTGTTAAATATTACTATTACTGCTGTTACTGTCGTTATCGTAAAGAAATCGTAAAGAAATCTCAGGCCTTACTCAAATAGGCAATTGTCAAAAGAAAACTCAGAATAGGTAAGTTAGAGGAAAGTGATTTGACTACAGAGGGACAGCGTGAAGAATAGATGTTTTTTGGTGATAGAACTGTTCTGTATCTTGATTGCTGTGGTGGTTATGTGCCTCCATGTGTTTATGCAAACTTACATAATTATACCTCCCAAGAGTGAATTTTATTGTATGTAAATTAAGTAAGTTGAGAGAAGGAGACTCAGCCACATTCTATGCTAATTATTAGGGCAAAAAGAGGATAATGCTTCACAGAAAGAGTTTTGCCTAACTCATTTTGTGCAAAAAATATGAACTAAAACCCAACCATCCTCTAAATATTCCAGATTTTAATACTATCACCAAATTGAACTGAATGAAGATCTCCTTCTCTGTTATAAAGAAAGTATCCCAACTTAGGAAGCATGGACCTCAGGAGTGGCCGCCAAGCCACTCTAAATCAGACCACTTTTCTGCATTTTATTTCTCCACTCCTAACTTTCAGACACTTTGAACGTGTTTAAAAGGAACATCATCTTCTCTGCCAACTGCTGACTCCATGTTCTGCTTCGACCAGCCCCCACGGGTAGGACACACCCTCATGGGCATCAGCAAGCGGCGGGCAGAGCAAGGTGATCTGTGGGGCGCCACACGGAGCCATCCCAAGCTACATTCCACAGGTGCCAAGACAGGGCTCTTCCCCACTTCCCAGGTCTGGGTCCCTGAGGTGTGCTTCAGAGAGCAGGCTTCTCCACTGATTTTTGTGCTCCCCCTGCAGTGGCTCATCCAGAGTCTAAAAGAGAAACAACAGGTGTCTAGTCCTAAGCAAAGGATTGGCTTGAGCTTCTCTTTCACTCCTTCTTTCCATTCGGACCTCACCCCTTTGTGTGTGGCAAAAATCCCCTATCCTGCCATCTCGTCCTCACAAGACCTTCGCCAAGCTGGTGCTGAGCCAGGTGTGGTTCTACCTCGAACTGTGGTTGACTTCCTTTGCCTGTGGTTCTTCTCACTATAACGTCAGCTCAAGGAAGGGGGTCTTGTTGCTAGAGTGGCAGGGAATGATGTCTGTGCAGCACAGCCTTGTCTAGGACCTTAATCCAACGCATCAAGCTCTTCCTATAGCTCACGTCTAAAATCTGAAGATGGTTTTCCGCCATTTTCTTTGCTTCTCTCCTATAAGGTCTGGCTGACTCACATCCCTTATCCTAGTGTTGTCTAACACCTTCTGTTTTCACTGCTATTGAGACCTTTCCCCTCAGGGCATAAGCTTCCCTTCTGACAGTACTGCCAGCTCTCTTCCACATTTGTTCACCCTCTTCTCCAGGGCACTGCCATCCTCCACCTTCCCCAGGGGAGAGCCCTCATGCCATCTTCTCTGTTCCCCTTCTTCCCTCCCTCTCTCCCTCCCTCCGTCACTGCATCAGTTAACGCAGTTTTTAACTCACGACTTCTCCCTACGTAATATATTAGTTCATCTCTAACCTGGACTGTTGAAACCTCCCAAGTTTTGTCTCTGATTCTTCCTTTTTTTCCCCTAATGTACTTGACACATAAAGTGAAGTCAGTTGTGTGTACTTCACACACACCTGAAGTCAGCTTTGAATATGTCACTTCTCTTACCAAAACCGCCACACATTTCTAAGAAAAGATAGGAACTCTTAGACTTAGTTGCCCATTTAGAGCTTGATCTGACCTACTTTGTTAGTCTTATTTCTTGCCATAAACATCAGCTATGCTTTATTGAATACTCACTAGGTGATGGACACTGTGGAACGTGCCTTATATGTGTTCTCTCATTTAATCCCCACAAAAATCCTATGCCTTTGGCACTCCTTCAGTCCTGATTGTACAAGCAAGGACGCTAAGGTAAATGACTTGCTCAGGGTTGCACACCTAGTGAAAGGGCAAAACTAAGATTCAAACCCAAGCGTGTGGTCCAGTATTCCGTATCACTTCCAGAAAAACTGGCTTCCTTTCCTGTCTCTCATATCTTCACGCCATTCTTCGTAATTAAATGTCAAATCTCTCTTCATGGAATATGTACTTGTAGTTCCCAAACTAGCCTCCATAAATAAGGGTAAGGTGGTGGTACTACATATGGCTCAGTGAGACATACTTCCTTCCCTGCAACAGTCCTTACAACTTACTGAAAAGGTTGACATCAAATTCAGGATATGGTGAATGTGTTCATACTTGGTATGTAGCCTTCAAAGTGGATGATTCATACAAAAAGATAGTTGAGAGGGAAAAACTCAAAATAGAAAAAAAATGTTTGGAGCTGGGAGAACTTTATCAGATGGAGTGTTGGCATTTCTGTCATATGAATTCACTTTATTCTTGCCACATCCCATGGGCTTTGAAATCAGCAGGAGGGCTCCCAGGCCAGAGAAGTGGACTCAGAAATAACTGCTTCCTTTTCCCCCCTCACAGCCTTGGAAGTACCAGGATGACAAGGAAGGGCGCTACTCTGAAACTGTCTCCCAGTGTGAGAGGCTAAGATAAGGTAGAAATGAGAATTTCCTGGCAGCAGGGACAAAACGGTAACTGGCTTTGTGTTTCATACCTCATCTTAACGCCCTTTGTCCTTCAGGCAGACTTAATAGTTTGTTCACATGCTAAATCTTTCCACTGCAAAAAAAAAAGCTCCTACAAGAGCCCTGTGGGGCCTGCAAAGAGCAGACAAAGCACTCTTGCAGTGATGTCAGTCAATTTCTGACCATAGATTAACAACCAAAACACCACTGCTTAGATGGTATTGAGCAAGGAAAATGGAAGGAGGCTTCCTCCTGATTTGGGGGGCGCTGGTGACAATTGAGGGTCCTGCTGGCTCTTGGAAATGAATACTGCTCCCGTTAGGAGCACACGTGACTCCCGTCTAGGAGGACTGAAGGATCTGAGAATGGAAGAAAGTCTAGGAAAGGAGGTCCAAGGCTGGGCCATGCCCTCCAGAACAGGGGTTCTCAAACAGGAGCAGCAGAATCCCCTGGAGGGCTTGTTAAAACTTAGGTTGCCGGGCTCCACCCCTGAGTTTGATACAGTAGGTTAAGGGTGTTGCCTGAATGCCTGCACTTGCGACAAGTCACGGGTGATGCTGAAGCTGCTAGTTTGGGGACCACACTTTGAGAACCACTGCTCTAAAACAACGTCGTCATATCAGATGCCCACAAAGACTGGAAAGGTGATGTCAGTGAGTGACCCATAAGAAAGCTATAAGGAAAACGGGAGTCTCTGCACAGTCATATATGGCAAGTGATGGAGATGCTCTGGACAGGAGGCAGCTGCTGTTCTAACCTGGCCGATTACTGCCCGGGCTTCTGATGAAAAAACATTTTATTCCAAATCATTACATTTTTGGAATTGATGCAAAAGATTTCTCTAAATAGAAATATGTTATAAAGGATGACATTGACATGAATCTTGTATAGTCACCATCCCTTTTTTTTTTTTTTTTGCGGTACGCGGGCCTCTCACTGCTGTGGCCTCTCCTGCTGCGGAGCACAGGCTCCGGACACGCAGGCTCAGCGGCCATGGCTCACGGGCCCAGCCGCTCCGCGGCATGTGGGATCCTCCCAGACCGGGGCACGAACCCGCGTCCCCTGCATCGGCAGGCGGACTCTCAACCACTGCGCCACCAGGGAAGCCCCATCCTTTTTTTTAAAAAAAAGAAAATTCTTAGCTTTGTAATTCCCTGAGCTCTTCCTAATCCTAACCACTTCCTTCTCTCAAGAGTAACTACTACTATGAATTTTGTTTACTGTTTTCTTGCTTTTCTTTATAATATTATATTACTACATTTGCCTCCTTAAATGATAAATTGTTTACCACCATGTGTTTTTGGGCTTTATGCACAGAATAATTCCACTCATGTATTCTTCAGTGATTTACTTATTTTTGGCCTCAACATTCTGTTCCTGAGATGCATCCATGCTGTAGCACAGCTGTAATTTATTCTATTCCCCTGGGGTTATCACACATCACGATTTCTTTGTCCATCCTTTTGTTGGACATTTGGCTTGATACCAAGTTTTTGTTTCTACGAAGTCATCTCTGCACATTCTTGTATGTGGATCCTGGTGTTCACTCGTAAATTTTCTTTAGGACACACAGGTGAAGAGTGGAATTGCTAGCTCCTAAGGTATGCTTATCTACAGCTTTATTACTTTCCCACTAGTAATGTATAGAGTTCTGTTTTTTTCTACTTTCTTGCTAGCATTTGATATTGTTTATTATGAGCTGAGTGTGAAATGGGATGCTACTGTCTTTTAAATTTGCATTTCCCAGATGAGTAATGGAGTTAAGGCTCCTTTCATTTGTTGGTAAGCCATTTGGGATTCTTCTTCAGTGAAATGTCTTTTGTCTCTTTTAATTTTTTTTGATTTTGTATGTATGAATTATAGTCATGCTTTTTCTCTTCTGAAAAATAATTGTTTAGAAGTTCTATGTATTGATAATTTCCTTTTTGAGGCTGTAGTTTATCTTTTCACTCTATGCTTAGCATTTTGGGGTGAAAAAGTTTTATATTTTAATGTCAACAAATTTATTATCTTTTCCTCTAGGGTTTGTGCTTTCTGTGTCTTGTCTGAGAAATCCTTCCTTACACTGAAACCATAAAGTTCTTCAATATTGTTTTTAAAACTTTTATGTTTTGCTTTTTCTAAGTCTCTAATTCATGGGTATTCATTTTTGTGTGTAGTCTGAGGTTGGGGTCAAAACAGATGCAGATGAAGGATCTCAACATCATATATTGAAAAGCCCACATTTAGCTCTGTCATAAATGATGTTTCCATACACTTATGGGCCTCTTTCAGGGTTTTCTGGTCTGTTTCGTTATTCTATTCATCTATCCCTGTGACAATAATTAAATATTTTAGCTTACTATGATTTTTAAATTCTTTACATTTCATAAGGCAAGTTCTCTTGCCTTGTTCTTCCAGACTGTCCTAGCTATTCTTGGTCTTCCAAATAAATGTCAGAATCAACTGAAGTTTCAACTGAAGGAAGACCTGTTGGAATTTTGATTGGATTTATGTTCACTTCATGATCATTCCATCTGTCACTAGTTTGTTATGTTTTCTTGGATGTATTTCAAAAAAGTTAGTCTTCTCTGTGTGGATTCAGCATATCTCTTGTGGCTGCTGAAAATGGTATTTCGGTAAAAATGTATTTCTCTTACACCTATTTCGTTTTCCTGTTGTATTGAGATTCAGGTTTTTGTTTGTTTGTTGTTTTGGGTATGTTGATCTTACAGTTGACACCTAGGTAAATTATCTTATTTTTCACAATTTGTACGCAGGTTGATTTAGGTTTTCTTGGTAGGCAGTAATTATTTTGACAGTTTTATGTCTTTTGATTTCTTATACTTCTTATTTCTTTTACTTTTCATACTGTTCTGTCTAGGACTGTCCAATATAGTGTTGACTAAAAGTAAGGAAACAGCAATCTTGCCTTTTCCTGAACTGATAGCGGTAGCAGTCACCTGAGCCCTGGGGCTTTGGTTTAAAAGACACACACGTACTTGTACACACAGGGGTTTGGAAATACGAGTTGGCTGGTCAACTTGAGCATGTTACTGACATGGGGGTTTGGGGGTTATTTTCTGGTGGGACTAGCATGTCACTAAAGCAGGCCTTCTGATATATTAAAAAAAAATTTTTTTAAGCAAAAGAGAAGTTTAGATTTTAATCATATTTGTAGGGTTTCTAAGTCTTTGTTTTACAGAATTGCCTGTTTGCTTCAGCTGTCTCCTTCCCATCTCTGCTGTTGGAGGAGATGAGGACAGGTCTGGAGTAAAAACACTTGTAATTTTGTGTCCTGGTGTCTATTCTCTGAGTGTGAAATATTCCCTTCCTTTGTTAAGATTCCTTAGGAGTTTTTTTTTTTCCTTTTATGATAAAAACAAACTCCACCTTTGTCCCTAAAAAAAAAAAAAAAAAAAAAAAAAAAATTATCATTCAGATTCTTTCATTCTACGGTTTTTATTTTTTCCCAAAATACTTTTTATTGTGATGAGAGTTCCCTTCTATTCTTATCTTGCTAAGAGTTTCTATCATTCATTGCTATGAATTTTAGCAAGTACCATTTTATTCTTCATATATTGAGATAATATACTTCTCCTTAATATATTAATGTGGTGAATTATATTAATTTTCCAATAATAACCCACTCCTAAATTTTTTGGTATTAGTTCGACATTGTCATTACGTATCATCTTTCCTATCAATTTCTGAAACTTAATTTTTTTTAGGATTTTGCACCTGTGTTCGTAAGTGAGTTTATCCTGTAATTTTTCTGTCTTACAATATATTTGTCAGGTTCTATCAGTTTTCTATATTTTGGAATTTTTAATGAAAGATTAGAATTATTTACTCCTTGAATATTTAAATCATTCATAAACCTTCTGGGCATGGAATGACACCTTATTTCCATTTAAAAAATAATTATAGGATTATACAGGTTTTATGTTTCTTCTCAGGTTGATTTCGGTGAGTTATGTCTTCTTAGTATTTTTCTATTTCATAGAAAGGTTTAAACTTCTTGGCAAAAGCTTTTCATAATATTTTCACTTAAAAAAATGTCCCCAACATTTGTAGTTATGTCTTTTGTTGTTCCAAATATTTTTATTCATGTCTTCTTTTCCTCTTTAGCAGTACTGTCAATTATTCATCTTTTCAAAGAGCTAACTTTTGCTTTTGTCAATCCTGTGTTATGTTTATTTCTTGTCCTTAAATTTTCCTTGTCTTTTGTTCTAAATAGAACAACTGCAGAATTATCCTAATCTAAGTTCTAAAATGTGTTGCCACCTTAGTTACTTAAAATGTTCTGCCTTCTTAGTTAATATATTCATTTAAGGACGTGTATTTTTTTGGCAGCATCCCAAAGGAGTATTAATATAGATGTAAATGTTTTGTAATTTTAGCATAATTTCTCCTGTGGTAAGTTTTACAGAAGGATTTTCCTTAATTTCTAAATATGTAAGATTTTCTAGGATTTATTTCTAGTGTATATTTTATTCATCAGTTTTAAACTGATAATGTTATGATAGTTAAAAAACATTCTCTTTAAAAAAATCAATGATTTAAAAATTGAGGCTAGGTTTTTGGCCCAGTATATGTCAATTTTTAAAATATTCATGCCTGTCTGAAAAGAGTGTGTGTTCTGCAGTTGTTGGTGCCATGTTCTATGTGTGTCTGTTAACTCAAGATATT
This sequence comes from Phocoena sinus, assembly GCF_008692025.1. Classification (NCBI taxonomy): domain Eukaryota; kingdom Metazoa; phylum Chordata; class Mammalia; order Artiodactyla; family Phocoenidae; genus Phocoena; species Phocoena sinus. The sequence continues at coordinate 39,452,103 of NC_045765.1, forward strand.
TAATTGTTCTGTTCAAATTTATATATATATCTGCCTGATCTATCAGTTACTAAAAGAGGTATTTTATTAAACACATATCAGCTTAGAATTGTTCTGTCTTCCTGATTGTCTTTTCTTATCAGTGTGTATAATGATCCTATTTCTTATAATGTTTTTGCCTTGAAATCCATTTTGCCTATTAGTATAGTTGTTCTCACTCTGTATTTTCCTTGAACGCATTTTTCTACTCTTTTAAGTATCATCCATTCTGTATGGTTATATTTTAGATGTGTCTCTCATGTAATTGGATTACTTGTTTATTTCAGATGACTTTTTACTGAGGAAAAATTTACATACAGTGAAATGCACAGATCCTTTAATTTTATTAAGAAATAAACATTGTATATATTTAAGGTGTACAACATGATGTTTTTTTTGTTTTTGTTATTGTTTTTATTTTTTAAACATCTTTATTGGGGTATAATTGCTTTACAGCAACATGATGTTTTGATGCATGTATACATTGTGAAATGATTCCCCAAATTAAGGTAATTAACCTGTTCATCACCGCACATATTTACCTTTACCCTCCATGTGTTAAGAACATTTAAGATCTACTCTTTTAGCAAATTTCAAATATATAATACATTGTTATTTATTAACTATAGTCACCACCACGCTGGACATTAGCTCTCCAGAACTCATTCAGCTTATAACTGCACGTTTGTACCCTTTATCCTGTTTCCTGTTGGTAGAGATTTGGCTGTTTTGAGTTTGGGGCTATTTTGCACACGTCTTTATGAGGATAAAGTTTTCATTTCTCTAAAATAAGGAGCTATGAATAGAACTACTAAGTTGTAGCATAGGTGTGTCTTTAATAAACGTGGTAAGGCAGTATCTAAAATAATCCTCAATGATCCTTGACTTCTGGTATGCATGCTCTTAGGTGATTCTCTCTCCTAGATGTGGGCTGGATATAGTGGCTTCCTTCTACACAAGTAAAACATTGCAAGAGTGATAGGATGCCACTCACGAGACTAGGTTTTAAAAAGACTGTGGCTTCCATCTTGGGTTCCTGCTCTCATTCCCTCACTCAAAGGGATGCCAGCTGCCATGCTGGGAACTGCCCTATGGAGATGTCTGAGAAACTGAGGGATCCCCTTAGCCCATGAGGAACTAAGGCCCTCATTCCAATAATCTACAGGAAGCTGAGTCTTGCCAACAACCACTGCAGTGCATTTATAGACAGACCTTCCCCAAGACAAGCATTTGAAAAGATCACAGCCCTGGCCAACAGCTTAAGTGCAACCTGATGATTGATCCTGAGTGAGAGGCATCACTACATTGCACCCAGATTTCTGACCCACAGGAACTGAGAGATAACAAATGTCTGGTTTTTTAAGCTGCTGTAGACTAATACAATAAGAAAACTGACACACTGTTTTCCAAGGTAGTTGTGCAGTTTTACATTCCTGGCACCAATATTGATGTAATTAAAACTATTCCAGTAGCTATAAAATGGTTCTTCATTACAGTTTTCACTTCCCTGATGACTAATGAGGTCGAGCAGCTTTTCACATGCTTATTGGCTATTCAAAGATGTTCTTTTGGGAGGGATCTATTTAAATCTTTTGTCCAACTTTTTTTTTTTTTTAACAATTGGGTTATTTGTATTTTTGTTACTGATCTGCTGTATATTCTAGGTAAAAAATTTTGTGTGTATATATCTCTGAAATTTCAGATATATTTTCAGAAAATTCAGATATAAATATCTCTGTGTGTATACATATACCTGAAATCTATCTATATATCTATCCATATCAAGTATTTTCTCCCAATCCATGACTTACCTCATTTTTAAAGTGTCTTTTGATGAATGTCAATTTATCATATATTTTATGTTTAGTATTTCTGTACCTTCCCTAATAAACCATCACCTACCCCAAGGTTACAAAGATAGTCTCTCATGTCTCTTTGCTAGAAGCTTTATAGTTTTAGCTTTACATTTAGATTTATGATCCATCTTGATTAGTTTTTAAGAATAGAGTTGAGGTTCACTTTTTTACCAGTAGGTTTATTGACTTGTTCCAGCACCATTTATTGAATAAATAATCCTTTCCCTATTGAATAGCACTGGTGCTTTTCTTGAAAATCAATTAACCATGTACATACAGATCTATTTCTAAACTCTCTATTTGCCTAGCCTCATGCTAATACCGGACTGTCTTGGTTACCATAACTTTATAAGAAGTCAGAATCAGCTAGAGCAACTCCTTTAGCTTTTGCAAAAGGAAAACAGATTGGTTTAGCTCTTCTAGATGTTTTCCTTTTCCATATAAGTCTTAAAAGCCTGCAGGGAATTTGATTGGGATTGTGTGAATCCATAGATCAATTCTGAGGAAAGTCAATACCTTCACAATATTAAATCTTTAATGTATTTTCTTTTAATAGGTAACAGTTCAAATATACTATTTTTGATTTATCTGTACTGTTAGGTACTTTGGTTCTGTGTTTTTTAACCTGGGAAGATTGTTGTTTATTCCGTGTTTATTTACATATTATATCCATGTATTGTCCACTTTACTTATTCCTTCTGTCATCATACACCTCCCTTTTTTCTTAAAATCAAGAAAGTTTTTGACATGTTCTTTTAGTGAGGGTTTGCTGGGGCAAATCCTCAGTTTTCTTTTTCTGGAGTAATTTTTTAATTTGCCCTCTCTTGTAAAAGGGCTTTTCTCTGGATGCAGAATGCTGTGCTGACAGTTATTTTCTCTCAGGGACTGAAGATATTATTCCTCTGTATTCTGGTTCTCACTGTTGTGGTTAAGAAGTCAGCTCTCAGTCTAACTTCAATTCTAGAACTTCTTTTTTCTTCTATTCTCTCTTGATGCTTTTGATTTTTGATGTTCTGAAATGTCATTCGATATGCCTAGATGTAGATTTCATTTTATTTACTCTACCTGAGGTTTTTTTTTTTTTTTGGACTCTCTAAATTTGTACTTTTGTGTCTTTCATCACTTCTGGACAACACTCAGCTGATATGTCTTCGAAAATTGTTTTTGGTCCATTCTCTCTCTTTTCATGCTGAAACTTAGATTAGACATTCTCATCCTAGCATTCCTGTTCCAGAACTCCTGTTATTCTGCCTCTCTTTTTTCTGGATGATTCTGTAGGTATAGTCTCATGTTCGTTTAATTTTTCTTTGTATTATTTTTCATCACATCCATTGGAGTTTTCCTTTTTGAGATTATGTTTTCATTTCTAGAAATTCCTTATTGTGCATTTTCTAATTTGTCAGCCATTTTTATATTCCTTTGGTTTTTACTCTTTCAATTCTCTTTTGTTTCTCAACTCATAGTAAACATATTATGTTATATTCTTTCTCTGCTAATTCCCATATCGGAAGCCTCTGTGCATATAAACTGGCTGCCTTGTTTCCATGCTTCTCTCTTGCTCCTGGTGCCTTATTTCTGAGTATGCTTCATATTTCTTGCCTCTGTGGGTTCATATCTCTTGGGTCTTTATTTGCTGAACTTATTTGAGACCTACTTTTACGGTGATTTTTTTTCTAGAGAGGGTTTGTGTCTGTTTCCATCAATCACTGGTGCCACCTTCAGCCTGGGTCAAGTGTAAACTAATTTCTTTGCTGGATGTCTTAGGACCAACCAGGTAATATGAATTCAGGCTACAGACAGAGGGAGGGCCAGTTTGAAGTTACCAGGCCTTGGAGAAATTTTTTTCTTTTCCTTCCATTCAGTGCTGAGGTTCAAGACAGGCTATTTCCCTTGTAATCCTCTGGGTGGAAAGGGCAGAGGAGGGCAAGACCAGGTAGGTACATTCTATTTCATCCATACACTGAAGGTTTGGTACACTGGGGTCCCAATTACATCTGTGGGATCTTTAGATAGACTACCTGTTTTCAGTGAGCCCTGAGATTTGCTTTGTTCCCATGACCCAACAGACCATAAAACTGAAGCTGAATTTCATCTAGTTTAGCAAAATCTGTAAAGTTACAGCTGGCCTCAATGCTCAGGTTACTTCTCTGGGTTCCTATGGTATTTTACCTCTTGGACTAATCATAACTAATTTCCAGCTCATTGATGCATTTAAAATATTTTTACCAATTTTTTGTTCTTTTCAAGGAAAACAGTTGGTCAGGATACTCAGACTATTGTACCGCTGTTCTCTAGAGGTCCAGGTTTCTGATTTTTCAAAAGATGGATTTGGAAATTGTACAGTAAAATCAACTCACCTTTAAACTTGGGCAAATTATTATTTTTTTTCATTTCTCATGTCAAGAGGGAGTATGGTTTCTCAATGTTTCTTTTTTTAAAATTCTTATTTTATATTGGAGTATACTTGATTAACAATGTTGTGTTAGTTTCAGGTGTACAGCAAAAGTGATTCAGTTATACATATATATGTATCTATTCTTTTTCAAATTCTTTTCCCATTCAGGTTATTAGAGTATTGAGCAGAGTTCCCTGTGCTATACAGTAGGTCCTGGTTGGTTATCTATTTTAAATACAGTGATGCGTACATGTCAATCCCAAACTGCCAATCTATCCCTTCCCCCCACCCGTTCTCCCTGGTAACCATAAGTTCATTCTCTCAGTCTCCGAGTCTGTTTCTGTTCTGTAAATAAGTTCATTTGTATCTTTTTTTTTTTTTTTTTTAGATTCCACATATAAGCGATTTCATGTATTTGTCTTTCTCTGACTTACTTAGTATGATAATCTCCATATCCATCCATGTTGCTGCAAATGGCGTTATTTCATTCATTTAAATGGCTGAGTAGTATTCCATTGTATATATGTACCACATCTTTATTCATTCATCTCTCGATGGACACTTAGATTGTTTCCATGTCTTAGCTATTGTAAATAGTGCTGCAATGAACACGGGGGGGGGGGGGGGAGTGTACGTATCTTTTTGAATTATGGTTTATCTGGTTATATGCCCAGGAATGGGATTGCTGGATCATATGATAACCCTATTTTTAGTTTTTTAAGGAACCTCCATACTGTTCTCCATAATAGTTGTACCCATTTACATTCCCACCAACAGAGTAGGAAGGTTCCCTTTTCTCCACACCCTCTCCAGCATTTATTGTTTGTAGACTTCTTGATGATGTCCATTCTGACCAGGGTGAGGTGATACCTCATTATAGTTTTGATTCGGATTTCTCTAATAATTAGTGATGTTGAGCATCTTTGCATGTGCCTTTTGGCCATCTGTTTGTCTTCTTTGGAGAAATGTCTATTTAGATCTTCTGCCCATTTTTTGATTGGGTTCTTTGTTTTTTTGATATAGAGCTGCATGAGCTGTTTGTATATTTTGGAGATTAATCTCTTGTCAGTTGCATATTTGCAAATATTTTCTCCCATTCTGTGGGCTGTCTTTTTGTTGTGTTTATGGTTTCATTTGATGTGCAAAAGCTTTTGAGTTTAATTAGGTCCCATTTGTTTATTTTTGTCTTTATTTCCATTATTCTGGGAGAAGGATTGAAAAGATATTGCTGCAATTTATGTCAAAGAGCGTTCTGCCTATGTTTTCCTCTAAGAGTTTTATAGTATCCAGTCTTACATTTAGATCTTTAATCCACTTTGAGTTCATTTTGTAAATGGTGTTAAAGAATGTTCTAATTTCATTCTTCTACATGTAGCTGTCCAGTGTTCCCAGCGCTGTTTATTGAAGAGACTGTCTTTTCTCCAATGTATATTCTTGCCTCCTTTGTCATGGATTAATTGACCATAGGTACATAGGTTTATTTCTGGGCTTTCTATCCTGTTCCACTGATCTATATTTCTGTTTTTTGTGCCAGTACCATACTGTTTGGATGGCTGTGGCTTTGTAGTGTAGTCTGAAGTCAGGGACCCTGATTCCTCCAGCTCTGCTTGTCTTTCTCAGGATTGCTTGGGCTATTCAGGTTCTTCTGTGTCTTCACAGAAGTTTGAAGATTTTTTGTTCTAGTTCTGTGAAAAATGCCATTGGTAATTTGATAGGGATTGCACTGAACCTGTAGCTTGCCTTGGGTAGTATAGTCAGTTTGACAATATGGATTCTTCAAATCCAAGAACATGGTATATCATCTTTCCATCTGTTTGTGTCATCTTAGATTTCTTTCATCAGTGGCTTACAGTTTTTAGAGTACAGGTCTTTTGCCTCCTAGGTTTATTCCTAGGTATTTTATTCTTTTTGATGCGACGGTAAGTGGGATTGTTTCTTTAATTTCCCTTTCTGATTTTTTGTCATTTGTGTATAGCAATGCAAGAGATTTCTGTGTATTAATTTTGTATCCTTCAACTTTATGAAATTCACTGATGAGCTCTAGTAGTTTCCTGGTAGCGTCTTTAGGATTTTCGATGTATAGAATCATGTCATCTGCAAACAGTGACAGTTTTACTTCTTCGTTTCCAATTTGGATTCCTTTTATTTCTTTTTCTTCTCTGATTGCTGGGACTTCCAAAACTATGTTGAATAATAGTGGCGAGAGTGGATATCCTTGTCTCGTTCCTGATCTTACAGGAAATGCTTTCAGCTTTTCACCATTGAGAATGATGGTTGCTGTGGGTTTGTCACATCTGGCCTTTATTGTGTTCAGGTAGGTTCTCTCTATGCCCACTTTCTGGAGAGTTTTTTTTATCAAAAATGGTGTTAAATTTTATCAAAAGCTTTTTCTGCATCTACTGAGATGATCATATGGCTTTTTTTCTTTAATTTGTTGATGTGGTGTATCACACTGATTGATCTGCAGATACTGAAGAATCCTTGCATCCCTGGGATAAATCCCACATGATCATGGTTCATGATCCTTTTAATGGATTTGGGTTCAGTTTGCTAGTATTTTATTGAGGATTTTTGCATCTATGTTCATCAATGATATTGGTCTGTAATTTTCTTTTTTTGTACTATCTTTCTCTGGTTCTGGCATCAGGGTGATGGTGGCCTCATAAAATGAGTTTGGGGAGTGTTCCTTCCTCTGCAAGTTTTTGGAATAGTTTCAGGGTAGGTGTTAACTCTTCTGTAAATGTTTCATAGAATTCACCTGTGAAGCTATCTGGTCCTGGACTTTTGTTTGTTGGGAGTTCTTAAATCACAGTTTCAATTTCAGAACTTGTGATTGGTTTGTTCATATTTTCTGTTTCTTCCTGGTTGAATCTTGGGAGATTGTACCTTTCTACGAATTTGTCCATTTCTTCTAGGCTGTCCATTTTATTGGCATATAGTTAGTGGCTTGTAGTACTCTCTTATGATCCTTTGTATTTCTCTGGTGTCCACCGTAACTTCTTTTTCATTTCTAATTTTATGGATTTGAGCCCTCTCCCTTTTTTTCTTGATGAGTCTGGCTAAAGGTTTATCAACTTTCTTTATCTTTTCAAAGCACCAGCTTTTAGTTTCACTGATCTCTTTTTCTTCGTCTCTATTTCATTTATTTTTTCCTCTGATCTTTATGATTTCTTTTCTTCTACAACTTTGGGTTTTGTTTATTCTTTCTCTCATTGCTTTAGCTGTAAGGTTAGGTTGTTATTTGAGGTTTTTCTTGTTTCCTGAGGTAAGACTGTATTGCTGTAAACTTCCCTCTTAGAACTGCTGTTGCTGTGTCCCATAGGTTTTGGATTATCGTGCTTTTGTTTTTGTTTGTCTCTAGGTATTTTTTCATTTCCTCTTTGATTTTTTCAGTGATCTGTTGGTTGTTTAGTAGCATACTGTTTAGCCTCCACGTGCTTGTGTTTTTACAGTTTTTTTCTTGTAGCTGATTTCTAATCTCATAGCATTGTAGTTGGAACAGATGTTTGAGATGATTTCGGGTTTCGTAAATTTACTGAGGCTCACTTTGTGGCCCATCATGTGATCGATCCTGGAGAATGTTCCATATGCACTTCAATGTGTATTCTGCTGCTTTTGAATGGAATGCTCTATAAATATCAGTTAAGTCCATCTCACTTTATATTGTCATTTAAGGCCTGTGTTTCCTTATTGATTTTCTGTCTGGATGATCTGTCCATTGATAAAAGTGGGGTGTTAAAGTCCCCCACTATTATTGTGTTGCTGTTGATTTCCCCTTTTATGGCTGTTAACATTCGTCTTATATATTGAAGTGCTCCTAGGTTGGGTGCAGTCACATTTACAACTGTTATATCTTCTTGGATTGATCCCTTGATCATTATGTAGTGTCCTTCTTTGTCTGTTGTTACAGTCTTTAAAGTTTATTTTGTCTGATATGCGTATCGCTACTCCAGGTTTCTTTTGACTTCCATTTGCATGGAATACTTTTTTCCATCCGCTCACTTTCAGTCTGTATGTGTACCTAGATCTGAAGTGGGTCTCTTGTAGACAGCATATATACGGGTCTTGTTTTTGTATCCATTTAGCCAGTCTATGTCTTTTGGTTGGAGCATTTAATCCATTTACTTTTAAGGTAATTATTGATATATATGTTCTTATTGCCATTTTATTAATTGTTTTGGATTTGTTTTTGTAGGTCTTTTTTCTTCCCTTCCTCTTTTGTTGTCTTGTGATTTGATGACTAACTTTAGTTATGTGTTTGGATTGCTTTTTCTTTTTTGTGTGTATCTATTGTAGTTTTTTGGTTTGTGGGTACCATGAGGTTTTGATATAGCAGTCTATATATAAACAAGATTGTTTTAAGTCGCTGGTCTTTTAATTTCCAATATCCTGCACTTGTGCTCTGCTCTTTGAACAACTGCTGGTTTTGCTATGATATTTGTGTGTGGATGATTGCCTGCCTTTACTCTGTGTTGCCTTGACCAGTGAGCTTTTCCATTTGTAATTTTCTTTTTTCTAGTTGGGACCTTTTCTTTTCCACCTAGAGAAGTTCCTTTAGCCTTTGTTGCAAAGCTGGTCTGGTAGTGCAGAATTCTCTCAGCTTTTGCTTGTCCATCAAATCTGAATGAGCGCCTTACTCAGTAGAGTATTCTGGGTTGTAGGTTTTTCCCTTTCATCACTTTAAATATATCCTGCCACTCCATTCTGGCCTGAAGAATTTCTGCTGAGAAATCAGCTCATAACCTTATGGGAATTCCCTTGTATGATATTTGTTGCTTTTAATATTTTTTCTTTGTCTTTAATTTTTGTTGGTTTGATTAATCTGTGGCTTGACATGTTCCTCCTTGGGTTTATGTTGTATGGGGCTCTTTGTGCTTCCTGGACTTGGGTGAATGTTTCCTTTCCCATATTAGGGAAGTTTTCAGCTATTATCTCTTTAAATATTTTCTCAGGTCCTTTCTCTCTCTTCTCCTTCTGGGACCCCTATAATGCAAATGTCAGTACGTTTAATGTTGTCCCAGAGGTCTCCTAGACCGTCCTCAGTTCTTTTCATTCTTTTTTCTTTATTCTGTACCACGGCAGTGATTTCCACCATTCTGTCTTCCAGGTCACTTTTTCATTCTTCTACCTCAGTTATCCTGCTATCGATTCCTTCTAGTGTATTTTTCATTCCAGTTATCGTATGTTGATCTGTTTGTTTTATATTTAGTTCTTCTAGGTCTTTGTTAAACATCTCTTGTATCTTCTCGATCTATGCCTCCATTCTTTTTCTAAGATCTTGGATCATCTTTACTATCATTACTCTGAATTCTTTTTCAGGTAGATTGCCTATCTCCACTTTACTTAGTTCTTCTGGCGTTTTATCTTGTTCCTTCATCTGGGACATACTCCTCTGCTGTCTCATTTTGTCTAATTTTCTGTGATTGCAAGTTTCCATTCCACGTGCTGCAGGGTTTTACTTCTGCTGCTGCTGTCTGCCCCCTGGTGGACGAGGCTGTCTAAGAGGCTTGTGCAGGCTTCCTGGTGGGACTGGTACCTGCCCACTGGTGGGTGGAGCTGGGTCTTGTTCCAATGGTGGGCAGGGCCATGGCAAGGGGTGCGTTTATCAGGCGGCTGTGTTGGCAACTTATTATTACTTTAAACTATGAATAGGCCAACTTTCTGAGAGCCAGATCTGGCCTAAGAGTTGCCCGTTTTCCATCAGGATTCAGTCAGATAAAGAGAGCCTCTATGAGTGAGATGTATACAGGTTCATTAAAGCAACAGAACCTCATACGGTTATGGGAGTGAGATGTATACAGGTTCATTAAAGCAACAGAACCTCATACGGTTATGGGAGCTGGGTAAATAGCCTGTGTAAGGCTGTTGTCTTTGTGTTTGATGCTGCAGTCTGGAGTCAGCAGGGCAGGCAGCTGGACGGGAAGATGGGTGTGAAATGAGGAGAGTGAGGATGAGTGAGAATCCACCAGGGTGAACTGGTAGCAGTGACGGTCTCTGCCTCAGTGAAGGCAAAGCTGCTGTCCTTCTTCATGAAACTAAGCATGTACCTGGCTCAGGCAATGGAAGAGAGAAAGAACCTAGGTTGCCCACACTAACAAGGGGAGCCAACAGGTGATCTCCAACAGCCTGGTCCTCTGCACTGACCTTCCAATGCCAAAGGAGTATGACTGCCACTTTACTCCCACCTTCCAATCCTCACGCAGCCTCCTTAACTCAGTGAAGGGAATTTTCAGGAAATATCATTCCAGCTTAGCTAAGTCCATATGATACATATCTATCCCTATCATCCTGTTTTAAATGACTGTTTTGACTTGAATACACTGTACTCAGTGGAACCAACTCCAACTTCCAGTAAAGACTGGTTGAAATAAAATAAGCACCTGCAAAAAGTAAGGGAAAACTTGGGCTTTTCTAATTTTATAGGATTTACTTTTTTTTTTTTTTTAACATCTTTATTGGAGTATAATTGCTTTACAATGGTGTGTAAGTTTCTGCTGTATAACAGAGTGAACCGGCTATATGTGTACATATATCTCCTCGCTCTTGCGTCTCCCTCCCATCCTCCCTATCCCACCCCTCTAGGTGGACACAAAGCACCAAGCTGACCTCCCTGGGCTATGTGGCTGCTTCCCACTAGCTATCTTTTTTACATTTGGTAGTGTATCTATGTCCATGCCACTCTCTCACTTTGTCCCAGCTTACCTTCCCCCTCCCCGTGTCCTCAAGTCCATTCTCTACGTCTGCATCTTTAATCCTGTCCTGCCCCTAGGTTCTTTAGAACCTTACACAGAAATAAACTCAAAATGGATTAAAGACCTAAATGTAAGGCCAGACACTATAAAACTCTTAGAAGAAAACACAGGCAGAACACTCTATGACATAAATCACAGCAAGATCCTTTTTGACCCACCTCTTAGAAAAATGGAAATAAGAACAAAAATAAACAAATGGGACCTAATGAAACTTAAAAGCTTTTGCACAGCAAAGGAAACCATACACAAGACGAAAAGACAACCCTCAGAATGGGAGAAAATATTTGCAAATGAAGCAAATGGCAAAGGATTAATCTCCAAAATATACAAGCAGCTCATGCAGCTCAATATCAAAGAAACAAACCAATCCAAACTGGGCAGAAGATCTAAACAGACATTTCTCCAAAGAAGATATACAGATGGCCAACAAACACATGAAAGGATGCTCAACATCACTAATCATTAGAGAAATACAAATCAAAACTACAATGAGGTGTTACCTCACACTGGTCAGTGTGGCCATCATCAAAAAAATCTATAAACAACAAATGCTGGACAAGCAAGTGTTACTTTGAAATTCAAGCCCCTCATATCTGCAGTAGGTATTTAAATTTTATGAATGAAGCTGATTTTTTAGAGATTTTAAAAAACTGACATATTGTTGATTTACCATGTTGTGTTAATTTCTGCTGTACAGCAAAGTGATTCAGTTATACATATATATACACTTTTTCATATTCATTTCCATTATGGTTTATCACAGGATATTGAATATAGTTCCCTGGGCTACACAGTAGGAGCTGTTGTTATCCATTCTATAAATAATTATTTGCATCTGCCAACCCCAACCTCCCAGTCTGTCCCTCCCCCATTTCCTCTCTTCCTCGGCAACCACAAGTCTGTACTCTGTATCTGCTCTAGAGGACAGCATATCATTGCTTAGATTCTGAGAGAAATGGCCTTCAAATGAGAATATCTAATCCATTTCTTAAATCCTTAGAGCAGAACCCTAGAATACTCCGGTTAGATTTTTTTCAGCTCAGGATTTAAAGATAGATCGAATATGCCTAGAGATCAGAAAAGCAGTGATATTCTCTCACCTAGAGCAAAACCATTTTGAAGTTTGCTTTTATGAAGGCAAGCCAGACCATCACAAAATATTCTTTTGCATCAACCCTTCTTTCCCAGGGTAGATCTTGTTGATTTATTTAATAAACATATTACACTAGGCTAAGGGGACACAGAGAGGTGGCCTACACCCCAGAATGGTACAGTCTTTAGGAATTGGCTCATTTATTTATTTATCAAACACTTATAGAAATCCTGGTATATGCAAAATGTTGGTGTTAATTGTAAACAAGATAGACCTGATCCTTATCCTAGGGAGTTTATCTGCTATTGAGGGTAAGATATATTAAGCAATTGTTTGTATATGGTGGTGAGGAGTCCCTGATGGAGAAGTACAGGGGATTATAAAAATTTGTGACTGGGGCCTGGGCCATGGGAAGAGTTGGGGTCTGGGAATGCTTATGGTGACATGGGAAAGATGAGTGTCCCAAGCAGAGGGGGCAGCATGCCTGAAGTGTTTGATTTTAGGAGGAAAATAGTTTTGTGGGTTAAAAGGAATTGAAAGAAGGTTGACAGAGAATGTGGTATTAATAAGAAGAGGTTAGTCAGAATATGTTGCAGAATACGGTAAGACTAGAAAGGAGTTAAAATGGAGAAGTGCTGTAGAGGGGCAAGAAGATAATGGGTAGCATGATCTGATGTCCACACTGCAAAGATTACTGCCTTGGTTATTATTTTTTTGTCACCTTGACTGGGTCCATGGGGTGCTCGGACTTTTGGTCAAACATTCTGGGTGTGTCTGTAAGGGTGTTTCTGGATGAGATTAACATTTGAATCAGTGGGTTCAGTAAAGTAGACTGCCCTCCCTAATGTGGGTGGGCCTCATCCAATCCCCTGAAGACCTAAAGAGAACAAGCATGCCAGGTAAGAGGGAATTTCTCCTGCCCTCAGACTGTAACTTACACCATTGGCTCTCCTGAGTCTCCAGGTTGCTGACTGTACATCTTGAGCCCCCATAATCGTGTGATATACTTCTCAGCCCCCATAATCATGTGAACCAACTCCTTATAATAAGTATTTTAATCTAGATGGATATATATTTCCTACTGGTTCTCTTTATCTCGAGAACCTTGACTAACACAATGTATAATACATTGTGTATTATACAACCCGGACTAATACATTGTATACGATACATATAAATTTTATTCTATAGTATTTACTTATTATTTATATGTTACTTATGTATTTGACTACAGAGTAGAGAGTGGAAGAGAGGGTGCAAGAGGATTGCCAGAAAAGGAGCTAGGAGTCTGTGGTTATGCAGGTGGGAGAAAACTCATTCCATCACGAAACCCAAGTCAGCATCAAGGATGATTTCCAGTGTTGTGGATTTTGTGAGTGGTAGACTGCATGGGTCAGCCACTGAGATAGGGAAGAGTATAAACAGAACACTTACAGAGTGTACTGTGAGTTGAGTTTTAGAGAAGTTGATTTGGAGGTGTTTGAGAACGTCAAGTGGAAATGTGGCCATACAGGGCTAGAGATAGGAAAGTGGGAGGCATATTCGATCATGGTTGGTGCTGTATTTCTGTACTGCTGTGGCAATGGTACTGTTGTCTGTACAATCTAGAAGACATATTTGAAAACATAGTCCGAGTCCATGGAGTGGCAGCTGACTTGGCTCGGCCAAGTCACGATGTTGGTGGTATCCTCTGAAATCATCTCTTTCTACAGCTGGGGACAAAGAAAAGTCCTGACCACAGTCCAAAGTGCCCAGAATCTGTTGGCTGTCCTCTGAGGTGGCTTCCCAAGTCCAGTGTGGCCCAGGGAATACGACAAGGAGGAAAACTGGTTGTGTCTCCTAGCTTAATGAAACCCTGGAGACATGTTTCCTCTATCAAGCCACTGTTTCCTGGCACATTTCTGCATGCATGTGAAACCTCTTCTTCTCCGCTCACATTCCATTTCAAGGACCTGTGGAACATGGGGCGGTGATACTCGGGACTGTCATGAATCAGAAACCTCCTCAAAACTTTAAATGCTATCACAAGGTCTGTTTTTAAAACTCAGAGAATAATTTATTTGCTGTTGGCATTATCAGTTTGTTCTCTCTGTGTCAAGCTCATTGTTTGTTGATTGCTTTTGTTGAAACAGTGATTACTTATCCAGATTTCTCGCTTTCATTTCCTTCATCATAAGAATGTACAGGAATCACTTCCAAACCTAGACAAGTTTTTAGATCATGTTTTTGCTCCCATCCTCAAAGAATGGAGACAATGGCTTTTGCTACTTTGTTACCTTCAAAATATCATAAAAACCGAGTAATATATGCAGTAACTGAAATAGAAGGTTAGCACCTGTCCTTCTTAGGAAATAGCAGGTTCACACTGACACCGACACCTAAGATGACTGTTTGAGGAAAAATATGACACAAAGTTATAATAGAAAGGAAAACAATTTAGAAAAAACGGGTGGGAGAGGCTGTAAACGTCGTGGTGCTTTGGTCCATTAAAGTAGCTGCTTTTAGGGAGTTCTTGGATTGGCTGAGGTCGGGGGCTAGGAAATTTCAATTTGGTTGGAACCACATGGGGAGCTTTCAAAGCTTGGGTCACATCCCATACAAACTAAATCAGAATGCTGGGGCATCTATATGGTGATGGTTGAAAAGCACTGACTTAGCAGATCTATGTGTGAGTTGTAGATAGACAACCTTTTCTGTGGAACCCTACCATCCTACTGATGGGAACAGAATAGCAACTCAACTTGTGACCAGGGCAGCTAGTTGATAAACGAAAATCTGCAGTGCCTACTTAAGGGGTCCATTGTACTGTCCGGGCCAACTGCACTTCTGTGTTGCTGATCCAGTGATATTAAAGCTATAAAACTTTGGTGGGATCCTTTTTACAAATTTATTTATTTATTTGTTTTTGGCTGTGTTGGGTCTTTGTTGCTGCGTGTGGGCTGTCTCTAGTTGTGGCGAGCGGGGGCTTCCCTTCGTTGTGGTGTGTGGGCTTCTCACTGCGGTGGCTTCTCCTGTTGCGGAGCAGGGCTCTAGGTGCGTGGGCTTCAGTAGTTGCGGCACGGGGGCTTAGTTGCTCTGTGGCATGTGGGATCTTCCAGGACCAAGGATCGATCCCGTGTCCCCTGAATTGGCAGGTGGATTCTTAACCACTGTGCCACCAGGTAAGTCCCTCGGTGGGATTCTTTACTCAGAAAGTGTGTATACTTATCGAACACTTTCTTCACTGATCTGAAGTTCATTAGCTCTCACTGAATCTCTAAGAGCTCAAAGGTGAATTCCTCTTTCAAGAAGAGTGCTTTAAAAATTGCTCCTATATTTTAGCTGGGCTGTTTGAGAAACACTAGTGAACCAACAGCCATTCTGAAGAACCTGCTTTGTATCAGTGTAATGGGCCATTTAAAGTAATGCTGAGCGAGATTTTGATGCTAGACAACTTTCGGAGCATGGTATTGGGTACCATCATGTTAAACAGCGTGGCTCATTCTGTTTTCAACTTGAAAATTCATAATGTGACGTCTGACGTCAGTTTCCTGCCAAGCCCTGCGACTCATCCCGTATTTCTGAGTTGGGCTTTTACACAGCCTGATTCAAAGGAACCTCAGAGGCCTCAAACGAAAGCCCAGTTTCAAGATTCAGCGACATAGTGACATTCACATACCATCAGTGAGTGCCTATTTTCAGCCCTGCACGTTGGGTGCTTTTCATGTATTTTATCCCATCTGGTATTCACTACCAGCCCCAGGGAGGTTCAGAGAGGTTAAATGTCATGCTCCAGGCCACGTACCTAGACAGCTGTAGATCAAACCCAAGCATCCCGATTCCTAGCCAGTATGTTTTATAATATTCCGTGGTTTGGGGCAGTGAAAATTAGTTCCATGTACTGGGTGGAAGTCTCATCCTGTAACTTGCTGTGTAATCTTGAGCTTCCACAGTAGTACTCCACATTTATCAAGACAAGCATCCTAGTTATTCTGAGGTTTCCTTTGTCCAGGCTAATGACGATCTTCAACGAGACCTTCCTGTGGACTTGAGCAACCTCTCTGTGTCCCCTGGACACCTGGTAGGTCCACCTGTTTCCATCCTCTAATCTGCTTCTTGGTATGTCTGTTCCCTTCTCGTCCTTCAAGTCTCACTTAAATGCCACCCTTTTAGAGAGGTCTTCCCTGACCACCCCTTCTATCCATCACTCAGCAACGTTCCTGCATGCCACTGAACACAATGTGTAATTACTAGTCTCTTTCCCTCTTTTAATCTCTCTCTTCCTCTAGAATAAACTGTGTAAGGGCGGTAATTACACTAGATTTATGCCCAGCACCGAGGATGTTACCTGGTATTCAGAAGGTATTTGTTGAATCAATGTCCCTCTTAGATTCCACTACCTAGCATTGAATACAGGGCTCCTGTTCTGTTCTGAGTAAGATCTAGGCCTAAAGAAAACTCTCCCCTTACCTTCTTGGTATGATTCTGGACAGTTTATTACTGCAGTCTAATTACATTAAATTGGACATCACGTTAGTGTTGTCTCTTACTGAGATTAGACCAAACCCAATGTTATATATTTATATCTATCATCTATCTGTATCTCCCTTAGTTTGTAGCCCATTTTGCTAGTAGCTAAAACCTCATTCTGTATTTGTGCTGTTAGGGCCATAGTTTGCTCCATGTAATATGTTCCTTTTAGATTGCTCATGAAGGCCATAGCTTCCCCCTCTTGAATATTTTAGTCTAACTTTCTTGGGTGGGAATGGCAGATAATGGTTTAAAGCTTGGGCTCCAGAGTCAGGATTTTGAGTCCAAGCACCTCTATCTGCTGGATGTTTGACTTGGGAAAAGTCGCTAAGCCTTCTTGAGGCTCAGCTATGTCTCGTGTTCTAGAGGGATAACAGTATCCCCCTCACGAGACTGTTAGGAAGCTGGAATGTG
This sequence comes from Phocoena sinus, assembly GCF_008692025.1. Classification (NCBI taxonomy): domain Eukaryota; kingdom Metazoa; phylum Chordata; class Mammalia; order Artiodactyla; family Phocoenidae; genus Phocoena; species Phocoena sinus. Next base: position 39,469,140 of record NC_045765.1, read on the forward strand.
GAAATGTAGATGAAGCCTTCATCAGGTACCTAGGATGTGGTGATAGTTTCTATTACTGTACTCATTCCCACTCCTAAACTGATTAGAATGGATGATTTCTTTTTTCCCTTCTCTAATCCCCTCTGGCTTTTGTAACATTTCATTACCCACAAGAGGCATCCTGATTTACACAGTGGCCACATGCAGACACTGCAAAAAGCCTGAATGTCAAAAATTTCAAAGGTAAGTGGCCTTAGAAGTCCATTCTTCCTCCACACACTGTTTTTACTGTTACCAGATTTACTAAAATGCCAATGGCTTTGTGAGGGGAAACTCTTGACAGGTTCTGGGTAGAACAGAGGTGAAAACTGATCACAAACAAACATGCATAGTAGTCTAACAAACATGGACTTCTGAATGGTGATTAGACGCTTGGATTTTGTAGCAAACCGTGTTTCTCAGAACCTGAGGGTTCCAAGGTGACTGCATATAAAACTACAGACATCGTAATTGCTCTGTCCAGAGGAACACCCTCACTAGTCCGTTCTGTACCCTACCCTCTCCGAACTATTACATTCTTCGCACTTGGAGATTCTTTCTCAAGCGAGATAAAAACTAAATAATTGACTGGAATATCAAAGAATGATGAACATTTCCATGCGATTAATGAGAGTAATGACTTTCAAGTCTTTTCAGTAAGACGTAATGCTCTCAGAACATTTAATGACCCATGCAGCTAGCCTGACTCCAAGTGTACAGACAGCTAGGTCGTCAATTATTTTAATTAAGAATAAGAAATGTTTGTTATTTAGGTTTCTCCTTTAAATGAAATTGCTAGCTTTGATCAGAGTTGGAAGTCAGTTCAACCGCATGGCGCTAACTTGCCATGCGGCCCCGGGGACCTGCTCTCCTTTACACAACGAGGAGGCTGCGGTAGCGAATGGAAGGGTGCCTCTCCCAACGCCAAAATATACCTCATGACAGATTTTGGAAGATGAAGAGCCAGTGAGTGTGTTGCCTGCCCTATGATTATAATGAAAGAGATCTCCTGCCCTGAGTGAGGTGGTCATGATCTCTTCATCCTCAGTGCTAGCACTCGGTAGACATCTTAAAGAGTACCCTGCATCTGTTTCTTTACAGGTTATACAGGAACCTCTCTCTGTGGGGACCAAAACAGGTGAGCTACAGAGTTCTAAGAAGGTGGAAAAGTGGAAATTAATGTCTCCTATGTGAATAACTGTGCTTAATTCAAGTTTAATTTTGTAAAAGCTATTTTATACAAAATCATAGCTAAAAGTTATTGCATACTTACTATGTACCAGGCACCGCACTCAGTAAAACAATTCTAGAAGCAAGTCATTACACTATTAATATTGTTAATGATCCCCGTTTTCAAGTAAGCCTAAGGTCACATCGCTAGGAGGAAGCAGCAGAGAGGATGTTCCAACCACAGCTCTAGCTGCAGAACGCCTACTTCTAAACGCCACCCTAAAACTGCCTTTATTTACTGGCAATGAGCAAATGTTAGAGTAACAGGATGAAGTGTCAGGGCTCAAGGGAAAAAGTAAATTACAATCAAAACTTAAGGAGCACCTTATTCGTGTTGAAAGACATTTTGGATAACGTTTTACATTATTACAGGGATGTATCCATGTAAAACGAAAGTGAGTGGTTTTCTATTGGGTATTAATTGAATATTTCTATCTTGGGTCCAGCCCTAAAACAAAGAATTTAGTTAATATCTAGTTTATATACTTTGCAATTTTTCACAACCCACTTTAGGATCCTCTTTTAGTGAAAATGATACCATAGGAAGCTGGAAATAGTTTTGAAAGCAAAATGGAGAGAGGCCAGTGGTTCTGTCTTGGGCTCAGCGTAGTTAGCTGCGGGATTACCTGTGAGCCAGTGGCTAAGCAAGCCGGAGGGTATGTTTTGAGAGTGATTTGTGCATGTTTAATAATAATGATTACTAGGTACTGAGCACCTACTGTGTTTTTGGACTTTCACATGGTCCAGGGAAAAAGTCCTCAGGACTTCCTACACAGTAGGGGGTAGAACCCCTCTTAAACAGATGAAGTTCAGTAAGATAGAGTGACTTGCCCAAGGCTACCCAGGTACTGACTCAGAGGTGGGACTCAGGTAACCAGGACCCTGTGGCTTCAAAGTAGCCCTCTCAAAGCCTTCCACTGAATTATCAATTATCCTAGAGGATTCATACTTTCCCGTGGGGCACCGGACCCACTAAAAGGCCAGTGTCTCTTTGCAATCCCTTGTGTTTATCTTCGAAAGTAATACGATTTAGTGTGCTTTGCAGCATAAAATATCCCGATTTAATGGAAAAATAGTGATTTAGTTAAATTATTTGATTTCTACCTTAACGTCTTTAGGCAAAATATTCTCCGGGAAGGTGTGTCAGGTTTGTCCTATGGGCTTCTGGATCCTAATTCGAGAAGCAGAGCAAGGAAACGCAGAACCTGGGGCCTGACCTCCACGTGGTAGCTGTGTGATCTCGGGTAAGAGCTCACCTTCCTCATCTATAAAATAAAGGTAATGAGGATTCTAATAAATAGTCACATTACAGAGCTATGTTTATAGAACACAGATCTGGACGATTCTATCATGGTACAGTTGTCACAGAAGGCAGAGAAAAGCTCTCAAACATGGCTTGATCATTGGAGATGTAGAATGAAAATTATTTCATTCACTTCCCTGCTGCCATTGTTTTGCTATTTCAGATGGTTCCCTGTTAAAAGCATGATATTATTTCAATCTGGAGATTGAAATCTTTTCCATAGTTTGAAATATTTCAAAATATTTTGGGGATTTTTTTTTCTCTTCAACAAACTGAGATGAAGAACTAAGTGGAATGGTTTTACTCTGTAAAGTATCGCACAGAGTCGTAAAACTCTCGAAATAATTGTTGCTGTGTTTTCACTTCAGAGCCTTTAGTTGGGGCGAGTGAGAAGTTCCTCTTTAGTCATGGCTACAGCTAGTGTTGAGAAGGGTGCACCTTTCACCGTTTTTCATGTGCTTGTTAATTTTACCACATACACGCTCGTACAAACTACCGCTGCCTTTAGAGTGCGACGTAACTAAAAGCTCACCCTGGAACTCAGGATGTCTCCTTAAAACATCAGGGTAGCAAGACACTGAGAGAGATGGTACTCATAAATTCGTGGCACGAATTATAATATTCATTGAGTGCTTCTTGTATACCAAGAAGTTGCTTCACGTCTTTACGTGTATGAACCCATTAAATGCTTGCTACAATCCTAAGACCTATGTCTGTCAGCATGTCCATTTAGCCACAGTGACAGACCTCACAGCCCAGTCTCTTAGGCCTTTGCTCCAACGCACTGCTAGAATAAACCAGGGTCTTGCTGTAAGGCAAATCATTAGAACTTTTAAGGCATGTGGCCACAAAGAGAAGGTCTTGATCCCACAGGAAAGATGACAGTATAATAAAATGGACTATTCTTTCCTCAGAGTCAAAACAAAGTAAGCATAAGCAGAAACTTCTTAGAAAAATCCAAGAATGATATATAGTATAGTCCATATTTTGATGTAAAGTAAATTACATGGTGCAGATCTCTCTGCTAACAATAGTCTTTATCCAGATTATTTATTACAAGGCATTAAAATAAATCTTTTTTTCAATTACTTTCTAATGAAATGTACCAATTACCTTTTGAATGGTGACACATGGCTGCAATCTATTCCCGTGGTGGTAAATCTTAGTTACTTATACAAGGTTTCAAGGGCCCCCTCCTGAACTACATTAATTGCTCATGTAAACAAAGATAGAGGATTATTATCACATTTATCAGTAAATCCTGAACTTCATTGCAATGTAGTTCCCTGGGTTAGACAACATTAATCATCAGGTACTTTCCAACAGTTACGGTACAAACCTATTATAAAAGGGATGTTTCTGCAACCCAGCTGATTTTACAGCAGGTTATTAATTTGGTTGAATCCTGGGGTAATCGGGGGAGAAGTCACATAGCACATAGCCGTTATGCACAGTGAAGTTGAAAACCTAATGCTCTTAAGCAACTGGTGGGCCATCTGTTGGCTAACAAATGAATAACAAGCGCTATTTCAAAGAGCCTTGTTTGGGGGCTGCTGATGAAGAACTAGGCTTCTTCCAAGGCCAAGTCTTTGAAGTGGCTCCACCTCTTACGATAACTTTGTCCTTATGGGCTATTATTTTAGTAAGGAATTAGGAGGGGAGACAGGAAGAAAGTACCATTACTGTGAGAAGTCCAGTTTCTGTGCAAAGGAAAATCTATCGACCTTGGTTGACTGCTTCCTTCCTATTCTATGATACCAGGTAATCATGAGTTTCAGAACAGACCTCAGTATTTGCCAGGAAGTCATTTTTCCTGCTTTCTTAAAACCTCCTGCAAGCTTTGGTTTACTCACTGCTATCTGACGATAACATTGGTACAGACCTTATAGGAGTTGGGGGAGGATTAAATGAGATACTGAATGTAAAACAAGTAGAACAGTGCCTGGAACATTTTGAATTCAAAGATGTAAGCTATTTAAATTAATGGAGCCAGGTCACTTAATGTTCGTGAGAAAAGAACAGGTAAAAGTTTTTATCTCCTCACAACTACCTTCTGTGTTTTTACTTTGGAAAGAAACGTCCGTAAAAGACAGAAGGAGATTTGTCAAGGCAAATACACTGATTACCTTCCCTGTTTGCCACTGAGGTAGGTAATTTATACATATAATCTTATTTATAGTCCATGACTTAAAATGTATAGTATCGATTGATATTGTTTATAAAGTAACTGGGACAGAGAAAAAACGGATTTACCTTATCGAATATGCAAGTTAAGCAGCAGAGACAGGATGCAAACTCAAATCAAACTTCAAAGTTCGTATTCTTTGCAGGGTGCTTAAGAACTTAATTAATTTCTAGCACCTATGTACCTGGAAATACCAATAATCTGACATTATTTTGTCAATCTCTGCTGAATTTTTACCAACATTTTGAATCACTCTAAGAACTTAAGGGTTCTTGAGTCGTGTATGGCTTAAAGAATTGACTAGAGGATAGTATTGGTCTAGCTACATTCTATCACGTCGGCCTTTACCTGTATTAGTCAAATATTGAGCCCTGGCTGTTCTACAGAAACTTGCGGAGGCCTGGCTATGTACTAGGCATTGTGCTAAGTGCTGAGAATATAATCAAGTACTGTTTAAGAGGTTCTATTACTCTCCCTGTTTTGCATATGAGGAAATTGAGGCACAGAAAGGTTAAGCAACTTGCCCACGTTCACATAGCTAAGAGTGGCGAGACTTGAATTGGAACCCAAGCACTCTGGGTCTATACTTGGTGCTCTTTGTACCACCTCTCCTGGAGGAGACAGACACACCTGTAAACTGAAATACAGAAGAAAGAACATTTATTGTAAGAAAGAGAGGTAGAGGATATGAGCTGGGAATGGGGAGCTTAAGAAAGTCTCCCAAGGAGAAAGTAACAGGAGATGGGAAGGCAGCTTCTCCAGGCAGAGCAGGCATAAGGAGTTTGTTATGCAAGGAGAATAGGGTGGAGGTGAAACATGGGCTAAAGAGGTGAGAAAATGCCTTCAGGACCTTGTGGACCAAGGAAAGGGGTGTGGAATCTGTCCTCTGAAGGGCCTTTAACAGGGAGTGACATGGTGGGAGTGTGTTTGGATAGACCCTCTGACTTAAAATATTGCAGGGGGGTGATGGCAGGCAGGTTAAGGGGCTGGCCTGTGGCACTCTCAGGAAAGATGAGCGTCTTCCAGGGCAGCTGTATCAGGGTCTGAGGCTCACCACCCTCACAGGTCTTTGAAAAAGCAATAAGGATGGAAAGCTGTCTAAAATATTGTCAGGTATAGCCACCTTCAAGACGGATTACATAAAAGTAATACTTAGGCACGAAACAAGATCAAACAGTGACACAGATACAATCGAGAAGTGTAAAATTCTTGGGAGGTGACTAGAACTTGAAAAGGAAATATGAAGATCCAGTACTGGCTTTTAATTAGATGCCAGGAAAGTGACTGACAGAAAGAATAAGATTAATAATTAACCAAGGAGAAATATGGATGTACAGATTAATAACCATCAAGATAACTGAGTTGATTGCAAAGTAGAGAGCTTTTTTTTTTCTTCAAAGACAGATTGGATGAGCATTAATTATACTTTACTGCAGACATGGTAGTCAAGTGGTCAGGCTTACCTCTGTGCTTTCTCAGAAATGCTGCTACCACAGCCTCTGCAGTGGGCTGTAGGAAAGCGCCCTGTACTGACATGTTTGCACTAGGAGGGGGGCGCACTTGGCCAAGATGTGTCAATAGGATTTTTTTTCCCCTGGAGACTTGGAGTTGATTGTGGGACTAGCCAGTCTCTGTTTGTTTGTTTCACCTACAACAGAAGCAGGGAACGCTCATGTACAGAAAAGGGGTAACTGCCTTACTTCCCGATGGAGCCCATCAGGCCCACGTGCCTTTTGATTCTATCTGATATTCCTCTTTCTTTATAACCAATTCATTCCGTGCTAAGACATCTTCAATCAGATGCCCAAATGGTTCTAAGACCATCTATTAGTGAATCACAGGAGCTAAGAAGAGGGAATTTCTAGCCCAGCCTTCCTTGGATAAATTATGCAACGCTCCTTAATCAAGTTTGAGACCCTTCTTTGCAATAGCCAAAGTCATTCTTAGTGTCATCATTCTAGATAATTCCTTAGAATTCCAGACTCATTATTTATCGACACCTGCAATTATTGTTTCATCTCAGACAGACATCCAGTTGTTTCCTCCCCAGGTCTGGCTCGGTTACAGTGCTTGCGGTCCCAGCGAGCGGCACTGCCACTCTTAATCACTACCTAGGATGCATTCTCGATACTGCAGAAGACCTGTGGAGCACTGCATGAAAGGCTTATTAAAAATGAGCACCCTAGCAGAAAAATCTTAGAGTACTTCTGTTGTACTACGACACACACAAAAGACAAATTCTCAGCAAAGCTCACTGGGAGATCTCAAGCTGGAGGAGGAGATGTAAGGAGAGAGATTTCTCAAGTCAAGTCTCTCCATATCCTTCCTGAAGGATGGGCTTGGGTTGATTACTCTGTTCAGGGTGAGGTCTTATAAGTTTTCAGAAAGCCACAAGTGGGGGCTTAACCAATATTTATACCCTCTAAAACTAACACTTTAAAATGCCAGCATAGAGGATGGGCTCGAGATGGCAGAGGAGTAGGATGGGGAGCTCACCTTCTTTCTCCCACTAAAATATTTAGAAATACACCTATGAGAGGAACGATTCACGCAGAACGTCTACTGAATGCTGACAGAAGACCTCAGACTTCCGAAAGGGCAAGAAAACCTCCATGTACCTGGGTAGGACAAAGAAAAAGAAAGGAATCCAGTTGGGACCTGCACCCCAGGGAGGGAGCTGTGAAGGAGGAAAGGTTCCTGCACCTTGGGAAGTCTCCTCACCGACGGGGAGAGCACAGCAACGGGTTTGCAGAGGGCAAAACGAAGAGTAACCTGCTCCCCAGCCTAAGATGCTTCTCTGCTGGTGCCGGTGGGGGCCGGGTGCTAAAGCTCACGCTTCGGAGGTCAGACCCAGGGAGAGGACTGGCCGCACGGAGAAAGCCTGAAGAGACTGGGACCGTGTGCCATCAGAAGCAGCCTGGGCTGGCCAGAGAGGCAAGGCACCATCACTGGGGGGAAGCGGGGGCATGAGGAGAGGGGCGGGATCATCATAAGAGCTTCTTTCCCTGTGAGCCCTCCCAGGCAACAAGACGCCGCCTACAGTAGCTCCAGGGACAGGCACAAGTCACTACTGTGAGAGACGTGAGGAGGCACCAAGCCCAGCCCCCGCTGTCTCAGGAGCACATGGACTGCAGCCACCCCTAGGAGACCTGTGAGCAGAGGAACTCCTAGAGCATTTGGCTTTGAAGGCCAGCAGGGCTTGAGTGCAGGAGCTCCACAGGACAGGGGGTAACAGACTCCTCTCTTGGAGGGTGCGCATAAGGTTTCACATACACTGAGACCCAGCACAGGGCAGTAACTCCATAGGAGCCTGGGCTGGACCTACCTATGAGTCTTGGAAGGTCTCCTGGGGATGCGGGGGTTGGCTATGGCTCACTGCGGGGGCTAGGACAATGGTGCAGAGAACCACAGGGAATATTTGATCAGTATAAGCTGTCCTGGAGGTTGCCCTCTTGGCGACAGAACAGGATAGAAAGTCCAGAGATAAACTCACACACCTAGGGTCACCTTATCTTTGACAAAGGAGGCAAGGATATACAATGGAGAAAAGACAGCCTCTTCAATAAGTGGCGCTGGGAAAACTGGACAGCTACGTGCAAAAGAATGAAATAGAACACTCCCTAACACCATCCACAAAAATAAACTCCAAATGGATTAAAGACCTAAATGTAAGGCCACACACTATGAAATCTCCTAGAGGAAAAGATAGGCAGAACGCTCTGACCTAAATCACAAGATCTTTTTGAACCCACCTTCTGGAGTAATGGAAATAGAAACAAAAATAAACAAATAGGACCTAATGAAACGTAAAAGCTTTTGCACAGCAAAGGAAACCAAACCATAAACAAAATGGGACAAAATATTTGCAAATGATGCAACTGACAAGGGATTAATCTCCAAAATGTACGAACAGCACATGTAGCTTGATATCAAAAAAACAAACAACCCAATCAAAAAAAGGGCAGATCTCAAGAGACATTCCTCCAAAGAAGGTATACATACAGATGGCCAAAAAGCACATGAACAGCTGCTCAACATCACTAATCATTAGAGAAATGCACATCAAGACTACAATGAGGTATCACCTCACACCAGTCAGAATGGCTGTCATTAAAAAGTCTACAAACAATAAATGCTGGAGAAGGTGTGGAGAAAAGGGAGCCCTCCTACACTGTTGGTGGGAATGTAAATTGGTACAACCACTATGGAGAACAGTATGGAGGTTCCTTAAAAAACTACAAATAGGATTACCATATGATCCGGCAGTCCCACTCCTGGGCCTATAGCTGGAGAAAACCATCACTCGAAAAGATACACGCACCCCAGGGTTCACAGCAGCACTATTTACAATAGCCAAGACGTGGAAGCAACCTAAACGTCCGTTGACGACAGAGGAATGGATAAAGATGGGGTACATACAATGGAATGTTACTCAGCCATAAAAAAGAATGAAATAATGCCATTTGCAGCAACATCGTTGGACCTAGATATTGTCACACTGAGTGAAGTCAGTCAGACAGAGAAACACATGTCATATGATAGCGCTTATATGTGGAATCTAATTAAAAAGGGTACGAATGAACTTCTTTATAAAACAGAAACAGACTTACAGATACTGAAAACGAACTTATGGTTACCAGAGGGGAGACGTGGTGGGGAGGGATAAATCAGGAGCTTGGGATGAACATACACACACCACTATACATAAGATAGAGAGCCAGCCTCAATATTCTGTGATAACCTATATGGGAAAAGACTCTGAAAAAGAGTGGACATATGTATATGTATAACTGAATCACCTGAAACCAACACAACATCGTAAACCAACTATACTCCAATAAAATTATTTTAAAAAATACAGCGCCATTAACTTACATGTTTGAAAAAAACGTGCTTTCTCTTCCTTGCCTCTCACTCAAATTCAAACAGGATACCTATTGGTTTTATCTTCTAGATCTCTTAAAATCTGTCATCTTGTTACTACACCCATTGCTATCACTCTGCTCCAAGTCACTGAAATCTTTCCTGTGAACCATTGCAATAATTTCCTAACTCTATCTTCACCATGGTCCCCTCCAGTCCATTCTCTACATTAAACCCATTCTCTTCTAAATATAAACAAGATCGTTTTATACACACACACACACACACACACACACACACACACACACCTGGCTTAAAACATTTCAGTGGACCCTCACTCCTTCTATGCCAAAGATGGAAACTCTTTACATGACCCACAAATCCTTACATTATGTACATTCTCCCGACCCCTCAAGTTTCATCGCTGACCTCAATCCTCCATACTACCTTCCTGTCATCGTCTGTAACTATTACAATTTTATATTTCTTCGTGAAGTTATTTAATTTTCCCCTTCCTAGAATATTAAGTGGAAAATGAGATTTTTTCCTTTCTTGTTTTGTTCACTGCTATATCCCTTTGGCAGGGTGGTGCTGGCAGCTTCTAGGTCCACAGGAAATATCTGTTGAATGAATAAGTGAAGGAATGTTCACCACTGCAACCCTAACACCTAGCTCAATGACTGGAATGTGCAGACACTGAGTAAAAAGGTAGAGGAGCAGGATTGAGATTACAGTTCAGTGGGATGCCTGTGAATGACTCCCTCATATTATTGCCTCTTGACTTCAGGTAATCATAGTGCCCCTTTGCTTTCACTCCTTGTAGTAGTCGTGCAGGACATATCACTTAAAAATATAATTTCATCCACCTCTGATCTTCCCACGAACCCGTGTCCCCCGCATCGGCAGGCGGACTCTCAACCACTGCGCCACCAGGGAAGCCCCCATTCGCTTTTATAGCGCTGGCATTAAAGGAGCTTTTAATCCTCCTAAGCAAAAGGCTATTTGAAACTTCGCTTCAAGTAGGTATATTCTCTTTCTTTAACGTTTAATTTACTAGCAGGTAAAGCCTATGCAAAAAGCTTTCATTCTCAGTGTGGATAGATTTGTGATTCAGAGGCTGACTGAACACTTAGCAGGCAAGATGGAGGAAAGAAGATGGCTAGTCCCCTCCACAAAGGGAACTGGATCAGTTTGTTCTGTATAGCCCCAGGGCTTAGTCAGAGAATCAGGGGTTGGAAGTAGAGAGATTTAGTTGGTTGTAGTGTAAAACGTTCCATTAATGGGATGGGCTGCCTTAGGATGTAGTGAGGCCGAAGAAAGGCTAATTGTCAGGGAAGTTATAAGAATCATTCCAGAACTGGATGTAACGCTGGATAAGGTGACCTCCATGCTTCCTTCTCGGAGGTTCTACGTTTGGTATAAAAGGTTGCATTTTAAGCTGGGGAAGAGGCAGTAAAACACAGTATGATAAGGGGAGCCGAACAGCCACAGAAGAATTTACTGTGGTAAATTCTCAGCCTGTAGCCCAGAACACAGACTACGCCCAAAGCCCAGAGTAGGGGGCTGTATAGATTTTATGACAACACTGTCATCGGGGCTTTGATTTCAGTCGTGACAGGACAAAAATGATTAATGTGTGAGCGTTCACAGCTTTCCCTTCTCTCCATGTCAGCCCCCAAGTAAACTTGGCCTTGCCTGCCCTGTTCTCTTCCCAAAGAATTTGTCTTTGTTGCTTTTTTTTTCCTTCTAGAACTTTCAGAATGGGGAGACAAAACTTAAGAGGAATTTGGTCTACCTAATAAAATCCAGACAAAGAGGGGTGCCAACCACCGTGTGGGCTGTGGTGTTGGCAGAGTGGGTTTGGAAACAGAGGTGTGGAACAGCTGCCCCATGAGGTGCACCAAGAGGAGAAGAGGGGGGGGGGGTAACAATATGAGACGCTAACACCATGAGATGGGTCCCCATTATGTCCTTTGAGAAACGTAAGTAAAGAATAGAATTTCTTCTCAGTTACCTTTGCCTATCCAATGCGATCCCACTCTAGGAATAAACTATAGTACGTTCAAGCCTCATAAGGATTACTCAGTCATTCAAACAATAATAATCAGTTGCTTCTGTGATCAGTCACTCCTGTTTTTCAAGTGTCTACTACTTTTGTGATCAACGGCTCCTGTTCTTTGGGAGTCCAGTTTGGGAGATGCTGGGATCAAATGAGAAAGTGATAGGCTTCTTTTTCTTTACTAATGACCTTGCTTCTGTTTCACTAAGAAAAAGACATCAGAAGAGAACTTCCATATGTTCCCACCACCTAATCGACCTGCATCTATACTTTGTTTTCTCTCCCTCCACTAGGCACGGACTCTCCAAGCGTCCACGGTTAGATCTTCTCTCCCTTAAGCACTCTCTCTTCTCTTCTGTTCCGTCCCCTTCCTTTCTCTTCTACATCATTTTCATCAACACACAGACTTGCTGCATTATCTCTGTTGAACCCAAATACCCCTCCAGCTACTGCTTAATATCTCTCCCTTTGATATCACAACCTTCAAAGATTTGATTATTTTTACTCTATTTCCATCATGGAGACAAACCCAATGGCCCAGTATCAGTCTCACTAGCCAATCTGGGCAGTAATGGACACTGTTCATCACTCCTTCCATCTTGAAACTTACAACGCTGAGCTTCTGGGACACCTCTCTCTCTCAATTCTTCTCTTATCTTACTGGTAGTTCCTCTTTATTTCCCTGACCTCAATCAATACTCACTACCCAGGTGATTTTACCCAGTTTCCTGGCCTGGAAAAATTTTACCCAGTTTCCTGGCCATCTCTACCTGGATGACTCCCTCACTGACATCCGTCTGGGCTCTGCCCTGAACTCCAGACTTGTATCTCTAACTACCTACTGAATTTCTCCATCTGGATAGCCACAGGCATCTCAAACTTAACACATTCCACCTAAATTCCTAACTTCTGCTGCCCCAGCCCCCACGCCTGTGACCCTATTGCAACTTTCCCTATCCCTGTTGACTGCAACCTCATTTTTCCAGTTGCTGAGGCCAAAATCATTGGGGGTTATCACTGATTGCTTTCTCTTAGACTCACACAGTATTATATCAGAAAATGCCACCGTCTCTGCTTTCAATATATATTTGTAATCCAAACACTTCTCGAAAGGTCTAGTGCTACCACCTTGGTGTGAGCTACCATCTTATCTTCCCTGGGTTTTGCAAGAACCTATCTAACTGGTCTCCTTGCTTTTTTCCTCACAGAAGCCAAAATTCTTTAAAGATGGCACACTGGAGCCAAAGCAATCCTTAGAAGGCGGGCCTCATGAACAAAAGGTACCTTTGAGTGAATTACAAAAGAAACCTTTCTTTCGAAGAATGGACTTTTGGGTCAGTGTGCTGCAGGGTGCCCTTTACTGGATCCCCTTTAATTCTTGAAAGCCCTGATTTCACTGCTGGGCTCAAAACCCACAAGCGGTCACCATGTCACCCAGAGTAAACACGCCAGTCTTCACAACCATACAGAATGCCTTACAGCACCTGGCCACCTGCTGCCTCTGCCCCCTCCTTGCTGGATAGTCCTATCTTTGCTCCCTCTGTTTTGGCCACATCAGTTACCTTGCTGTTTGCTAACCACACAAAGCTTGCTTCCACTTCAGGACCACTCTCCCGCTTAGAGACCTTATGAGGATGGCCATGACTAGTGGATGTTCTGAGAATTCTCCTTTCATCTGTAAGAACCATTTAAAATCCTGGCTCCTGGCTATCTCCTCCTTGCATCTTAACACTACTAAAACGTTCGCTTATAAACATCAACACCATCTTCCACTAACTAACTGTGCACTTAGGTGCTGCGACCTGCAGTGTTTCGTGTTCGCTCGTAATTTAATAAGGGCATATACAACGTGTTAGGTTCACCAAACAGCAGTGTTAGATGGAATCCTACCTTCGTGCAGGTTACAGTCTGTGACAGTTAATTTTATGTGTCGATTTGCTTAGGCCAAGGCACCCAGATACTTGCTCAAGCATTATTCTTTACGTTGCCGTGAAGGTATTTTTTAGACGAGGGTTAACGTATCGGTGGACACTGAGCAAAGGAGACGACTAGCCATAATGTGGGTGGGCCTCATCTCATCAGTCAAAGGCCTTAATCGAAGAAAACAATGGACCTCCCTGGAAGAAGAGAGAATTCTGCCAGCAGACTGCCTTTGGACTCAGACTGCAACTCTTCCCTGGGTCTCCAGTCTGTCGGCCTACCGTGCAGATTTTGAACTTGCCAAGCCTCCACCACCGGGCGAACCAATTCCTAAAAATAAACCTCTCTTTATACCGTGTACCCATCCTCTTGGTTCTGCTTCTCTGGAGAAAGGCAACCCATACACAGTCTAATGGGAAAGATCCCTTCAAAAGTCACGACGGTCAATTAAAAATTATGACGACAAATACTACTAAGGAGAATTGCGCAGGGTTAAAGAAGTCTGCATTAGGGAGATTTGCCCTAGTTAGGGACGTCAGAGAAGGTTTCCCTAAAGGGGTGGCCCTTGAGTTGTAGTGTCAAGGATAAGGAGAGTCAGGAGGTGAAGGAGGGGCAGGAAAGAGGACTATACGCAGGAGTTGGTGAAGACTTGTGGCCTTCCTCCTTTTAATCTTTCTAGCACTTGGGGATAGATACTAGTTTCACCCCTATTTTATACATGAAAAAGCACACAGAGGTGAAACACCTTGTCCAAAGCCACGTTGGTAGGATGTGGCAGCGCTGGAATTGGGGACTAACCTAACTCCAAGCCTGTTCTCTGAACCACCATGCAGATTCGGGAGAGGTAGGGAAACACCCACATTGTACCGTTTTCCGACTCATCCCCTAATGGATGCAGCTTGAAAGGTTGTGTTATTTCCAGTTCATTCACTTATTCCTCATGTCTACTCCAAACATGAACACACTGGGTCTTGTGGGCATTGAGAGATGAACGCGACAGGGAATTTAGGGAGACAGATGTGTCTGTGTTACAACACGGCTTGCACAGGCAGGAACCACCTTTGCAAGAGGAACAGGGAAGGCGTCACGGAGGAAGTGCCTTTGAGCTGCATTTTGGAAGATGCTGTTTTGATTGTCCCCGAGATTCGTTTCAATCAGATACGGTGAGCCACGCAGATACAGAAATGGTTGTCATGAAGGAAGATGCTTGTTATATTCACAGATCCCTAGAAACGGGAGGCATGACATGCCACGCAGGGGTGCCAAGTGGGGAAGCATAAGAGTCGGTCGGGAGGTAGAGGGAGTGAAGGAGAAACATGGGCAAGAGTCTCTACTGGGGTTTCCATGGGAAGAAATGGGCAAGACGGGAGGGGTGGCTAGTGTGAAAAATCTCAGCAGGTCCCTGGGGGATGGGAGCTGTCTCTAGTTCTCTGGCGCCCGGCCCTTGGGTGATGGCAGCAGGCAAAGAGTAGTCCAGAATGTAAGAGTCTGACAAAGGAAGGGGGTGGGGGGCAGGTATGGACTCTAGATTGGTCGCTTTGCACGGGAATGGTGTGCTTGCAGGCAGGTGAGCTACATCCTATCTCTAGGAATTAGTTAACCCTGGGAGGGGTGGTCCTTCCCAGCAAGGCCCAGGGATGTCAAAGCATCAGAATACAGAAAAGAAAGACAGGGTTAATGCAGATGCAGAGGACCAGGCACTGCAGGGAGGGCTGCATCCTGCACAGAGCCATTGAAGCATAAAGGAGCCTGGTGGTTTGGGGGAATGACGGAGCAGGATATAGTCAGAGGAAAACATGCACGAGGTTGGGTGGGAGCTGGAATTGGAGTGAAATACCTTGATGAGGAACCTAGATTTTTTTTTTTTTCTCCCGGTAATGAGGTACCATTAAAGGCTGCACAATTAGACTTATTAATTAAGAGACAGAGTGCGTGTCTTTGAGGCATCGCCTATAAAGTGACTCATTGGTAACCAGCCCAGCTTTTCCTAGCACAGCTTTAACTGGAACTCCTTCGAACGGGTACATTGGCTCTCAGCCTGACACCCAGGTAAATGCTTTCGATGTTTTCCTTCCTAAAATATCCACTGTATTAATTTCACACATGAGGGGAAATCGTATTAAATCTCACTACATAATTAGCCAAACCACAAATACATTTTCAGAAAGAAAGATGACTCATATCGTTTCCGAATTAAACCTTGAAAGGTTTAATTAATAAAAAGCACAATTTGGAGGGAACTCATTTAGGAGGAGTTGGGGCTTAGCTTCCCGGAGGCGTGTGCTCAGAGCATCCCTGCTCTCCCTCCATCCAGGGTGGAGGGGCAGCTGCTGGAATGGTACAAACAGCTCTGTGTAGAGAGATGGCCTGTGTTTTCCTCACCCATGACACACCGTCTCAGAGACAGTGAGGGAGCTGCTTAATGATAAGGAGCTGCCTTTACAGGAAACAACTTAAAACCTCCTGTTACTTCAGTGCAGACACAGAGGACACACCGGCAGACCGGCAAGCCAGCAAAGGAACGTGCAACTTGGATGGAGAGGTTCCTCCGTGTCCAGCTCTGTGCTGGACACTTTGCAGGAACACTGGCAGTGATTCCTTACAGGCCCCATGTGAGACAGGTGGTGTTAGTCCCATGTTTCAGATAGGGGCGAGACAGGTGGTGTTAGTCCCATGTTTCAGATAGGGGCGCTGAGGCACAGAGGTGTGAGGCAGAGCTGGGGCACTGACTTCAGGCCTGTCACTTCATCACACTCAAGTTCCCTCTGGAAATCGGGCAGAAACCAGGGAGCCCTGGGGCAGAAAACCAGCATTTGAATCCCAGCTGTGAGACCTGCAGCCTCAGTTTTGCATCCCTAGAAAGGGGATAGTAAAATCTTGCAAGGTAGTTGTGAGGTCTGAATAAAATAATGCATGTGAACCTGACACGGGTGAGCACGCCATAGGTACCGGTTACTGTACATCTTTCTTCTACCTGGGCGGTCATCATCAACATCTAGTGGGTCCCTTTGATGTCAGGGTATTTAGAAGCACGGTGGGGTAGCTCAGAGACCAATCTGAACTGAAGGGAGTTCAAGGTTGGAGGCTATGTTGCAAATATTTCTAGCTCAGAAGAGTATATTACAGAAATGATATTAGAACCGACACTGTTTTCTTCTAAACATGTTGTCAGTGTCCTACTTAAAACCATGCAAAAGCTTCCTAAATGCTTTTAAGCGTAAGTTTTAAAATCCTTACCTTGGCTACCTCTGAGGCCCTGCAGGATTTGGCCCGCCTACCTCATCTCGTACTGCTCTTGCTTTGCTAAGTAGTAAAGCAAAGCACCACTTTGGCGCCGTGGCCCCCCCCCCCCAACTTCCGTATCTCAGATGAGTACTCCATCTATGCCAGGCACTGTGCAAAGGACTGATGATACATGGATTACCTCATTTAATTCTCACAGCCCCCTGATGAGGTGGGTGCTAGTGTTATCTGTGCTTTTACAGTTGTGGAAACTGAGGCCCTGACAGTTTAACTACTGGCCTAAGACACCACAGTTAATGAGTGGCAGGGTGGTAATTCAAACCCAGGCATTATTGCATCACAGTCCAAACGCTTAAACTTTACTCTCTGGCATCCCCAAAGTTTGAGGTTGCCGGGCTCCCATAGCCGCTCCAAGTAGATGTTTATTGGGTGAGGCCAGATTGATGAGGAAGTGGCAACACAGATTAGGCACTCAGGCTCTAGAGAAGCCAGCATGACGCGCAAGCCAAGTCTGGGCCCCTGAAGGAGACAATGCGTAAATCCTAAACATGCAAGCATGACGCGTCCATCACTCTTTCTGGCTGCTCCCTGCATAAACCTCATTGAGTTTGAAATCTGACTTCACCAACCAAATCGCCCTTCACTGATGAGCTTCTACCAGCTTTAAAGGCTATAATCTCCTGTCCTTTCCATTTCTTTTAGTCAGTCAATTTATAATGATTCCACTGAACCTAATCTTCATTATTCATCTTATCTATCTCCGACGTCCCAATTCCCATTATTACTTCCTAATTATTTTTAGGTCCAAGACAAGTGACAGGCAATACGAGGAATGACCAGACACGTTAGAAAGAATGTAACATGCAGCTTTGCCACCATGCAGGTTGAGTGGCTGTGTACCAAATGTCAACTTTCACAGCTCAGTGAGCTCTTTCCTGGGCCTGTCAACAGTGGACTCTAAGAAATACAACCTCCGTTTCTCTAGCCAGCAGTAGCAAAGCATAGACGTCCAGCCCCAAGTATTCACAGATGCATATACAGTTCTCATGAGCCTGACACCAATTACCTGAGATGAACTTAGATAAGTGACCAAGAAAAACAAATAACGTCATTGAAAGGGTGCACAGTCTTCATCAAAGATTTGTGCGCTGAATGGCTTGATTTGTGAAAAACAAAACAAAGATGTGCTTCAAGCAAACATCTGGAAGGGCTACTTGATATAGTCAATAAAAGACGGTATGAAAGCTCCTTGAAGCAAGTCTCACTAGATTAATATACACAGTCGATTCTCATTATTCATGACAGTTTCGTTCTGTAGAGTCGCCGTGAACGCTGAAATAACAAACACTGAACCACTGCTCCTAGGGGAAATACAGGATAGGTTCCTGCAAGCCTCCTGTCCTAACAGTTTTGTCCACTGATCGATACCTCATCTTGTTTTATGTTTAAAGACACTTTATTTAATATATATTGTTGACTCATTAGCATTAAACTCATGGATAGCACTATAACTCACGCCTGATGAAGTTTATCTGACATATGTATTTTCTCCGTAAGGCACATCACAGCCTTCTGTACTTAGGAATACTAGATAGCACTTCAGCACTATGTTTGGGGACCAACTTACACAGGAAAAAAAAAAAAGGTGGCAGTAAAGAGAGTACAAAAAGGACACATGTTGCTAGCATGAGAGCTGACATAGTAAGGCAGAGACTCCTCTAGTTCAACCTCAGTTGGAAACATGTGCATCTGAGTGACTTAAATTTTTCACCACTCTGTGCACATCCATGAAATCAACAGCAGGTATTAACTTTTGAGTTACGAATAAATTTTAGTGAGTAGGCAAATTCACAAATAGGGGATCCAAGAATAACGAGGATCGGCTTTTAAGATTAATCTCAATCTTAAACTTTAATTAATCTCAAGCTTTAAGATTCCTTTCATATATGTTGGCGTGAGGAGGTAACTAGAGCAATGATTTGACAGGATTCAGGACCCACACCCTGATCTTCTATGAGTGGTGCAGTGACTTAGCTCCTTGAGCTAAACTGGTGAAGGGATTAGCCTACGGCCAGCATGCCATGCAGGTCCTGTTGCTTAGCTGAGAAAATACTAGAGGTTGGTTAAGGTAGCCAAGTGCTTGTGGACATTTTGGGGAGTCTCTCCTAGCTCACAATGGCCCCCTCTCCCTTTTAACTGCCTGGTGACCCCTAATCATAACAACTGAGCCTGTATTTCTACATTCATCCAGCCAACACTTATTGAGTACCTACTGTGTGGGGGCAATGTCTAGATGATGGGAATATAGAGGTGAACAAGCTCCTCATGAAACTTACATTCAAGTCTGGGGTAATAAACAAGTAAACAAGATAGTTTCCCATTATTTTAAATGCTGTGAAGGAAGCAGTGAGGGGATAGAGTGGAAAACCAGGCTACTGTGGAAAAAGGGATGGGGATGTGTATTCAAAGGAACCCATGAAAGGGCACGCCAGCCTAAGGGATGGGCACGTGCAAAAACAAGGACGTGGTGTGTACCATGACGACACAGGCTCATCCCACCACATGGAAGGAGGAGCAGGGAGAGCCCCTTGAGCATTGCATGCTGGGCCTTAGCTTCTGTGAGATACCCAGTAACCTTATAATACCTTTTTTTTTTCTTTATTTTTCTTAACATGAGTCTGTCTAGTTTCTTATATTTGCATTCAACACTTTCCACATATTAGGAAAGTTGACTGGAACAGGTAAGTGGGAACATTATGTTGGCTGGGAAAATAAACTTTATCAAAAATGAGTTGATAAATAATGACTATCTTATTTGTCTCCCATAACACTCGCGAGTACCAACAGCTCATTTTAAACGTCTCTTGAGATCTGCCAGACCTGTAGTGTTACCTCCTCCTGTGACAACTGGCCAGACTATTAGGCTATCACACCTCTGCAGAGATACTTATTTATGATGTATTTCACTTTGGGGAGTTTCAGGAAGTCATTAAAATATAAAACCTGATTTTAAAAAATGCATATACTGGGCTTCCCTGGTGGTGCAGTGGTTAAGAATCCGCCTGCCAATGCAGGGGACACGGGTTCGAGCCCTGGTCCGGGAAGATCCCACATGCTGCAGAGCAACTAAGCCCATGCGCTGCAACTACTAAGCCTGTGATCTAGAGCCCGCGAGCCACAACTGCTGAAGCCTGTGCGCCTAGGTCCTGTGCTCCGCAATAAGAGAAGCCACTGCAATGAGAAGCCAGCGCACCACAACAAAGAGTAGCCTCTGCCCGCCACAACTAGAGAAAGCCTGCACGCAGCAGCGAAGACCCAGCACAGCCAAGAGTAAATAAATAAAAATAAAAAATAATTAAAAAAAAAATGCATGTACTGGATTAAAGCTAAAATAGTAGCTTCTAGGACTCCCTCACTGAGCAAAGCCAGGTCAGGGCCTGGGGACAACCTTTTGCTGAGTCTCAAGGTCGCTTTGCCACAGGAAAGGTGGTAAAGTACAAGAGGTAAAGTACAGCAATTACCGATGCTAACCGAAAGGGTCATCCTCTAACAAAATAAAAGTACTTCGAAACTGAGTTATTTGTAGTGAGGTGGATGGCCCTAGAGTCTGTTATACAGAGTGAAGTAAGTCAGAAAGAGAAAAACAAATACCGTGTGCTAACACATACATATGGGTTCTAAAAAGAAAAATGGTTCTGAAGAACCTAGGGGCAGGACAGGAATAAAGACGCAGACATAGAGAATGGACTTGAGGACACGTTGAGGGGGAAGGGTAAGCTGGGACAAAGTAAGAGAGTGGCATGGATTTATATATACACTACCTAATGTAAAATAGATAGCTAGTGAGAAGCAGCCGCATAGCACAGGGAGATCAGCTCGGTGCTTTGTGACCACCTAGAGGGGTGGGATAGGGAGGGTGGGAGGAGACGCAAGAGGGAGGGGATATGGGGATATATGGATATGTATAGCTGATTCACTTTGTTATACAGCAGAAGCTAACACAACATTGTAAAGCAATTATACTCCAATAAAGATGTTTGGAAAAAAATTTTTTAGATAAATAAATAAAAAATAAATAAATGGAGGCAGTAGTCCTTCAAAAAAAAAGATTATAAGAGGAAAGAAATAACTGCTTATTATAAAATATGAACTAATATTCATAAACAAGGAACAAATATTTCACGTTCAGTTTGTTGTGTTCTTTTTGATCTTTCATTTGATTGTGTTCATTTTGTCTTTACTCTTAAGTTATCTGGAATAACCCATAACACCTGTTATCTAGAATAACCATGAAATTTTTCTTGTTAAAAAAGACGGGTCCTCATTGTAAGATCTGATAGTGCACTAAAATATGTAAAATTCTCTCTTTCCTGAGAGTAATAATTAAAATACATAAATGAAGAGGATGTGAATCTAAGGAAATACTTTTATTGAACAGAATAAGTGTGAAACAAGATAATGTGTTCCTTGACACGTTGGGTGGCAAAGATTTATAATGTACTCTTCAGTACCACCCAAGTCTGCAGACAGGAATGGATGGGAGGACCAGTGAAAACAAATATTAATTTCTCCCCCCAAATATCTGGCCTTTGATGAAAAGATGCTGTACCAAGAGCCGAAAGTTTGTGTGTTTTGTTTAATCTATGACTATATATATATATTATATATGTATATATATATCTGTGATAGAATAGTATTTTGATATAATAATGATTGTGCGTTTCTGGAACACATGCTACCTCCTGTTGTTTTGTAACCCTTTTTCCTATTTAGGTAACAGGTACAGTATTCTATACAAACTACTTCAAATAAGGAATGACACGGCAGTATGCAGGCCTAAGACAGTCAAGTTCTTAGCTTTTGGATCTCAAAAGGATTAGTCTGAGTATAAACAATGGGTCTCAAAGACCAGTTGAAGAGTCAAAGTAACTATCACCAGACTGAATCAACAATATCCTGGATAAAGGAAGAAAGGGGTAAGTCACAAGAGAAGGACAGACAATGAGGAATTCCTGAGAATGTTCCCTTGTACCTATTTCATGCCCCAGCAAAGTCCAAGTGCAGGAAGGGGCAGACCATTGAAACCTCTGAGCAATACGTTCTACCTCCTAAGGGCAGCAGGAAGGTGACACAGAGAATGGACAAAGTGAACGTCTTACTGCCAGGATTAGGGGGTGTTCTAATATCCTGCCGGCACCAGTGACTGAGGATCAGGAAAAATAAAGTCATCTTGGCAGATGTCAGTGTAGGTGAAGGATGACAAGGACCCAACTGCCACTACCCAGAAGGTTTGTCATGATATTAGTACTCCTCCCATAATTGAGACATAAAACCAAAATGAGAATGGTGGAAGATAGTGATATCCTGAATTAAATAACAGATTTAGGCTATCCATAAGAATAGATGTTCAACATAAGTGAAAAAAAAGTCCATTTGCTTTTTATTCCAGGTTGGAAACTGTACCTGCTACACATACATATAATTTGAGATTATATATCCAGAAGACAGATAATTTACTATACTACTGTATCTTTCATTGAAATGGGAAAAAAAATAAGGGTTTAAGTATATCCTTCAGGTGACTTTTACTTTAAAATTTCTGACCGAATTGAATATGATTGCACCAGGTTGATTAACTGGAGTACTTTAGTAAACATAGTTGAACTCACTGTGAATAAAAACAAGGTACTACAAAATAGTCGTGAAGGGCAAGACCTAAGTCACATCACTACTGAAGGACTGGCTAAGACACAAAATCAAATATTAGAGTTATTTAAACTAAAGTAATAAGGGACTATTCAATACCTGTGATCACAGAGTCATGACGAAAGAACTATGCAATGTCTAGGCAGAAACGATGCAAGCTACTCACACACAGCTCATTACCAACACTCAAAATACTGAGTTTTTCCTAATTAGTACAGGCTATATCTCTCTGACCTTCAGGGGGCAGGGGCGTACAATGATATTTTTATTTTTATATATTTATTTATTTAGT
Source organism: Phocoena sinus (assembly GCF_008692025.1). Lineage (NCBI taxonomy): Eukaryota > Metazoa > Chordata > Mammalia > Artiodactyla > Phocoenidae > Phocoena > Phocoena sinus. The sequence continues at coordinate 39,491,959 of NC_045765.1, forward strand.
GTGTGTGTGTGTGTGTGTGTGTGTGTGTGTGTGACTTATGCCTTAGATGTGGACTTTATTTTATTTTTTAGCATCTTTATTGGAGTATAATTGCTTTACAATGTTGTATTAGTTTCTGCTGTATAAAAAAATGAATCAGATCTATGTATACATATATCCCCACATCCCCTCCCTCTTGCTTCTCCTTCCCACCCTCCCTATCCCACTCCTCTAGGTGGTCACAAAGCACCAAGCTTATCTCCCTGTGCTACATAGCTGCTTCCCACTGGCTATCTATTTTACACTTGGTAGTGTATATATGTCAATGTTACTCTATCACTTTGGCCCAGCTTACCCTTCCCCCTCAACATGTCCTCAAGTCTATTCTCTACATCTGCATCTTTATTCCTGTCCCACCTCTAGGTTCATCAGAACGATTTCTTTTGTTTTTTAGAATCCATATATGTGTTAGCATACAGTATTTGTTTTTCTCTTTCTGACTTACTTCACTATGTATGACAGACTCTAGGTCCATCCACCTCGCTACAAATAACTCAATTTTATTTCTTTTTATGGCTGAATAATATTGCATTCTATATATGTGCTACATCTTCTTTATCCATTCGTCTATGGAAACAAAGATTGCTTCCATATTCTGACTACTGTAAATAGTGCTGCAATGAACACTGTGGTTTGTACATGACTCTTTTTGAACTATGGTTTCTTCAGGGTATATGCCCAGTAGTGGCATTGCTGGGTCATATGGTAGTTCTATTTGTAGTTTTTTAAGGAAACTCCATACTGTTCTCCACAGTGGCTGTATCAATTTACATTCCCACCAACAGTGAAAGAGGGTTCCCTTTTCTCCACACCCTCTCCAGCATTTGTTGTTTGTAGATTTTTTGATGATGGCCATTCTGACTGGTGTGAGGTGATACCTCATTGTAGTTTTGATTTGCATTTCTCTAATGATTAGTGACGCTGAGAATGCTTTCATGTGTTTGTTGGCAATCTGTACATCTTCTTTGGAGAAATGTCTATTTAGGTCTTCTGCCCACTTTTGGATTGGGTTGTTTGTTATTTTAATATTGAGCTGCCATGAGCTGCTTGTATATTTTGGAGATTAATCCTTTGTCAGTTGCTTCGTTAGCAAATATTTTCTCCTATTCTGACGGTTGTCTTTTCATCTTGTTTAGGGTTTCCTTTGCTGTGGAAGTTTCATTAGGTCCCATTTGTTTATTTTTGTTTTTATTTCCATTTCTCTAGGAGGTGGGACAAAAAGGATATTGCTGTGATTTATGCCAAAGAGCGTTCTTCCCATGTTTTCCTCTAAGAGTTTTATAGTGTCTGGCCTTACATTTAGGTCTTTAATCCATTTTGAGTTTGTATGCCACAGCAATCAGAGAAGAAACAGATGGAAATAGGGGAGTGTGCAGTTTCTGATCAGCTGTAAATCTTATGGGGATTCCCTTGTATGTTATTCATTGCTTTTCCCTTGCTGCTGTTAATATTTGTTCTTTGTATTTAATTTTTGATAGTTTGATTAATATGTTTCTTGGCGTGTTTCTCCTTGGATTTAACCTGTATGGACTCTTTGCGTTTCCTGGACTTGATTGACTATTTCCTTTCCCATGTTATGTAAATTTTCATCTATAATCTCTTCAAATATTTTCTCAGACCCTTTCTTTTTCTCCTCTTCTTCTGGGACCCCTATAATCCGAATGTTGGTGTGTTTAACGTTGTCCCAGAGGTCTCTGAGACTGTCCTCAATTCTTTTCGTTCTTTTTTCTTTATTCTGCTCTACAGTAGTTATTTCCACTATTTTATATTCCAGGTCACTTATCCCTTCTTCTGCCTCAGTTATTCTGCTATGGATTCCTTCTAGAGAATTTTAAATTTCATTTATTTTGTTGTTCATCAGTGTTTGTTTGCTCTTTAGTTCTTCTAGGTCCTTGTTCAATGTTTCTTGTATTTTCTCCATTCTATTTCCAAGATATTGGATCATGTTTACTATCATTACTCTGAATTCTTTTTCAGGTAGACTGCCTATTTCCTCTTCATTCGTTTGGCCTGGTGGGTGTTTACCTTGCTGCTTCATCTGCTGCATATGTCTCTGTCTTCCCATTTTGCTTAACCTACTGTTTGGGGTCTTGTTTTTGCAGGCTGCAGGTTCGTAGTTCCTATTGTTTTTGGTGTCTGCCCCTAGTGGGTAAGTTTGGTTCAGTGGCTTGTGTAGGCTTCCTGGTGGAGGGGATTTGTGCCTGTGTTCTGGTGGGCAGGGCTGCGTCTGGTGGTGTGTTTTGGAGTGTCTGTGAACTTAGTAATACTTTAGGCAGCCTCTCTGCTAATGGGCGGGGCTGTGTTCCTGTCTTGCTAGTTGATTGGCATGGGGCCTCCAGCAGTGGACTTTGCTGGCAGTTGGGTGGAGCTGGGTCTTAGCATGAGACAGAGATCTCTGGGAGAGCTCTCGCTGATTGATATTATGTGGGGCCGGGATGTCTCTGGTGGTCTAATTTCCTGAACTCGGCTCTCCCACCTCAGAGGCTCAGGCCTGACACCAGGCCAGAGCACCAAGACCCTGTCAGCCACATGGCTCAGAAAAAAAAAGGGAGAAAAAAAGAAAGAAGAAAAGGGAGAAAAAAAGAAAGAAAAAACAATTTTAAAAAATTTAAATAAAATAATTAAAATAAAAAATTTTAAAAATTAGTAAAATGAAAAAAAAAAAAAAAAGTAGAGAGCAACCAAACCAATAAACAAATCCACCAGTGACAACAAGCGCTAAAAACTATACTAAGAGCTTCCCTGGTGGCGCAGTGGTTGAGAGTCCGCCTGCCGATGCAGGGGACATGGGTTCATGCCCTGGTCCGGGAAGATCCCACATGCCGCGGAGCGGCTGGGCCAATGAGCCATGGCCACTGAGCCTGTGCGTCCGGAGCCTGTGCTCCGCAATGGGAGAGGCCACGACAGTGAGAGGCCTGTGTACCGCAAAAAACAAAACAAACAAACAAAAAACTATACTAAGATAAACATAAAAATCAGAAACAAGTCAGTTGCAGACAGAAAACCCCAAGTCTATTGTTGTTCCCAAAGTCTGCTACCTCAATTTTGGGTTGATTCATTGTCTACTCAGGTATTCCACAGATATAGGGTACCTCAAGTTGATTGACTGTGGGGATTTAATCTGCTGCTCCTGAGGCTACATGGAGAAATTTCCATTTCTCTTCTTTGTTCGCACAGCTCTTGGGGTCCAGCTTCGGTTTTGTCCCCATCTCTGCATGTAGGTTGCCCTTAGGTTTCTGTTCCTGCCCAGTCAGGATGGGGTTAAAGCAGCAGCTGATTAGGGGGCTCTGGCTCACTCATGCTGGGGGTAGGGAGGGGTACAACAGTTATGACTGGAATGCGGGGCGAGCCTGCAGCGGCAGAGGCCAGCGTGACACTGTAACAGCCTGAGGCGCACCGTGTGTTCTCTCCTGGGGAACTTGTCCCTGGATCATGGGACCCTGGCAGTGGTGGGCTGCACAGGCTCCCAGAGGGGGTTGTGGAGGAGGTGTGTGGATAGTGACCTGTGCTTGCACACAGGATTCTTTGTGGCTGCAGCAGCAGTGTTAGCGTTTCATGCCTGTCTCTGGGGTCCGAGCTGATAGCCACAGCTTGCACCCGTCTCTGGAGCTCGTTCAGGTGGTGCTCTGCCTTCTGTGGGCAGACAGGGAAGGAATCCCCTCTCCTCACACACCCCGAAACAATGGTCTCTTGCCTCTTAGGCAGGTCCAGAGTTTTTACTGGACTCCCTCCCAGCTAGATGTGGCTCACTAGCCCCTTCAGGCTGTGTTCACGCAGCCAACCCCAGTCCTCTCCCTGGGATCTGACCTCCAAAGCCCGAGCCTCGGCTCCCAGCCTCTACCCGCCCCAGCGGGTGAGCAGATGAGCCTCTCGGGCTGGTGAGTGCTGGTCGGCACCGATCTTCTGTGCAGGAATCTCTCCGCTTTGCCCTCTGCACCCCTGTTGCTGTGCTCTCCTCCGTGGCTCTGAAGCTTCCCCTCAGCCCAGCCCCTGTCTCTGCCAGCAAAGGGGCTTCCTAGTGTGTGGAAACGTTTCCTCCTTCACAGCTCTCTCCCAGTGGTACAGGTCCCATCCCTCTTCTTTTGTCTCTGTTTTTTCTTTTTTCTTTTGCCCTACCCAGGTACATGGGGATTTTCTTGCCTTTTGGGAAGTCTGAGGTCTTCTGCCAGCATTCAGTAGGTGTTCTGTAGGAGTTGTTCCACATGTAGATGTATTTCTGGTGTATTTGTGGGAAGGAAACTGATCTCCACGTCTTATTCCTCCGCCATCCTGAAGGTGCCCCCCCCCCCCACAAAGCTATGTTTAAACCGAGAGCATAATCACATTTAAGCGGCTGCAATACCCTTTTAATTATTTGGATTTGTATCAGTGGGTTTAGGCTAAGTTATGCCACAGTAACAAGGACCCAGAATTTCAATGGCTAACAAAAACAATTTGCTGATCTTGTGGCAGAAGGGAAGAGAGAAAATGGCAGAACCAAGCAATGGCTCTTAAAGTTTCTGCTCGGAAGTAGCATCTGTCCCTTTTACTCATACTTCGTTGGTCAACTCAAATCATGTGATTCCTGACACGGGCAGGGCAGTGTAAATCTCCAAGAAATGTTTATGAATAGTTTCTATATTTGAACATTTAAAAGAGGGACCTTTAGGGACTTTCCTGGTGGCACAGTGGTTGGGAATCCGCCAATGCAGGGGACATGGGTTCGAGCCCTGGTCCGGGAAGATCCCACATGCCGTGGAGCAACTAAACCCATGCACCACAACTACTGAGGCCACACGCCTAGAGCCCGCGCTCCGCCACAGGAGAAGCCACCGCAATGAGAAGCCCGTGCACTGCAACGAAGAGTACTGCCCGCTCGCTGCAACTAGAGAAAGCCCACGCACAGCAACGAAGACCCAATGCAGCCAAAAATAACTAACTAAATTAATTAATTAAAAAAAGAAAGGACTCCTAGTCTTTTTTTTTTTTTAAAGACCTTTAGGTTAACAAGAGACATATATTGTTTTTGTGTGTCCCCCGTTCATCTAGTTACAATAAGTAGAATTTCTTTGGGGATCCACCCCTTCCATATATTCAGGTAATATGGTTTGAGTGGATCTATCTATCTTTACCTCCAACTCCAGGGAGAGTCACATGACCCATCCCTGGCCAATCTGAGCATTGTACTCCCTTGGCATTACTGGTTCAGGAATAAGTATGTGATCTAAGTCAGGCTGCTAGGGTTTAATTCCGGGAATTTTATTGGAAATTCTGAGAAAAGATTATATCTTTTTTTTCCTTGAGTAAATTAAAGGATGGAATGGAAGCCCAGGAGGCATCTTGACAGAATTATGGGAGAGCCTTCTGGAGAACGGAATCCACACAGGGGAAACCAGAACTCAGAAATACAAAGAGTAAAGTGGATACTGGGTTCTATCATTTGAGTGCTTGGATCTAGAAATGTCTGGGCATACCACCCCCTGGACTGTTCAGTTATGTGAGCCAGTCATTACCATCCCCACATCCTTGAGAAAAATATGCTTGAATTAGGCGTTCTTTTACTTGCAACCAAAGTTCTTACTAATACACTTGTCCACATGGTAGACATACTTCATTTCTCCCTCTGTGGTATAAGATAATGGTCTAAGAAGGAGAGATGGGTCAGAGTCATAGGGTATCATATAATTCTAAATAAATCACAAAAGCTGTACAAAGCCATGGTTTGCAATGGTGGGAGAAGATTATAAAATCCATACTGGCATGGATCTTGTCTCATCTTTATCTCATTATTTTTTTTTTTTTTTTTTTTTTCCCGAACACGCAGGCTCAGCGGCCATGGCTCACGGGCCCAGCCGCTCCGCGGCATGTGGGATCCTCCCGGACCGGGGCACGAACCCGTGTCCCCTGCATTGGCAGGCGGACTCCCAACCACTGCGCCACCAGGGAAGCCTATCTCATTATTTTATGTTCCTTTACTCCTGTGCTTCATTATACTAAGAATTCCCTATTTCTATGTCCTCAAGATCCAACACTGTACGTGGCACAAACTAGGTACATAACAAACGGTTGAACAAAGAAATGAGAGAATATTCCTTATTAAAATTGTTGCCTACCATAGTACAAAATGTGATTAAAGTCATATCCTTTTATTTCAATCAGTTTTTGCAACATGAGCTATTGACTTCTTTAGATATTAAAAAGTGACACTCTTCAGAAAATTTTCCAAATAACAGCTGTTAAATGACTTAGATAAATATGTGGAGGGTCTGAAATTCCAGGCAGAGGGAATAAATTGAGTAAAGTAAAAAAAAAAAGATAAAAGTATGGACAAACTCAGAGGCATATATTTCATGTTACAGAATCACTCCGTATAGATTTTAAAGCAATATTTTTCCTGTTTAAAACATTATTTAAATAACCAACATTATCTCATAGTTGTCAGTAGCTGAAGAGTCTGAGATTTCTCCTGACTTGCAAGCTAATAAGGTAGCCTGAAAAACACATGATACGCCTTGTCAGAGACAAGGGACCTTCACTGATGGCACAGCAAGGAGCACAAGCATTGTCATACCACTGTCGATTTCCCTTACCCAAAATCCCATGGGTGGCAGCGGGGGCAACATAGATGGGTCCGGACGGACGTGTGCAAATGCAGTGGCTTGTGTTACAGGAGAGGAACCCTGAACTTAAGGAACCCAAATCATTTTTAATGGGCAGCAACTTGCCTGTCCTTTGCTCTGGGGGGGGGGGGGGAGATAGTTATTATACTGGAGAGTAAGCCTGGCTGCCCTATGTTCTAGAGGAGACATTTTCTTCATTTCCTAAAGCTCTTCACCATATAAACATCCTTGAGAAGAGAGTTTGGAACAAAAGGAAGCTAGTGCCTCACTCACAAGACACGCAGAAACACAAGAGACCCAAGAGAATTGTCTCCCACCAGCAGTAACAGAAAACCTAAATTAAAATAGGACAGTCTGACTTTTTCTTTTTTGCGGTACGTGGACCTCTCACTGCTGTGGCCTCTCCTGTTGCGGAGCACAGGCTCCAGACGCGCAGGCTCAGCGGCCATGGCTCACGGGCCCAGCCGCTCCGCGGCATGTGGGATCTTCCCAGACCGGGGCACAAACCTGCGTCCCCTGCATCGGCAGGCAGACCCTCAACCACTGCGCCACCAGGGAAGCCCTACAGTCTGACTTATTAAACTGTGGATATTTAATTTCCCTTCAAAAAGAACTCCTACCATATCAGAGAGAGAAGCTGTATAAAGTCAATTTGACTCTGGAGCTTCCTGAAGGATAAGATGCAAAACCCTTATTGCTTTTTTTTTTTTTTAAACTGAGAATCATTTTCCAAAGAAAGTTAGATTCTTTTGGCTTTGGTTTCACTAGGTTGAGTCTCAAAACATTTCTTCCTGAGTTTGTTTGGGGATGACTTAGGGAGGGAAAATATCCACATTTTTGCTGGACCATTAACTTGATGCACAGGTAGAACTTATGGTAAAGGGGTTCATGGAGAGAAGGATGTTAAGCTGAGAAATGAGTTGTTAAAAGGATGGGAAACATAGATCTGTAGTTTCAAGAGAGGAAAGCTAACCCCAAACAGAGGGTCATTGGAATGAATGAAGCAAATTTTAGCCACCCAGCCCTGAAACACTGTTTTAAACAACAGCTGAAGTGCTAGGTTAACATTTCATTACTAACAGTACCCTGTAATACCCAACACAGACGCAACTAGACCTAGAAAATGGTCAGGAAATTTCAACTGGCTGATAAAAACTTTACCTGCATATGCCCGATACATAAGGCAAACAGAGGAACAAGATCATTGAAATTCTTGAGAATCAAATCACAGAACCAACCCTACTATCAATATAATCTCAAAAAGAAGAAGAAGAAAAAAAGGCTGCATTGCTCCTATGGATTTCCCATCTACCTATCTGAAATTCTTTTGGATTTTACCATTTTGTAAAAGTATAAAGAACTTGGAGTGAATTTATTTAATTCCTTATTTAGAAAACAAACAAGCACAGTCAATGCATGGAGATGCTATCATTTTTAGCTTTCTTTGTAAACATAAATCACAATATTGGTTTTCACATATGTCCAAGTTCTCAAATTCTACAGGGTACTAGAAAGCCTACGACTCTGTTCTTCCAGGGCAGAATGTATTATCAAAGCAAAGCATCATTTAAAAAAGAAAATCTGGGTAAGTCCCCTTTTAAATCTCTTCAGATACTTTTCATTTCACTGAGGATGATGACCTAACTCCTTAAAAGCACTCATGGGTCCTTTAACCGTCTGGTCTTCCCTGAGTATCCCTGTCTCACTTCCTCTCTCTATACTTAGCCCCTATCCCCAGTTAGATGATTTTGAGCAAAGAAGTGATATGATCTGACTTTGACTAAAATATAACAAATATAAACAGTCAATTGTGGAGGCAGGAAGATGAGTTAGCAGGTGACTGCAATATCCAGGCAAGAGTGGACGGCAGGATGGGGTTAAGAGAGCAGTAGTCGACAATGATGAGAAGTGGTCAGATGGTGGATATTATTTTTAAGAGAGAAGCAACAGGATTTTCTGACAAATTGGATGTAAAACATGAAAGCAAGAGGTTTTTTGTTTTGTTTTGTTTTGTTTTGTTTTCCTGAGCACCTGGAAGAATGGAATTATCACTTACTGAGATAGGAAAGACTACAGGAATTCAGGTTTGGTGGAAAATCAAGAATTCAAAGTTAGTATGTAAGATATCAGACATCCGACAGGGAGAGTGAGTAACTACATAGGCATACAAATCTGGAGTTCAGGAGAAATGTCCTGGGCTAAAGGTACATAAGTGAGTCATCAACATGAGATGGTATTTAAAACCAAGAGACTGGATGAGATTATCTAGGGAGTGATTGAAGATAAGGTCCCAGCGTTGAGTCCTGGGGTATAACAATGATTAGAAGGGCAAGGAGATAACAAAATAGCCAAAGACATGAAGAAGGAGAGCCAGCAGACTAGGAGGGCAATCTAGAGAAAGGGCACCTGAAGGGAAGAAACATTTTTAAGAATGAGGGAGTGATCTACAACGTCACATGCTGCTGACAGATGTAGTAAGAAAAGGACTAGAAACACTGACCATTGGATATGCCAATGTGGAAGTTGAGGGGCAGATCCAGGTTTTGTGGGGTCCAAGGTTTATATAATTTGGAGACTGTCTTTGAGAGACAGCGTATAACTTCGGGCTATGGTCTTGAAAGGGCTTGTGAAAATGAGGATCACTGAAGTGTAAGCTTTATTAGCTTCAGGGTAAATTCCCCTCTGATGATGGTCACTGATGACTGTGGAAAGTGTTCTCTGGAGTGGAGAGAGAAAGCCTACTACCTGGAGGGGAGCAAGGAAGAATGGGAGGACAGAGGGTAGAGACCTTTTCAAGGAGCTTTCCTACAAGGGGGGGAAGAAATGGGGTAGCCAGGAGTAATATAGAGGTCAAGGGAAGGTTTCTTCTATTTCTTCTCTTTTGTTTTTCTTGGCTAGGAGATGAGAGTATATTTGACCACTCATAGGGATAATTCAGAGGGAAAAAGTTGAAGATACAGGGAACAGGTGGTCAATTGTTGGACTAATATCATCGAATAGGTGCAAGGGGATGGGATCCACTGCAGGAGCAGAGGGGCTGCTTTAATGAGAAGCATGGACCGTTGATCCCGGTAACTGGAGGAAGGCAGGTGAAAAACACACATGTAGATGTAGTGGTTGAAATGTGTGGACATTCTCTTTTGATTGCATCTTTTTTTTTTTTATATGAAAAAGGAAGCAAAGCCATCAGAAGAGAGGGAGGCATAGTGAGGGGGCTATGAAAGGTCTTAAGAGAAAGGAGTGGTATGCAGTAACTCTAGGACTATGATAGGGAACAGACTAAAGACATGTCCGAGGGTTTCTGCTCTGTACTTATAACCCAGCTGAGGTCAGGACTCATGACCTTAGAGACAGACTGGTTAATGTGACTGTATATTCTTCTCTGGCAGAGGGTATGCTGCCTTGGGGAAGAAAGAGGGTGGGCAGAGAATCAGATTAACCAAGGATGGCACATAGCTGGGGTGCAGGCAATGGTTAAGCCCACCCTGCACATTCCAACCAGACTGGACTTCTCTCATTCCTTCAGCCTCTCTTGTCACGGGATCTTCCTCTGTTCCCCTACTTAACACTGCCCCCTACTGTTCATTTAGCTAATTACCACTTAAATAGCAATTCCTCAGGGAAGTCTTCACTGACCCTCAGACTAGACTGTAATAGGCTTCTTGGCCGTTCTCACTTCCCTCTTCCATGACAGATGCCCCTTTGTCGTTATTTGTTCAATCTATGTCTTTCATACGTGACATGGCTTTCCCCAGGGTCAGGGACACGTTTGCCTCCCCTACCCGTCTTACTTGGTGGCTGGGAGAGCATGGTCACATGCAGCGCAGTCACAGGATTCATACATCCGATGCAAACACTGTCATGAGAACTAAACTCTCTGCTTCTTGGGCTCCAGGATGCCAAGACCCAGGACTGACAGTGGCAGCCAGTCACTGAAGCCATAGTAAGAACGACCAAAAAAGAGGTGGTTAACTTCTTCTCTATAATTTTCAAAAACAAATGTGTATGTGGCTTCAATCAAGTAAGATATAAATTTCAATTGAGCAAACGTTTATGGAGCTTTCACAAGGTGCCCAGGACCTATGCTATTGTCTCATTTAGCTCATAAAACAAACATCTTTTTATGTGTTAAGACTATAGGGACTTAATAGTAAAAGAAACCTTCAGGTGAATAGGAACATTACACCCACACTCTGATTCACAGATAGGAACTTAAGTTACTTAAATGCAGAATGACTTGCCTGCCCAGATATATGCATTTAGGCAGCCCTTTGCTCCTTGTTTTAACTCAGTGGCTATCAAACCTTAGACTGCGTTAGAATTATTGTACAGGGTTGCACATAAAAAACCATGTACTACAGATAACACTTTAAGAGATTTCCAAAGGTAATTTTTTATAACTATGATTCGTTCTCTCAGCCCTGCTGACTTGAGAACCTCTTTCCCTTACACTTTGCTCTTCCTTAGGTATAAGAGCTCAATAAATATGTGTGGAATGAGAAAAATAAATATCTCAATTAGAGTAGTTTGCTTTCTGTCCGAGCTACTGAACAAAATTATTATTGGGAAGTTATTAGGTACCATGAGGTTACAAAGGTGGAGTGCACAGCGTTCTGGGAACAGGTGGACAAGCACGTAAATTACAAGACAACAGTGCAGGCTTCATACAAAGATACAGCGATTCTGGGGGAAGTCCAGGGATGGGTGATGCTTCTAGTTAAGTAGGAGTTAACCTGATAAAGGGAATCAGGGGGTGAGACTATGTGTATGCCTGGTGAAGGAGTAACAGGTTCAAAAGCACAGGGTTTAAGAAAACTAAAACCAGCCATTGCAGTTCCTCTAGGAATTGTTGAGGACGAAACTCATTGAAGGAAAAAAAACGTGGATTTCCCTAAAGTTCTTTCATTCAGAAAAAGCCTTCATATTCTTCCCGAGCTTGAAGGTGTCTGTGTGCATCCAGAAGAATGAGACCCAAATGTTTTTCTGCAGTTGGAAGCAGTTGGTGACCATAAAGTAATGACCTTATGGTCCTAAAAGAAAGTTTGAGGCCCTTGTTCTTAATTACTGGGAAGGCCATTTCATGCCAATCTTATGTTCAGCTCACGTGCACAAGATGTGCTGTAAACTAGGCAGGTGAGTCTGACTGAGATGTGGATTGTGGGAAATGCTGAAATGTCCTTGGTCACCTGAGAAGTACTCTTGAATGTTTCTGATTAGCTCTGTCCCCTGTATCTCATGGCCACTTTGAAGAAACAGGTTCTAGTGCCTACTCGTCCTTTAAGAAGTAAAAGTTGGTGATTATAGCTCTTGAAGAGTCAGTACCAATTTTATTCCTTTTTTGGTTTGCTAAACTGAGAGCTGGCCCTAATGCAAGACACTCTTACGTGCAAGGATATCTCTTGATTATAGTGCAAGGTAATTCAGAAACATCAAGAACAATGGTCTTTCGTCTGTGAAACAACAGCCAATTGCTTTTAGAGATCAGGCAGAGATTCCAATTAGCACCTTGATGAGCTAGGTAATTTCAAGCTTTACAAAGAGAAAGAAATTAACTGAAATCACAATTGGAGTCATCAAATTCTGCATGTGGGTACTGACAGTAAAGAAATGGCCCTTTCTTCCAAATTAATTGATCTGTGTGATTTTGTGTCATCTAATGGTAGTCACTAGCTGTTGCAGTAGGAACAGAGGGCGTGGCAAAGCAAGGTGACCAAGAGGCGTAGATAGGACTCCCAAGGAGTTTTTACATATGAAAATGGAGTGTCTCAATATCTAGACAACTATGGAGCCATTTTCCATGCATTACTGTCTCTGCTTAGCAATACTTTACTCCTAAGTCTATTTAACTAGGAATGAGTTCAGAGTCCTTCATTTCAAATCCAAGTAGAGTCATAAGATGCCATACCTGTTAGTGTAAGGTATTGGCAAGACCAACAATCTTGGTAACTGTAGCTCATTCTCTTCTTGACTTTTACATGCAAATATATTACTCTTAGAACCTTTCAAAAACTTTCTTTGGTTTTATTTTTAAACTACTACTTATTAAATATTTCTTACATACCAAGTGATGCACTAAATGCTTTGCACACACTTTCTCATTTAATCCTAATAATATAATGAATCAGATAATTCTGACCTACCTTTTGTATAGATAGAGAAATAAGGTTTATCGAGGTTAAGTAACTTTCCCAAGGGCACCCAGCTGTCAGGAGCAGAGTCATGAGTCCGAGGCTGGTGTGCCTCCAAACTGTGCCCTTTAGGACTCTGTTCCTCTGAAACAAACTTTCTATGCCATCATCAGTTGTCTCTTGAGGTAATGAGTAATTGTCGCCAGGGATGCACAAAGAACAAGCTGAATACCATGTGTTCAGAGAACTGCAGAAGGGATTCCTGCATTAAGTAGGAGGTTGCACCAGGTGGCCCCTGAGTCAACTTCCAACTGATTGTTACATACTGATAAAAGGTTGATATATTTTCAAAGCTGGGCTTGGGATGCTGAGTTGGTGGTCATGTTAGACCACTGTAGGTGCCATTAGGGAGGGAGCAGATGGACAGGAAAGAGGTGGTCATCCAGAAAATTCTTCATTTTTTCAACACGCTAACCCTGCTCCTGGCCTGCTTAAAAATGGTTGGTTCTTATGAATCACTATGTCGTACACCTGTAACTTATATAATATTGTACAGCAACTATACTTCGATTAAAAAAACTGTCGGTCCTGCAGATGAACTCTCATTCAATTTGGTCTTGTACTGGTGAGTGATTTCATGCCTTGAAAGAAAGTGTGGGGCATCCCATTTGAGTTGCAGTGATGTCTCTCAATTATCCTACACATATGCCATCCTGCTGTTCCTGTGTTAGAATACAGCACCTCCACCAAGTTGAAAGCTGTTCTCTAATTTACAGACAAGCAGGAAGAACAGCGGGATAGAACTAGGTCAATTATAATAGCAAATGTGCATGAGCCACTATCCCCAGAGAAAGCCTTCATTACACACCACTCAAAAAAAATTAAGATTCTGAAAAAATGAAATGACTGATCTGAATGGTAACATCCCCACCTGTCTCTTTCTCCTCACCTCAGAGTTGAAAAACACCTTCTTTATATTGTACCTTTCATCCGATTTTATCTCATAATAGAAAAATCCTAAACTGTATGTTAATGGGTGGATCATCCATCCATGCATGCATATGCACTCATCCATCCACCAATCTACTCCGTATTATTTTCCAGGCACTGTTCTGAGCACTAGGAATATAACAGTGAACATGATGAAAGTGACTCCTGCTTTCACAAAGCTCACAGTCTGGTAAGGAGGCAATTATGATACAGAATGAAACAGGCTGTGATAAGGAGATTTCATGACATAGTACGAGCACATGGCAGAGGCTCGTAACTTGCATTCGACTGGTCAAGGAAAACGTCATGGAAACAGCTAATGTCTGAACTGTTTCCCAAAGGGTGAGTTGGAATTCTCTAGGTCAAGTATGTATATATAACATTTACAGGAGAGGAGCAGAGTGACAGAGTTTTGCAGTATAGGAAACGTGAAGAAGTCAACGAAGTACAGTGTGCGGGAAACGGAACATCTCATAGGAGTTTCCACTGACCTCAGACACACAGTCACGGGTCCCGGAGAGCTGGGCCATTTCTTCTTTTATTTTTTTAATCTAAGTATTTTTTTAGACAGCTTTATTTAGACATAATTCACATACCATACATAATTCACTGATTTAAAGTATACAATTCAATGGCTTTTATTATATTCACTGAGTTGTACGACCATCACCATCATCCCTTTTAGAATATTTTCATCACCCAAAAAGAAACCCCATGCTCCTTAGCCATCTACCCCATAAGGCAATCGGTTTTTAAAACTGCATGTAGCCTTCAGGTATAAAAAAGGCATAACTTGCAATTGCTATCTAATAGGTCCAGATTACCAACAGCCAGAAACCTAAACTTCTGGAATCAAGGATGGCTTTCCATGTCTGCTGCAGTGGTGAAATCTGCGTGCGGGTATATGTGCGTGGAGGGTCGGGGCCAGGGGAGCGAAGAGGGTTCCACGAGGCCCTAGAATAATGAGTCAGAAGCTTCGCTTTTAGCTCTAGAATAGGCTCTTGAAAGCAGAGGTTTTTAATTACAAGAGCTGATATTTTGAGAGAGGGTTTCGTTTTCTGTTTGTTGCCTTCTTAAGCCAAAGATGTGAAGTTTTGTCACTCTGGTAGAATAGGAGCTAAAATTAGATATTAAGTTGCTACATAAAAAAACGATTTTATATCTTGCACATTTGAGTTGTAGTTGAAATGTGTACACATTACATGCCACAAAATGCTTGGGCATGTGGTAAATGCTCAATATTTTATCTATCAACCAATAACTGTTGCAACGACTACATTAGACAACATGTTTGGAGTGTGCAGCAGAGGTCTGCAAACTATAGCCTATGGGCCAAATCTGACTCACCACCTGTTTTTATAAATAAAGTTTTATTGGAACACAGTCATGCCCACTTGTTTCACACTGTCTATGGCTGCTTTTGATCTACAATAACACAGCTGAGTAGTTGCAACAAAGATCATATGTCCCTCAAAACCTAAAATATTTACTCTCTTGCCCCTTATAGAAAATGTTTGCCAACTCCTGGTTTATAGTTTTAACTGTTTTAGGATATAACGCACACACAATCTGTCTCTCTAACGCACACGCACACACTGTATTAGTTAGGTTTTTCCAGAGAAACAGAACCAAAAACATGTATATATATGTATAGATAGATAAATAGATAGATAGGTAGACTGACTGATTTATTTTAAGGAATTGGCTTATGAGATTATGGACAATGAGAAGTCCACACTCTGCAGGGTAGACCAGAAGGCTGGAGAAGAGTTGCCATACAAGTCCAAAGGTAGGCTGCTGGCAGAATTCTCTCTTCTTCTGGGGAAGTTAGTCTTTTTCTATTAATGCCTTTGACTTATTAGATGAGGTTTACCCACTGAATGGATGGTAAGCTGTTTTATTCGTCTACTGATTTAAATGTTAATCCCAACTAAAAAAAACATACCTTCACAGAAACATTTAAAATAATGTATCTGGGTACTGTGGCCCAGTCAACTTGACACATAAAATTAACTAACTACACACACACACACACACACACACACACACACACACAGAGCAATGTCCTCTGAAACCAAGGAGAGTACACCCTGCTCTCTGTATGTCTTCTAATGATTTCACGCAACTCATTTTGATTAGTTTGCAGTTAAATCAGTCAATTGGAATAGACAAATCCCGCATGATACTCCTATCCTCAGTGCTCTGAGAAACAATATATTTTGTTACAACAATTCATAGTTGTTCCCTGAGAATGATAAACGTAAATACTTCACATTTCACACCCCGGTCATTTTGGTATAGCACCAGGCAAGAAAAGGCTAAATCCAAGTGGATTTTTATTTAAATAGGCTGGCATAAAAGATGACACATTCCTTTATTCTCTGTGGGAAAACCAGACAGGCCTAAGTAATAAAATGTATCATATCTATCTTCAATTATATCTCAGTGGGGAGGGAGAATAATGCAGTCTGAAAGTCTTTAGACCTCGCAGAATGATGCTTTAATTAAATAAACACGTATTTATTTTTGTATTTAGGAAATAGCTTTAAAAACAAAGTATTGGGGTCTGATTTAAGGGAAGAGGCTGAAATGTAAAAACCTTTGTTAATAAGGTTTTTGTCCTATTCTGTCCTCACTTTTGTAGAATAGGTATAGCAATACATGCTCTATCTCTCACAGGGTTAGTGTGAAAAGCAAATTATATTTAGGAGAGAATTTTGAAAATTATAAAAGACTATGCCAATAGATGATGATAAAACAAGTGTCCAGAACACTCTCGTTGGCCACAGTTCAGATTTGAGTATCAGGAGCCAGAAAGTTAAAAACAAAAAAAACAACCTCAGTGAATGCTGAAAACCAAGGCACAGCAAAGGTAGGGAGATGTAATTCAACAGAACACAGGACTCCAATGCTCTCACCTCATCTCCCAGATCCAGAGTCAGCATTTCCTCTGAAAATTACAGTGACCTGGGTGAAAAAGTTAGCTCTGCAGTTTGGACTCCAAAGCTCCCAAAGCTGGAAAACTTTAATTAGACAACATGTTGCAACCTTAGCCATCTGGGATGTTACCAGACAACCAGACAACCATGGAATCTCCGAGACCTTCGAGTTCAAAAAGTCCAGCTTATAACTGCAAAAGTCTCCAGGGACCAGGCAGGGAATGTAAGAGTGAAATATGTCAGAAGTCACTGCAAGTACACTGAGAAATGGCAACCGGCCCTCAGACTGTCAGGGAGACAATAAGGAGTGGTGGTGACTGGGGAGAACAAGAGACCATATATCCTTTCTGAAGGCAGTGGCTCTTTTGGAGATTCCAAATTCCTTCCATTTAAAATAGGGGTCCATGGGGCTTCCCTGGTGGCACAGTGGTTGAGAATCTGCCTGCCAATGCAGGGGACACGGGTTCGGGCTCTGGTGTGGGAAGATCCCACATGCCGCGGAGCAACTGGGCCCGTGAGCCACAACTACTGAGCCTGCGTGTCTGGAGCCTGTGCTCCACAACAAGAGAGGCCGCGATAGTGAGAGGCCCGCGCACCGCGATGAAGAGTGGCCCCCGCTCGACACAACTAAAAAGCCCTCGTATGGAAATGAAGACCCAACACGGCCAAAAATAAATAAATAAAATAAAATAAAATTAAATTAAAATAAAATAGGGGTCCAGAAAAGATGGGAAGTGTCCCAATGTTTCATTATTGGCAGCTGATTCAAATTAATGCAACAATAACAACAACAGCACAATCCATATGCCAAAGCACACATCCACGTGCTGTCAACTGAAATTGCTGATAGTCTACCCTTCTGATTTTATTAGCAAGGAAACAAGATCAGCGAGACGTGACGAGGGTGGAGGTGGCCACCAGCCAGTTAGAGGTCAAGTCCTCCCGCCTCCCCCTCCTTGCATTATCATACTATGCTGGCAGATGTACTGGTGTACCCGGCATGTGGATTTTTCGACCTAAAGGTCTAACTGCCTCCAACCGTTCGTTAAGTTAGGAATGTTTTCTCGTTCTCATTTCCAGCTTCCCACCCATTTCTCAAGGTAGAAATGAAACCACTGCAAAAGATCCTAAAGATGGTTTTGAGATCATATCATGCACTTCTTCTCTAAAGTCTGGGGATAAAGGACACGCTGGCAGTCAGAGCACGTAATAACATTTCTTGCCTTATTTCCATGGTCATAAATATTAGCTCTAAACTCACATGTTCCCCTCCAGGTGTCTCTTCGTGGTTTCTGTCAGGCTAGCCAACCTTCACGTAGTTACTGGACTTGGGTTTCAATGACAACTTTAGAAAAAGTGAAATCTACCGAAGGGAACATCAGAGTTATGTTGAATAAGGTAGAGGAAGCTCAGGCGTCTTGGAAGTCATGTTTCACTAAAACAGCAAATTATTTCCTCAGTTGCCCTCCCCTTCGGTCTGACTGGCCTCAGATCCATCACTTAGCACACGTGTGCCTCAGCTGGCCTTGTGATAACAAGGTCCTACAGGGCTCAGACAAAGAGAGGTGGCTATGCTGAGTATGGTGTCTGACACATGGCTGGCACGTGGCAATTGCTGGCTGAACCTGAGGGTATGCATACATTATAAATCATGTCTTCAAGCTCGTACATACCAATGCCATAGGCTTATTAGATTACAATGTAGTTAACTGAAGGTCTTGTTTTAATCAACCATTTATAGACCCTTTCAAAAAGAGCTCAGTCTGACTGTGCCTTAATATTGCACACTGAAAATAACACCAAACAATTTAAAAGCATTTACTGTATAACAACAGAGGCATCCTAGGTAGGGTCAGAAACTGTTCCAAAAAAGGCTTGTGAATGCTATGACGTCTGGGATTTCCTTCTTAATAATGCGGAGAAAGCAAAGTGAAGACTGGCTATGAGTTGATAATTGTTGAAGCTGGGTATAGGTGCGTGGGGGCTCATTATACCATTCTCGTCTGTATATGTTTAAAATATTGCATAATAAAAGGTAAAAAAAAAAAGCCCATGTATAGTGGAATCAGATGTTCATGTGGTTCAAAATCTAATCCCCCACCCCCCCCGCCATTGTATCACACTGCACATACAGGGAGAGCAAATTTCTAGCACTTGTGCCATGTGTTCCCACACTCTCACCCATGCAGACATTAATAGTCAATCATGAGACTCCTCATCTCAGGACTCTGGGCAGCTACTGTCAATTAGGAAGTTGGTAAATGAGAAGAAAACTCTTTCCCACCAAGGTCCAGTAAACCAGGAAGGTCATTATTGCACTTAACAGCATTTTCTTTGAGGACCTTGTAGGGTCGTGGCATGATTAGTGTTCAGGGTTGCAAACATTGATATTTCAGGAAATTGGGCTGAATATGGGAATTTTCCTTACAGTGAGCATCTCGTTTGATTTTCATATAGCTACAAATCTCGTTACCTAGTCACAAGTTGAGATTCTAGCATATTAATGTCAACTCCACACATCAAAATTTCCTTTTCATCATTATATATTAACAGCCTCCCTTTTAACAGTCTAACACAGCTCATGTAATTTTTGATGTGTACTTTTATCTGACCTGCATTATCTATATGGATGATGAAGAGCAGATGAAGCTCAGTGCTACCATATATTCATTTTCTACTTTTATTCTTGTCCAGTCCATTTAGCACACACAGGTGCTCAGGCACGTTCTGTTTCTGTTGCTGAGATCCACAGAAGTCTAGCCTAGACATCAGTAAACTGCAGCCCACTGCTCAAATCTGACTTGACATCTGTGTTTGTGTGGCAGACAGGCTAAGAATGGGTTTTAAGTTTTAAATGGTTAAAATGAAAGCTAAAGAAGAGTAATATTTAATGAAGTGAAAATCATATAAAATTCGGATATCACTGTCCAACAGTAATGTTTTTTTGGGGGAGCCCATTTGTTCTCAAACTTTCTATGGCCGTTTTCAAGCGATAATGGCAGAGTTCCGTAACGGTGACAGAGACCACGTGGCCTGCATAGCCTAAAATGTTTACTATCTGACCCTTTACAGAAAGTTTCCTGACCCTTAGTTTAGCTCAACTCTGTGCAATAGGACTTCCTGCCATGATGGGAATGCTCTCTGTCTGTGTGGTCCAACAGAGCAGCCATATGTAGCTACTGAGTACTTGAAATGCGCTTCATGTGACTGAGGAACTGAATTTTTAATTTTAGTTAATTTAAATTTAAATAGTCACATGTACCTGGCCAAGAGTACAGTTCTTGTCTGTCTATAATGGCAATTTGGGTCCAAACTTGACCTTCGAAGAGTATAGTATCCTGCCACGTCCTTAACCTTCTGACTTTACCATTCATCCTATTTTTCTCCAAACCACTGACTTTCAAGTTACCAAATGCAGGGTACCATTCCTTTTGTCCCTTTTTTTTTTGCAGGGTACCATTCTTGATCTTCACGTTGCTTGGCATTTTTTTCCCCACATTAAACACATATTTTCTCCTTCCTGTGCTTCGGAAATTTCTTCCTATCTCGATTTATTGCAGGCTCTTCTTCCTCCTTGTAAAAGTAGGCATTTACTAATGACTTGGCCATGTTTTCTATTTGTAACTGTTTTCCTGACAATAACTCTTACTCTTGTGGCATCAACTGTCACGACGAAGCAGATGGCTTTCGTATCTGAGCAGCATTCTCACAAGTATAAATGCTTGCTGTGCGTCTCTATATAAATAACTTACCAACACATAAACGCAAGCTTATCTTTTGCCACCCCCTCTCATCCCCCTGAGCAATCTCTTTTTTCTTCACTTCTCAGAAAAACTTCCAGTGGCAAGGCTCATACACTTGGAGTCAACTTTTAGTTTTCTTTCCTTTATCCCCAGCTGTATTCAAGGAGTTGCCATCCTTTCGTCCTCTCTACACATGTCTATCCCATTCATCCACCGTCTCTAGCCTCACTGCTATTTCAGCATCAACTGTTTTGTTTTAATCACAATTTTTAAATAATAAAACAAAAACAAAAGAGGGTGCTGATTAAGAGCAAGGTCTCAAGCCAGGCTGCCTGGGTTGGAATCTCAGCTCTACCCTTTACTATCTCTGTGACCTTTGGTTAGTTACCTCACCTCCCTGTTCCTTGGTCCCGTCATCTGTAGAACAGGGTTAATATAGTACTAACTTCACAAGAGTGAGAAATATGAAGACTAAGTGAATTAATATTTGTAAAGCATTTAGGACCATGCCTGGCAGATAGTATGTTTTAAATATGCATTTAAATAAGAATGTCATATTTTTGAAACATGAAAATTACATTCTGAACATGATAACAGCTGTCTGATACGATGAAAGGGATGGTAATCTTTTACCAAGATATCACAGACAACTACAAGCAATGAGCCAACTTCCACATCCAGTTTGCTTCTCCAGGCTGCCATGAAGAACAGCAAGCGTTCGGTACCTCTATCAGATAGTTCTAGATATTCGGACAAAGGAAGGCTTTCAGTGGTGACTATTTCTGATGCTTAAGACACAGAACCGATTTTTTTTTTTTTTAGTTTGATGACTTTTAAATTGAAGTACAGTTGACTTACAACATTCTATGAGTTTCAGGTGTACAACATTTTTATAGATATTCCATTTAAAGTTATTACAAAATAATGGCTGTTTTTCCCTTACTGTACAATATATCCTTATTACTTATTTATTTTATACATAGTAGTTTGTATCTCTTAATCCCCTTCCCCTATTTTGCCCCTTCTCTCTCCCTGCTGGACGTGGAATTGATTTGAATTATCTCTTGAGTTTTGAATCATCTTCCCACCATACTTCCTACCTCCTGCTTCTCTACTCAGAATCTCTCCTACACATCAAGTTGGAGTATCCTTTCCAAAAACAGCTCTGAGGACTTCAACCAACTGCCAACAGAAAGGAAGAAACCCCCAATTCTCGGTCTGGATGGTGGGGCCTTCCATGTGCCTACTTCATTCCCCATTTCAGTCTCATTCTCTCCTTCGTCTAGGGATTATGCTTCACACTTCCCTCTCCTTGGAGACCCAAATTTCACCATCCCTTCATGACCAAATCAAGGACCACCTTTCCTATAACTCTGCCCTCAAATTTCCTTGCCTCTTCTGAGCCTTCTGAATATAATGCCTGTCCCTCAAATTCCTTTCTGGGATGGTTACTGCTCTTCCTGGACGATTTCTTCCTTTGGTACAGAGGCTGAGATTTTGAGAGTTTGGGGAATTCTACTGTACCCTGAATCTAGAAGGCTATCAATAAATGTGTGTCATTTTGTCCCAAAGAAGCTGAGGAGAGATATATGCCTGACATTTTAAAAACCCTTTATATTTGGTGGACTAATTTTAGATTTCAAGAAAAGTTGTAAAGAATAATACAGATACTTCCTACATACCCTTCAGCCACCTTCCCCTAATATCGACATCTTACATAACCAAGTGTCCAGACTAAGAAATTAACATTGGTTCAATACAATTAACTGAACTATAGTCTTTGGTTTTGCCAGTTTCTCCCTATGTCCTTTTCCTATTCAGGAGCCAATGTAGGAGACTACATTGCATTTAGTGCCTTGTTTTGAGGTCTAGATGAACATATCGTATGACTGTGTTATGAAGGGGAGGATGTAGTATTTGCGAATAGATAGAAAATCCAAATGTGAGTCATGTTTTGAAGCACCATGTGTGTGATTTTGAAAGAAGAACAAACTCTGAGCTTCGGTGTTTCTACCTGTACAGGAATATGGTAGAACTGGTAGGCTGGCTTGGCTTCCCAGAATCCATTTTCCTTTCCCTACAGAACCTTGAGCTCCTTTTGGGATTTTCTTCTCACTACATACAGTTCAGTGGAGCTGTAATCTGGGGCCCACACTCCCTGAGACAAGGGGTGGGCATGGAGACCAGGACAGTTGGGCATGCCTGCCTGGAATATGCCTCTTAAGCAGAAGGACAAAGAGGTGGAAACCAGGTGGAGTTTGTCCATCCTAGTAGTGGCTTCCTGATCCTACTCTTCCAGGTCCCAGGATTTCTACTTCCTGGGCTTCTCACACCACCTTAGTTCTTTCTTGTCTTTGGGCCTCATTTTCTAGCCTCCTGTTGATTTTGGAAGCTCCTTGAAATCCCTTCCAAAAAACCCTCTTTTAGGTAAATAAGGCAAAATGTGTTTCTCTTGTTTACTACTGGAGAACCCTAAGTAAGAGGACAGGTACAGCAGGTGCTGCTTTTGCTGTAAAGATCAAATAAGCTAATATCTATGAAAATCCATTACCACCAGTGACTCCTTTGAATATGTTAGTTAATAAATCTATGTAGATAAAATCCATTAGGTCACCTTTTCATTCAGCATAGATTTAAATACCAAATATTTACATGGGCCAGCCACTCTGCTAAAAATAACAAGCGTTTAAAAATAATTATCAAGGTGATTCAATGTTGAAGCGTTCTGCGGTTCCTCCTGTTCTGCAACAAGATGGGAGGTGTGTGTGTGTGGGTGGCGGAGGCGGTGGGGGCATCAGGAAGGGGTGGGAGTAGATGTCAGCATAACTCCTCCAGCATCCTATAGTGGGTGAATCTCTCTCTCTCTTCTGGTCACTAATGTGCTAAAGTGCATATCTGGGAATTAGTCCCGCGATACGATGGGTATGACCTCTCCTCTCTCCAGCAGGCAGCAACACAGTGATCAGCCTGGGAGAAGCGTGACTGACGGTCACGGGCACTAGGTGAATGGCACGTTTCCCTGGCGCTGGAACCAGGCTTGAATTCCTAACAGCATAACTTGTCAGCGAATAGCGATTTACGTCGTCAGCTGATGCAGAGGGAAAGGAGGGTCAGTGAATGGAAGTGCTGTATATTTTCCTGGCTGAGGCTGCCAGGATAACAGTGACACTTTGGGTTCATTCAAAGTTGAGGAAAAAGAGTCCGATTGCTCTTCAGTTCAGTGACAGAACGCCAGCATATGCTGAATTTTCTACCTCCAGTCACTAGCTCCCCTCCCGCCTTCTCTATGTCCTGTTTCACGACCCTTACTAAATCGTTTTCAAAGAGGAAAAGAAAATCACAGGGAATGAAAAGATGCAAAGGAAAGTTTGTTCCACTTGAATGTCTGTCTTTATAATTCTGATCTCCAGACTGCCTCAATCCAGAACAGAGACCACGTCTCCGTCGTGGAGACCCTCCATTTGCTCAAAATGCCAGCTCCTCTGGTTGGGTAGCAGGGGACACTGAGATGCTACAGCCATATCAACTGTTACTACCGTGGGGCTTAGCTTTCAGGAATTTTGTCACCATCTTCCTCAGCCTCTGGCCTGCCCTACCTTTTCTATTAATCTGCCTTCTCACTTTGTCACGTTAGTGTATTTCTCCAAATCCATTATTTGTCTGTGTGCTGGGTCCCGAGGGATTGTTGCACTGTCTGGTGAGGTGTGAGTGTCTCTGGAGCTGCTGATTGCTGAAGCACGTGCCCCTGACGGACGGCCACTGTGTGAAGAGACGCTCCAGCATGGGAGAGCTTTGAAGAATGGATTGCCCCTGGAGGGAATCAGACAAGTTAATAAATCACAGACGCAGTTGTAAAATCCTGACAGAGGCTCACAAGGAGAAGGAGAAATGGTCAGTTTTAAGGACTGGCCTTGGGAAGTCCTCAAGATCAAATTCCCTGTGGCTTTGGCTTTGCCCATAGGATTCCCCAAAGCGAAGTGGATCAGGGATTCAAGCAGAACCATCCCCAATTATGCAAAGGAGTGAAACTGGTGACCTTGAAGCACCATGATCAAATCATTAGATGAATCTAAAGCAAATTTAACCATCAGCCACAGCTTTGTCCCCTGGACATTTATCGTCCTGTTAGCAACTGGGGAAACTTGGTACCAAGGACTGTGGCTGTTCGGTGTTCAGCAGGGATCCTGTTCCAGTATGAAGGCTGGGACCCACAGTGGATTAGATACTAGCCTGCCTAGAGGGACTATCCATCAGGGCCATCAGGGTTCTACTCCAACTGAGGTAGTGTCTGTGCTAATTACACCAACAACCCTGGCTTCTATCGGGACTGGAGGGCAAATGAGGGAAAAGGTTGGAAAGCAGTACCTTGTAGGTGACTATTATGGTCCTAACATTCTCTGGTCACGTGCCTTATGAAGGTGCTGAGAGAAAAGTGGACCATATGAGGAACAGTCTAGCCTAGTGGTCTTTGCATTTAGACAAACCTAAGTTCAAATGGCAAGGCAAGCCCTGTGTCATCAAAGAACACCAGCCCAGCGTGACTTCACTTCAATGAACACATGTTAAGTAGCTGCTGTTGGACAGAGGTTACTGCCAAGACACTAAAGGAAATGACAGTATCTCCGTTGTCTTCCCAACTGTACTATAACCTTCTTGATGAGGCATGCGTACACAAAGGAAACTGAGGAATGGGTCCAAGGCAGCACATAAGCCAGCTGGAGGTTCCGTGGATGCTGAAATAGTGAAATCCCTCGGAGCTACAGAGCAAAGCAAAGCAAAGCAAAGCAAAGATATTCAAGACGGCCCTTTTCAGTGTTCTCCAACTATTCCATGGTATGCTTTATCAAGTGCTTGGGGACCTGCTAAAGCATCCTGCACAGCACTGTGCCTAAGCCCATTTCCCTGCAGCAGAGTGGCCTAGCGACAAAGAAGATCTAGAAACAGAACAGAATAACACCAACGACTTTCCACGTCACATCTACCTCCCTCAGTTTTTCCTCTGCCGTCTTCCATCTCTTGATTTTCACTGCCTTTCACAGGCATAGTTCTAACTTGTTTTGATAACAGCTGTGCTTGGCCAAGTAGCCCATGAGAGTTCTTATCCGGCCCACCTTCTCCCCGCTGGAGCGCCAGAACAGGTGACCCCACCTACTTCCTTTCAGCATCTTCCCTCCGTTTTAAGGGCTTTTCAAAATTCCACTTGCAGGGTTTGACCACACCTACTCCTTTGAGAGACACTTTTTTTTTTCCTTCCTGGCTTCTGTAACTTAACTCCTTTGTCAGCTCCTTTTCTTCCTTCTGGTCCGGTGCGTGTCTGTCTTTTCACTTTTTGTTCTCTTGAGATGCCATCCACGGTAGCCCCGCCCCCTCTCTTTTGCACCCTGTTCTATTGCTTCCTGGGTACTTTTATTCATCTGGCTCTCAATTACTTCAAAGAAAATGAAAAACTCCAATTATTCAGCCTTAAGCCCCAACCGTGCCCTACAAGCTTCCTATTTCTCTAGTGACATATTTCCCTATGATTCTTTTAGGCTTTACATCTTAAAATGATGTTATTCATTCAATAAATACCAGTATGTGCCAGGGGCTGGCGAGTGTGAAGGAGGCATGGACTGTCCCTGTCTTTCCTCAGCCTACCAGGGGGAAAGGAATGTCTCAGCAAGGAAACACAATGCAGAGGAATAATTGCTATGATTGTATTAAAGATAAACTAGCTTGAGGGTTCCGAGAAGCCTTACAGGAGGAGATGATGCCTAAACTCAGACCCAAAGAATAAGGGACAGTTATGCAAAAGGAGGATACAGAAGTGTTCCAGGCAGAGGGTTACTGAAAGATCAAGGGAGCAGAGAAAGAATTCGAGAAACTGGAAATAATTTACCTTAGCTGGACTCTATACGGCAGGAAGACAAAATAGAGGTCAGGACATGAAAGACTATTTAGTCCCCATCAAAAGTACCTGTGGCAGCAGAAGCAAGAAGAACTACAATCCTGCAGCCTGTGGAACAAAAACCACATTCACAGAAAGACAGACAAGATGAAAAGGCAGAGGGCTAGGTACCAGATGAAGGAACAAGATAAAACCCCAGAAAAAAAAAAACTAAATGAAGTGCAGATAGGCAACCTTCCAGAAAAAGAATTCAGAATAATGATAGTGAAGGTGATCCAGGACCTCGGAAAAGGAATGGAGGCAAAGATTGAGAAGATGCAAGCAATGTTTAACAAAGACCTAGAAGACTTAAAGAACAAACAAACAGAGATGAGCAATACGATAACTGAAATGAGAACTACACTAGAAGGAATCAACAGCAGAATACCTCAGGCAGAAGAACGGATAAGTGACCTGGAAGACAGAATGGTGGAATTCACTGCTGCAGAACAGAATAAAGAAAAAAGAATGAGAAGAAATGAAGACAGCCTAAGAGACCTCTGGGACAACATTAAATGCAACAACATTCGCATTATAGGGGTCCCAGAAGGAGAAGAGAGAGAGAGAAAAGACCAGAGAAAATATTTCAAGAGATTATAGTCGAAAACTTCCCTAACATGGAAAAGGAAATAGCCACCCAAGTCCAGGAAGTGCGGAGAGTCCCATACAGGATAAACCCAAGGAGAAACACGCTGAGACACATAGTAATCAAACTGGCAAAAATTAAAGACAAAGAAAAATCATTGAAAGCAGCAAGGGAAAAATGACAAATAACATACAAGGGAACTCCCATAAGGTTAACAGCTGATTTCTCAGCAGAAACTCTACAAGCTGGAAGGGAGTGGCATGATATACTTAAAGTGATGAAAGGGAAGAACCTACAACCAAGATTACTCTACCCAGCAAGGATCTCATTCAGATTCGATGGAGAAATCAAAAGCTTTACAGACTAGCAACAGCTAAGAGAATTCAGCACCACCAAACCAGCTCTAAAACAAATGCTAAAGGAACTTCTCTAAGTGGGAAACACAAGAGAAGAAAAGGACCTACAAAAACAAACCCAAAACAATAAAGAAAATGGTCATAGGAACATACATATCAATAATTACCTTAAACGTCAATGGATTAAATGCTCCAACCAAAAGACACAGGCTTGCTGAATGGATACAAAAACAAGACCCATATATATGCTGTCTACAAGAGACCCACTTCAGACCTAGGGACACATACAGACTGAAAGTGAGGGCATGGAAAAACATGTTCCATGCAAATGGAAATCAAAAGAAAGCTGGAGTGGCAATAAATACTCATATCAGATAAAATAGGCTTTAAAATAAAGAAGGTTACAAGAGACAAGGAAGGACATTACATAATGATCAAGGGATCAATCCAAGAAGAAGATATAACAATTATAAATATATATGCACCCAACATAGAAGCACATCAATACATAAGGCAACTGCTAACAGCTATAAAAGAGGAAATCGACAGTAACACAATAATAGTGTCTGACTTTAACACCTCACTCACACCAATGGACAGATCATCCAAAATGAAAATAAATAAGGAAACAGAAGCTTTAAATGACACAACAGACTTGATAGATTTAATTGATATTTATACGACATTCCATCCAAAACCAGCAGATTACACTTTCTTCTCAAGTGTTCATGGAACATTCTCCAGGATAGATCACATCTTGGGTTACAAATCAAGCCTCAGTAAATTTAAGAAAACTGAAATCATACCAAGCATCTTTTGTGACTACAACGCTATGAGATTAGAAATCAATTACAGGGAAAAAAAACGTAAAAAACACAAACACATGGAGGCTACACAATACATTACTAAATAACCAAGAGATCACTGAAGAAATCAAAGAGGACATCAAAAAATACCTAGAGACAAATGACAATGAAAACACGATGATGCAAAACCTATGGCATGCAGCAAAAGCAGTTCTAAGAGGGAAGTTTATACAAGCGTACCTCAAGAAATAAGAAAAATCTCAAACAAACAATATAACATTACACCTAAAGGAACTAGAGAGAGAAGAACAAACAAAACCCAAAGTTAGCAGAAGGAAAGAAATCATAAAGATCAGAGCAGAAACAAATGAAACAGAAACAAAGAAAACAATAGCAAAGACCAATAAAAGTAAAAGCTGGTCCTTTGAGGAGATAAACAAAATTAATAAACCATTAGCCACACTCATCAAGAAAAAGAGGGAGATGACTCAAATCAATAAAATTAGAAATGAAAAAGGAGTGTTACAACAAACACCGCAGAAACACAAAGCATCCTAAGAGACTACTACAAGCAACTCTATGCCAATAAAATGGACAACGTGGAAGAAATGGACAACTTCTTAGAAAGGTATAACCTTCCGAGACTGAACCAGGAAGAAATAGAAAATATGAACAGACCAATCCCAAGCACTGAAATTGAGACTGTGATTAAAAATCTTCCAACAAACAAAAGTCCAGGACCAGGTGGCTTCACACGTGAATTCTACCAAACATTTAGAGAAGCACTAACACCCATCCTGCTCAAACTCTTCCAAAAAATTGCAGAGGAAGGTACACTCCCAAACTCATTCTATGAGGCCACCATCACCCTGATACTAAAACCAGACATGAGAAAAAAAGAAAATTACAGACCAATATCACTCATGAATATAAATGCAAAAATCCTCAACAAAATACTAGCAAACAGAATCCAACAGCACATTAACAGGATCATACACCATGGTCAAGTGGGATTTATCCTAGGGATGCAAGGATTCTTCGATATACGCAAATCAATCAATGTGATACACCATATTCACAAATTGAAGAAGAAAAACCATATGATCATCTCAATAGATACAGAAAAAGCTTTTGACAAAATTCAACACCCAATTATGATAAAAGCTCTCCAGAAAGTGGGCACAGAGGGAACCTACCTCAACATAATAAAGGCCATATATGACAAACCCACAGCAAACATCATCCTCAATGGTGAAAAACTGAAAGCATTTCCTCTAAGATCAGGAACAAGACAAGGATGTCCACTCTCACCATTATTATTCAATATAGTTTTGGAAGTCCTAGCCACGGCAATCAGAGAAGAAAAAGAAATAAAAGGAATACAAGTTGGAAAAGAAGAAGTAAAACTGTCACTGTTTGCAGATGACATGATACTATACATAGAGAATCCTAAAAATGCCACCAGAAAACTACTAGAGCTAATCAATGAATTTGGTAAAGTAGCAGGATACAAAATTAATGCACAGAAATCTCTTGCATTCCTATGCACTAATGATGAAAAATCTGAAAGAGAAATTAAGGGAACACTCCCAGTTACCATTGCAACAAAAAGAATAAAATACCTAGGAATAAACCTACCTACAGAGACAAAAGACCTCTATGCAGAAAACTATAAGACACTGATGAAAGAAATTAAAGATGATACCAACAGATGGAGAGATATACCATATTCTTGGATTGGAAGAATTAATATTGTGAAAATGACTATACTTCCCAAAGCAATCTACAGATTCCATGCAATCCCTATCAAATTACCAATGGCATTTTTTACGGAACTAGAACAAAAAGTATTAAAATTTGTATGGAGACACAGAGGACCCCAAATAGCCAAAGCAGTGTTGAGGGAAAAAAACAGAGCGGGAGGAATCAGACTCCCTGACTTCAGACTATACTACAAAGCTACAGTAATCAAGACAACATGGTACTGGCACAAAAACAGAAACACAGATCAATGGAGCAAGATAGAAAGCACAGAGATAAACCCATGCACCTATGGTCAACTAATCTATGACAAGGAGGCAAGGATATACAGTGGAGAAAAGACAGTCTCTTCAATAAGTGGTGCTGGGAAAACTGGACAGCTACATGTGAAAGAATCAAATTAGAACACTCCCTAATACCATACAGAAAAATAAACTCAAAATGGATTCAAGACCTAAATGTAAGACCGGAGACTATAAAACTCTTAGAGGAGTTTTATACTTAGAGGAAAACATAGGAAGAACACTCATTGACATAAATCACAGCAAGATCATTTTTGATCCACCTCCTAGAGTAATGGAAATAAAAACAAAAATAAACAAACGGGACCTAGTGAACCTTCAAGGCCTTGGCACAGCAAAGGAAACCATAAACAAGACGAAAAGACAACCCTCAGAATGGGAGAAAATATTTGCAAACGAGTCAACGGACAAAGGATTAGTCTCCAAAATATATAAACAGCTCATGCAGGTCAGTATGAAAGAAACAAACAACCCAATCCAAAAATGGGCAGAGGACCTAAACAGACATTTTTCCAAAGAAGACATACAGATGGCCAAGAAGCACATGAAAAGGTGCTCAACATCACTAATTATTAGAGAAATGCAAATCAAAGCTACAGTGAGGTATCCCCTCACACCAGTTAGAATGGGCATCATCAGAAAATCTGCAAATAACAAATGCTGGAGAGGGTGTGGAGAAAAGGGAAACCTCTTGCTCTGTTGGTGAGAATGTAAATTGATACAGCCACTATGGAGAACACTATGGAGGTTCCTTAAAAAACTAAAAATAGAATTACCATATGGTCCAGCAATCCCAGTAATGGGCATATACCCAGAGAAAACCATAATTCAAAAAGACACATGCACCCCAATGTTCACTGCAGCACTGTTTACAATAGCCAGGACATGGAAGCAACCTAAATGCCCATCGACAGACGAATGGATAAAGAAGTTGTGGTACATATATACAATGGAATATTACTCAGCCATAAAAACGATCGAAATTGGGTCATTTGTTGAGACATGGATGGATGTAGAGACTATCATACAGAGTGAAGAAAGTCAGAAAGAGAAAAACAAATATCGTATATTAACGCATGTATGTGGAACCTAGAAAAATGGTACACATTAACCGGTTTGCAGGGCAGAAGTTGAGACACAGATGTAGAGAGCAAATGTATGGACACCAAGGGGGGAAAGCCACGGGGGGGTGGGGGGGGCATGGTGGTGTGATGAATTGGGCGATTGGGATTGACATGTATACACTGATGTGTATAAATTTGATGACTAATAAGAACCTGTTGTGTAAAAAAAACAAAATAAAATTTAAAAATTAAAAAAAAAACTAGTTAAAAAAAAAAGTACCTATGGCCATGACGCCATGGAAGTCCACAGTATTAGGCTTTCTTTCTTGTCACAGCATTTGCACTTCATCATCTCCCCCACCTTTTTTACCTAGAATGCCATCACCCTTTCTTGTGCTAACCTTGATGGTCTGAACTCTAGTGTAGCCTATGAAGTGCTCTAACTGGTATTTTAACTAGTACTCTCGTGTAGACCATTAAGTACTCTAACCAGAACATAGTTTGGCAAGTCATAATGTCCTACCTTGGAATTTACTTAGGCATCCATCCAATATTTATTAATGACCTACTGTGTGCCAAGCCCTGCGCACACGGTAGTAAACAAAACAAAGTTTATCCCTGGGTTATGAATCTTACACGTTTGTGCAGGACACAATTAACTACTAAACAAATGAGTTGCGATTCACTGCACTGTCATTTTTACTGTTTGGTCTCTTCTTTCTGTGCCGTGTCACTGACTCCATCTTAAAACTCTCTAAAGTTTCCCTTGAATGAGGATAATTAAATGTCTCTATGTGCCTGCACTTTGGTTTGCTTACCAAACTTCACAGAAAGCCTTACGAAATGAATGCATTCTGATTTTTCTTTTACAGATAAGGCAAGTGAGCATCCAAGAGGGTAGGTGATGTGCTGCCAATCACATGACTAGTAAGTGGCAGAGCCAGAGTCTCAACTCACGTCTACGTGAGTCCAAAGCTCGGGGTCCTGTGTAGGTGCTTAGATGATGACCAAGTGCTGACTCTGTGGTTCTTGTTAATTAAATTCCCAGGGAGTAGGGTTCTGGGGTCGAGTAGAGACCTTTAGAACTATGTCAGGCACAATGAAGGTGACAGTGGTGCTCTCACCAGCAAAATATAATTGTGTCTGCAGGATACCCATCTCCTCTCAGAGTTAACCATCCTAGTTGGCTCTGATTTAATCTCATTTGTTTATCTCTCATTCCACTAGTATTCACTGAATAACTACTGTGTGTTAGGCACCGTGTTAGACACTAGGCATAAAAAAGAGAGAAAATCGTTCTACCTTCACAGTTCTTCTGGCTAATCAGGAATGCAAACATGAATAAAACACGCCTACAAGTGAACGTGCAATAGGACATGGAAATGAATGCTATGGAGGAGAAATGTGGGGCTGTAAGAGCTCAGGGCACGAGGTGGAGCCTGAGGAAGTGATGCTTAAGCTCCATACAGAATTTAATTAGGCAAAAGGGAGGGAATCTATGAAGTCTTTGATGGAAAGGTCTGTATCTGTTTCACTAGCTCAAAGAGCTTATCAACTCATTACAGTCTTACAGAATGAACAGTCCTACCTTCAGATATTTCCCATGATCCAGTGTGGTTCCCTTGGTAGAACTACACATCTTGATAAATTGGGCATTAGTCCCTTTAAAACTTTTCCTTGGCTGTCACTCACTCAGATACCCCCACCTCCTGCTCTTAGAGAAACATGGCTTTCCCTTCTTTTATCACAGTTTTGGGTGCCCCCCTTCTGCACTGAAATGCATCAACTGTTTTAATAGTTTTGCTTTCTTGGGGATTCCAAGTTAAGCTTCCCATGTAAATGGCACATGGGGAAGGGAAACACTGACATCACCTTTGTCAATCATCCGTCAGTCCACTGTGCTCGTGGACACATCCTCTGTCGATGCTCTGGAGACCCTCGGCGCTGATTCTGCACCCAAAGTCATTATTAAGTGCTCTCAAGTGTTAAACTAAGCTTCCCCCAGTCCTTGACCCCTAATACCTCAAAGCCACAAAGAACCCAGCCACTGCTGATCAAATGATGTCCTCTGTCTCTCTTCACAGGTGGACACGCTGGTTTCTCCCTACATTTCCAATTAATTTTCTTCCTAGTGCTTTCACGTCTTTTACCCGTACTGCATTCTTTTTCTTTAACTTGCTCACTGTGTTCAACTGTAAATCAGCTATTGTATAGCCTGAAGATACTGCTTTTTTGGCAGGAGCTGAAAAGATTTTTGTACTTACGCAGTTTGATTTGGGAGGACAAGGGTAAAGCAAAAGTCAACAATTTTTTTTGTTTGTTTTTTACTGTTCTACCATGAGTGTTTTCTAAAGAATCCCTTTCTTGCTACTTGCCCACAGTAGAAGCTATCCAACATCTAGTTTTCTACATATGTCTTCTATAATTTTATTTGAGAAATATTCAGAGGCCTATCACAACCTACGAGAAAACAGAGCATTTTATTTCTCAATAACAAGGGATCTACAAACTTACTACTCATGTCTTTATGCCACTATAGCCACGGCACTACATCTTTTTTTTTTTTTAATTCAACTGACATTCTACATTATCCTTTCCCTTTTTAAAATTAGATATCCTCGGGCTTCCCTGGTAGAGCAGTGGTTGAGACTCTGCCTGCCGATGCAGGGGACACGGGTTCGTGCCCCGGTCCGGGAAGATCCCACATGCCGCGGAGCGGCTGAGCCCGTGAGCCATGGCCACTGAGCCTGCGCGTCCAGAGCCTGTGCTCCGCAACGGGAGAGGCCACAACAGTGAGAGGCCCGTGTACCGCAAAAAAAAAAAAAAAAAAAATTAGACATCCTCAAATGTGTGAGCAACATGTTTCATATCTGATTTTCGGTAACTAATGTCTTGGGACAGGTGCCAGATAGACAACACACCAGACAGAGGACCAGGCAATGTGGCTTAGGGAATTCGCGGAACAAGAATATTTACAAGCCTATTCTTGTAAATATTCTTGTAGAGAGAGAGTGACCTGACTCAAGGCACAGAGCTAAGTGGAGTGCTCGGCCCTGCAAACGAAGTCTCCTAAATCCCAGGCCTGGGCAGTTGTTAGTACTAGACTATCTCCTACAGCGTTTCATCTGTCCTTTCTACTCACTCACCTGCCAGCCTGGTATCACAACCATTGGAATCTTGACATTAGAGTCAGGTACTCCTAGCTCTGCTCCTTGTTACCAAGGACTTAAGCCCTCAGAGTTTCCATTTTCTCATTTGCAAAATGGGGATGCTATGAGCAAAGTAAGAAAATCTGGGTTGAAATGCATTTGTAAATATATTACAATATATATTACATATATTACAATATGTTCAAGCTATAATTGAATTTTAGCTTGTTTCCCTCTCTCAAAACTTTCATAAAATCTTCCATATACACCAGAGCTTTGCATGAGTAAGTCTTTTTGGTGAAAATTAAATTAAAAAAAAATACTGTGATCCAAGTTCCATCTAATGTGCTATACACAGACAACTCGAGCAGAAAGGCAAGATGCTCTTTCAGGGACTCATACATCGTTATCTAGGTCATGCACGTGTGTATGTGTGTGTGGAGGGGTGATTCACATCCTAGGTATCATTAATTTGTGCACTTACAATTTTCTAGTACATGCCGTAAGTGTCTTGTTCTTAAAAAATCACTATATTATGACAATTTTCTGATAGATGGAAGTGACCCAAGGCAGGGGTGTCTCTTTCTAATTTGCACAAAAGGGGTATACGGTCTAGTCTTAAACTGAACACATTCACAGAATAAAAAGCCAAAGTCAGAGGTGATCACGAAACTAGAAGGTGGTCTGTAGGAAGGACATTACTTTTTGTTGTTCAATCTGGCAAAAAGAGTTTTGCATCAGTCACTATTAGGTAGATATTAGGGGACAGAATAATCTCAGCTGGCATCTAAGGAACATTGGAACAAAGCAGTACTAGGTCCATCAACAGAAATCTATGCAAATGCTACTTTCTCCACTGGTCTTTCCACTGTTCCTTAGTAGAAACACAGACTCGCTTGTGCTTTTACATGAATAAGAGCTGGAATAAACATCGATGTGTGCAGCGTTGCACTGGCATCCACAGCATTACCCAGGGGTGTAATCAACGCTGTAATGAGGCAATTGTGGGTTGCCCAGGTGTGGAAGACAGTGAAGTGTCTTTCTCCCACCTCCAATTAAAACGTGAATAGGGCATAAACTACTCACTCTGTCCATTTTCTGCATTTGGAGGAGAGAGACAGAATTCTCAACTGCTTGCACACACTTCTCTTTCATTGCTAGGTTTACAAGCAATCACATCACTCCACACAAACTATAATCTCCTCTTTGTTACCTCTGCTCCCTTCAGACAAACATGATTCACTGAGGAAATGATAATGAACACTTACTTTTGATGTAGCGGCTGCCTGTTCTGTAGAGATGTGAGTGTGCCAAGATGGGAGATGGATGCTGCATTAAGGCAGGCAGAGTAAATTCCACTTCTAGATGATGTGTGTACCCTGCAGTTTGCTGTTTACTTCTTTATACTCATCTAAAACCTCTAATGATCTTTTCTGGCACGGTGGTACATAGAATCTCAACTATTAGAAGGTCAACTGTGAACAGTGATCTAATAACAATTATCTTAAGAACTTAACTCCAGTAACTTATAATCACTGACGTTTTCTTTTCATTCATTCGCTTACTCAACCCACCCATCCTTCCATCTCTCCAGACACCCACTTATTCAACTTTTACTGAGTATCCACTGATGTGCAAGGCACTGCTTCAGAGTTTACAATAACTGGTGTGTATATGGCCATGAGGGTGTGTGACATGGTACCCATCCTCTTGGAACCCAATTTTTTTTTTCTTTTTTTTTGGCGGTACGCGGGCCTCTCACTGTTGTGGCCTCTCCCGTTGCGGAGCACAGGCTCCGAACGTGCAAGCTCAGTGGCCATGGCTCACGGTCCTAGCCGCTCCGCGGCATGTGGGATCTTCCCGGACCGGGGCACAAACCCGTGTCCCCTGCATCGGCAGATGGACTCTCAACCACTGCGCCATCAGGGAAGCCCGGAACCCAATTTTTAACTGTTGCTACACCCTGGAATCACCAGGCATGTTCTTGTAAGCAGGTCCTTTGCCTCCTTCCTTTTTAATCATCCCTGTTTTCTTTAGACCTTAATCATAAAGATGAGGTCATTAGGCAACAGTTAACTTAGCTCCGGATTTCTGATTTACTAAATACATGCAACACCTTACCTAACCTGTTGATTCCTTTCCTGGATTAGAAAGAGTAAGAAATGAAGAATTAAGTAGTTAAACAATGACTGACTCTCTACCCCTAGCTTCCCCTTAGTAAATCCGCAGGCAGAGCATGCGGGCAAGAGAACATCCAATTGCAGGTGGACCACGTGGGCAAGACAGCATCCCAAGGAAGATGGGGAGAAATCAGCAGGTCTGCACGCAATGGAAAAATGACGAAGCATCTGACCTCCTGCCTTAATGATGAACGGAGATGGTTTCCGCTTTTCCCTTTAAAGATTGTCATGGCTGAGCAGAATCTTCGGAGTTGGTCTCTGGACATTAAGTCCACCATCTCTCCAGATTGCTGGCTTTTCTGAATAAAGTACTTTCTTCTCTGCCAAAGCTTGCCCTTCGATTTATTGGCTGTTGAGCTGCAAGTGGCCGAACCTGCGTTCGGTTACACTCTAAACAATACCAACATCTGGGCTGCACCTCTAATTCTAATTGAATTGTTCTGGAACAGGGACTAGGAATCAGAATTATTTTTAAACTTAAGTGGTTCTAATATGAGACTCACTGGCTTAGCGTTTCCAACCCAGTAAGGGAGATAAACAGCAAACAAGTGAACAAATGATGCCAAAGGCCACAGAGAGCAGTGTTTCATGCTTTCTGGTTGGCTCTAGCAAATCTCCATTCTGAGATTAGGCCCAAAGGTTAGCAGGCTGTGACTGAAAAGTAAACCTTATTCATCTGTTTTCGTGCATTTTCTCATACTGTGGTTGTGTTTGTAATAACAGACGTTTCCCTGTGGCAAAATATCAGTAAGGCAGTGGCCAGAAAGCTGAATTTTGGGGCTCGTCCTGCTACTGAAGGGGGACAGACATACCATCACAAAATATGCCTCTCTGGCCTAAGGATTATTTTTAGCTGGTTATTGTTAAGCAACAGCAGACAGGAAAAGCTCTGAAAACCAAGTAGAAGCTATCCTTTTGTAACAGACATTTAGATTTATAAAGGAAATCCCCATTTGTAAGGGTCATCCCTCCCTGTACCAGGAAGAGGAGGATGCTCAGATCAGCATTTTGACCTGTGTGCTATTCATCCTCTAG
Source organism: Phocoena sinus (assembly GCF_008692025.1). Classification (NCBI taxonomy): domain Eukaryota; kingdom Metazoa; phylum Chordata; class Mammalia; order Artiodactyla; family Phocoenidae; genus Phocoena; species Phocoena sinus. The sequence goes on from NC_045765.1 coordinate 39,529,562, forward strand.
ACCTCATTCAGAGAGTCTTGGCGAGTGACACCAGCCCTTTGGAAAATCCTCCTGGGGTTTGCTTTTCATGGTCATAGGGGTGTCTAACTAACTGTTATTACCAAAGAGAATTATTTCTATTCTACTACAAAAGCCACAGCAGCCACTATATCTTTACAGGTAAATCTTGCCCAGCAATAGGTTGCAGACAGGAAGCAAAGGTTCACTAGCAGCAGCCTGTGGTTGTGAGATAAAAATCCATCCAGACGCAGGGGACACGGGTTCGTGCCCCGGTCCAGGAAGATGCCGCAGAGCAGCTGGGCCCGTGAGCCATGGCCGCTGAGCCTGCGCGTCCGGAGCCTGTGCTCTGCAACGGGAGAGGCCACAGTAGTGAGAGGCCTGCGTGCTGCAGAAAAAAAAATCCATCCAACCCACATGAAAAATAAGCACTTGTTGCGGCCTTCAGGGGGAAGGAAACAACATAACTCTTAATGGTATACTGCAATGGAGGATCAAAAACTTTAAGGATATACATACCTACATACATATATATATATATGTATGTATGTATATATATATAAAGGGCAAGAGTCAATGTGAAAATTAGAAAAGAAAAAAACCAAAATCTCATAAGAGTTTAATTGTGATTTCACTTTCTTGCTAGGATTATGAAAGAGCCATTGATTCCTGGTGGCAGCCGGCAAATGGGATGAAAGGTCCCCAGATGAGGCTTCTTGTTTCTGGGATTTTCTGCTTGGTCAGGTCTTCCAGGGAAGCTGGTCTAAGCCACTTTCTCCCTCCTACGAATATGGCTGAAGGAGCCAGGAGGGAGAGAGTATTTGGTCACTACAGTTAGAATTACACTACAGTTAGAATTAGTGGATTTTAAAAATATTTTGATACTTAAATGTTATTATTTTCCCTTTTAAACCGCATTTTTCACAACTGTCACTCACCACACTGCAATTAAATTCAGAAAAAGATCCAAAGCTCTTTGTATGTGTTTTTAAAACACTAATCTTTTCATCCATAACCATAATGCTTTCCACTTCATCTTGTCTGTGTAATGCTTAAGTCTCAGTTTTCTCTTCCTAAGGACAAAGTTCGCTTCTCTCATGGCTGAATATAGACTGCAAATGCCTTTGAGATAAGAAAAGTTCAAAAGCAGGGTTAGAGTTCACTTTTAAAATTGGCCAATTTCATCAACTCATACTTGTTTCACTGTTGTCTTGACTGTATTGATTGGTACAAAATAGGCTATTAACCTGCTGACCATAATCTGTGAGGCATATGATATAGCAAAACCACCCTATCATTGGACAGACTCCTTGGCCATAATCAAGAATGAGTAATAGGGCTTCCCTGGTGGCGCAGTGGTTGAGAGTCCGCCTGCCGATGCAGGGGATATGGGTTCGTGCCCTGGTCCAGGAAGATCCCACATGCCGTGGAGCGGCTGGGCCCATGAGCCATGGCCACTGGGCCTGTGCGTCCGGAGCCTGTGCTCCGCAACGGGAGAGGCCACAACAGCGAGAGGCCCGCGTTCCGCAAAAAAAAAAAAAAAAAGAATGAGTAATAATTGGTTGCTTCAACAACAGAGGCCCCAGAGCTAACATTTAAGTCCTAGGTTCTACGTGATGTGGGAAGTAGTTCATATACGTCATGCTATTCACGGCTCACAAGTCCTGCTCAGTTGGTACTGTTTTTATCCGCCTGCTCATAAATGAGGAAACGGCGACAGAGAGAGGCACACGCTGGCAGGTGGCAAAACCAGGATCCAGGGTCTGGCGGTCTGACTTGAAAGTTTTGCTCCTAACCTTGACTCCATGCTGCCACCATTGTCAGAGACTCTGATAAACCTCAAAATCTGACTGAGCCCTGAGAAAGGACAGGATCTTTTCATTATGCCAAACAGCCAAGTGTTATATTCTAACCCTTCAGTCTCCCCGTCTGTACAATAGGAGTGAAGTCCATCCCTCTCATCACAGTTAAGGGAGTTTTGGAGAGGGTATTTGTGAAAGCACTTTGAAATTTACAAAGCATGGAAAGAATCTGAATTGTTCTTCAAACACCCACAGTGCAAGGAAAAGTGAAAAGGAATCCATCAATACTGGTCACAGATTCTAACCTTCAACTACTCTATGAATAGAACTTTTCGAGAAATTTCAACTTAATGAGAGGTCCCTGGTAAAATCATATCCGTGAACAGCACTTAGAAGCCCGAATCTTTGTATCTTCCTATTAGAGCAGATCTGAAAGGTGGTTTAGTTAAAACCTTCCCTCCTTCTGATGCCTGACACACCTCTATAGCAGTCCTGACTGGACAGTTCCCCTTACCTTGAGTCTCTCAGTGACAGGAAGTTCATGGCTCTCAAGGGAGGTAATTCAGACAATTCGAAAACACTTCTTTATGGTGCATTATCTTACTCTTGGTTCTGCTGCCCTCACTTCTTAGCCATTCTGGGTCATTAGAGTAAAGAGCAAAATTATCTTTCTGTAAGAATATCGCCCCTCACACAAAGAGAGGGTGGTTGTGCCTTCACCGGTTCACTTAACTTAGTCACTGCCTGGCTCAAGCTATGGGATTATTATGTGACAGGAGGCAAAACCCTCCATGCATCATTCACTGAGAACTGACTTCTAGCTTTAGAATGAGCCACTGAAATACTGAATGTAGCATAATAGCTCCTCGGGTGCCAAGAGGAGGATGGATTCAATCCATTGTGGTTGTGTATCTCCCAAATGGTCCTCACAGAGCAGCCCAGCCATTCGCAGGGGCGGGTAATCAGAAGCCCACGGCCTCCCGCTCTCCATTTTAATCTCACTCATCACGCACAGTTTATATACATTTGCATTCAAATGCTGAAGGGCATTTTCCTCATTTCCCAAAGAGCTTTCCATGGGGACCACAGAGAGAACCATAAATGAACAGACAGATGCATCATGTTAAAAAGGGTGTCAACGTTTTCCTTTAATCAGTACACAGTCAATATTCTCCATCATGAATAACTAATGAGTTTCTCAACTCCCTTCCTCAGATGTCATTGCAAAAATTTATCCGCGGAATGTCATCTGCACTTAATGAAGGGACAAGCAACATAATTAAGTTTTAAGCTATTTCTTCAGCATGAAGCTGCCATGAAGTGTGAAATGACTATTAATTCACATTTTTAAGACCCTGCATTTATTAGCATCTATTTTTTATTCAAGTTAGGGGTATGCGCTCGGATTGCCAAAGGATTTCAAATTCGTCTGGGCTTTGTTATTCCAGAGTGAGTGTGTCTGAACTCAGACGCCAGGCAAGGAAAATTATCATTAATGAGTCAGGCTGTATTTTTGAAAAAAATCCAAAGACCTGGAAACTAATCTTCCTTTGTGAATAGGAAGCAATGATGAAATGCAGAACTGGGTGAAAGAGGACTTGATTCCTCTATGAATTATGATAACCATGGTTGAGGAAATGAATAGGGATTGTAGGTCAGAGGCTTCACGTTAAAGCAAAGTTCTACTGGAGTGTGACTATAGCAGAACGCTTGGGCAAGACAGAAATCTAAAGTTTTGAAACTGCTTGTAAAAGAAAGAAGAAGAGATTATTATCTTTTGGAAATGACTTAGGATGAATAGAAGAAAGAAAGAAAAGGGATAAATAAGCATATGGCCAAAATTAGACACTCCAGGAGACTTTAATGGCTCTCCTTTACAAACAAATGTCAAAGAGTCAGTTACTCATCATTTTGCTGGCTGAGCACACACTTCTGGAGGAAATGAATTTGTGATGATTCACCTAACCTAAACCCCTCTGTGGGCAATGGCAAATGTGGAAGACATCTGAGCCAGTGCATCCAAAAATGAAGATGTGCAGGGGCTATGTACAGGGGCTAACAGGGAGACCAGTATGATCCTGGGGTGTGCCAAAAAGGATTTCCTTAGGAAGTGAACTTTAATCTGAGAGTTAAAAGATGAATAGGATGATTCAGAAAGAGTAGAGAAGAATGTTTCAAGAAAAGGGAATAGCAAGGCTCTAAGTGTGGCCTCTATGGCATTGTAGAGGAAACCAAGGGAGAATGGCTGTAGCCTGCAAATTGAGGAGGCTTCTGATTAAACAGTGAACTCAACACATATGTCTACCTCTGCTTCTTCCTGACATGCTAACACAACTACAGTAAATGGACCAAAAAAGACCCACACCCACAAAGATAAAGAAAAAGAAAAGCAGTGAATGGGAGCAGAATATACCATCCCAAAATATGCCTCTTTGGCATAAGGATTATTTTAGGCTGATTACTTTTAAGAAATAGCAGACATGGGAGAAGCTCTGAAAAACAAGCAGATGTTACTCTTTTGTAAGAGACATTTACATTTACAAGGAAAATCTCCATTTGTAAGGGGTTTCCCTCTCTGTACCAGGTAGAGAAGGAAGACTAAATTTCTAGAAACTCTCATCAATGCAGAAGGCAATGACTTAAACCTGCAGAATAACCTTACCTTTGCTTACTGTGCTTTTCCTGATAACTTCCCATAACTGGCCTCTTCCCCCGTACCCCATCCTCAAATCTTTTGTTTTTCCGCTGGAGATGATATTTAAGGTGTTGGCTTGGGCCATTTCAGGGAGTTACTCAGTCTTCCTGGGTATCTCCCATGTATACAGGAGGTATACACATCACTGAACATTTTTTTCTGTATTAATCTGTCTTTTATTACAGGGGTGTCTCAGCCAAGAATCTAGAAAGATAGAGGAAAAATTATTTTTCCTTTCCCATAGTTTTGGCAACCCAGATAGAACTTTCTGAGATAACCACACTTGTTCTGGAGCTTACAGATGAGATCCTGGAAAACTTGCAGTAGTGACAGAAAGCTAAGAATTTTTACCAAAGTCAGGTCTCCTGGATTTCGCTCTGCAGTACTCTGTAGGTTGAGAGAGGAAGGTAAAAATTTCTTGTCCCTTTTCAAGTTTAGATTAGCAGGAGAAAATATATGTGTGAATAAGTTCCTTTGGTGTAGCAACTTTGGTAAAGATTTACTGTGAGAACTCTTGTTTTCTACTGTTCCTTTTCCTCCCAGAGGTGGTCATATTTTTTCTCGTCTCTGTCTTTTGTACCACTTGTCACAAGGAGGAGAACCACAGGTATGAGGAGATTTTCCTTTCATCTTGTTCTGTGTCCTGAGAGCCTGGCTTTGTGACCAGTGAGAATATTCCCCCTGGTCTTCACCAGCCAGAGGATGCGTGTCCAGGCATGCCTCTGGAGGACAGCCAAATAGATTGTGAATCCAAGAAGCAGCATTCTCTTGGTTCAACTTTGCTACTGAAACCGAGCAGGAACCTGTGGGCACACCACCCACCCCAACACTAGTGCAGCGATGGGGCAAGGTCCCGGTTCCTTCTGAAGGAATATACCTCATAGTATCTTTGAGTTCTTCTGCAGGAACTAAGTTTCCCCGCACAGGTAGAGCTGAGCACAAGATTCCTGGAGCACCGCACTGTTACCTCACTACCAACCAATCAGAAGAAAGTCCCACACCCTGCAGCCTGCACCTCAAATTTTGCCTATTTAAAAACTTCTCCCCTAAAACCATCAAGGAATTCAGGGTTTCTGAGCACAAGCCACCCATTCTCCTTCCTTGGCCCTGCACTAAACATATCTCTGCTCCAAACTCTGACATTTCAGTTTGTTTGGCCTCACTGTGCGTCGGGCACACAAACTTGTGTTCGACAACACCGGTTCTCAGGGGGGTCTGTCATAACGGGTCCTGGTCCATAAGGGGCCTTTGCTGTTTCAACTTTTGCTGCTTTGTTAGTATAAACAGGTCCCATTCCAGTGGCGTCTGGCTGGTGTCACAGATTAGCGGGTCTGGGACTGGAGGCTTCTCACGTCCTCGTGAGAAACCAGAGACACTGTTTTCACTACACCATTCTTATCTGCCTGTGGCAATGAAAGTCTTGGCAGAGGGAGAAACAAAAATAACAAAAGGTTGGAAGGAGAGGAAAGGGTAATGGGAGATGAGAGGCTGGGCCCATCATGCAGGGCCAGATCAGCCACTTTAAGGTGGTACGTGAGTGTTTTTATCTTCAAGTCAGTGGGAGCCAATGAAGGATAGCAAACAAAGGAGTGACCTTTAACACAACTTGGCACATAATTCAAGGCCAGAAGTCAGGCAAATTTATTTAGTTCTTTCTGAGATGGTCTTCCTTTCATTTATATTATAGTTGGTTCTTGAACAACACAAGTTTGAACTGTACAGGTCCACTTACACGTGGATAGTTTTCAACAGTAAATACTACAGCACTACACGGTCTATGGTTGGTTGAATCTGCAGATGCGGAGGACCAAATATAAGTTATGCGCAGATTAACCCCTCCATTGTTCAATGGTCAACAGTATGTTTTAACAAACCATGGAAAATTCTGGACTAAGAATCTTCTGGCTGGTTTTATTTTTTTTAATTTACTTCTAGTTCCCAACTTATTTCAGGTAAAAACTGTCAGCTTGTTCCTCTAAACTCCCATTACTCTTTGTGTTGAAAAGGTTATAATTGGAATAAAATAAGGCTGGCTTCAAGCCAGGATCATGAAGGGTGTAATTAAACAAGATTTTCTGTCTATCCACCGAGCAGGGCAATCCCACGGGGCGGGGGGCGGGAAGAGAGATTCTAAAGCAATTGCGTGTTTTTCAAGAATAATAGAACAATCTACCCCACACATTTTACACAATACATGGCAGCTGCTGACATTTTAATCAAGATAGAAACAATAATAAAGTCAAGATGCTCCGTGTTCGGGCAGAAGGGAGCCCCAACTCTGGAATTTGGGCAGATATACACACATGCCCATTCTGCTCTAAACAGCTGGAAGGTTAGCACTTCTTTCATGATGTCCTGCCTGCCCTGACAACATGGATAAAAGTGCAATTTTATACACCCCTGCCAGTTATGATTTTACCTGCTGAATGATTTTCTTTTCACATTTTAAACCCTTAAGTTAAACAATTAATCGAAAGGATATAATTTTAATTTTTAAATAAAAGCCACTTGTCTTAGATAATGTTAACAACGTGTCGAGTTGCCTCTCTCAAATTCAGACAAAAACGGGCCGGCCATTAATGGACCATCAGGTGCCTCACTGAACAAGGCTGATGGCTCTAGCTTTCGTAGATAGTCCAGTAATGATTTTGAGAGGGAGGCTTGTGAAATGTTTTGGTTATTAAGGCATTTCCCCCAATAACTTATTGGCTTAAAAAGATTAAAAATCCAGGACCACTTTTGGGGAGTATGTTGAGAGCATCAGATCTGGACTACAATTCCAATCAATGCTCACTCAAAACTCGCAGAGAAATGAACACTGATCGCAGGCATCCGATGATGGATTCTGAAAGCACCTTTTCCTTTTGCTCATACCCAGTGGTCCCTGCAAGACAGAGGGCAAGACTCACAGACTTGGAAGCTTGGCAAAGTCATGTAAGATGCCTTGTGACTGGAGTGATACCCTGTATTGCAAGCTGGCCAATGTACAAACCATGCTCATCCACGAAAACAAATGGCATTTCTTTATTGTTTTTACCTGACTTAATTTTTCTCTCAAACTTATCCTTATGGATTGTTGGGGAAAAAAAGAAATCTATTCTGGCATCCTCTCTGTAATTGAAAAGTTTCAACTTTCCCATTAGGATAAATAATTAGTCCAAATTTTCCTCTCCCTCTTTCAGATATCATTATGGACATGGCAGAAGGAGGCTTATGTGACCACGTGGTGACAGGAACAGAGCAAGTTTAGATTCCGGGAGATGTTGTTTTGATCTGCATCAGGCTAGACCCCCACGACCAAGTCCTCATTGAATAGACTCTCTCTGGGCTCCACTGAGTCGGGACTGAATGCTGTTGGTAGACCCTGAGACCTGGGCAGGTCTCCCATTCCACCAAACTGGATTGTGTTCTTTGGAGCCCTCAGCCCCCCTGCAGGGACGCTCCCCAGGACCAGCCAGCCTGCACCATCAGTTATCTATGTGCATTCCTCAACACACCACATGGACACTTCTACAAACTGCCTTCCCTCCTCCCCCACCCCTGGAATTAACTGAGATTCCAGTGTTGACCCAGGTCCTCTTTTCCTCTCCTTCCAGGGGGTTGTGAAACCACCCTACAAGTTGGTTTCCTCCTAGACTCCCAAATGAAAATGTACAATGACTCTTTGCTTTTGCCTTTCCTTAAAATCTACTTAATTGGTTTCTTCCCTCCATGACCCAGAGAAGAAAGGTCATCAGGACATATATTTCACCACCTGCTTTTCCTACATTTCCTGTCTTCTTCTTCCCACAATTCACCAGAGACCAGAACAGAGGAGATCTCTACTTCCTCTTCCTGTCTGAATGGGACTTCCCCTATGTCCTAGCCTCAGCTTTCCCTGTGATGTTATCTGCCATCTTATCATTCTCTGGTCTCTAATGGTAGAATCATAATGTACAGAGGAGATGCATACAGACTCATGGGTTCAATATCTTTAAGCTGTAATTTCTATTACATGTGCAAAATAAGAGCTTTTGATAAACAAGGCAAAGGGAAAGGTGGTGATAACTCAAATATGGAAGTATCACTTTTCCTCTACCTCTTGTGCTTCTCCTTATATTTACTAATAGAACCATGGTGAAAGGCACCCGGGGGGGAAAGGTTGGGGATAAGGTAGAAAAGGGAAATACAGAGATAAATTCAAACTCTAGTACTGATACTAACAGGAAAAAAAAAAAAGAGAATAATGATGGCATGTTGGAATATAGGAGGAAGAGGAAGAAAAGGCACATACATATGTATTGACTGGGCAAGATGTAATAGTTTTGGGAATTCAAACAGGACAATATTAAAGTCAAGTGGGCCTCATTAAGTCCTAGCCTGTGGCTTTCAGATCTTATTTTTTTTTCTCAGCAGGCACTATTAACTGTGTGAAGAGAAGAGTTGTAAGGTAGTCACTAGCATTTCTGGCAAAATGAGAAAATGGAGGCAATACAATGACATGTTAATATAGTTAAATGAGATTGCCTTGTATTCAATTATGAGACTGTCTTTTATTCTATATTATGTCTTCTTATATCCTTTCTCTTATATAAAATGCAGTTAATAGTAGATGGAAGTACTCAATGATTTTTTCCTTTTGTCTTTAATTGAGAAATAATTGTTCGTCACCATGATTTGATGGAAACTTTTTAGGGGCTAAAGAAATATTAAACTCTGGGAACTCCCATCCCATCTGAGTTCTTGTGTCCCTGTGAGAGAGAAAGCTGCTTGCCTGTCCTCCCAATAGCTAACATGTGTTGAATTAGTATTCAGTGAGCTTTTCCTCCATTCTAGGCACTGGACCTAGGAGAGCTTAAGACACTTGCCCGAGTTCACAAAGCAGACAGGCATGGGTACCAAATTCAAAGCCAGAGCAGGGTACCTTCAAAGCACAAGCTCTTGACCAACAGGGACACTGCTTCACCATTATTCTATTTTTTAAGGCCATGGAGTAAGTAACTGCTATTATTTGGTCCACTACATTTTTTTTTTCATTTCTCCTTTGAATCACTTCAATATTTGTGCTATATGATCAAACAATTCTAAATCTCATACATGCAAAACAAAACTAAAAAAACGTAGTCTAAGTATTTGGAGTTGGGGGTGGAAGAGAGGGAAGAAAATTACAGAACATGTCTGCAAAATGTTTAAAAGGGAGATAGTTTAAAGATTACTTCTACGATGGTACTCCCCCTTTCACCATGTACCATAGCTAAAAGCTCAATACACAGCTTCTTGCCTCTTCTCTCCCTTCCCCCACTCCCACCTGTTCTTTCTCTGTTTTTCTGTCTTTGTGTGTGTGTCTCTCTCTTTACCTGTGTGTGTACATTTTTTAAAATCAGACTGTCGATCCATTATTTTTGGTATCGTGAATTTTGAAGAGGACAAAGAAGTGGAGGAGGATTGCCAAGCCTCCAATTAAATGAGCCCTGAAGCTCTGACAGACTATTCTTGCCACTTAAATTTATAAACCACTGAGAGCCAATAAACACTTAGCTGGCTATAGACATTTTAAAATACAAGTAAAGAATGAATAAATTCATTTTTGTCAACTTGTGGGAGGCTTGTCTAATCCCTGTTTCCCTATAAGACACACAAACTGTAAATTCCAATATTTCCAAAGGAGCCAGATTGAGTACCTACCCGGTTAAAAAAAAATTTGCAAAATGTTCAAGTGCATTATTGGGAGTAACAGATGTATCATCATTTTTCAACTTTATCATTAAAACCCTGGTAATATTATGGAGAAAAGTAAACAGTAACAAAGTAATACCTTATTTATTTGGGGCTGTAGAATGGGTTTGCTATCAGTGAATCTTTCAGTTCTGAATTGAATTACATACCGATTTCTTTTTTTAAATAAATAAATTTATTTATTTATTTATGGCTGCACTGGGTCTTCATTGCTGTGCGCGGGCTTTCTCTACTTGCGGCGAGTGGGGGTTACTCTTCGTTGTGGCGTGCGGGCTTCTCATTGTGGTGGCTTCTCTTGTTGTGGAGCACGGGCTCTAGGCGCTCAGGCTTCAGTAGTTGTGGCACGTGGGCTCAGTAGTTGTGGCTCGTGGGCTCTAGAGCGCAGGCTCAGTAGTTGTGGTGCACGGGCTTAGTTGCTCCACGGCATGCGGGATCTTCCCAGGCCAGGGCTCGAACCTGTGTCCCCTGCATTGGCAGGCAGATTCCTAACCACTGTGCCTAACCACTGTGCCACCAGGGAAGCCCACATACTGATTTTTGCAGCTTGTAACTATCTTTAGTCTTTTGCGACCATATTTGAAACTGCCTTCACACAGTTTTTTAAAGAACACAACTGTCATGAGGAAATTACAATCCCTCATGTTTGTCAATAACACAGTAACATTCTTGGGAGCTAGAGAAATGTGTTGGGGTACTTTCCCCTACATTAAATGGCTGTAGAGAACCACACTTTTTGAATTCTGAGGTGTACTTTTGGGTTTTATCTTATTTCTTCTTGCAACTTAAATGTCACTTCCTTTGGGCAGCCTTATTTAACTCTCTTAGGTAAGTTTTGTAATTCTCTGTGTTTCCTCTGATTTGGTTCATACATCTATCCTACATTTCATTACCTTGTATTTTGAGGTTCCTTTCTGTCTTATTCTCCTTAACTATAAATTATTTGAGTACTCATTTAGCTCTACATCTCAAGTATTTATCACATGCCTTGACTCTTAATAAAGTGTCAAAAAAATACTTGGTATAAACAAAATGAAAAGAATGGGAGAAAATATTTGCAAACAAAGCGACTGACAACGGATTACCCCTCCAAAATATACAAACAGCTCATACAGCTCAGTATCAAAAAAACAAACAAACCAATCAGAAAAATGGGCAGAAGATCTAAATAGATATTTCTCCAAGGGAAACATACAGATGGCCAAAAGGCACATGAAAAGATGCTCAACATCGCTAATTATTAGAGAAATGCAAATCAAAACTACAATGAGGAATCACCTCACACCAGTCAGAATGGCTGTCATCAAAATGTCTACAAACAATAAATGCTGAAAAGGCTGCGGAGAAAAGGGAACCTTCCCTGCACTGTTGGTGGGAATGTAAATTGGTAAAACCACTATGGAGAACAGTATGTAGGTTCCTCAAAAAACTAAAAATAGAACTACCATATGACCCAGCAATCCCACTCCTAGGCATATACCCAGAGAAAGCCATAGCTCAAAAAGACACATGCACCCCAAGGTTCATTGCAGCTGTATTTACAATAGCCAGGACATGGAAGCAACCTAAGTCAACAGAGGAATGGATGAAGAAGATGTGGTACATATACACAATGGAATATTACTCAGCCATAGAAAAGAATGAAATAATGCCATCTGCAGCAACATGGATGGACCTAGAGATGATCATACTAAGTGAAGTAAGTCAGACAGAGAAAGACAAATATCATATGATATTACTGATATGTGGAATCTAAAAAACATGATACAAATGAACTTCCTTTCAAAACAAGACTCACAGACTTTGAAAACCAAGTTATGGTTACCAAGTTGGGGGTGGGGAATAAATTAGGAGTTTGGGATTAACATATCCACACCACTATGCATAAAATAGTTAATTAACAAGGATCTACTGTACAGCACAGGGAACTCTACTCAATGTTCTGTAATAACCTATATGGGAAAAGAATCTGAAAAAAAAACACTTGGGGAAACAGCTCCCTATAGACAATGAAATGGAAAATCAGGTCACCACCCTTGTTATAATTGAAGATAGAGTAAAAGCGTATCAGCACGGCTGCTGATGAAGAATTCTTTTATGAAGACCTTCTGGCTTCTTGCTTTTTTGTGGTTCCTTCCAAGCTTTTAGTGATATTTAGGGGAACACAGTTGGCTGTCTGGGTACACTGGTCCATATAACCTTCTTCGTTTCTTTTACAACTGTCGTGGCATACATCTGGGAAACATGATTTCACAGTCCATTTCCTATTCTGGTAGGATCAGAATCCTACAAGGAAACTTCACAGTTGAAAAGAATGCTTAGAGCAAGGTAGCCATTCAAAGGTAGTCTCTGTTCTTACAGAAAATACCTATGTCCAACTGAATGGCCTATTTCCAGTCCCAGATCAGGCACAGCCTGAGATCAGGGATTTTTCTCCATTTGTCTTATATAGACTTTGGGGAAAAAAAAAACAAAAACAAAAAAACAACTGTGTGAACATTTAAAATATTCAAATTTTAAGTCATGAATTTATTCAAATCCAGTTTCTATTCAAAGTTAGTTTTTCTTATTAGAGGGATGGGGGTAGTGCCTGGTACATTTTTAAGTATAGCCTTGAATCTAGAGCCATACGTCATGATTTCAGAATTGCCCTGCAGCGGCAGAGTCTAGAAATACGCCTGAGTTGGGTGTTGGGCGCAGACCTTACCAACACTCCTTGTTTGTCTGGAGAGAAACAACCCTCCTTTGTGATTTTCAGCTCAACCCTGGATTATTTACAAATGTCTTAAGCAAATACGGCAAATATAGTAACTATAGTAACTAATAAGAAAAGCAGTGAACCAAAATGCTCAGAGAGGTAGCTACCATTCCTTTAGCTGGGAGCTGAGATATTCCAGGAAGACACGTCAGAGGCCTAAAATTTGCTTCTCATTAACAAACGAGCAAACAGAAAACAAACAAAAAAACCCTCCAGCAGCCAAGAAAGGGGTTTGAGGAAACAAAAATTATCCCCAAAGAGGTGGTCTCTAAAATAGATGTCATTTTTCTCATGTTTGATTGATTGAGTAGCTGAGGGACATGGATGGATCCTTGAGTTTTACCTGTTTATCTGAGAAGTCAGTCTAAGTAGAAATAAGGGCAGCACAAAAAGACTTTAGTATGTAATTCGTAAGTTGGTCTTTTGTTTGCCCCTGTTTGGATTGTGTTGATGAGTAATAGCCTGAAGTGAGTCAGGAGCCTAGAATGTGATGACTTAGCTTCTCTAGCCCTCTGGACCTTTTTTTAAATGGTGCTTTGTGGCAGAATCTCTGACCAAAAAAGCCTTTTTTTTTTAGATCCCATATATATGTGTTAGCATATATGTTTTTCTCTTTCTGACTTACTTCACTCTGTATGACAGACTCTAGGTCCATCCATCTCACTACAAATAACTCAATTTCGTTTCTTTTTATGGCTGAGTAATATTCCATTGCATATATGTGCCACATCTTCTTTATCCACTCATCTGTCGATGGACACTTAGGTTGCTTCCATGTCCTGCCTATTGTAAATGGAGCTGCAATGAACATTGTGGTACATGATCGAGTTCAGCTCCTTTTAGACATCACGTATCTTTGGGCTGATCAGCACAAATCATTCACTAGTTCTGTAAAAAACAACCCCCCTCCCCCCCAGATAAAACCCCCTGCTCCTAAAGAGGACTGCGAAAAGACAGGGAACTGGGCCACTCATTAGCCTGCTTGAAAGAGTTCTTACATCACAGCCACAAGGATTCAGTGCATTCTCAGAGAATGAGCTCTCTCAGGGACCTAAAATGCACATTTCCTTGGGTGGATTTGCTTAAAAGATTCCAGCTTTAGCACATTAATATGAAACCCAGGATCTAACTGACAGAGAGTCAGGCAACTTCTGGCCTCTGGAAGACCCGGTGAAAATGGTTATTTCAGTAACATGTAAAACGTCACAGTGTGGTATGTAATTTAAAAAATATAGCCCACTGTATACAGGATTTTGCTAAGAAAAGGTTCTCACTCCCCACCGATTATCCTCTTCCTTTTGCCCGACTTATTTCCCTATACTCATAAAGACTTACAGGCCTGGCAGGAATGCTATGGTTTTGTAATGAGGTGATATATTCTCCACTTACTGAGGACATGTTTCTGTTTAGGGAAATGCAAGCTCCAACGTGGCTGCTGCTGTTTTCGCAAAACAGAGATCTCGGGGCTGGTTGTGAAAGAGGAGGTATGACTTGTGCGATACAGGTGCGTTTGCTTACAGTTGATGTCTTTATGCAAGAGTTATTCAGGGATGTTTATGAGGATTTATGATTGGCCTTAATTAAAAGAACTGTGAGAAATGAAGAAAGCCAATATTCACTGAATTCTTCATGGCTCTAATTCCATAGTGAAAATTAAAGTTATATTTTTATCATCATACCATTTTATATGTGTTTCATTTGGAGGGCTGGGGATAGCTCTTTAGTGGCAGGAATGGTGTTTAGGCTACACCTCTGTCTATTTGTCCGTCAGTATGTCTATTGTTCCTTTTTGCTTTCCATAAGTTGTTGGTAAGTACACGGCATCGCAGAGCCCTTTTCTGCTAAAAGCAGCAGGCTTATGGATATCTGATTAACATCAGTACATGGAATACACACAGAAGGTAGCTCTAGCACTGTATCATTCCAGAAAATGGGGAGCTTGTTAGATAGAAAAAAAAAAAAAAAAAAAGTATTGTATTTACAGCTCAGCTTCTTTTAAACACCACTTTTCTTTGGGCCGATCAGCGCAAATTACCGATTAGTTCTCTAACTGGAGAGGATTTTGGTACCACAAAACACATCAGGAAATACACACTGCAAATGAATGAATCCTAAATCTCACAACTCCAAGACTGGCAACCACTTCCTCCAAACTTTCAACTTTAAGTCCTCAGAGAAAATCTTCTCTTAGTTGTAGCTTATCTTCACGTCCTTTCTAATCTCTCCCAGTTCGCACACTCATGATACTGTTACATCACAGATATTCAAAATGGATCATCAACCAGTTGCACAAAGAGAGCAAAGAGCCACTTAATCAATGCAAACCATACTCAGAAGTTTACCTTAGTTCCTTGAAGGGATCTGCCCTGACATTAGGTGTCTCTATAGATTTAGGGAACACTGTGCCCTCTGCTCCTGTAAACAAAAGAAAAAAGCAAACAGAGGTTGGAGAGTTGGAGGTGTCACTGGGAGGCACAGTCAGCACAATGAATGGAGCTAAATGCAGTGAATCCTTTATACAACCCAGTACACAGGTATTCTGCCACTGGCTCTAGGGCAGGTCTCCGTGCTAGGAGAGCGTTCAATCAACTCATGCAAACAGGCTTTGAAAAAACAAGGAACTCTTTTGAATGTGTTCTTGCTGAGATCAGAGTGAGGCCATGAGGCAAATTCCATGTTGGCTTAAAAAAAAAAACAAAACAAGATGCCTAGAAATGGCATGGTCTGACTCGTGTCTCTCATAAACTATTAACAGTCACCCAACTGGAAGTGTTTTGAAAACCAGCAGCTGCAAGTTCTCTTACTGCAGCATGGGGCACAAATCACATAACACATACAACATCTAAGAAATGGGTTAGGCGGTAGAGAATACTGTAAGACTGTAAGGTATTTGCCTAAGGACAATTAGGCCAAAGTTTTTCAGTAAATCAAGGTTTACACGATAATCTTGAAAACTTAGAACAGGATGAGGGATCATTTGAAGTTCAGTGCTTCTACAATTAGAGTATTAACATTGATCCCCGACCCAGTCTAGACATTTAGCTCTTGACTTTGCTATAGGCTTTTATCTTTACAACTTGTCAACATCAGCTGCACCCCTCCAGCCGTAAAGATTGTGATTATCTAATTTGTCTGCTCCCAAAGTGTCTTCAAATCATTTAAGCCTCAGTTTATCACAGACAATTGCACTGGATATTTGTTTTTCAATTAAACTTAGCCAGGCATTATCCTGAAGTAAAGGTGTTTATTTTTATATGCTCAGTGTGCTTCTTTGATGCTGTAAGAAGGGATGGAATAATATCTTGCATTCATGTGTGAATTTCTAGAATCCTCCTGCATTGGTATAATGTCTAGAAATCCTCTACTAACCACTGTTATTCCAAATCCAGGTTTATCCCGACATACTAATGACTCTAGGAAAATGAAGTGATTTTTTTGGTAGCAACTATGGAAATATTTAATCTTTCTGATATGAGTAATAGACCACTGTAAGTAAAATCAGAATTCTTTTTCTGCCTTAACATAATATATGGTCACTAAAAGAATATTCTGGTGAATAATAACTATTATTCTCAGCTAACATTTTTGAGTGACTACCACATTGCTGGATACCATCATAGATATATCTCATTTATTCCCTGCAACAACCTCATAAAACTGACAGTTCCAGTTGGCACAGAGACACTCCACGTGGGGACCTTTAAGATCATTTTCTGCCCGTAGACACTTTTACTTTCCAAGATCCCAAATCACATCATTTCAAAATGTACCCAGAGCCCCGTTAAATACAGTTTTTGGTGTAAATTTCATAAGAATGTTCACTGTTTTACTAAGTATATATTATTTATTTTGCTCTAGTGATTGACACTTTACTGTGTTCTTGATAACTGTGATGCTTAATTGTACATGTCAACTTGACAGGATCAGAAGGTGCCCAGATATCTGGCTAAACATTATTTCTGGATGTGTCTGTGAGGGTGATTCCAGATGAGATTAGCGTTTGAATAGGTGCGCTGAATAAAGCAGTTTGCTCTCTCCAATGTAAGTGGGCATCACCCTATCAGATGAGGGCCTGAATACAACAAAAAAGTGGAGGAAGGAAGTATTCCGCCCTTCCTGCCTCACCCTGTGAGCTGGGACATTGATCTTTTCCTGCTGTCCATGGTCCTGGTTCTCAGGCCTGCAGACCTAGACTGGAATCAACACCATTGACTCCCCTTGTTTTTAGGCATTTGGACTCAGACTAACTTACACCACTGGCCTTCCTAAGTCCCCATTTCACAGACAGCTGAGTGTGGGATTTCTCAGCCTCTATAATTGCGTGAGCCAATTTCTTACGATAAATCTCTTTCTCTGTATAGACCTTATTGGTTCGGTTTCTCTGGAGAACTCTGACTAATACAGTAACTGAGTAAGAATGGGGTGGATTACAAATTATAATGTAGTTTTTGTTACATATGTACTACATTTGGTTTTGCAGAATATCCACTTTCCCCTCTCCAACATTTTTGGGATCCTTTGAGGAGCACCTAGGTCAAAGGCACTGTGGAGGCTGCCAAGTGGATAAAACAGGCTTGCCGAAGTCACAGGACAGGGACTGACACATCGGAAGGTGGCTCTAAGCTGTGTGAAACCCAAGACCATGCCCTCAGCCATCTCCCAGTGCCATCTTGTCTGTCACTGAGCAACTCCCATCTGCAGCTACTGTAGTTAACAGGGACTTCTCTTTGACATTCTTAGAGATGCTTAGTTCTTAGCCACTTGAGCTCTATTTAAAAATATCTATAGCTACATATTTAAAGGAACAAGTATATATCTCAATAAGGAGAGGAGAGTTATTTCTGTTTATTTACATTGTCTCTACTCTCTAGTGTCAGCTCAGATTTCCTCTTCCTCTACCGAGAATTCCATGAAAGCTGCAACAGAAAGAGCATTACCTCTTTCCAAATCAGCCGTAATTGTTTGACTCACCCAAATGACAATGAGTATTGCCCATGGACAGCTTTCATTATTTGAATTGTTTCTAGAATGCTGTAACACTTAATGTTTCACCTCTTTCTCACGCCCGCTCTTTCCATCATTTTGTAAGATCTCTGAAGTCGAAGAAGATCTGTTTTGCAACTCTGGTGACTGTACCAAGTAGGTGCACACAGTAGGACATAGATTATACTTATTCAGAACAGTTGTCCAAAAATGAGGAATGACCGGCTCTTATGAAAAATGAACCTCAAAAGCTCGGGCCATTTTCTTTATCCCATCCAAACTCTGTACTGAGCCTGTTTCTTTATTTGTCAGATACAATGAGAAAACTTCATCTGCTACTTTACTTCTTACTTCTGGCTATACTAGGCTCAAGAGGGAACTGCTCTACTGCAGCTGGGGGCGCTGAGCTCTGCCACCCTTTGAAAGCAAGGCCAAGGGGGAAAAAGGGTGACAATAAAGTCATCCAGCACATTACAGACGCTCACTATCTGTGTTTGTGGAAAGAACATGGTCTCCTTTGAACACCTGAGCTCGGATCCTCAGCTCTCTGACCTGCAAGCACGTTTGCTGTGCTCCTGGCTAGGAGTGCGTCTTGCTCTCTGTCCTGTCCTCGTTGTCTAGCACAGCGCAGGCACTCAACAAATACTTGTAAGATGACTACGTAACACTCATTAGGCACTGAGCTCACACTATTTGGGATTTACCTCGCAGACATTCATCTTATCTCTTCAACTAGATCGTAAGCTCTGTGTGGGCAGGGGCAAGGTCTTATATAGAATATAACCAGATTTGACTTTAGGTTCCCAAGACTCCTCCTGGACTCAATTCAACTAGTACTACCACTTCTATGGGAGCACTAATTTACTGCTATAAAACTCCTCATACCTCACATATTAAATGAATGTCTAAAATCACACCCCGGTGCATTTTAACTACACCACTAAAATAGAGGAGTATGCTTATAAAGGAATGCTATTGGGGCTGAAGAGAAATATCTCTTTAAAGTAGAATAAGATCAGAAGGCTTGTGTTCTCTTCCCCAGACCAAGGAACCTGCTTAACCTACAGGTAAGAGAACTGGGGCTAAAGACGTGTGGGGCTCATGGTCCTATGGCCAGTGGGCACTAGAGCTGAGATTCACATCCGGGCATCTGACTAAAGAACCCACATTTAGACCCAGTGCCCTAGTGCCTTGTGTTCTCAGTGCCAGGCCAAAGTGGCACTCATTAAATGACAAGCAAGCAAAATCCAGAGGGGATGGGCTCTGACAGGTGGAGGAGATGGGTAACTGACAGGCTCTGGTTGTGGATGAAAGTGAAGGGCAAGACACTCATGCTCCTTTAGCTTCCATCGTCCAACCAGATGCCCTTTGATTGTTTTTTTGCTGGACTTTGGCCACAGGGGTCCACATGTCCCATACATACTGGAGGACAGACTCATGCCTGTGACTTCTCAGGGGAACTTATCAAAATCTCTCAGTAGCTGAGTGACCTTGGGCATGAATCTCTCTGACACTCAGTTTCCTTCTCTGAAAAGAAGAGATATGAGTAGTACCCTCATCTCCCAGGGATTTTGGAGACTAAATGAGATCTCTGGTACATAGCAATCATCAAATGACAATTAATAAAATACTACTACTAGTACTAAAATGTTCATGAACCCTATTCTTTCTTCCTCTTATTTGGGTCCTCTATGACTCTTAAAAAATAACATTTTAAAAGCACTTACTACAAAGTAGAAACTATTGAAACTGTCTTCATTTGATCATGAAAATAACCCTGTGAGGGAGGGACTATTAATTTCTGTTATTACGGTTGTGGAGTATGAGATTCAGAGAAGTCAAGAAACTTTTCTACGGTCACACAGTGAAGAGGGGGAGCCAGGGTTTGAACTCTAGCATTTCAGCTCTGAAACTGATGCCCTTGACCCTACTCTAGACCCTCATTCAGCAGATTAAGTAACTCTCTACGTGTTGATCTTTTTATGAAACATGAACAAATACCCATGTTTATAGCCTCAGGTAATAGCTGCTAAATCCCCTATCACTCCTCTTCTAAAAACTATCCCCATATACAATGAAATGAGATATTAATACATTTCAAAAAGACTATTTCTTTCCAAGTCCTAACAGATTTCTGATTTCCACACCATTTTTCACTTTCCCAAAAGCTGCAGAGTGGACAATCATTCATCAGGATGAGTTCCCCCATCCCATCCTCTATCCATTCTTAGATAATAAATTATTCTCAATTTTATTATTTCAAAAAGGTTTCTATTAAAGCCATGCCTACTGATTCCTTCTTTTAACACAATATAACTTACTGGCAATAAATGTTCATAAACAGTTTGTGTGAAAAAATCCATAAAGCCATTTCAGCTTTAAGTTCCATTTAATGTCCCTCAGAAACGATTTCATCAATGTGTTTCCATTAGCTGGTTCTCTGCCCAGTAACTTAATTCCACACAATCAATCAGGAACTTATAAAACATGTGACAGGATCTCTCTAAAGTGTTTTGAATCATCATAAAGATCAGCTCAATGGCTCTTTTTTCCGACTAGCACAGTTAGGAAGTAAACGCGTCAAAAAATCTCTAATGCACTTTGTTGCCATAGTAATAAAAAAGCCAGTTTCTCCTCTCTAGAAAGTATGCTCAAGTTCAGAGGTCAGTTTGGTCATGCTTTTCCCTCAGAGTGTCCTGGATGTCAAGAGCCCTGAAATCCAGTCATATCTCTGTGATGTTGGGCAAATCACATAACTCTCTCTGGCCCTTGACTTCCTTCACTGTAAAATGAGGGATGGGATGAGAAGTGTCAGAGCTAAAGTGTTTTCTCCCCAAATTTAAAATTTCATAAGGTAACAATCTAATCTAAACAGAAGATTATCTTTAGCCACCTCCAATCCCTGCCAGGAAAACAGAGCAACCCTGGGATATCAAAGGAAAATGTTAAAAATGTTCTCAGTGTTTAAGGAAGAAGCAAATTAAAGCAGACAGACGTTTGTCCAATTCAAATTACAATTAATTGGTAGAAATAATCACCAGAAAATAAACCTCATAAGCGATAAAATGGTGAAGAACAAAATTTACTGTAGATGAGAATAACTAAAAAAAACCAAAAACCTGGTTTGTAACTCTTTATGATCTGGGGAAATTCAATTTTATAAAAATAAGAAACATTAAAGTGCCTAAATCTGTACCTGTTGAAAATAGCCATGGACTAAATACTGGAAGAAAAATTTAGATATGCAAATGATGATACAGGAAAATTGGACTCCAGAGAAACATAAGACACAAAAGAAAAAATTACCATGATAGAAGTTATAATTAGTAACACTGGAGTTTAAGAAATTTATGATAAATCAAATCTTTTTTGTACACAGAAAAGAACTACTCTTACAGACACTAATTTCAAGAAAAGCTTTTAAAAAGGGCGGACATGGTTTAAGACTACTGTTTAGAAAACTGATGAAGGAATTAAACTAGCTGAATGGAGTTTGCTCTGGTAAATTATTTCTAGACATACATTCATTAACATGGGCATAATTATGATTAATGCTTTTGTATAAATGAAAATAGACTAAAAATCATCTTTGGGTTAAAACCATGGAGCTAAAATGTTTAATAGGTTCCATATGTGAGTTAAAATATCTGATGACCATTGTTTGAAGTCAACGTTCTAAGTTTTCCAATTCTTGTTCCTTGGGTAGATATATCCTGAATGACAGTCCTTAATAACAACCATATTTTATTTGATAAGATAAGGTTCTATTTTCATACCAATATTAGATTATAAAACAGAGAAAGGATGTCAATCTAAAAAATGGTGATAAGAAAATGGGAGAAGGAAGCACATGGAAGCAACCTAAGTGTCCATCGACAGATGAGTGGATAAAGAAGATGTGGCACATATATACAATGGAATATTACTCAGCCATAAAAAGAAACGAAATTGAGTTATTTGTAGTGAGGTGGATGGACCTAGGGTCTGTCATACATAGTGAAGTAAGTCAGAAAGAGAAAAACAAATACCGTATGCTAACACATATATATGGAATCAAAAAAAAAAAAACTGGTTCTGAAGAACCTAGGGGCAGGACAGGAATAAAGACGCAGATGTACAGAATGGACTTGAGGACACGGGGAGGGGGAAGGGTAAGCTGGGACGAAGTGAGAGAGTGGCATGGACATATATACACTACCAAACGTAAAATAGATAGCTAGTGGGAAGCAGCCGCGTAGCACAGGGAGATCAGCTCGGTGCTTTGTGACCAGCTGGCAGGGTGGGATAGGGAGGGTGGGAGGGAGACACAAGAGGGAGGGGATATGGGGATATATGTATACGTATAGCTGATTCACTTTGTTATACAGAAGAAACTAACACAACAATGTAAAGCAAATATACTTCAATAAAGATGTTAAAGAAAAGAAAATGGGAGAAGGAATGATTCAATTTCCTGAAATATCAGAGAACTGGGAAACCAAAGACCTGATTTTTTGTGCTGATTTTGCATAAGCTTATAGCTGACTGCTGGCCATTTGCCCTCAGGTCTTATTTCCCCATTTGTTGTACAAAGCGGGGTTGGGGATTACATGGTCCATGAGGCCACCTCCAGCCCTAATGTTTTCGGAACCTCCAGATAACCTGGTTGGATGAACCCAACGGACCAGGAGAGGAGCACGGTAGGTTTGATAAACCCAAAGTTAAATGTGTTTAACAAATACGTATTGAGCAGCGGACTGTAGAGGTGAACCAGAGAGACATGGAGCTTATAGACCAGTAGAATGTAGTACTCTCCAGTAGGGTACACCGGCTAGTTCAAAGAATCAGTAATGAAATAAACTCAGAAATAACATACAATAGTGACAAATGGTGATACAGACTTGAAAGGAAAATCAAACATATCTTTGAAAGTATAATACTTGGGGTCATAGATTGGTCTGTCAGGTATGTTTCCCTGAAAAAGTGAAGTTTTCCTGATATTTGTTAAGTGATTAGGAACAACCTAGTTAAGGGGGGGGGAAGGAACGGTAGAAGAGATTATGCAAAGGTGGCAGGGTTGGGAAGCTGAGGTCAATAAAGAAGATTGGTGTGGCCAGACCATATTTAGCAAGGGTGAGCATTGTGGGATGAGACTGGAGAGGTGGGTTGGCCCAGGTAATGCAGAGCCAAGGTGAAGGTTTTTTTTCTTTTGGCCGTGCCACACGGCGTGCGGGATCTTAGTTCCCTCACCAGGGATCAAACCCACGCCCCCCTGCAGTGGAAGAACGGAGTCTTACCCACCGGACTGCCAGGGAAGTCCCACAGTGAGGGTATTAAGCAGACCCGAGCAAACTGGCATTTTTCAAAGATTACTGTGGCGGCATGTTACGGTCTGCATATTTGTGTCCCCCTAAAAGTCACATGCTCCAACTGTAACCTTCACCAGAAGTAAACCATGCTGGTGCCCTGATCTCACACCTCCCAGTCTCCAGAATAGTGAGAAATAAATGTCTGCTGTTTAAGCTACCCAGTCTGTGGTATCTGTTACAGCAGCCTGAGCTGTCTCAGACACTGTATTGTGGAAAAGACACTTGAAGAGGGCAAAGATAAATGAGGCGAAGCAGAGGAGACATGATGACAGCTTGGACTAAAGAACTGGCAGCCAGGACGGAGAAGTGCAGGTGGGTTAGGAGATATGTTAAGAGGAAAACCAGTGGGATCTAGTGATGTGCTGGACAAGAGGGAGACAGAGAATGACCACAGGGCCCATGGGAAGATCTGAAATTGGGGTCAAAGCCAAGTGATTAATACCCAAAGCTAGCTGTGCCCATGGCAACCTTACATTTCTCCAATAAAATCTAGCTTCTTTGACATTTTAATTTCAATTGAAATTGCCTTTACTCAATACAAGAAGCCGCTATGAATCCAGCTCTGTTTTTCCTGTGAAGGTACAGGCAACATGACAAAGAAAAGTTTTAAGTCTCTCACAGTGTTTACAAGCATTTTTAAAAAACACTATGAATAATGTAATAATTCTATGAATAATGAACATTGTCTTCTGTGAAAGATAATTTTCAGCTGAACACAGCTCATATGCTAGAAATGATTAAGCTTAGTGAGGAAGGCAAGTCAAAAGCCAACAAGACAGGCTGAAAGCTGGGCCTCTTGTGTCAAACTGTTAGCCAAGTTGTGAATGCAAGGGAAAAATTATTGAAGGAAATTAAAAATGGTACTCTAGTGAACACGCGAATGATAAGAAAGTTAAACAGACCTATTGGTGATATGGAGAAAGTTCTAGTGTTCTGGAGAGAAGACTGAAGCAGTCCCAACGTTCCCTTAAACCAAAGACTAATCCAGAGCAATCCTCTTCAATTCTATGAAGGCTGAGAGAGGTGACGAAGTTGGAGAAGAAAAGCTTGAAGCTAGCAGAGGTTGGTTCATGAGGTTTAAGGAAAGAAGGTTTAAGGAAAGAGGTTTAAGGAAAGAAGCCGTCTCCACAACACAGAAGTGCAAGGTGGAGCAGCAAGTGCTGATGTAGAAACTGCAGCAAGTTATCCAGAAGATCTAGCTGAGGTCATTCACGAAGATGGCTACATTAGACGACAGATTTTCAGTGTAAATGAAACAGGCCTTATATTGGAAGATGCCATCTAGGACTTTCACAGCTAGAGAGAAGTCAACACCTGACTTCAAAGCTTAAAGGACAGGCTGACTCTCTTAGGGGTTAATGCAGCTGGTGACTTTAAGCTGAAGCCAATGCTCATTTCCCATTCTTAAAATTTTAGGGCCCTTAAGAATTTTGCTAAATCTACTCTGCCTGTGTTCTACAAAAGGAACAACAAAGCCTGGACGACAGCACATCTGTTTACAACATGGTGTACTGAATATTTTAAGTTCACTGGTGAGACCTACTCCTTTCAAAATATTACTGCTTATTGACAATGCACCTGGTCACCCAAGAGCTCTGATGAAGATGTACAATGAGATTTATCTTGTTTTCATGGCTGCTAACACAACATCCCTTCTGTGGCCCCTGGAACAAGGATTAATTTTGACTTTCAAGTCTTACCACTTAAGAAATACATTTCATAAGACTATAGCTGCCATAGACGGTGATTCCTCTGATGGATCTGAGCAAAGAAAATTGAAAACCTCTGGAAAGAGTTTACCATTCTAGATGCCATTAAGAACATTCATGGTTCACGGGAAGAGGTCAAAATATCAGTATTAACAGGAATTTGGAAGAAGTTGATTCTAACGCTCACGGATGAAGGGTTCAAGACTTCAGTGGAGGGAGTCACTGCAGATGTAGAGGAAATATCAAGAGAACCAGAATTAGAAGTGGAGCTGGAAGACGTGACTGAATTGCTGCAATCTCATGATAAAACTTTAATGGATGAGGAGTTGCTTCTTATGGATGAGCAAAGAAAGTGGTTTCTTGAGATGGGATCTGCTCCTGGCGAAGATGCTGTGGAGATGGTTAAAATGGCAACAGAGGATTTAGAATATTACATAAACTTAGGTGATAAAGCAGCGGCAGGATTTTAGAGGACTGACCCCAATTTTGAAAGAGTTCTACTGTGGATAATATGCTATCAAACAGCACTGCACGCTACAGAGAAATCCTTCGTGAAAGGAAGAGTCCATTGGTGAGGCAAACTTCACTGTTGTCTTATTTTAAGAAATTGCCTCAGCCACGCCAGCCTTCAGCCACCACCACCCCGATGAGTCAGAGGGTCTTGCCTCAATGTTGATGGCTACTATCAGCGAAAAGATTATGACTCAGGGAAGGCTCAGATGATGGTCAGCATTTTTTTTAGCAATAAAGTATTATTTAAATTTAGGTAAGTATACTGTTTTTTGTTGACATAGTAACGCTATTGCACACTTAATACACTACAGTATCCTGTAAACATAACCTTTATATGCACTGGGAAAGAAAAAAATTCGTGTGACTTGCTTTATAGCAAGATTCGCTTTATTGTGGTGGTTTGGAACTGAACCCATACTACCTCCAAGGTGTGCCAGTACACTCTGCAGAACGCATTATAGGAGGTCAAGAGCAAACGCATAGAAATCAGTTAGAAGACTATTTCAGTAGGTCACGTGAGAAATGATGATGGCCTAGAGTAAAGAACTTACGGTGAAAAAAATGGGAAGGATGAACTTGAGAGTGATCGAGGTGGTAGGATTAGAAGAACTTAGTGATATGAGGGGTGGATGAGTAAGAGACGTCCAGGTTTTGGTTGCAAGTTTAATTTCGGCTCTGTTGAATTTAAGGTATCTATGGAGTTCCCAGATTAAGATGCTTATGGAGGCAACTGGATGTACAGGTATATTGCTCAAGGTAGAGTTCTAAACCACTGGTATATAAACTTAAAATCACTGGGATACAGATGATCATCGAAACCAAGAGAATATGTGAAATTATCCAAGAAATGGTTACAGTGATGTCAACAGACAGCCAAGGTCAGAATTTTAAGGGATTCCAACATTTCAAGTTTGGGTATGGGAGGATGAGACATCAAAGGAAACTGAAAAGAAGAGGCTAGAGGGACAGAAAGAAGACCAGAAATGGTGTAACATAGGAAGTCAGGAGTGACAAGTATTCCAAGAAGGTGGGAGGAGTTACGTACGTGCTTAATTGGTACTTAGAGTTAAGAAGAGGAATTTAAATGTCCATGGAATCTAGTAACATGGGGGTCATTTACATCATAAGAGCCATTCTATGAAGAGCTGGAGGTGGACTCGTGGGCAGAGGAGAAAGTGGGATGTGGAGAAATGGTTACAGCAAGAGTTCCCACTTGGTGACGAGAGAAGTATAGTTAAGACACCTGAGTATTAGATATTGGATATTAGATATTGAAGACCCAGCTATGGTTAGTAACCAAAATTGATAGGGGTACCAGTCTGCTCAATGGCAGATCTATCTATCTATCTATCTATCTATCTATCTATCTATCTATCTATCTATTATTATGTATTAGAAAAGATGATGTCGATGACAATGATAGAAGGCCAGAATGACAAAAAAAAATCTTTGAATAATTTGAATCTTAACAATGGAGAAGAAGAAAATAAGACGTGTTTCCTTTCAAGTATTCTAACAGTGTAACTGAACCGACCATACCATCAAGGTGCACACTTTAAATAATTGTGTAGAATGTGAAACCGCAGCGCAATTTAAGATTCATGTACAGAAATATTCTGGCAAGATATGAAAAGACAAGTAGTTTAATTAAACAAACTCTACTCTAGAAACCAACAGACCAGAGCTCATGCCTGGTGTATCATTAAGCCAAAACTGGAAAAAATAAAAGGGAGCAGCCAAGCGGCAAGCAACCTCATTTCAGTTTCTTATGACTACATTATTTTTGATAGTAAATAAAACCACACAATAAAACAAATAATCTCAACTCACTGGTTTTGTATTACATTGAGGGAACACCAGAATAAGGCAACCTCTGAGTTAGGACAGTACATGGACAACAGAGCATCAGCCACAGGCTGAGAAGCCTTCTTGATGTGAAATGCAGAGCTGGGCATGAGAGGGACTCCTTGGCTCTCAGAAACGAGGTACTGTGTGTCCCATGAATGGGATGAATGTGGCACTCCACTCACAGTCACCTCCAGGTCTCTGTGGGACCGGTAGCCACAATCAGGCCAACAGTGAGGGGAGAAAGGGAGAGAACGGATATGAACTGTGTGACCAAGTGAAGGAAAGCCTGCCCTTCCACTTGGAAATAAGGGTAAGAAGGGAGACTTGAACACACTGCTTCCTCTGTCCAGATCTCAGTTCTCAATTGCCTCTCACAGTGTGAGACCAATCACGACTCAGAGAGTCAATGGATGCCTGTGAGACCTAAGAAAACAACATGTACATGATTTTAAGGGTTTCCTGGTCATTGAAAAAGAAGTAGAACACTTTGTTCCTGTTGCCAAGTGGGTTGGGGGTGATGCTTTCCTATGAAGAAGGGAAATGAAACATTAACTGAGGACGATGAAGAAACACTGTCTAAAAAATAATTGGAGAAACAGAGTCATTTTCAGGTGATGGAGAGGATGAGGACTTGAAAAGCAAAACCAGGAAGTTGAAATCTTTTTTTTTTTTTTTTTTTTTTTTTTTTGTGGTACGTGGGCCTCTCACTGTCGTGGCCTCTCCCGTTGTGGAGCACAGGCTCCGGACGTGCAGGCACAGCGGCCATGGCTCACGGGCCCAGCCGCTCCGCGGCATGTGGGATCTTCCCAGACCGGGGCACGAACCCGTGTCCCCTGCGTCGGCAGGTGGACTCTCAACCACTGCGCCACCAGGGAAGCCCAGGAAGTTGAAATCTTAATGAAAGTGCTGAACATCTGAAAGCATTAAAACACTAGACTGATTAAACTTCAGAATACAATCTTACTATGAAAGCAAGCCTCAAAATGGACACACTATACAGGTGACTCTCATGGTAATTTTGACCGTGTGACTTTAACCCATCCACTGACTTTATCACTACTATGGCCAGCGTGTTACTTTATCAACACCCATTTTCCCCTGCCAACAAAATACCAGTATTTCATGGAAGCAAAATGCCCAGCTAAATAATCACTTTCCCAGACTCCCTTGAAGCTAGGGGTGGCCATGACACGATTTTGTCTAATGAGATGTAGTAGAAGTCTACTAGGGTGGGGTGTTGGGCAAGCTTTGACTGTCCTAGTAGGAAAGTACAGATGCAGCTGGTTCCACTCTTCTTTCTACCTGAATATCAACATCATATCTGGAATTGTAAGAGCCATCTCCCTCCCATGAGACCAAGACCAATAGAATTTCAGATATGTTGCCCCAGACCACTAAGCCACCAGCAACTGTCAAGTCCCTACTTATTATTTGTTTGAGAATCCTTACGAGAATCCTGTTACTCACCCCTAAGGTTCAATACTATTTTACCCAAGACCGATGAGGGAGAAGCAAACTGACCCTTTGAGAGGGTCAGACTCTTCACCTAGATCTTTTTTTGCTATAAACCAAAGGACCAGAAGTTGGAAACCACTGTTACTGTACCTTCATACCATACTGAAGTATCTTTTCACGGATTGCTTGGTGGGGTTGCATTCTCCCACTCCCTCGCCTTCACTCATGATGTTCTCAGCCAGGAAGTACTTTGTTTTCCTTTTCAGTGTATCACACCCTTAGACCCAGCTCAAATGCCATCTCCACGATGAAGCTTTCCCTGGTCCTCTCTTAGTTATCACTAATTGCTCCTTCTTTTGTGCTTCCATAATGCACACCTAATATCTGGGGTGAGCGCTCATTTCCCTCTATCTTGTGAGATGGTTCATTGAGTGTGCTTTGCCCTCATTCTGATGTCAGCTACTTAAAGTCAAGAACAATGTCCAGAGAGTCTTTGGCTTTTCTAGATAAGTGGCTACAGAAAATTTAAAGGTTTCGAATTTAATTTCACTTAAGCAGGAAAAGCTGCAGAATGAAAAAGAAGCTTTTGGAGGAAAGATGGATGAGCTGGTTAGTATCAGCTATACTATACTGCGATAGCCTTACAGTTTTTTGTCCAGCAAAGGAAATGGCTACATGGTCTCAGTGGGGCAGGCTGCTACTAGCCCTTCTTTCTATTGGCTCTCTCTCGTAACCTCTCCAATTTACTGCATTCAGTGCAACTTCCCAGAGCCCACCTGTGGCAGGTTTCTTGTCTGGTTTACACCCTGTAATGAGCTCCCGTTTCCTACAACAGGAAGCCCAACTTTTTAACATGACGTGATCAGGCTTAACCCCCCTCTTTAGCTTTGTCTGAGGCTTGATAATTTTTTTAAAGTATTGATTTATGTTTGCTATCCCCATATTTTTGTCTTCCCTACATTTCAAGCACATAGCCAGGCCCTTTGCACAGCTTTGCTGTTTGTTTGCACAAAGTAAAATGTCCTCTTTGTGGTATACAGTTTCATGAGTTTCGACAAATATATAGAGTCCTGTATCTACCACCATCTGCAAATACAGCACAATCTCCTCACTCTAAATCCCTCTGGGCTCCCTTTTTGGAGGCAATCTCTCTCTCAAGCCATAATGCCTGGCTCTCACTGTTCTTGGGCCCTGTAGTGGTACCTTTTTTAGGATGTCATATTAACGGAATTATTCAGTAGAGAGTTTGGGGTTTGGCTTTAACTTAGCAAAATTAATTTGAGTTTCATTTTGGAAGGTTTTCAGTGGGTCAAAGGCAGAGCTGCCTTAAGTCAGCAGCTATTCCTGCCTTTTGCATAGGCCTAAACTTAGTAAGAGTGTGCTGGCTCTCCTACAGTGGGGGGGGGAAAGAGAGGAGTGCCTTCGAAGGAAGCCAAGGCGGGGAGGCAGATTTTGCCCCTGATTTATAAGAATTGAGAGATCTAAGGTCCTTTGAAGGCCAGAGTCACCCCTAGGGAGATGGCACACTCTCAGAAGGGACAGCGGGGTCACGTCCCTTGAAGGCAGGACCCCCTGCACAGGGGCCCAGAGCCTCAGCAAAGATTCCTCGACTTTCTCTATGGCATGAAAGTTGAGAGTCGACATACTTTCAATGACTACACAGGAAAATGAAAATATCAGAGGTGAGCTTAATGGACCAAGGATTAGTAGGCTTGCCCATATTTTCTTGATACCATATATGCTTCTTCAACTCCTAAGCAACCCAGTAATGACAGAGATGGAATTTCCTACCAGACTATTGCAGGAGTTCAGAGTCATGTTTAGAAAAGAAAAGTCCTATCAGGAGCTGACATCTATTAAGTGCTTACTCTTTGCCAGGCACTTTTCCAAGCACTTCACTTGGACTGACTCATTTAACTCTCACTGTACCCCTATGAGGTACACGATATCACCTCCCTATTTTTAGATGACAAAACTGAAGTGCAGAAAGCGTTCGCAGAGGGTGAGTGTGGGGACCAGAATCTGAATTCAGACAAACATGGGCAGAGCCCATGTTCTTAACTCCTTGCTGAACCTGTTATGCCTTCCATCATGAGTTTGGTAATTAAGAGTCATACTCCCCAGATCTCCCCCTCCAGGAACAGACCACCCCAGAGTAGTAACGTTCGGTGAGCCACATCCTACTCATAGCCACTTCTCTGCTGAAGGGTCATCTAGGTGGTCCTCTTCGAAATGCTACCTGGCTACACCTGGCTACTCAGACGCTAGCTTGAGAACTGAAACTAAGCAACGGAGAGGGCAATGTCGGTGAGTGACGGACACAAGACAATGACAACCAACATTTACTGAGAATTTAGAATCATGCTAAGTGCTTTTATGGACATAGTCTTTTTCATCTTCCTGGCAATCCTATGAGTTGGGAAATACAGGCAGGTTCAGTAATAACTTATGCACTGTTACAAAACTACTTAGTAATAGAGCTGGGAGAAGAACTCAAACAAACTAACCTCCCAGCTCACATTTTTAACCATCAAACATAGATTTGGGGCTGGCAGCCATGTTGAAAGGTGAACAAGAAGTAGCATCTCAATGAGAAAATGTGACAAAGCAGAGCAGAGAAAAAAGAGGTCATGTGGCCCCAAGGGGCAGAGGGAACACTGGCATTCTAGAAGTTTCCCTGCTGATCTCATAATACTTGACTGAAAGTGGATAAGCAGCCTTAAGTGAGCTTGGCATCTTCAAAGAGAAAATACAACTGAGTAGGCAGTTCTCCAGTAAATGGAGGTTTTCCCTTTCCTTTCCTTTTTGACATTAAACCCAAGCCATGGCAACCATAACAGTCTTGATTTCCCATTTCCCTCTGCCTCCAGTGTTTCGTAACAGGCATCAAAACCTGGACTGGTATTCAACTTGGATTAGGGAATATAACTATGGAAAAAAGGGCAGTAAAAAAAAATGAAGTTTCTTCTTCAACTGTGTTCATCATTGCAAATCTTCAAGACTTACCAACAAACAAAGTCTGGAGAAGGAACTTCAAAAGAAGACACCACATGTGCCAATGAGCAAGGGAAGAGTTGAATGGTGACAATGTCTTACTCTGTTTAACATTCTCTCACTCTCCTTTCGATATCAGAGCAATTATTTGCTTTGGGGAAACCAGCTAGGGCTGATAATCACATGTCCCTCCCCACCACCTCCAAACATACAGAAGGGAACGTGATCCAGGCTGACCAATCAGCATATCTGATTCCACAGAAAGAGAGTTTGCTCTAAGAGCGTGTGATCTAAGTAGGGCCAATCCGTTCTTTTCAAGGATTGCTATGGCTGCCTAGACAACGGTGTTCCCGTCTCTTTCTTTCTGAGATGATGTCCACTAAGGAGTTGCCTGAAGGAAACCTGGGCAGGGGGAGAGATGTTAAAGGCACCAGAGTCTGTCTTACCTGAAATTTTTAACTATCTACTGAGTGAGCACATTCCTATCTTTTGTATTTTTTTAAAAAATATATTTTAAGCCTGATTAATTTTGTTTTCTGTCACAATTGGAAGCACCCTGAATAATGTGTAATCTTCCTCGTGGGGTGGGGGAGTCAATGTCATGACTGTCCCTAACAAGCCACATCACTAAAGCAAGGAGAAGAAAGTATTCTCTGGAGCCCACAAACAAGTCTGTCTTTGGAGAGAGATCATTATTCCTGTACGACTCCACTTCAAACACCTGCTCAATACAAAATGGAAATCCACCGGGCAACCAAGTCAGTCAATTTTCACTACCAGACAAGAGTTGTGAAAGCCAGTATGCTCGAAAAGCGTCCTTCTGGTGTGACTTGGTGTCAGATGCCTTTGAGGGCATTTAGCATCTCTCTCTATTTAACAAGCCAGGAGCCAGTGCATTTTGTGAGTTTTGTATAGCTTCTTCCTCTACTCCTATAAACGGTGCCAATGTCACACAGTAAGATAAGAAACAGCGTCTATGAGGTCTAAATTAGTCAGTTCCAAAGAGTATGTTCTTGGATGTTCAACTGATTTTCTTTTAAAGAAGAAGGGAAGAAAAAAAAGAAAAAGCAAGTGACAAAACCCAAATCTGTAGAGCTTTAGAGCTCGATTTGGGTATTTGCTAAGTGTACTATGCACTGCTTTGTCAATCAAATGACAGTTAATCAATACTCGTCTGATGCCAGCTGATTCTTCTTTTTACCTAAACAGTATTAAAGGTATGCTACCTATGAATATATTTTATCCCAGGCTGTAAATCTATATGCTTTAAAGTAAATACATTATTATCTCTTTTTAAATGGAATGCACTGCATATACAAGGAGATAAAGATGAATTACCAAGTTGTCCTGAAAAATGCCTTTCTGATGCATTATGAAAATGTTTCAGCTTTCAAGGCAATAGTAAATGGATCAGACATTTCCCATCATTTTATATTATGATCTATATCCCAGTCTCTGGGAGAACCCATTAACACCCGGAATATCTTAAGAGTGCCCTTTTTGGGCTGGTGCAGGTGAATTTTTCTTTTCATTTTTCCTCTGTTTGTTTATACCTTCATTTCTTCCCTCAGTCAATATTTATTTAGTGCCTGATGTGGGCTAGGCAATGTCCTAGGTACCAGAAATAATAATGGTGAGCAATAGTAATAATATCTACGGACCCCAACAATTTGCCCTATTTTCCAATTTGTCCTCAGCCAACTAGGCCAATACACACCTAGGGTCGAGCCTTCCTATCCCGCACCATCTCAGCCTGTTCATACATACCAGAGCTGGATTGAAACAACAATGACCTAATCCCTGAATATCACTTTATGGGGACTTTCACATATACTTTTAAATTCTTAAAAACACCCATATGTAAGGAGCAGAGGAGATGAACATAAGCGACTCATTTAAGGTCAAGCACCTGACAAGCCCAGGACTATATCATACTACAGATACCTGATGGCTATGATAATATCTACCTCCCAGATTGCTGTAGAGATTCAATGAATTAACACAGGTATAGCACTCAGAACCGGGCCTGGCGCACAGTAAGAATGCAATAAATGCTAACTGTCATGATGACGGTACCCTTGTTTAGAAACAGACATAAAGCCACTGCCACAGTCAATTTGCCTGTCCGTTTGTGGGTTGGAGCATCCACTGGTCCATCCGTCCACCATTTACTGTGTATGAGGAATGGCAAAACTGCTGAGATTCCGTGTTGAACAAGCCAAAGCTTCCATACCTCTCAGTCTACAGACAGATTTTTCAGTCTTTGGCATTTGTATTTGTTATCAGGTTTCACCCACTACAATGGCAGAGGTGAATAGCTGTGACAGGGATCCCGTGGTCCACAAACCTAAAATATTTGCTATCTGGCTCTTTACAGAAAAAAAGAGTCCTGGCCTAGATTCCTATATCTTTGCATTCTTGTAGCTGTTCTCTCATCATCCCTTGGAATTTAAGAAATAAACAGTGATGGTTTACTTATGTGGGCCAATCAGCTTGTTTATATTTGATGATATGCCCAAAATGCAGAAAAGAACTTTATGATTCTGGCCTTACTGATTTTCCCAGTGGACTTCTTTCTATTGCCCTCTATAGGTGGCTGGATAACCTTGCAAAAATACTCTTCCAAAGCACGAACTCACTCTTCTGTGGTCCTACCGCTCTCTTCCTTTTTACTCTCTCCTTATTATGTCCCAAATGTTTTCAGCTATCCTTGGATCCCTTATGATATCATGTTTGGCCCAATTTTTTGCATTATGTGAACTCACTAGGCAGAGAATACCATTCTTGTGTTTCTTGGCTAGAATTCTTCTTTTTATCAGCATTACTTTGGCTTTTACTGCTGAAGTCTATGCTGCTTGATATGTTGTTGGGCAGTTGGAATTTTTCTTTTTTACATATTATTTTGCACGAGTATTTTAAATATGTAACTGTTGACTTATAGGAAACATTCAAGGTTCTAACGAGAACAATGATTGACTCTTACGTGAATCCAGGCACATTTAGTGTATTATGTTGTTCAATCATTGTTAACAGCCCAAGTTAGGTACTGTTATCATCTCCATCTGCAGATGAGGAAACTGAGGTTTTGAGAGGGGGAATTAATGTTTAAAATGATAAAATATAGTCTATTTATTGAGAACTTAGTATATCTGAGGAACTGTGGTAAGCTCTACATGTAGGTCTTATTTAATTCCCAACATGACTATCTAGGAAAGCAGTACTGATGCTTCCATTAGGCACAAAAGGCTCAGTCAGGTTGCTGACTTGCTTAGGATCCCACCGCAAGTAAGCGGGGGCAGCAGGACTCAATACTGAAATCTGACTGAGGTCAGGAAGCTGTGTTCTGGGGATTCTCACTTAAAACCTATCCTGTGGTTCACTCACAAGGACATCCATCTCCTCCCTCTACCTCCCCTCTGAGTCAGATGTGGTACCTACATGCAGCTCCCTCACTGAGCAATGACCTTAAAATGTTCTGGGTATTTCCTGTCTGTGGTTTGGCGATCAGAACGGTAGAAGGAAAAGACAAAATATGTCATGGCGATGCTTTCAAATCAAATGAGTATCAGCTTTAAGCTCTCAAGGATACCTAATTCTAATGATTTCTTTACTATCTCTTATTTTACAAATGAACCCTAGTCCCAGTACTGATCAGTAATGGAAGATGAATATTGGAACTTCTGTCCATTAATAAATATATGCTCTAAATGAGAAGTTGTCAATGGGCTACTGAAGTTGACTAAAGACATTCCCAAGAGATACCCTTCAGATCTTTAAGGTACAAGGAATTTCAGACCCTACATTTTGATAACTGAACCAAGTCACTCTGGGCTCTTGACACTTCATCTTTGTAGGTGAAGGGATATAGTCTTTCCATATTGCACATTTTGCTTCTATACTTTACCAAGCAGAAATACAGCTTTAATTTATAGTACTGTGGATACTACAAGTTGGGTCTTTTAACTCACTGCTTAGTTTTCTTTTTTCTTTTTCTATTATATGTTGCAGCATAGTTCTGGTTAATGTGTTTGAATATTGGTGCAGGGTCTTCCTGGACCAGGGATGGAACCCGTGCCTCCTGCATTGGCAGGCAGATTCCCAATCACTGTGCCACCAGGGAAGTCCCACTTTTAGTCTTTGAAAACTGCCCCTTATATAAGTAGGTCCCATTAAAGTCAGATAAGTAAGCTAAATATATAAGACGAACGGCAAGACTGCCATCTAGGTCTGCTAAACTCGCTCTATACATTTCTTTTTTTTTCCGGTACACGGGCCTCTCACTGTTGTGGCCTCTCCCGTTGCGGAGCACAGGCTCCAGACGCGCAGGCTCAGCAGCCATGGCTCACGGGCCCAGCCGCTCTGCGGCATGTGGGATCCTCCCGGACCGGGGCACGAACCAGCGTCCCCTGCATCGGCAGGCGGACTCTCAACCACTGCGCCACCAGGGAAGCCTATCTATACATTTTTATAGCTCTCAAAAAGTCCCAACCCAAGGTCCAATTTTAGGGACACCGGACACTAATAAATCAATAAGCCCAGTCTCATTTTTCTGAATCTTCTTACTCAGGCAATGCAAAAACTCCTTCCAGATTTTCATGACAAATGGAAACAGCTCAAGGAGGAGGCTCACTAAATGGATGACACTGGCATCCCCCCTAATCCATTAGAGCAAAGAACTTTCAGAGACCCAGGGACCCCATAGAAACCACCCTCCCACCAGGCAATTGATCATAACTTCAAGATTGGGCCAAATCAGCCCGAAAGGAAGAAAAGAAAATGCTACCAATTTCAGCACATCTCAGAATTATAAAGAAACGGATCCAACTATGAGCTGTTATGAGTGCTACTGTAGTAGTCTTCAAGGCATGCATCTAATATACAACTTAGCATTTGCCATTTTAAATGCCTGGGATGACAGGTGCAGCCTATCTTTTGCCCCGATAAGAGAAGGTTTTTGTACTGAGGAAACAATACTCGTTCTCAGTGGAAAGGGACTTGGGGGGAAGCATCACAAACAAGTGATTTAATAAATGTAAAAGATATAAAGCGGAGCTAAATGCACATGAGGTCCTTAACAAATGTCAGTAAAGTCATGAATGCCTTTTTAGGTCTATCTCAACTATAAGATTATATAAATAAGGGAATGGATATCCATCCTATATAACAGGTATAATATATGCTGTATCGACAAGTAATGGAACTTCCCATGAGGAACGTCTTGCCCAGGCTGCTACATTCCTAACTTCATGGACAAAAGGAGGGCATCACGCTGCTCCGAATGGGAGGCAGAGATTCAAACCTCTACTCATGTCACTTCTGTTTTCCCCACTCCAAACAGCCATCTCCTGCAGAGCTGTCACCTTGAATTCTTTGCTTCTGCCACTACTTTAGGGTCAAGCCCCAGGCTGGAGAGACAGCAGGGTCACCCTTAACCAGTGACTGACATTCACTGTGTACCTGCTGTGTGTATGGCCTGACGTCAGGCACTACAGAGGCGGAAAGAACGGAAGCTACAACCTTGAGAAATCAGAAAGAAGGACATACAACCTTCTGAGGGGATGAAGGGCAGAGAACCAGAGACACTCGAGTTTATTTATAGAGGGACTTCACTCAGTGTTCTGTACACCTTCCCTCTGGTCCATGGCTTCTCAAACTTGGTATTATTAACATCTGGGCCAGGTAATTCTTTGTTGTGGGAGCTGTCTTGTGCATTGTAGGATGGTAAGCAGCATCCCTGTCCTCTAGCCATTATGTGCCAGTAGCAGGGCCCCCACCCCCTTCACTTCTAGTTGTGACAATCAAAGATATCTGTAGACATTTGTATACATTTCCACTGGGGGGCAGAATCGTCCCTGTTGAGAACCGCTATCTGGTCCCAGTGCACCGTAACATCCTCATCCTAACAGCTCCAAGCTAACCCCATCCTCAGAATTTAACCACAGAGCTAGCTCCATGTGAAAAAGGAGGCCCTTTCATCTGTTCCAAGATATTAAACATGAAATGATATAGACACACCTCAGAGTTTGGAGTCACGTCTTATACTTGTTATACTCCACCTGAATCCCCAACTTAACATAGAGATTGCACATAATACGTGCAACAATTGTTTTTTAGATGTTGATACCTATCTAATATTGGCTTTGTTTGGTAATCTTGGGCATTTTGTATAATGGGTTAAAAATCCAGTTCTGAGAAGAGATCTTCAGCAGCCCGACAAAAGCCTCCCTGGCCGAAAAAAGGAGAAGAACTCTTGCTTTCGGATGACCATCCAACATGAGTACCAGGCAAGTGTTCAGAGATCACAGTCCATCTCTCAGAACTTTCTGCATCACCCGCAGGGGTGCTTGCGGGGGTCATACTCCCAAGCAGGGTCTAACCACTGTTATCGTGAGGTGTGGGTGACTGTATCTCACCTGAGTCAAGGTCTGACCTCAGGGCAGAAGCACACACTAGCTGAGAAACTTTGGGCAAGCTGTTTTACCTCCACAGGCTTCAATCTCTTCTTGATCTCTAAGATGGAGATTTAGAAATTTCCTTTCCTTTCTTTTTTTTTTTTCTCTCCATCCTAAGTACCTTTAAGGATGGTTCAGACAATCAAATAAGATGCCAGCAAATATTCAGATCTAACTCAGTACTACTATGCAGAGGGTGACTATACATTCAGTTTTCTAGGATTTCATGAGCCCTTGTGCATTAGCCCACCTGTGATTTGTGGTAGCACAGACATTCCCCCAGACTCATTTACATAATTGTTCTGTCTGAGAATCACGGAAGGAAAGAAGGAAGGGAGAGCAGGACAAAGATGGAGACAGAACGAGGAAAGGAATTGTCTTAAACACCAGTCAGTTCAGCTGCTCTCCCACAGTTCTTTTTTTTTTTTTTTTTTTTTGCGGTACGTGGGCCTCTCACTGTTGTGGCCTCTCCTGTTGCGGAGCACAGGCTCTGGACGCTCAGGCTCAGTGGCCATGGCTCACGGGTGCAGCCGCTCCGTGGCATGTGGGATCTTCCCGGACTGGGGCATGAACCCGTGTCCCCTGCATCGGCAGGCGGACTCTCAACCACTGCGCCACCAGGGAAGCCCACACAGTTCATTTTTTATCCCTCCATTGTTCAGGTGACAGGACGAAGGTTTTATTTTTAATTTTTTTTTAACATCTTTATTGGAGTATAATTACTTTACAATGGTGTGTTAGTTTCTGCTTTATAACAAACTGAATCAGTCATACATATACATATGTTCCCATATCTCTTCCCTCTCACGTCTCCCTCCCTCCCACCCTCCCTATCCCACCCAACTAGGTCGTCATGGAAGCAACCTAAGTGTCCATCAACAGATGAATGGATAAAGAAGATGTGGCACATATATACAATGGAATATTACTCAGCCATAAAAAGAAACGAAACTGAGTTATTTGTAGTGAGGTGGATGGACCTAGAGTCTGTCATACAGAGTGAAGTAAGTCAGAAAGAGAAAAACAAATACCGTATGCTAACACATATATATGGAATCTAAGAAAAAAAAAAAAGGACGAAGGTTTTGAACTCGTGTTCAGTTACCAGGCTGGACCACAAGAGTAACAGTGGTCTTCTATGTTATCTTCTTCCAGCAGGAAGCGCTTCTCCTGCCTTTCCTAACTTCACCCAATGAAATCCTTCAAGGGCTAACTCAAATCTCCACTTCTCAGTGAAGGCCTTTCTTTGGAATTTCTGTGCCCCCAATGCTCTGGGCACTTTTAGGGTACACTTCTCTGGTGCATTTCTCACATCTCATCCTCCAGCATAAGTTCCCAAAGGCAGGTAGAGACCATGCCTTAAAAATCCAATGCCCTGGCACCTTCCATTGGTTCACTAGAAATCTTTGATCAGAATATGCTAAGGAGAGACATATTTTCAGAGTCCTGGGAGAAAGAGTTAGGCCAGAGGAACTTGTTCATGCAAGGATGCCCTCATTAAACATAGAGTTGAAGCACTAGAGCCTGAAAACTCCCCAATAGCCAATCAGCTAGACAGATAGGAAGTCGAGAGGGAAAGTCATTTTCCTTGGCAGCTGAGACGCATTTAACAGCCAAAGGAGAAAAGCACATTACCTTTATCCATAGCTCATAGGCACCCTGCATACTAATTGCATATCAGCTCTCTCCTTTGTTTGGTTAAATGCAGTCTCTTCCACAAGCCCATGATACGACAACTTTAAATGGGCTCTGACCTCTGATCAGCTCCCACCAAGCAGTTTAGCGGGAAGAAATGCACTGTGTCCAGACATCATCAGCCGTGCCTGTGCTCTTTCCAAGCGGCATAATCCTGTCCTTTGTCATATGCACAGCCTGTTTCCTTTGGGCTGAGAGTGAAAAAGAGCAATGGGAACTGTCTGTGAGCACTGTAAGCCCTGTAGAGCAGGCTCATGACTTCCCTTTTGGATCAAACTACCAACCACAGACCTCATGGGTGCATTTGGTCCCAAGACTAGCAGATTTGTCCAACCTACCCCTCACCGGTTGACTGTCCTCACAGCACCCTGTAAATCACAAATCAGATCTTGTCACTCCCCAGTTTGAAGCCCTTCAGTGTCTCCCCACTACTCTTAAATCTATATCTCAATATGATACACACTATACTATGGTTTTATAATATATACATACACACACCTCCATAAGTATCCAGGTATTTGTAATAGTCATCTATATTTTGTATAACTTATATAATGTGTATACATATAACATATACACATATATGACATACATAACGAATACATATACCATACATACATATGAAACATATATAGAAATGTGTATGTATATTTGTAGCTACATGTATGTGATATATGTTAAAAGCACAGGCTCTTTATAACAAAATAATGAACTGCACTTTTAAATAGGTGAATTGTAAGATAATGTGAATCATATCTCAACAAAGTTGTTATAAAAAAACAAAATATATGTTCTAGAGTCTGACTGTCTGGGTTTGCATCTCTCTTCTGCCACTTAACTTGCTACATAACCTTGGGAAACTTGCCTCTCTATCTGTCAGTCTGTTCATATGTAAAGTGAGAATAATAAAACGTATCTCAGAGGGCTATCGTGAGAACTGAGCTAACACGTAAAGAGATTTGAACAGTAGTCGGTACAGAGTAAGCATTTAATAAACTGTTAATTTATTAACATTTATAGCCTGTCTCTTTTCATGTCTGGGCACTCTGTTCCTTGACCTCTACCCTCTGGCTGTGTTGAACTTTTACGCTTTTCCAGAAAGGTCATGCTTCCCCAGGATTTTGTAGATGCTACCCCAGTCTCAGCCGCTCCAAGTCCCTTTTCCTTGATTAACTCCTATTTATCTTGCCAGCCTCAACTTAATCATCATTTCCTTAAGGAAGATTTTCCTTACTTGCAAAATTAGGTTAAAATCTCCTAATTTTATGTTCCTATACATCTTGTACTTCTCCCATAAGACACATTCTTCTCACGTAAACGTTTAAAACATCTGTCTTTCTTGCTCGGCTGCACATTCCAGAAAGACAGGGGCCCTGGCGGTCCCTCTGGTCTGCGCAGCAGTTGGCCAGAATAACCACTCAACTAATATTGGCTGCATGCGATTGAATTTCTTTCTGTAATTCTGTCATTTTTGTAGTGAGAACTGCTTACACGATGGCTTGAATAATGCCAAGAACCTTCCTGCTGAAGTCACTTCCTTTCTTTTTTGACCCGTGAAAGTTCCTGCATCATAAATAACTTCTAAGTGTCCAACTCTACTTAACTTTTCTCTTTGGCTTACAGAATAAAAATCCTATCAAATATTTCCATGAACATTGCAGCCACATCCCGTCCGGGACACTGCCAAAAGGAGAAGATCCCTGGGAGGCTCTCACGGAAACCTGAGACGTTGTCTTAACTCAGGCTTTTGGAGAAGAAAGCAAATCCTGTTTACTCTATGCTGATAATGACAAGCCCTTCCCCAAAGCTAAATCCAAATGTGCTTATTTGCTGGAAAAAAAACCAGTGGCGGCCCATCCCACTTCCTCTGTCCCGTAGAGCTGGGCTCCTGCTTCCCGTGACCCTGCTGTCTGGGGGCTGTGCTCACTCCCCCATGTCTGCGAAGTCTATCTCCATCCCCACCCATCACACTTCCCCTCGACTTCTCCTCTGGGGAGTTCGGCAGGTCACCTCCACGAGCTTGGTCTCCTACCCCCGTCTCCAGCACAAACTGCAGCCAAGGGTTATCTTACTTTTTTTTTGTTTAACTTTTTAAAAACCATTTTCGCTGCTATTGAATGTTTCACTGGGTATGTGCTTTAATACCCTTACTAGACTATCACCGACTTGTGATCAAGGAACTTTTGTGCTGCGTCCTTCCATCCCTGCACTGAACTTCGATCGGTGATAGCTGCACGAATGCTGTTCAATAGGAATTTATAGGAGGGACGGGCATCCATACACTGGGCACTTATGCTGTGCTTAGCACCATGCCAAGGACGTATATCGTGTAGGTACTCTTATCACACTCATTATGCAGATAAGCAACTTGAGGCTTTCCAAGATTTAGGCACTTGCCTAAGGTTGTACCGCCAGAGCCAGAAGTGGAATCCAGTCGGTCTGCCTTCAAAGCCCCCACCCAGGTAACCATTATGCTGTCCGATACTACTGTCCCTCAAAGAAGAAACTTAGGCATTTGCTTCCATCTTGTGTCCTGAAGGGTTCTGGATATTTTCTCCTCTGTCTCTCCTTATTTCTTTTGTTTATATTCACCCTCGCCACCTTTCCCCACTACTCCTTGGGAAGACAGGGTGCCGAAGCAGTTGAGATTCAAAGACTGGTAAAGCTTAGAGCAAGGTGGGAGGAAAAGCACAACACAAGTATGTTTTGTGCTCTTTCCTCCCACTCAAATGAGCAGAATTAAACTCAAGTCCCTTCCTTAGAGGAGAATAAAGGTAATTTCCTTCCTTATTCTGCATACTGAGAGTTTCTTATTCACACTGTCATCCCATTCAATTCCTAGTGTCATCGTGGAATACCAACATTCCACTTGGCCTCTGCTGGGAAGAAAGAAAAAAAATCCAACGCAGGTGACTTCTGGTTGCATAAGAATATTCTACAACAGTGAATATGATTAACGAGAAAGGAGACAATAGAGCCAAACTCTCGGGCAAGCCTCTTGCCACTGAAGATGGCCTGGTAGAAGTTAGTTTATCTCCTTGTCTGAAAATACTCTGTCTTTGGCATTAACCGAGAAGAAGACAACTTTGAGGATAAAAACAAGCCAACAGATGCTTGAAAGCGTATTAGCTGTGGCTTGATAGAGAAATTAAAGTCGTCTCGGTTCCACAGACAAAAAAACCAAACATGGCCCTCCCTTAGTAAGTGCTGGAATTGGTTCTCCTGCATGCAGCCAAGTAGTGAACCTCATCAACTCTTCAATCAAACTAGAAAGCTGATAAATGTCCCCAACTGCCTTTTTACCTCCTCTCCCCATCCCCACGTGCACATGAGGAAGACAATGGCTCAGCAACGGGGGAGGCTGGCTAAGGCAACACTGCTGGGACAGCGGGGGGGATGTTGACGCAGAATGATTAATCCATCACGCTGATATGAAATCACATCTCCCTCCCGCCCAAGGGAAAAGCGCCTGGGGCCCGGCAAATGCATCCTCCTCCCGCATCAGGGATCAACCCCTAAGCGTGGGGGGAGAAGCTGAGCCAAGGCAGCTTAAGACCCCCGCGCACGTGGGTGGGTGAACACGTGGAACCAGGTGGCGGAATCACCCAGGCTTTGGGACTGGCTCTGGGGGAATGATGAGAGTTGTACCTCCAGCAGCCTTTCCGATGAGACTCCATTATTATTTCTCTATTGTAAAATTGTGCTTTTTCTCATTTAGTATCTCTGGTTTATTCAGGTTGGAACTGTTCATCTGAGACTCTTTTATATGTGGCTTTCTCGCTACATTATTTATGAGAAATGTATCTTTATGATCTAATACAGTATTCCTGTATGCCTATAAATAACAAACCGACTTTGGGATGAGGTGCCAGAAGAACTGTACGACCGGCAGTTCTCTATGTAAATAGCTGAATCCCCAGCAGATGATCTCTGCTAAGGATAACAGAGAGAAGGAGGGCCCTGGCAAGTTTCGGGGTTCCTCTGATTTGTTACCCAAATGTTACTGTTAGGTCGGTAGGCCCTTCTCTCCCAAGGAGCTGAACTATTCAGTTTTTACCATCACAGAAGAGGAGGTATGTTCCACTTTTTACTATAATCCTGTAGCCTCTCTCATGCTTCCTTCTACTCACTGATGAGATACTTCAGAAAGGAGGAGAAACAGGAGAAGAAGATGGAGGCAAAGAAATAGGAAAAGGGGAAAGTTTGTTTATTTAGCACCCACATACACGGACTAAATGATCTGAGTAGCGTAGCCAACTTCAGGTAGCTGGTAGGTACGGCAGAACCCAGTTATGCCACATTCTAAAGCTTCTGAGTTCCTTCTCGTGGAGAAAGGCAGAGCGGATTAGAACAAGTGTAAGAACACAGGATGAGGCCCTCAAATTCTAAGGATGCCTCCAGCAAGGCAGCCGTGGCCCCAGTAAGCCAGCCCTGAGCCTCCATCAGAGAAAGAAATGGCCTGGACCCGGGAGCTGTTTCAGTGATGCTCTATTTGAAGAGCTTCTCTAAGTTCTTGCTCCCGGATGCCCTATTAGGCCATCACCTCTCTGGCGTTCACCTGTTCAATCTGTGTCAATGGTTCTCTGACCCTTCTGCTCAGCTGCTCAGTGGGGCATCTCTTGTGGGCCTTTTCTTGGGCTGGCATTTCCCACCAAACACTTGGCCTCTCCCTTAGAGAGGTGCTCAAGGAGCAAGATCCAGTGCATTCACAACTGAACTATTCATCTTCAGTCCTAAACTTGCTGTTGCCCCTATACATTTCTGTTAACTGTGCCACAGCTGTCTGACGGACAAGGTGCACAAGACCAGAAGCAGCCCAGCTTCCCTCCCTCTTGACTTTCCACGTCCAATGAGTTGCCAAGATTCGTCAGTTCTCCTTCAAGATGATCGTTCCCATTTGTTCTCTC
This sequence comes from Phocoena sinus, assembly GCF_008692025.1. NCBI lineage: Eukaryota > Metazoa > Chordata > Mammalia > Artiodactyla > Phocoenidae > Phocoena > Phocoena sinus. The sequence continues at coordinate 39,574,430 of NC_045765.1, forward strand.
TCTCTCTCTATCCTAGTTTAGGACTTCATGAATCCTCAACAAAGATATTATAATAATCTCTTAACTTAGATGCGAGGTCTCACTCCCTCTGTTTCTCTGTACTATCCAGATTGGTTATCAAACATTCCAAGGTTCAAAAATTTCAATCCTTTCATGCAACAAATATTAGTGAGCACTTACTAGGGACCAGGCATCATTCTAGACTCTGAAAAACAAAAGTTCCTGTTGTCATGAAGTTTACATTTTAATGAGGTGGACAAGATGAAAATAAACACACATATACACAACACGCTATGTCATGTTGTGATAATTGCTCTTAAGAGGAATAAAGCAGGTAAAAGTACAGCCCAGGAATCAACAAACACTTCCTGTAAAGTGCCAAATAATAAATATTTTAGGCTTTGTGGGCCACATGATCTGTCTCAACTACTGAACTCTGCTGTTGTAGTGTGAAAGCAACCATAGACAATACACGTGAGCCTGGCTGTGTTCCAGTACAACATTACTTACAAAACCAAGCGGTGGTAGTGGTGTGACGTGGCCCACAGGCCATACTCTGCCAACTCCTGGTATAGACTTGATAGCAGGAACATGCTCTTTTTTTAAGGGAATCTAAGAATACCTCTTTGATGAAGTGATATTTAAGCCATAAAGAGATCCTCTATGCATAGACTGTGAAAGAGGATTCCATGCAGAGGGAAGCATAAGTACTAACGACGGGTGGTGAAAACATGCTTGGTGATGAAGCAAGGAAGCCAGGGTATCTGGGCCTAAGCAAGAAAGGGGGACAGAGCTCACAGAGTATCTTCCATGGACACCCTTCATAATGCCTGGGTTCCACTGTTGCATGTACAACAGTCATGAGTTTTCATGATGGTGCCTTTGATTATTATAATGAAAATATAATGAATATTTGCTATTTTTCTTTGCCCAGCACCCAGTCCCCCTCCCAGTAACACCACCTCAGTTTTCCTTTTGAGAACTGACCCCTTCTTTATCTCACTCCCAGGCACTTCCCACCGTAGCTCCAGCAGTGGAATATGAGCCAGGCCATGCTAACCAGCAGATTCCAACATCCGGGTCATGATGACTCATTCAAGGATGGGCATATGGCCCAAGTCAGTCCAGTCAGAGTACAAACAAGGACTTTGTTGGATTTATATTCGGAAGGTAAGCCCTCTTCCTGTTCACCAGCAGAGGTGAGGACCAAATACAAGATTGGGAAACAGAGCTAAGAGACGGTAAGAGAAAGACAGAGACTGAATTTTGGTCACATTATTCGAGCCACTGAATCTAGCCTGACGCTGGCTACCACTGAACTTTTCTACCACACAAGGCAATAAATCTCCCCACCTCTGGCTTTGAGTTGGATTCACAGAAATCACAACCAAATGAGTCCTGACAGATAAACAAGTGCTATTCCATTTGCCAAGAAAGCACTCTCATGTGTTTTTTTCCCCCCAATCCATACTCAAGACCTAGTTCAAATACTCCCTCCATTTACAAAGCTTTCAAAATTCTCTCTGGGATACCACGCTACTACATCTAGAATCTGTAATTCTGGAGTCACTTTGCTTCTATCCTTCTAAGAAGCTTGTTTTCTGCTTGGGCTCTCACATATTGGCACGTGTGTTTCATCTCCCTGATAAGATACCTCCCTGAAAGAGTAGGAACATTCACCACTTCATCTCTATATCGCCATGACTCCAATAACAGTAAAGATATCTTATATATAAATGTATGTGTATACACGTACATTTACACACACATATACACACGTGTGTATACCTGTATACACGCGCACACACACACACACACACACACACATATATTTAATGAATAAACACTACTAAGAACACCCTACTCTTTTCATCATAATTATCAATTACCAGGCTGCAGTACAGAGTTTCATCAAAAACTAATTCAAAAGGCTAAATGCATCAGACCACATTTAAATTTCTATAAATCTTATGTTAATTTAAATGGCTTTAGATTTAATTAAAAATGTTCTTCAGTTGATAGTAATGTAACTTGGATAATTAGCATCAAGTGGCATCTAGAGGACATATTTAAAAAACGAATCTAGAGTATAAAGAGACCTAATTAACAATCAGAATAACATTTTATAATTATGCTTTGTTTATAGGGGCTATAATGTCCAATTCATTGTTCAATGAAACTGGTCACTAATGAAGATCAAAATTATGTTCTCCCTGGCGTCTCCATGAAGATGCCTCTTAGATGCGCTGGCTTTTATGATGCCTACTTTTGCTGCTTTTTAAAGGCCACTGCTGACTGGTACTTAATACCTTTGTTCTGTAATTAAAGTTAAACTATACCATGCCTCATCCTGCACGCTAATTTTACACCTTTTTGGTTATTAAATGAACGGGCTTGGCTATAAACTTAAATTCTCTTGTGTAAGACCTAAATAGATACCTTTGTAATACGGAAAACCTAAGGTTGACAAAGACATTGATGCCCGTGGGAAGAAAGACAGGGCCTGGTACCTGAATGAAAGCAAGGCCCTGAAGCCTAGGGGCACGGAGGCCCCATGTGGAGAGTTAGGGAAGTAGGTGCTGGAGAGGTGGGGAGTGTGACAGGGCGATTGGTAAGTTCAGCTGCAAGTGATGAAGTGAAAGTGATGGAGAGACATCCACGCAGAGAAGTCCAGGTTTTTGGAAATGTGGAACTACAAATGAGAAGACAGTTCAAGGCAAATACAGATTTGAGGGTCGCCTGAAAAGGGCAATTATTGAAACTGTACCTAAGTATGGGATTTTCCATAGAAACGTGAAAAAAGAAAACTAAGGACTGACCCAGGGGCAAGTCCATATGTGGTGCCGGGAGTGAATCCACGTCCCTGAGTAAGTGAAAGAAGAGGTAGTGAAGGAAGTGGAGGAACAGTTACAGATGTGGGAAAACGGTGGGAAGAGCGGCGTCTCTAGAAGCCAGAAATGAAGGGAATAAGTGGACAACTGTGGTCCAGTTCTCTTTGCCGCTCGGTATGATGCAACGTGCTACGGAGTTCAGGGAAGTTGAAGCTCACTGTGACAGAGGTCATCAGGCACAGTGGGTAAGACTGCCTGGATTCAGATCCTGACTCTGCCAGTGTCCCTCTGTGGAACTGAGGACAAAGTTCACGGCACTCTGTGCCCCAGTTTGCCCCTCTATAAATCACGGTGATGAGCCAGCTTCCTCTAAGATTGTGCTGTGGATCAAATGCATTCACTCATGGCAAGAGACCGGCATCTTGCACAGAATAAGCCCTCTGTGTGTGTTTGCTCTATTTATACTTTAGCTTTTCTGGAGCAAAGTGGAAAAAGCTGAACCTGAACTCAAATGAGAGCTACCAGCAAAGTGGTGGCAAAACGATTGAGCTGTGACTGTCTTAGCCTAGTGGTCCCCAACCTTTTTGGCACCAGGAACCGGTTTCATGGAAGACAATTTTCCACGGACTGGGGAGGGGGGCGATAGTTCAGGTGGTAATGCGAGCGATGGGGCACGGCAGATGAAGCTTGGCTCACTTCCTGCTCTACAGCCTGGTTCCTAGTAGGCTGCGGACTGGTAGCGGTCCGCAGCCCGGGGGTTGGAGACCCCTGCTTTAGCCTACATCAGAATCACCTACAGCTTACTGGCCCTATTCCTGAGTTTCTGATCAACAGGTCTAGGGTGGAGCTTGAGAATTTGCATGTCGAACAAGTAGACCATAGCTGATGCTCCTAATTTAAGGACCATGCTCTGAGAACCAGTCTTTGAGTGGAAGGAAAGACCCTACAATTTTGGGAATTCAACCCAGGCCTTCAATCCCTATCTTCAAAAGGTGTTTTCTCTTCTGACCCTAGCTGTGTTCAGGATATCTACCAGTCCAAACTGAACTGATATCTGAACACTCCTACAAGTCCTAAGCCAATTTCTGAGTACCTTCTTCTGTGAACATACAAGGGCTAGGTACAATTTTAGAACTTGATGGGTTCCCTGAAGTCCAAGTGGAACAGCAAAAACCATCACCGACACAACAGTCAGCACGTAGAGTGCTGACCTTGTACCAATCACTGTGCTGATAACCAGTACATATACTGTACCATCTACTTCTCCGAACTCCTGAGAGAGTCAGGCATTATTACACCACGTCACAGAGTAGAAGGAAGCCTAGAAAGGTAAAGTGACACATCCCAAGGCACTGGCTGACAAATGACAGAAACCGGGATTAAACCTGTTCTCTCGACCACTCAACTACACAGCTCTTGCCTGCTCTTTTTACCCCAGGAGACATGTGCATTATGAAACGTCAGCAACTGCTGTCTGCCTACATGATTCCTCCATATCTTTTCCAGGATAAAAGTTTCCAGATAATCGAACTGTTCTTTATGAGGTATGGCTACTAGTCCTTTAGCCAGACTACTCAAGGTCCTCGGAGTGTGCCCAAGGTAGTCATTATCCTGAAAACTGAATAGGTGGGTGTGGTTATCCAGAGAGGAGTATAAACAATCGTTCTGAGCCCATGGGTTAAGCAACTGTTTCCAAGAGACATTATCTCCTTAGGGTTATTATTATCTTCTACTGCTTGTTCTTACTCAGCTATCAGCTAAAATTACTGATTTATTTACAGATGTTTCTTACTGCATTCATTCATTCTTACTTCCATTCTTTATTGTATTCCTCTCTCTTTGTTTTGTACGTGTAGAAACTAAAGCTTAAAGAGAAAAATAGACTTGGATAGGGTCACTCAGATCGTAAATGCTTGAGCAAAGATTCAAACCCAGCTACGTTAGATTCCACCACGAAATACGCAACCAGATTCCAGCCTCCCAAGAGTGTGAGCAGTCTGATGACTCAAAAAGACAAACTTCTCATTAAGCTGAAAATGAAATTGCCGAAACTTCTCCTTCCACACCATATGGCTGAATCCCAGATGACAGGAAGCTCATTTCTGCAACACACTAGGCTCACTCCACTGAGTAGGTTGATGTGAGATTTGTGGGGTGGTCATTTCCTCTTCTTTTCAGCATTGGTAGCAGCATTGGTGTTTATTATGATGCTTCCTTTCTACATTTTTACACAAAAAAGCAAATGCTTCTGATGATGGATAGAGACAGATTTTATCCTAAATCATTCTGTAAGTGAAACATCACAAGCACAAGAAACAACAGCAGCAAAATTATCCACCTGCCTTCAAGCGACCAAATGCTACAATCGTCTTCCAATCCTTAGTTTATGTCACGATGGGGGGGGGCGGGGGGGAAGTTCTTACATGATACCATCATAGAGTTTTGTACACTAGGATGAAACCACAGTGTTTGGACATCTAACATATCTGTATCTTTGCAAAGTCAGATCTTAAAGCAGTGAGGTGACTCACGAAGCCCCAAAGACTGATGGGAAGTGCCAAACACCATTTGTACAAAATGATCTCGGCATGAGATACCATCACTTTTTCCCCTGGCCAGTTATTTTAGAACTGGTAGAGCAAAAGACTCTTGACTAAGAGGATAGCTTAATGTTTCTGCATTTTTTCCCCCCAAAACTTAGAACTAACGTAGAAAGTGCCATTTCTACGAATAATAGAGAAAAACATTCATTGTGAGAGTTGGCAAAGGTCTTAGAACTACATTTATGTGTAGCCATGTGCACTGAGGGTGGAGTCCATAGGCAAGGATTTGAACATCAGTCTCACTACTTACTGGGACTTGATCTTGGCAAGTTTCTTCACCTCTTCAAGCCTTAGTGTACTCATCTAAAAATGGGACCAATTTGAGGAGGCAGCAAAGTATAGTGCTTTTAATGTGACGCAGTCTGTATTCAAATACCTGGCTGGGAATCCTGGCTCTCACCCTTTACTATGGCTCACCTCTCCCTATAGCTCAGTTCCGTCATCTGTAAAATGGGGATGATAAAAACGGTGCCTGCCTCACAAGGTGTTGGTGAGGTCTAAATGCAATAATGCATATAAAGCATGCTACTTGGATCATGCAAGTGGTCAGTAGACTTCACCTTTTTTTCTTTTAAAGACTATCTACTTAAGGGGTTTTAAAAATGAGTTCTAAGAGGTCTCCCAAGGACAGAGTGGGAGGGAAGAAAGAAGCTATACAGCTTAACCTTTATGCCTTAAAACCCCATCCACAACCCAGAGCAGTGCTGTTCCTTTTTTTTTTTTTTTTTTTTTTTTTTTTTATTTCGGTACGCAGGCCTCTCACTGGTGTGGCCTCTCCCGTTGCGGAGCACAGGCTCTGGACGCGTAGGCTCAGCGGCCATGGCTCACGGGCCCAGCCGTTCCGCGGCATCTGGGATCTTCCCGGACCGGGGCACGAACCCCTGTCCCCTGCATCGGCAGGCGAACTTTCAACTGCTGCGCCACCAGGGAAGCCCAGTGCTGTTCTTTTACACATTTTATTGATTGGGGTTTGGTATGAAATTTTATTTTTAAAAGTTTCTGTTGCTAAGTTTTAAAAAATTGTTTGAAACTTCTGCTCTCGACAACTCTCATTTTACAGATAGGAAAAAGCAAGGCCCTGAAAGACAAAGGAATTGTTCCATCCCAGTGAGCACCTCACCAGCGATTAGACCGCCCCTGGCTCGCTGCCTCTGCACCCGGCCCTCCCATGCCATTGAGCTCTGTCAGGATGGCCACTGCCATCTTCTGACTCTGCTGAGCCTGGTGCTGGTCAGAACGATGCTGAAGTTTTGACACTGACAGAGGAAAGCATAATGGGGCCAGTAAGAGTGATAGGGGAGTCAGGGGTAAATACAGGTGGGAGAGTAGAGGGTGAGTGTGTGTGTGGGGTATGTGCGTGTGCGTGCATGTTCACATGTGTTACTGTGTTAGGCACTCAAGATGCACTAAGTATGAGAGGCTGGTGGAATATGTAGATGAAAAGGAAGACCTAGAACTCAGGGAAGATGCCAGGCCTGGAGATGGAAACTTAGGAGTCACCTACAAAGAAAGTTAGATATGAATGTGTATTATATCAGATAGAGAGACAGACAGACAGGCCAGACAAGCTGATGGACTGAGGGTGGAGGTGATGAACAGAGGGAAGACAGCACTAATAGAGAAGAAAGAAGATGCACGGTGCAACTAATAATGTAGACAGCAAATAATAAGTTCAAGTACAAATAACATAATAATTTAATAACATCTAGCACTTAGTGAACACTTCCTATTTTTTAGCCAACTTACTAACCACTTTCCATAGATTATTTCATTCAATCCTTCCAGTCTCAGAAGGTAGATACTTCTATTACCCCCATTTTACAGATGAGCAAAACATAGGTGTAGAGAGGTTAGCTAGCTTGCTTTAGGTCACACAGCTATTAAAGGACAGAGATAGCATTAAAAATATAGTGGGTTAATTCCAGAGTCTGAGCTTTTAACTGGTACTCAGAGAGCAAGAGAAGGAAAAGCAGGGTTAGTATTAATAGCAGCAGCACTGAACGAGTACTGTTTTGTGCTCGGCACTGTGGTAAGCGTGTATAAGATGATCTAACACAATCTGATTGAGCCCTAGGGAGAACTAGAGGAGGTAGATGTTCTTAGCCCAATCGAGCAGAAAAGGAAACTGGTTCAGTGCTGTTGGTAATTTGTCTAAAGTCACACAGCTAGTAGGTGACAAAGCCGGATGAAAAGCTAGGTTAGCTCCAGTACCAGAACTCTTAAACCACCCTGCTAGACCATGTCGGTGTACAGCCAAATTCAATGACTCCAATAGTGGAACCAACAGAGAAATTCCTGTTTTTACAAATAAATTCTTGGGTCCTTACAACAGAACTTCTAATTCAGTTAAGTCATGCTTGGATCTGTGAACCTGAACTTTTCAGAAGTTCCCTACATGCTTCTTAACTTACAACCAGGTTTAGTAATCCCTATAACAACGTATACAAGTCTTGACTGCTTACTGAAGGACTGCCAACCTGTGAGGATTTTAGTACATTTCTTGGTATGAGCACACATCCCCACCCGAAGCTTGATGATGGCAGACGTGCCACAAAGACTCATGATTTGAGAAACTTTTAAGGTGGGGCCTGGGAGGTTCATCGTCCTTGCTTTGAGAGAGTAAAATTACCTTTACAGGTAATTAGCCAAAATCACTCTTCTAGACACCACTTAACTTTTCCTCTAAAATGTACACAGTAGCATTAAACCAGTTCAATGACTGAAGTTTACTTACCTAAAACTCTTAATCTCTCAGCTCCTACTACCACTTCATTGCTATCTGCAGAGAAGAGCAATTTTCCAGAAACTGTCTTTACCTCGAACTTTTTGCCATAAGCTTCTACAGCTTTTGGCCCTAGAAGGGGGAGAGAGGGAATACGTTAGTTCCGTTGCATTCAATTATAAAGAGCTTTTCACAGAACAGATACATCTGGCAAGACTGTACTGGACTTTAATGTAAATGGATTGGTTTTCAGCAGCTAGCTGTGACAATCAGCCTCATGACTAGCCATATCTTGTCAATTACTTTTAATCATATGCTCTCCAGCTATGATTGTAAAAACCATTACGTCCTTCCTCCAAACCAACGCTTGAGTGAGATTTCCCTCAGCTAACCAGCAAATTACTTTCAAATACTTGTAGATTTTGGCTTGCATTTATGAAAGCACAAAATACTCACCACCTCTTTTTTTTTTTTTTTTTTTTAAGCGGTACGCAGGCCTCTCACTGTTGCGGCCTCTCCTGTTGCAGAGCACAGGCTCAGTGGCCATGGCTCACGGGCCCAGCCGCTCCGTGGCATGCGGGATCTTCCCGGACCGGGGCAAGAACCCACGTCCCCTGCATCAGCAGGCGGACTCTCAACCACTGTGCCACCAGGGAAGCCCCTACTCACCACCTCTTGAAGGATCGGCATATCTTTGGCCAGCCCTAACTGTTGGAAAGGGCACCTTTATATTCAGCTGAAATCTGCCTCACTCTTTCTACCCTTGACTCGCTGGCTGCATTTGACACCAGACAAGTATATAAGTCATTTCTTGACAGAAGAGGCTATAATATCTTGTAATTAATTGCCTTGAAAGTTACTGAATCTTTCATGATAGAATTTCATGCAATAAAAAATAAATTTTAGAGGTTTTATCATCTCACAACAGATACTCTTCTTGAAGCTGAGGCTATAGTAGCGGCAAAAGGAAGACAAAGTCCCTGATCCCTTAGCACACCTGCTGATAGAGACAGACAGACATTTAAACATGTGTTAATAAGTCAACTAGAAAACTGCAGAGAGTTTTAGGTATTATGGAAAACGTAGAACAGGTTAGTGTGTTAGAATTCTTTTTTTTTTTTTTTTTTTTTTTTTTTTATGCGTTACGCGGGCCTCTCACTGTTGTGGCCTCTCCCGTTGCGGAGGACAGGCTCCGGACGCGCAGGCTCAGCGGCCATGGCTCACGGGCCCAGCCGCTCCGCGGCATGTGGGATCCTCCCAGACCGGGGCACGAACCCGTGTCCCCTGCATCGGCAGGCGGACTCTCAACCACTGCGCCACCAGGGAAGCCCCTAGAATTCTTAAAACAACAACAACATAGAGCTACCTAACTACCCGAAGTTCAGAAGGCTCCAAAAAGCTAGACCACAGAAATGCATCAGAATAACCTGGGGGTGTCATCATTCTCAATGATAATAGCTGAGATCAAAAAGGAATTTATCTTTTGGCTGGAAATTCACATAGAAAAATATTTGAGGGCAGAGTCCAGAAAGCTTATATTTTTTCCAAAACTGCCCAGGAGATTCTGATATAACTGTCCCTCAGTATCTGTGGGGGATTAGGTCCAGGATACCCCTCGGATATCGAAATCCATGGATGTTCAAGTCCCTTATATAAAACGGTGTGATACTCGCATACAACTTATGCATATTCTCCTGTATACTTTATTTATTTTTATAAATTTAATTAATTAATTAATTTTTGGCTGCGTTGGGTCCTTGTTGATGCACACGGGCTTTCTCTAGTTGTGGTGAGTGGGGGCTACTCTTCGTTGCGGTGTGCAGGCTTCTCATTGTGGTGGCTTCTCTTGTTGCGGAGCATGGGCTCTAGGCGCTTGGGCTTCAGTAGTTGTGACACTCAGGCTCAGGAGTTGTGGCTCGTGGGCTCTAGAGTGCAGGCTCAGTAGTTGTGGCACATGGGCTTAGCTGCTCTGCAGCATGTGGGATCTTCCTGGACCAGGGCTCAAACCCGTGTCCCCTGCATTGGCAGGTGGATTCTCAACCACTGTGCCACCAGGGAAGCCCCTCCTGTATACTTTAAATTATCTAATTACTTATGATACCTAATACAATGTATGCTGTGTAAATAGTTGCAAATACAATATAAATACTATGTGAACAGTTGCCAGCATGGGACAAATTCAAGTTTTGCTTTTTGGATCTTTCTGGAACTTTTTTCCCCCAAATGTTTCTACCTGTAGTTGGCTGAATACAGGAATGTGGAACTCGTGGATATGGAGGGCCGACTGAATAGCATTTTTGTTTCCTTCTAGTTATTTTTCAAGACAGTGTCACTTATTAGTAAAAAGTAGTAGTGAAAGGGCCCTCAGTGCCTTCCAGGCAAAGATCACTAGGAACACACTTGGAGTTGAACAAGTTGGGTTTTTAACTCGTTGCCGTGAGAGAGAACGCACACCCGTGGGGAACCATAGGGCTTCTCAACAAGAAGAAAGAATTTATTACAGGATCTGGCCTTATAATAGGTTATTTGGAGGCAGGGTTTAAGGAGGCAAGGTTTCATTCTGGATTACATGCTGTCAGGTACTGGGAGTAATTTTACGATTAGCATCTTAGTAAATCTTATCTAGAGTAGGGAAGACCAGAACAACGCCAAACTGTAATGGATAAACAAACAGTAGTCATTCATATTATAGGGGGATAGGGGGAAGTCTGGTGATTCCTGTGGTTTGGATAGAAGTTTCTATCTTTCATCTACGTTCAGACATGATCAGGGTTGTGTTTGCTTTTTGTTTCTTCTCCATCCTTCATGGCCACGAGTGGCCTTGTCTGGTGTTGGTGTTCTGTGAAATTATTTATGTCCACACAGAACACCAACGCTTGGCTGATAGAGCCCGGCCAGCCCCTGGATGTCTGGGGCCGCGTTCCTCTTTGGCAAGGCTATCCCACTAAGAATCAGAAGACAAAAATTACGTCCCAACTGTCTCATTTTCTGGTAATGTGACTTTGGGCAAATCATTTGATCTTTCTGAACCTCATTTTCTGCATCTGTAAAACTGTGCTACTACCATCGATTCTATCTATCGCATAGAAAGGTTAAAAGGACTGAATTATACTGTGTTTATAAAGAGAAATTTGTAGGCAGAAAAGAGTTGTGAAATGTAGGGGACTGATCTTGTGATTATCATCGCCATTGGGATCATAACCATCGCCATTTTCCTAATGTAATGGTCACAACACATTGAAATGAACAAATGGTGACCATCTCTGAGTGAACTTCCCTCATTCGCATCAGCATGTCACAATTCAGCAAAACTGATCTCTTGCCAGTGCATCCACACTGGCCCTCTGACAAAGAGAAGCACACTGGAAAGGCTCTTTAATGAGTGGGGGATGGAAACAGCAGACAGAGCACACATTTCCAAATGGTATGGGACCTGGACATTGTCTTCTTTGACTGCCTTCACGCTGTACGTGAGAACAAGTGAAAGCAAAGCCAAGGGCTCCCTCAAGGTCACCAAGCGAGCTAATGGCAGATCTGCATCCGGAACTGTGACCTAGGAATTATTCCATAGCAGAAAAGGGATGTTTATTTGTCTAGAAAGGAAAAGGATGCTGGGGCAATTGGGAGAGGAACTTTTGGAGGATGAGAGGAACTAGGAAGCTGGAGACAAGGAAGAGAGAAATCCTGAAAGAAGAGACAGGTACAGTGAGGGCTTGGGATTAGGTTGCTTAGGGAGGGCTAAGATGTAGCTGTCTTCTTGGTCACAAGAAACCTTCAGTAAAATCTGTATTACTTGGCAATGCTTTGCGGTTGTTACCTTTTCTTTTTGGGGGGAGACCGGAGATCAGGAGGTCTACTGCTAATGAATGAATGGACGAATGAGTGAATGAATGAACGATCTCAGGATGGCCATGGGGTGAGCACAATCTGCCCACTCTGGATCTAGTCAGATATGGCGGTATGACTTGTGGACACAAATGCTTGGGCTTTGCTTTCGTGGACTTGGGCAATACCATGAGACACACCCCTGAGGCGTCAAGAACACTGGTCTGTGTGTAAACTAAGCTTACTCTGAACTTACGAATGGTGTGTGAGATACAGGAGCGTGTACTGAAGAGACTGCAGCCATCAGAGAACACAAGACACCATTAAGTTATCTTGCTTTTCAAGGCTTCTGAGAATACCACATGGACTTTACCAGGGACGGAACCATTTGGGTATATAAAGCTCAGTAGTTGGTAGTTTTAGCCAAAACCCCACAGAGCAACTGCTGGCTCCATGGTGCAGATGGCTTGTCCTTTCGTTGATTTCACCTGGGGCTGCCAAAGCTCCTTGGACATGATGAAATCTTAAAAAAAAAAAAAAAACCGATTCTACAAAGAAATGTAAATGGAGCTGGAGACCTGCGTTTGCTCAGGAGGTCTCTTGGTGAGCTCACTTCCTCTCCAGGATGGAAAAGATCGTTATTTGTAACCTGAAACTAATCTTTAATTAATCCCTTTCTGTGCACAGCAGTGTACGCGTGAAGCACCTCCTTATTTAATCTCCATCAGGATGCACTGGCCATCTCCCAGTCCTGCCAATGCCATGAATCTGGGAGCTAGAAGGACCTGGGGGCCGTGCAGTCTAATATCTTTCCTCAACTCCCTTGATCCTGGGGCCCTTGCCCACTCTGGCTAGATGTCGTATAAGACTTGTACAACTTTCCTCCTTGCAGGTCAGAGGGTTCCCTGTTTGGACCTACTACTGAGATGATACTAAATCAGCAGCAGCAGGAGTCAGGTATGCCTGTGTCGCCTGGCCTGGGAACTTAACCATCGTTTAAAACATTGTTTCCTGTGAAAAGATTACCTGAATCGCTAACACCGGAATTTCTTCTGGGCTTTTGAGACATGATCATTAGGTAATAAGCAGGAGAACTCTTGAATCCTCAGGACTGCCATAGTAAACCCGGCCGCTTAGGCAAAATGATTTGCTGTCAGCTAAGTCCACCACTAAGTGTAACGGGCCTTAGGATACTTTCTCCTGGAACTGCTCTGTGCTTTCCACCATGTGCATCAATGTAAAAGGAGAACCCCGAAGGGAAACTTCAGGGGTGATCGTGCATGGGTGTACGTACTGGGAATTCTATTTGAAAGTATGTACTATCCTCTCTAGAAGGCATCTTGAAAGGCTGCTGCCGGCTGGTGTTAGGACGGCTTTCTGCCCATCTCGTTTAATATTAGCTACCTTGTGCCTTACTTTAAGAGGTAGGGATGGGGTCTCAGCTCCAGGGGCCTGCCCTGGTCAGGGGAGACAGAAAGAAGATGGGGAAACAGAGAGGCAGTAGAGAGGAGAGAACAACAGAAGAAGGGAGAAAGAGGAAAGAGGCGAGAGAGAAGGGGGAGGCAGAGGGAGACAAAGGGAGATGCACAGAGGGGGAGGGAAGAGGGGGTGAAGGAGGAGAAAAGGGGGAGTTGGAAGAGAAAAGCAAAAGGAGGAGGTGGGGGGAGAAGGAGGGGGACAGAAAGACTTTTCCTGAGTAACAGTCATTCGTCCGGTTCCAGCTTTATCGAAACAAAATCTCTGAAGTCAGCCAAATCTCCCACTGCAAATAAATGGCAAATGATCAGGCTAAATAAGTCCCTTTTGAACGCGGGAATCTGGGAGCTGGAGGTCGGATTTATTTCCGTCCTGGAGGCAATTTTCACGCACACTGCTTAAATCATTGCTTACTGAAGCTGTTTATTTAATTATTTAGCATCGTGACTGCCGGCCACATGTTAGAGCAGCGAGGCCGCTGAGCTGGGCGCGCGCTGGAAGAGCAATTTTATGGATTACGGGCTCTGCCACAGCTGTTCCTCCAGTGGGAGCCAGTCCAGGTCACCCACCAGCTGTGGCTCTCCAGACATACACATCTGGTGGCGGGAGAGTGAGGCTCTTTCCCCAGCAGGACTCCGGGCACAAAGGCACCTGCCTCCCCGCGGCATTGGGATTAGTGGGGCTCCAGATGTTTTAGTGCCAGTAATGTTTCAGGACATTTGGGCAACTGGCTTCTCGAAATGTCCATCTGTATACATTTCTTTCAGCCCTGAAGCCAAACAAATGGCATCTTCTGTCTGCAAGTGTAACAATGCCGTTCAGACATAGCCCCCCTTTCCCCTTCTGCCGTGGAGGTGCATAACAGCTCCTATTTACCGCTGCTCATAACCTACAGAGGGGGCACCGGTCATACCACCCAGCGTGTTACCGCAACCATGAGGCCCATGTTCATCATTACAGTCATTATGGTGAATAACCAACTCTTGTTTAAATTTCAGGACTGTGCAGCTTAAACCCCACTGGGTGTTTTCCACGGCTGTTAGGAGCAGATCTGCGCTATGAAAAGGAACTACACAAACATATTCAGTCAGGGTACATCTGCATCTCGCAATTGAGCTAGGTTCAAAGTCAGCACGTATGGCCAATGTGGCATGGATTCAAACTATCCCTACAAATCCCTTTTACAATCCATAAAGTATCACGTGCATGGTTCTGTGTATACTGTGCTCTCTTCCAGTTAATACAACACAGCCAGCTTTTCCTCTGGCACTGGAGCAGAGAGCTTTCCTGTGGTTGAGCACCAGCTGAAGCAGCTGGTGTTTAGGGGCCATGCTACGTGAAAAACAGTTTATTCTTCTTCCCCACCCCCGAAACGAGTATCATCAGATTTGCCTAAGTTAAACGTGTGTATAGGATGAGACTCTGCCCTTGAGTAGCATCAGGGAACACATGCTTTGTTCTCTTTTCCGACACTGTAAAATGTGCGAGCAGACTTTCCCTTCTTTAGATACATCACGTGGTGTTTCATTCAACCTTCCATTGTATGTTTTTTGAGCGCTTACCGTGGACCAGACACTGCTAAGTTCTTTCTTTTCTTACCTGTTATCAGCCGAGTTAGGACTTTAGTCTGTTCGTTGAGGATGTTCACTGTAACATTTCTGGCAGATTTGAAGTACAGGGCATTACCCTGTAATAAGAAAATTAGAGAAACATGTGAAAATGGCAGCAGATTTATTTTTCATTATAGGTTGTTACAAGATATTGAGTATAGTTCTCTGTGCTATACAGTAGGTCTTACTGTTTATATATTTTATATATGGTAGCAGCAGATTTCTAAACAAAACTGTAATCCCCACTCTCCATGGGGCTGAGCTGATCTTAGCCAAGTTCTAATTGATGTATCTTTCTTTGAAAATTCTAAATGTTTAATGATCCCCACATACATGATAATTAATTGGCATTCAATCAGAATGGATTTTCCCCAAAGAGACACACAGATAGACAGACACACTCCAAAGAGATTTCATACATACACACACACACACACACACACACACATTTGCTGAATCAAAGACAACAAGGACACAGAGCCCTTTAGATCTTACTGTAGATGTTAGTTAGCTCTGGTACACGGAATGATCAGGAGTGAATGATAATCTCCTACTCTCACCCTTTCTAGTTCACAATTTCTCCAAAGAACTATGAAGAGTCCTTAGTGGAGAGGAAAATGCTTGTGGAAAACACTCCAGGTTTTCCCCTCCAGCAGGTCCACTGGCTGTGACAATCCAGGTGCTCCTCAGAAAGATGGAAATCTTTTTGTAGAATGTTTGCCACGCATGGATACAAAACCCAGGAGGATCCAGCATCTCCAAGGTGGCCTCTGCCTCCCCTTTCTTCCTTTTCTTTCTCCAGATTTCTTTTCCTCCAGGCATCCTCTGCCTTCAACCCATCTCCCTTTAATAAAAAAGGGCACCTGATCCCCCTTCCACATGGTGGCAGACATTTCTGAGAATGACTCGGAACAGAGGCTGGCACACTTTTTCTATAAAGGGCCTGATAATAAATATTTTAGGTTTTGTGGGACATATCATCTGTGTGTTAACTATTCAAATCTTCTGCTTTAGTGCAAATGAGCCACAGACAATACACAGACAAACAGGGAGGGCTGTATTCCAGTAAAACTTTCTTCGTGGATAATGACATTTTGATTTCATATCATTTTAAACTTAATATAATCTTATTTTGCCATAAAATATTACTCTTCCTCCCCCTGTCTTTCCCCCACCAAACATTTAGAAATGTAGAAACTATCTCAGTTCACTGGCCAGATGAGAACAGGCAGAGGGCTGGATGTAGCCCATAGGCCATATTTTGCCAACCCCCAGCTTAGACATTCTTCCTTTCTTGGAGTAAACTAAAGCCATAAACAAAAGGACGAATCTCTGACAAAACGTGTCAGTAACCAGATGGTTATTAGGAAGAAGAATGTAGGTGGTCATCCTTGTCTTTCCAAACCCTCGTTACCACATGGCATGTACCTGCCTGAAAATTCAGTTAAACCACTATGAATTGAGTCCCAAATACAGAAAAACCTTTGCGCCATGAGTTGTCAGGAAAATGAAGATAGGAAAGACCCTCTTAACCTTCAAAGTCTTACATTCCAGTGGGGACAGTGACGCAGCACACACACCTACAATACCAGGCAGAGGACCGTAAGGGTGGTAAGAGAGCAGCAGTGTGCGGGAACCTTCCTGAAGGGTGAGACTGTTCCTGGCTTAAGGCTGTGGAGTGAGACGCAAAGGGGATGATTATGTGGAGCTGAACCTGGAACAGAATGTAGATAGGCTTTTCCGAAGATGGAATGAGAAAACGAGGACGGTTGTGGGCTGACTGTCTTATGTCTTTTTTCTTCGAAAACAGGTGATTCATGGGCCCAGCCCAGGGCCTGCAGACGGTGGAGTGGCAGAGCTGTGCTGACGGGCAGCTCGGGCCAAGGTCTGAGGTAGTTTTCACAAGCGGAGAAGACGGATGGGGCGGCCACCACCAAGGCGTTTTCCACACACTGATGGTCTAGAGCCACGGTCCCTCTCACCCGAGGTTAACTGATGAAATGGATAAACGGATAACTGACCCGCTCAAGCCCTGAGAAACCAGTTAACCTTGGGTGAGAGCTCTTGTCCTGTTGTTGAGAAGAGAGGGAACTTCTGCCACATCTAGGCAACCACTGATTCACTGTGCCCCTCCCCCGCCCCGTAGCTTGAAATTAAAATTTTGCCTGATGAATAAAGGTTTTTTAGTTCTGTTTTGGTTTTTGCTTATTACTTGGATCAGGGAAGAAGAAATACATTGAATCTAATATTGACACAGTTTTTTTTTTTTTTTTTTCTCCCATCCATTAGGAAACAGATATTAACCTAAAATAGTTTCTTTGCCATTGTTTCTGGCAGGGCTTAACTGTGCTACTTCAAACTTACGAACAATTCAAGCAATGTGAGAATTCAGAGCCTGGAACCTGCCTAGGAGGATATAGGTTTCTAGAAGTTAAAGCACTAACTCTTCATATATTGAGCAACCTGGCACTGCAGAGAGAGGGGTGACCCGGAATCAGACAACTGGATAAACTCCATGGCCACTGACCAGTGTGCGACCTCGAGCAAATCACTTAATCATTCTGTGGTTCATTCTCTGCAACATCGATAGCAGCAGCAGCTCAGGGCTGACATAACTGAGCCCTCTCTGTGAGCCACGCACACAGTAGGAGCCCTGGAGTCAAGCTACCTAGTTTCCAATCTCCACTCTACCACCTCCCAGTTGGGTGGCTTTGGGCAAGTAACTTAAGTGTTGTAAGCCTCAGTTTCTTGATATGTGATGTTGCACATATTATTATTAAATTATTAAAAGACACATCTTATTAAAATTATTAAATTCTCTATGTAATGAGCTGTGTTCCAGGCACACAGTTAAGTCCTCTGTAGTTGGTAGGGTTAGGGGAGGGGGCAGACAGGGCAGGTTAGTGACAGAGGCAGGAGGAGGGGGAGGGGGAAAGAGAGGAAGAGGAGGGGGGAGGGGGAAAGAAGGGAGGAGGAAAAGGTTGACCTTTCTTTGTACTACCTAATCCTTATAACCTATCTGTGAACTAAGTCAGGGGTATCCTCTACACCCAATATTCTGTTTCCAGATTTCAAAGGATCTCCCTTTAGTGGCCGGTTCACTATTATCTTTCAAATCCCAGTATCTTCAAACGTATCTGCCTGCCCTTAATAGTCACAAAATTCTATTGAGAGAAAAAAAAAAAATCTCTACAGCTTTGATCAAGGTTTGTAGCAAGAGATAAAATAAAGCCAGCCATTCCCTTTTATTGCTAGATCAAAAGATTAACATATAGCATTAATTGGTCTACGATGCTTAACACGCTGGGAAACAGTCTTTGCTACATGAGGGTTTAAACAAAGAGCCTCATTCTAGCCTGGGACATCTTGCTATAAACCTCCCATACACAGTACCTGAAAACAGAAAGATCACCAGGAAAAAAGCACAAACCACCAGTTAACAAACTCTGACTCAGCTGGGTCAGGGCCATTTTATTTGGCTCTCTGGCTCGCTTTACTGAGGTTAAACCAGGAAGCAGCAGCCAAGCGAAGCATCGTCTGTGGTCTCTGTGGTATCGGAACCAGTAGGGGAAACACTTTCTGAGGAGAGGCTAAATTCTGCTCTCTCAGCTGCTTCTCTTTCCTGTCTCCCTCCCACTCACCACTGCAGCCTCTGGGCCTGGGGAGGTTAGTTTCTGCCACAGGACACCCTGCTCTGGGGCCAGTGACTCTCGCTAAATGACTTCAAGGCAACCATCCGAGGACAAGGGGCTTATGGGGAACCCGAGGGAGGCTCAGCCCCGCCTGGCGGAAATGAAGGAGTCTGGCAAACCCGAGGGTGTTTGATGATGATTATCAGAGCTCTGGGCCGGAGCAAGTCAGTCTGTGGCCAGTCAGCCCAGATTCTCCTGGACACGGGGTGAGGCTGCTTGGGACATGAGGAAGGGGGACACACACCATTTCTCCCACTTTGGGAGATCAGGACACTCCACATCAGGACTCTCCCCAAACAACTAAAGCATGCAGCATTTGGATGGAGAAGAACCCCCATCGTATCTGTTTCTCTAGAGCAGAACATGCAGAACAGAATCACACATTTTCTTGATGACGCAAGACCACTGCAATGAACATCATTTATCCCACAATGCTTTCCAGGGACTACTGTATGCATGTGGCTGTTTGAACACTAAATGGCTCCATCATGCTGACATTTTAAAATCACTGTATCTGATTTTTTGAAATGTATTATTTGTTCTCATATGAAGGCAGTCCACATAAACATCAAATACTACAAAGCTTATATTGAAGAAAAGTGGTTCACACCTCTCACCACCTTGAAAGCAAGAGCTTTCAACTTGCCAGGATTCTCCTTCAGGTACTTCCCTCCCCATGGCCCAAAATATACTCTGTGCTATCGCTCATCTATCAACTTTAGACGTTATCCACTGAATGTCTCCAATGGTATGGACTCTTCCATGCAATTTTGGTCAAATCAATATTCAGAATCTACATTATTATGATTATGCATGATATTGTCCACAGCGGAGCGAAGTCATGTTCTTTGACTACATTTCCTTTTTCTTTCTTGTACACTTTTTTTTTCTTTTCGTAGAGTCAATAAATGCTTCATTTAAAAAAAATGCTTTATTTTCTACGCTTGTTTTTTTCCTCCTGATGTTGAATCCTTTTTCTTTAGGTTCTATATTCTGGAAAATAACCTCAGCTTTAAGTTCCAATATTTCTGCTGATTTTTAAAAAAAATTTTACTACAGTACTTGTAATTTTCTTATTTTTTGAAACTTCATTTTATACCATCCCTTCTATGTTTGACTGACACACTACCCTCTCTTAGGCGAAATAAAAATGCTCTTTGGAAACTCTGGGTTTCTGGAAGAGTAAACCTTGCCACAGGGAATTGGGGAACTGGCTAATTCAATGGAAAACCTCCAAATGTCAGTATCTGTGGGCAGTCAGTAACTGTGGGCTAGTTTCATCAAAGAGGAATTCTCTAAATTCCTAAACTCTCTAAACTCTTTCTGACATTTCATTGTTACTGCAAAGAAATGCAACAGATTTCTGTATGTTAATCTTGTATCCCGCTACCACGCTAAATTCGTTTATCAGTTCTAGTAGTTTCTGTGTGGAGTCTTTCGGGTTTTCTCTCTATATAGTAAGTATCACATCATCTGCATATACTGACAATTTTACATTCTATTTTTATTTTTTTAACATCTTTATTGGAGTATAATTGCTTTACAATGGTGTGTTAGTTTCTGTTTTATAACAAAGTGAATTAGCTATACATATACATATATCCCCATATCTACCCCCTCTTGCGTCTCCCTCCCACCCTCCCTATCCCACCCTGCCAGCTGGTCACAAAGCACCGAGCTGATCTCCCTGTGCTACGCGGCTGCTTCCCACTAGCTATCTATTTTACATTTGGTAGTGTATATATGTGCATGCCACTTTCTCATTTCCTCCCAGCTTACTCTTCCCCCTCCCCGTGTCCTCAAGTCCATTCTCTAAGTCTGCATCTTTACTCCTGTCCTGCCCTTAGGTTCTTCAGAACCATTTCATTTTTTTTAGAGTCTATATATATGTGTTAGCATATGGTATCTGTTTTTCTCTTTCTGACACTTCACTCTGTATGACAGACTCTAGATCCATCCACCTCACTATAAATAAAATGAATACATTTTGTTTCTTTTTCTTGCCTGACTGCTGGGTCTAGGACTAGTAATACTGTGTTGAATAGAAGCAGTGAGAGTGGGCATCCTTATCATGTCCCAGATTTTAGCATGAAGGCTTTCCGCTTTTCACCACTGAGTATTATGTTGGCTGTGGGTTTGTCATAAATAGCTTTTATTATGTTGAGATACGTTCCCTCTATACCCACTTTGGTAAGAGTTTTTATCATGAATGAATACTGAATTTTGTCAAATGCTTTTCCTGTACCTATTGAGATGATCAGGTGATTTTTGTCTTTTCATTTGTTGATGTAATGTGTCACACTGATTGATTTGCATAGGTTGAACTATCCTTGTGACCCTGGGATGGATCCAACTTGACTGTGCTGTATGATCTTTTTAATGTGATGTTGGATTTTGCTGCTAATACTTTGTTGAGAATTTTTGCATCTATTGGGTTGGCCAAAACGTTCGTTCAGGTTTTTCCATAACATTCTATGGAATAATCTGAACGAACGTTTCGGCCAACCCAATACATTCATCAAAGATATTTGCCTGTGATTTTCTTTTTTGTAGTGTCTTTGCCTGGTTTTGATATCAGGGTGATGGCTTCACAGAATGACTTTGGGAGTACTTCCTCTTCTTCAATCTTTTGGAAGAGTTTGAGAAGGAACGGTGTAAGTTCTTCCCCAGTGAAGCCATCTGGTTCTGGACTTTTGTTTTCAGGGAGTTTTTTTGTTTTTAATGACAAATTCTATTTCATTTCTAGTGATCAGTCTATTTCTTCTTTGTTTAGTTTCAGTGGACTGTATGTTTCTAGAAACTTGCCCACTTCTTCTAGGTTGTCAAATTTGTTGGCATAAAATTGATCATAGTATTCTCTTACAGGTTTTTGTTGTTGTATTTCTGTGTTATTAGTTGTTATTTCTCCTCTTTCATTTCCTATTTTGTTTATTTGGGTTCTCTCTGTTTTCTTCTTGGTGAGGCTGGCCAGAGGTTTGTTGATTTTGTTTACCCTTTCAAAAATTCAGCTCTTGGTTTGGTTGGTTTTATTCTATTTTTTTAAATCTCTATTTTATTTATTTTCTCTTTGATCTTTATCATTTCCTTCCTTCTACTGACTTTAGGTTTTGTTTGCTCTTCTTTTTTTAAATTCTTTTAGGTGGTTGGTTAGGTTGTTTGAGATTCTTCTTGCTTTTTGAGGAAGGCCTGTATCACTATGAACTTCCCTCGTAGTACCGCTTTTGCTGCAACCCACAGATTTTGTTTGGTTGTGTTTTATTGTCATTTGCCTCAAGGTATTTTAAATTTCCTCTTTGAATTTCATCATTGACCCACTGGTTTTCCAGTAGCATGTTGTTTAGTCTCTAAATAATCTTTTTTTTTCTCATTTCTTTTTCTATGGTTGATTTCTAGTTTCATGCCACTGTGGTCAGAAAAGATGCTTGAAATAATTTCTCTCCTCTTAAATTTTTTGAGCCTTGTTTTTTGTCCTAGTATGTGATCTATAGTAGAGAACTTCCATATGCATTTGAAAAGAATATGTATTATGGGGTGCTTTTTTTTGATATAATGTCCTGAAAATATTAATTAAGTCTAACTGTTTCATTGTGTCATTTAGGATCTCTGTTGCCTTACTGATTTTCTGTCTAGAACATCTCTCCATAGATGTGAGTGGGCTGTTAAAGTCTCCTACTATTTTTGTGTTCCCATCAATTTCTCCCTTCATGCTTGTTAGTATTTGTTTTATGTATTTAGGTGCTCCTATAGTAGGTGCTATATGTCAATGACTGTAATGCCCTATTCTCATATTGATCCTTTTATCATTATATAGTGTCCTTTTTTATCTTTATGGTCTTTGTTTTAAAGTCAATTTTGTCTGATATGAGTATTGTTAACCCTGCTTTCTTGTCATTTCCATTTGCATGAAATATCTTTTTCCATCCCTTCACTTTCAATCTACGTGTGTCCTTTGCCCTAAAGTGGGTCTCTTGTAGGCAGAATATTATTATCCAATCTGCCACTTTATGGCTTCTGATAGGAGCACCTAGTCCATTGACATTTAAGATAATTATTGATAGGTATGTGTTTATTGCCATTTTGAACCCAGTTTTCCAGTTGATTTTGTATTTCTTCTTTGTTCCTTTCTTTTTGTTTTTCCTTTTGTGGTTTGATGGTTTTCTTCTGTATTATACTTGAGTTCTCTTCTTTCTAGTTTTTGTGAATCTGTTGTATGTTTTCGATTTGTAGTTTTGTTTTTCAAGTATGTTAACCCATTATTATATTTACTTGCTTTAGACTGACAGTAATATAGGCTCAAACACATTTTTAAAAATATCCACATTTTCTTACTACCCTCCCCAGCATTTTATGATTTTTATTTCCTCTTTAACAACTTCATGTTTACCCTTTTGCTGTTCATTGTTAATGAACAGCAAATCAGTTAATCAAAACAGTTAATCATCAAAACAGCTAATTATCACTTTCACACACAAAATTTTTTTTAAACCTATGTACTGACTCATTTAAGTGATTTATTTTCCAGTTGCAATTTTCTCTCTCCTACAGATTTTTGCCTCCTTTCTATTTAGAGAAGGCTTTTCAATACTTCTGGATGGTTTAACTTTGTAGATAACAATCCTCCTATCTTCTGCTAGGCTGGGAAGAGGTACTTCCTAGCTGGGTCAATTGGGGATGGGATCTGGGTATAGATGCTGAGTTTAACTGGTATTTATGCAGATCTTCCAACCAGTCCTTTATGTCAGCCTCACTCCAGAGTGCATCATGACTGTTGTTGGCCCTAGGCACTGTGCCTCAAGTGCTTTGTGGGTAAGTAACCCTGTTCCATTCATTCTGGACAGTGGCTCTCAATTCATCAGGGACATCTATTTCCAGAGCCTTTCTGGGGCTCTGTATCATGGATCCTCTCTCACTCTATTTATTTATTTATTTTGCTTCCTTCACTGCACATTTGTAGACTCCAGCTCTGCCAGGTCAGCCCCCTCTCATCGACCCACTTTCCATCAGCCCTTTCCATCGTTTTTTCTCTTTCTCTATGCCCATGTAAGTTTATTCCTTTTCAGTTTTCTTTTCCATTTACTGTCTTTTTGAATGGGGTTTCTGAATGAAGCAGACTTATCATTTTTCACTGCCATCAATCTGTCTATCTCTAGAGCCACCTCTTACTTCTGCCTTCCTAAGTGGAAAAAGCAGGTTAAACTTGTGTGTAATTCAAGAGCAAATAGTGTCTAGTCCAGGACCCAAGAGCTTCTCTTACGCATTTTGTATATACTGAGTGTCTAGAACATGTTATATATTGTCCTTGGCCCTGGAGAATAGGAAAGGTACGACCTTTGTGTTGGAGTAGCTCCTTGACCAGCAGGAGACTGAGTCAATGGAAAATAACCATGACAACAAGGCAACATTCCTTCCATCAAGATCTATGCTCTCCCGGTATGAAGGGCACAGGTTTTAATATTTGCTTTTGATGCCAGCCGCATCAACACAGCCTGTTCTGAAGTTACTTATCTTCATATATTTTCTTTGCCCTCTGAGGAGCTAAGAGTCTGATCTGGGAATGTAGATAACGAGAGAAAACCCCAAGACAGCACGTAAACAACTTCCACAGTCAGGGAAGGCTTTCAACTCTCAGTGGGAATGAAGCTCAGAGAAGGAAGGGATCAGCAGGGCTGGAATCCTGAGCCATCTTGCCACAGGAGAATTTTGCTGGCTTCTGCCTTATCCTCCTAACAAAAAGGCACAGCAATTCACAATAGCATAGTATCCACCTAATGCTGACTGAGAACACAGGGGAGCCCGGCCTGTGGAGTAACAGTTTAGAGTGTGAGCTTTGGAGTCAGATTTGGGCTTGAATCATAACTCTACTTTTAGTAACTGTGTGGTGTTGGGTAAATCATTTATACTCTTTGAGACTCACTTTCTATATTTACAAAATGAAGTTAAAGGCTACCTAACGGTGTTGATATGAGGATTAAAAAAGACAGTATATGTCAAGGGCCTAGCACAGTGGCTACCAAAATGCTACATAAACTATGACAAGGAAACAGACAAAACCTATAGCAGGAGGGCTTCTTGGAAAACAACTGATTCTAGGACAGGGGCAAGAAATATGAAAGATGTGCCTGGAACATCTTGCGGTGCCAGAAAGGAATGAAGTGTTCAAAAACAAATAAAAAAACAAACAGAAAAACACCCCACAATTATGGGGGAGCATGTCAAAGGGACACAGGAGACAAACTTAAAGAGCTCCCAATGGCCAAGCTGGAACAATGTGAACAACAAAATAAATACTGTAGCACTGAATTGTAACCCAAGACATAAAATAAATATCCATGAGTCCATTCTGATATACATAAATGATTAAATAGATAAATGGAACAGAAAAGAAAACAAACCTCCTATGTAGAAGAATTCCAAACAATTTTCATAGTTAATTCTCTACTCCTTAAAGATGGATTGCACATAGTGACTTCCTTTTGAAGAATACAGCATGAAATAGGGAATAGGAACATCATAGTGGAGAAATCTGACAAACACCCCTTCAGCCAGGTGATGAAGGTCAACATTAACAGTGATAAATCATGTTGATAGTATACACCCTTGAAAAATGTGAAGAGAGGGACACTTTACCTCTGTGGTCTTCCTCTTAAAAACCCATCACCCCCGTCTAATTATGAGAAAAACATTAGACAAATCTTAATTGAGGGTCATTTTGCAAAACACCTGACCAGTACTCCTCAAAATGGTAAGGGCTTCAAAACCAAGGAGAGTCTGAGAAACTGTCACAGCCAAGTAGAACCTAAAGAAACAAATAAACATAATGTGGTATCCTGGATGAGATCCTTGGATATTAAAAGGACATTACATAAAAACTAAAAGGATATATTTTAGTTAGTAATAATGTGTCAGTATTGGTTCATTAACTGTGACAAAAGTACCATACCAATGTTCTACACTAGTAACAGAGGAGACTGGCTATGAGATATACAAGAATGCTCTGCATCATCTTTACAACTTGTCTGTATATTTAAACCTTTCAAAAAAATTTTTCAGTGTTTTTTTTTGGAAAGCTATATTAGGCTGCCAAATTCCAAGATCTAGAACTTTAGGAAGAGACCTCAGAAAGGCACTCATCTCTGCGAAGGCAGGAAGCTTAATACATCATGGACATGTGATTTCGCTCTGGGGTGGATCATGTTACTAGAAAATTCTCCCCTAAACAAATTTATTTCCATGGGATTCTATCTTTAGGAATACTAAAATAAACAAGAGTGCACGGGCCTCTCTCAGCCAGTTCTCTATGCACGGCTCCTTATACGCTATCATTCTCCCCTGGTCAGCTTCCAGAAAACAGGGTAGTCAGAAGTTGCCAGCTTCTTTGTGGTAGGAATCACAATGTACTGGCTGTAGTGATCAATGTTCACTAAATAATATTCTTTTTTTTTTTAGTTGAAGTATAGTTGATTTACAATGTTGTGTTAATTTCTGCTGTACAGCAAAGTGATTCAGTTATACATACACATACACTCTTTTCTATATTCTTTTCCATTATAGTTTATCACAAGATATTGAGTATACTTCCCTGTGACATACAGTAGGACCTTATTGTTTATCTATTCTATATATATCAGTTTGCACCTGCTAACCCTAAACTTCCAATCCTTCCCTCCCCCCTGCCCCCTTGGCAACCACAAGTCTGTTCTCTATGTCTGTGAGTCTACTTCTAATAGTAACTCTTGATATGACTAGAAAAATCAAACCGACACAAACTTGTATTTGTCATTAGAATCATCCCAAAAGGTAGTTTGTAAGCTTATCCTCAGCAGGCATCCAATGTCTCCATTACCATTATTATTGTAAATAGGATGCTTTAGTTGTCTCTGAATTGATCCTTTTAAAAACATGACAAGGGGCTTCCCTGGTGGCGCAGTGGTTGAGAGTCCGCCTGCCGATGCAGGGGGCGCGGGTTCGTGCCCCGGTCCGGGAAGATCCCACATGCCGCAGAGCGGCTGGGCCCGTGAGCCATGGCCGCTGAGCCTGCGCGTCCAGACCCTGTGCTCCGCAACGGGAGAGGCCACAACAGTGAGAGGCCCACGTACCGCAGGAAAAAAAAAAAAACATGACAAAGGGCTTCCCTGGTGGCACAGTGGTTAAGAATCCGCCCGCCAATGCAGGGGACACGGATTCGAGCCCTGGTCCGGGAAGATCCTACATGCCACGGAGCAACTAAGCCCACGCGCCACAACTATGACCTGACACAGCCAAATAAATAAATAAATATTTAAAAAAAAATCTGGAAGGGGACGGCCAGCTTTCCTAGTGTCTGGCACATTCCTGGCACACTCACTAGGCTTTCAATCAATATTTGCTGAATAACTGAATACTCAGATCAAATTAAGAGTCAACTGAGAGTGAGAGTTGTCAACAAAAGAAGTAAATAAATGAAGGCTGACATCAACTCTCAAAGAGAGTTTTCAAAAGGCAAGCCATTAAGCATGGCTGATGTGATAGTGTAAACACAGAAAACTGAGAGTGCTGGGAGGAGGCAGTATAGACCTGTAGTCAACAAATACTTGTTCACCACCTACTGAGTGCAAGGAACCGTAGGTGATACAAATGAGAGTTGAGATGTTGAGACTTCACACGACAGGGAGAGAAGCAGGGGCACACATCGTTATCCCCAATTCTTGCTGACCTAAGGGTTAAATTAAGCCCGTTCCCCGGGCTTGTAGCACCCATCTGGCACGTGGTATGGAATATGCCCTCTTTCAATTGTCATTTGTTCATTCCATTAACATTTTAAAGATATCTTCTAGGCATAAAGCACTGTGCTATGTACTGAGCAGGTAGCCTCTGCTCTCCTGGAGCTTACCACCCCTAGTAGGGAGGATGGACATGAAGTTAAGAGTTCCGTAAAAGATTATATAATTGCGATTACAACGAGTACAATGAACAGGAAGGAGAAGTTGAAATGAGCACACGTGCAAGGAAAACCTGTCCTAATCTGAGCAGTCAACAAAGGTCTTCCTAAGGGAGAGGCATTTTGGCTGAGATCATAGGTGTGAACGGGAATTAACTAAACCAGAGGAGAAAGAACTTTTCAGACAGTGACAGACATGTATACCGGCCCTGAGGCAGGAGGGAGCTTGGTATATTTAAGGGACAGAGAGAAAGGAAAATGTAGATGGAGCTTAAAGATCAACGGGGAGAGGGAAAACATGTCCCCCAAGTCTGCCATCAGCTTTGCTAACTCAGCCCATGCTGTCCTCTGATAAATGGGAATGTTTGACTTTGATGTAAGAAAACTCATTTGTTTCTCCTTAAGGATGGTTCCTTGGGGTTTCATAAAGAAATCCTTTCCTGCCTTAGTTCTTTTTTCATATTCTTTTCTACTCACATTTGAGTTTCACTTCTCATACTAAGTCTTCATTGCCGTTGGAATCTACTTTTGTATACAGTTTAGGTGGGAATACAAATGGAAGTCATTTTCCTTAACGCTCTCTACCAAGAGATTGTTATTTTCCCTGCCAATACGTGGTGCCACCACTATCCTATACTACTCTCCAAATATACACGAGTCTGTGTCAGAGCCTTCTAGTCTGTTCTACCATCTGTCTGTTCTGGCGTCAATACTGTACTCTTCTATTTCTATGGTCTATGGTACATCTAAATATCTGATAGATCCATCTTCCTTCTTTGCTCTCAGATGCCATTTAAACGATACTGGACTTTCTCCAGAAGTGGGAAGTCATCAAAGGGTTTTAAGCAGCGCCGTAACTGGAGCTGATTTTCATCTAAACATGGTCACTCTGGCTACCTTGTGAGGACTGACAAGAAAGAGGCAACGCTTGATGGGAGAAACCAGGTGAGAAACTACTGCTGTCATCCAGGTGAGAAAGGATGGCAGCTAGAACTGCAGTGGGAGTAGGGAAGATGAGCAGAAAGGTTAAACATATCTATCTTAGAATTGGTGACTGATTGGGGTTGGTAACAAGGAAGGGGAAGAGTCCAGGATGGCTCTTATGTTTCTTGGCAACTGGAGAGGTTGTAGGCCATTTACTGAGACAGAGAACAGTGGGGGAGAGAGAGAATATTTGAGGGGAGAGTCTGGTAGGAGGGAGGTTGGGGACTTAAGAACTCAGCTTGGGACATGCTAAGTATGAACTGCTTCAGAGTCTGATACACTGAGGTGTAGAGTTGGCATTTCTTTCCACCCTACATCCTATCTTTTAAGTTCCACTGCACATCCACAATGAATACTAAAAGCTCCTTTAGAAAAATGTTCACAAACTATCTCAGCTGACAAAACTCACACAGAAATCTGTGCATTTTCATGTTGATTCTTTCTGGCAGCTTAAATTTTGCTTTCTATTTTCTCTAGAAATCATCATTGGGGATCCTGTGAGAGGGAGACATATAATGCAATCGTTAACTTAAAGGTAACATCTCACGTCAAATTTCTCATAGTTTGAAGGTTACAAAGAATTGAACAAAACTTCTCAGGAAGGGAAGAGTCAGCGGTTCTTCTGGTCTGTGTGTATGGGTATGTGTGTGGGTGTGTCCAAAGGCTGGTGGAGGGGAGGGGTTCTAATTACATATACAATAAACAAGTTAGCAGGAGACATAAAATTATGAATTAATTTAATTTGCTACTCAAGGTTCCTGAAATGTAGCTATCTCCATAGGAGAAAAGAAAATGCTGATACATTTTCCTCTTTGGGGGTAAGGTCAGATCTGAGGGTTAATTGGGATACCTTGGCTAAGAATGACTTCTTCCACATTCCAACCAAAGAGCCCAAAGGGACATATTGTAACCTGGACTCAATTCTGAGGGAGTATAGCTATTACAGAGATTGCTTTGGGGATGCGTAAAGGGGCAGATGTTTTATACCTGCATGGCTGACGAAGCCAAGGTCAGAGCTCAACTGGTTACCCTTTTATGCACCCAACACAGGGCTAGAAATTGTAACAGCAGTGTAAGAGGTAATCCAGAGCCTTTGCTGTATTTGGAAAGATACCATTAAGACTCAAGTAAGAATCCAAAACCAATATGACATCAGAGACAGACTGTGAAGGGTCACCTGACAATGTCCAATGCACTCTCCTAACATTATCTCAGGTGACAATTTCATCTTCACAGTACATAACACGATGCTAGCTTCAGTAACTGACTGAAGCTCCTTTCTGGTACTTCCTAGTGTTCTGCAGAAAAATTTTCCATAATAGGTGAGTAGCCATTCTTCAAAATAAAATAAAAACCTGCACCAAAAAGGTTCTGTGGGGGGGAAAAAAACTCAGGAAATTCAACATTACTTCCTCTACCTTTTAGCTGCAGAGTACTTGTTAGTCTATCATCAGCTCTAAGAAGTCCCACATCAACATAATCTGCTTACTGTTGTGTACCTATAGGAGTTTTAAAATCTACTTAATCCTATAACTTTATTTTTCTTAAAATACGTGTTGACAGAAAACACGGGAGGACCCATGTGGGGAAACGGTATGTTACTAGTTGCTTTACAAACATATGTTAGGACTTAGATATCTCTCGCTTTATCTCTGTAAAAACCAACAAACGGCTTCTTAGCAGAGAAGCTGACACATGATAGACTCTCAATAATGCCTGCTAGATTGGTTAATGTTGATAGTCCTAGTGAACAGGTGTTCTGGCCACTTTATAGATGAGAAGACAGGCTAGGTGTGGGGCATGACTTGCCCAGGCGTGCATGCCGGTAAATGGCAGAAGGAGAGAACTCAGGGCTGTAGACTTGAGGACTTTCCCCCTGTTCTATCGCTGTGGGAGGTGTAGCCTAAGCAGAAAGTGTAAGAGTTGTAATTAAAGAAAGTCTTCAGTACTGCCTGGCATAGTTAGGGCAATCTTCATGGAGGGGAAGGGAGACATGACCAGGGTTCTGAGAAAGCCAATAAATACAAAGATCCCACAGTGCAAGGAAGCAGCTCCATCTTTTCCACAAGAGGTCAAGCTGATTCCAATATGACAGCATTAAAACCCAACAAGCACCAAGGTTAGGATAAGTTTTTCTCACAGAAGTTTGTTTTTCCGAACACAGAAAGCAACAGGTAAAAACTCTTCCACTCCTGTTCTTTGCTACAGAAACTCTGGAGGCCAAACTTGCCTGGCTTTGGGTCATATTTGCAAACAGGTCTCTTCCACACGTGGTGTCCTTGCAGTGGCCCAAGAGCATCCCCAGACCTAGGAGCGCAAGTCCGGCTTTGTGACGCAGACGTAGAGAATGGACTTGAGGACACGGGGAGGGGGGAAGGGGAAGCTGGGACGAAGTGAGAGAGTGACATGGACATATATACACTACCAAATGTAAAACAGATAGCTAGTGGGAAGCAGCCGCATAGCACAGGGAGATCAGCACGGTGCTTTGTGAACACCTAGAGGGGTGGGATAGGGAGGGTGGGAGATGCGAGAGGGAGGGGATACGGGGATATATGTATAGCTGATTCACTTTGTTATAAAGCAGAAACTAACACAGCATTGTAAAGCAATTAACTCCAATAAAGATGTTAAAAAACAAAATAAAGAAAAAACAAGTCCAGCTTTGTGGCTGTCCCCACACATTCCTTAGCTCTGTTTGTAAGTTCTTCCCTCCAACAATGGGGTCTTTTGCTTTGGATCTTGGCCTTTCACAGAACGGTGCGTGGCCTGCTAAGAAGGCAAAAAGCATCTCTGAGGAACAGTCCGGGTAAAGATGATGTGAGCCCTTCAGAGAGAAGCGAGCGCAAGGGGGGGCTGGCGTCGCTGACGTGGATAGAAAGCCAGTTGCCGCTTACGCCCAGTTTATGTAGTAGGAGAGTTGCGATGTGATTTGTGTTGGAAGATATATGCCCAGCCCGATGCTGATGGACTCGACGGAGGCTTTGCCTCTTAACAAATCAGTCCCAGCGACACAGAAACAATCCAACCACCTCCAGACTCCTAAACCCTGGGTCACTCGAGCCTTTCCTTGTGCTGTGCTATTGTGGTTGTGTCTGGCTTTGGGGCTACACAGCCCTCGGCTGAGACCTAGCTTTGACATTTCTGAGCTAGGAGCCCTAGACCACACAGCCTGGGTCTTCTCAACTGGAAAAATGGGGCTAATTACGTGAAAAATGGGGATAATAACAGTAGCTCCCTTACAGAGCTGGAAGGATTAACTAAAATAGCACAGGTAAGGAATTTAGCATCATGCTTGTACCTTTAAATATATATATATATTTAAAAGGGTATTAGAGGTCACTGATGTTGATGGCTGGTGAGCTCTGTCAGCCCCAACATACTGCCAGAGTTATGAGGACGTGAAACATTTCTGCTTGTCCATGGTGCTTAAGAGCCTCATTTTAGGAAGATGAGCTGACCATGGCTCTTCTATTCACCAGTGCGGTGAACGCAAGTGTGCCACTTAACCTCTCTGTGTCTGAGTCACCTCACCTATACAGTGGAGGGAGAAAAGTACCCACCTCATAGGTTGCTGTGACTAGTAAAATAACATACGCAAGACATACAGCACAGTGCCTAGTAAACAGTAAGAACTCAACGTGTAGAAACAGTAAGGACAAGAAGAGTGTCCTGCATAGCATGTGTGTCTAGGCAGAGGAGGTGATTCTCTGGAGTGATTAAGGAGGGTGGAAGGCACCTGGACCACAAAAGGGGTCTGAAGGGCCCATGGTTGAGACTGCTCCTACCATGTAAGCCTGCCTCACCAGCTGTCACGGAGAACTAGGCTAGTGGAGAATGGAGACAGGGTAGCTAACTGTTGATTCAAAGGGAGGACATGAACACTAATTCCATATGGGATCTGAGACCAGGTCCATCTGGACGGGTAATTCACGAAGGGTAGGCAGCAAAGGAAAGGGAGCATTAAAACAAAATATTTCGTACTTGAGGCACTGTTTGCACTTTGTATTCATCTAATTATCAGATTTACAGAACGGTTAAGCAGTAATAATCCCCAGGTCACATGGAACCTGACTTAGAACCCAGGCTCGTAATCTAGACGCAGTGTTGGGACCTTCACGTCA
Source organism: Phocoena sinus (assembly GCF_008692025.1). NCBI lineage: Eukaryota > Metazoa > Chordata > Mammalia > Artiodactyla > Phocoenidae > Phocoena > Phocoena sinus. The sequence continues at coordinate 39,607,214 of NC_045765.1, forward strand.
TACTCCCTGAGTCCTTACAGCTCTTAAGAAGCGGCAGATAATATGTGATTTTAATTTTCTTCCTCAAAAAAAAAAAAAAAAAAGGAAGAAATGAGCATGCATTATTTTCACAACCATATAAAAATCATGAATATACAATATGTTCATAATCAGGAATATCGTGAATATAAAATATAAAAATGTATTATTGGGAACGAAAATTGGTGCAGTAACTATGGAAAACAGTTTGTCAGCCCCTCAGTAAGTGAAACATAGAATTACCATATCATCCAGCCATTCTACTCCTTGGTATAGACCCCAAAACACTGGAAACAGATGTTAAAAAAACAAACAAACAGAAACATTACACAAATGTTCATGGTAGCACTGCTTACAATAACCAAAGGGTGGAAATAATCCGGATGCCCAGCAACAGATAAATGGATTAAAAAAACGTGGTGTATATATATATATATATATATATATATATTCATTTTGATTTTGATTTTATTTTTTATACAGCAGGTTCTTATTAGTTATCCATTTTATACATATTAGTGTATATATGTCAATCCGTATCTCCCAATTCATCACACCACCAACCCCCTCCCCTGCCACTTTCCCCCCTTGGTATCCATACATTCGTCCTCTACATCTGTGTCTCTATTTCTGCCCTGCAAACCGGTTCCCCTGTACCATTTAAAATGAGGTATATTTATATAATGAAATGTCTTTCAGCCATGAAAAGGAATGGAATGCCGATACATGCCACAACATGGATGAACCCTGAAAACATTATACTAAGTAAAAGGAGCCAGACATAAAAGGCCACAGGCTCTATGATTCCATTTATGTGAAACATCCAGAACAGGTACAGAAAGCAGATTAGTGGTTGCCAGGAGGTGGGGGAGAGGGAACCGGGGAGTGACTGCTTAATGGATGCAGGATTTTTGTTTGGAGTAATAAAAAAAGATTGTGACCTAGACGGCCTCTGGTTGCATAACACTGTGAAGGTACTTAATGACATCGAATCGCACACTTTTAATTGATGCAAAAAGTAAATTTTATTTTATGTGTATTTTCCCACAAAACAAAACCAAAAAACGGACAACCTTGTGCATGGACTAGAAAAAGAAATCACTGAGTGGAATATGGGCTATAGACAAAGGCCTGCAGCCAGGAAGGTCTAGAAGGAGGGTCTACTGATTGCGTAGTAAGATCAGGCAAAGTAAAGAGAACCTCAAGAGTTCTCTGTGAGGTAGAGAACGTCCTGCTGGGAGGTTTTTAAATGGAGGAGCACCCTGTGGGGCCCTCCTGAGTACAAATCCTATTTGTATCCCCAATTTCTTGTTTGTAGGCAATAGACTTCATTCAATCTCCTTGACCTTCCCAGAGTTCCAAAGGGCAGATTCAAACAGTTGCTTATCAGGGAAGGGAGGGGATGCAGAAACAAAGGAGGAACAGTCAGGGAACAATAGTGCAGCTGTGGGGCAGGGTCCTGGTTCCTTCTCAAGAAATATACATAACAATACCTTTGAGTTCTTCTGCAGGAACTAAGGCCCCTACCGGGGTGGAGGATGGTAACTTCAGGCTGAGCACAAGATTCCTGTTGTACCACCCTGTTCCCTCACCACCAACCAATCCACCAACCAATCGCAAGAAATCTGCACAGTGGAAGATAAGGAAGACTCTGACCTCCTCCCCCAATGATTCTCCCTTTAGGAGCTTTCACGGTCAAGCAGAATATTTGGAGTTAGCTTTTGGACAGGAGTCCACCCTCTCCCCAGGTGCTGGCCGCCTGAATAAAGCACCCTTGCCCTTCCTACCAGCACTTGTCTCGAGTATTAGCTTTCGAGCAGCAAGCAGCTGAACCTGAGTTTGGTAACAGTTTGTGTGTTGGCACTGGGGAAGAGCAGGAGTGTGTGCTGGGGAGGTTAGTGGATAAAGTAGACCAATGTCTCTATCATATATAAGAGGGAAGATATAATTACTTAATAAGTATACGTGTTATAAATTAAAGTGGTCATTGAACAAACTGAAATACAATCCATGGTCTGAAACCAACAGAAGAGGAAGAGAAGGAATAGAAAAAAAATTCATCCACCAGAAGGAAAGATAAAACATTTTTTAAAATAAATTAAAAAGCAAAGGAACAGACTAGTAGAGAAGAAACACAAACCAAGATGGTAGAAGTAAAAAAATATCCATAATATATATAAAGAGTCAAAGTAAATGCTCTTTATAAAAGAAACATTTAAGTACAGTTGATTCACTTTACTGTATAGTAGAAACTAACACAACATTGTAAAGCAACTATACTCGAAGAAAAATCAATTAAAAGAAAGAAACATTTAAGACAAAACCACATGGAAAGGTTGAAAATAAAGATATGCAAAAAGATATTCCACGCAAATACTTACGAAGAGAAGGCTGGCGCAGCAATTAACATCAGACAAGTACTATTATTTAAGGCAAAAGGCATTAATGCCTAAGTAGAAACTACACGTAAAATAAACCCTGGGCTTCCCTGGTGGCGCAGCGGTTGAGAGTCCGCCTGCCGATGCAGGGGACACGAGTTCGTGCCCCGGTCTGGGAGGATCCCACATGCAGCGGAGCGGCTGGGCCCGTGAGCCATGGCCGCTGAGCCTGCGCGTCCGGAGCCTGTGCTCCGCAACGGGAGAGGCCACGGCGGTGAGAGGCCCGCGTATTGCCAAAAAAAAAAAAAAAAAAACTCTAACAAGAAGTTATACAAATCATGACTAGACACTTAACTAACAATGCAGCTTAAAAACATTAATTAAAAGTTGTCAGAAGTGTGAGGGAAATTTGGCAAACCCTAGCATGAGATCTGAACAAGAATCTATTAGAAAATTACAGACTCTGCTGACCAAATAACATCAAGGATGTGAATGATATGAACTAACAATATTCAACTAGGTTGAACTGATGGACATGTAAACTCCGCAACCAACAAATTGAGGCTCTCCATAATTTTCAAACACACTAAAGCATTTACAAAAGTTGACACGGTGCTAGTTCACAAAGGAATTTCAAACAACCAGTGCCATACAAAACATATTTTCCGACTGCAGTGCAATTAAATTGTAAATCAAGTAAGACAGATAATTAACAAAAAATCTATCTTGGACATATAAAAATAGCTGCTGTAGTTCATATTGATTTCCCTGCTTCCACTCTTGCCCTCCTCAAGTCTATTATCCCAAAACAGATTAATCCTTTTACAATTCAACACAGATTATGTCACTCCCGTGAGAAGGAAAAAATCCTCCAATGGCTCTCTGTCACAACTAGGCTTAAATTCAAACTCCTTACTACAAGACTCTATGTGATCTGGTCTCTTATTATCTCTCCAATCTTTATTCCTTACCAGGCCCCTCTCCCCACTGTTATTTCTACTCTAGGCTGGGACACTGGCCTTTTTTTCTTCTTCCCCGCCTGGGGCATTTGCATTTCCTGTTCCTTGCACCTGGAAATGTCCTCTCCCAGATATGCACCTGGCTAACACAGTAACCTCTTCATTCTCTATATCCTTTAAAGACAGAGCAGAAAAGCTTTCTTTTTCTCCATTTACCTTAGCACAACATAAATGTATTATGTAATTATTTGACTGTGTTTTTTTTAATGACTCCTCCTACTACAACAGAAGATCCCTGAGGGCAGGGACTTCGTTTTGCTCACCACTGTGTCCCCAGTGCCTAAAACAGTGTCTCATACAAGGTAGATAACGAAAAACGACTGTCGTATGAGTGAAAATCAAAGTCAACTTGAGCTTGTTGAACTGATTGCCAGAAAAGTCTATACGATTTAGATGGTAGTACCAAAAACAATGAAGAGTGGGAAGATGGCCCTGCTTTACTATGTATAGTCAGAGCACATCTGGAATACTGTGTTCAGTCTAGACCCTACACATTAAAGGAGACAGAAAAAGGTGAACAACCAAGATGGTAAATACGGCATGGCCATGAAGTCTGTAAACGTTGGTGTACATACGTAAAAACGGCTCCACGGTATTTTATTACAATGCATGATGTGTTATGTGATATGTTCGATGTGTTGTTTCTCATTAGCAACACATAGTTCAATGAACTGAGAAACTGCAGTAAATGTGGTGTATTAACAAATTTTCCTCAACTGTGCATAGCATCTATGATGCATTGCCTAACACGATTCTTGTCTATTATGGAACAAACTTGCACTTTTAGCATGTCAGAAGGGTTCAGATCTGGCACACAGGCAGCCCCCTACACGTGTCCACATGTCCAAAGCAGGTCTAGAGATGATCAGCCAAGCAGACCCTCACCACTCTGGTGTGGAATGGTGGGAACACTCTGAGCAAACTTCTAGCCAGTCAAGTACGGGTATTAACTGGTCACGCATGTATTCAAATATGTCAACTAGTCACTGATGTTTCCAGACTTTCCGGTCACCCTATATATTCTACCGTGCTTTTCAACGTTTCAGTGGGGGAAGAAAAGGGGCTGGGGCCACGTGATGGCTATGATAAGGACTCTGGAACTAGACTTACCCGAGCTTGAATTCTGTCCCTACTTCACGGAAGCTCTATATAAACTTGGACACATTACTTAATTCCTCCATTGCTCAGGTTCTCTCTCCATAAAACAGAAATAAAAGTGATCCTATTCTATAGGTTATTATGAGGATTAGATAATGTCAGAAGAGCAATGAGAACCATGCCTAGCAGATAGCATGCTGCAAGTCTATGTTAGCCACTGCTGTTGGCATGGCTAATCAACATCATAGTAACATTATCATCACCCAGCACCTATCACTCACTGACCACAATCTCTGGGCTGCTTAGTTAAACATTTCAGAAGAATATTGAATTTGTCTCGTGGAAGGGTCTACATGTTCCAATAAGTTTTATATCTTGCTTTGGACAAATGACCAATTCTGAGCTTATTTTGTTAATCATAACACAATGTATGATGCTATACCAATGGCTGTGTGATGGTTTGTTTGCTTTATTTTTGGTTATTTTCCGCCCACGCCGCGTGGCATGTGTGATCTTAGTTCCCCAACCAGGGATCAAACCCATGCCCCCTGAAGTGGAAGCGCAGAGTCTTAACCACTGGACTGCCAGGGAAGGTCCTGTGATGGTTAGTTTTATGTGTCAACTTGGAGGGTGTTTTTGGATGAGATTTGTGTTTAAATCAGCGGACTTTGAGTAAAGTATGTTGCTATGTATAATGTGGGTTTGCCTCATCCAATTAGGTGAAGTCCTGAATAGAACAAAAGGCTGACCTTCCCCAGCAAGAGGGAATTCTGTAGCAGATGACCTTTGGACTTGAACTGCACTATGACCTCTAGCCTGCCAGTGCACTTTGGGTACCTTGGACTTGTCGGCCTCTATAACCTCCTGAGCAAATTCCTTAAAATTATCTATCTATCCATCCATCCACCCATCCATACACACACACACACACACACACACACACACACACACACACACACACACACAGCTAGTTTTATTTCTCTGGAGAACCCTGACTAATATAGGCAGTCAAAATAGTGAAAGAGCAGAAGTGGGTGAATACTACTGCAGAATTATTTCATATGAGAAAAGATATGAAGAACGGAGGGAGTCCAGCCAAGAGAAGGCTAGCTTAGATGTAAGAGCTGTCTTCAAAGAATCAAAGGGCTACCATGGGGAAGAGAGACTGAATTTGATCTGGATGGCTCTGAAGAGAGGGATAATTTGTGGGTGAACCACGTATACAGAGAGATGTCAAGCTGATGAGAGGAGAACTTTCTAACCGCCAAGCTGTTCCGAACAATGGAACGAGAGGAAGAAACCTTGTTTCCCAAGGCTTGAGACTCAGTAGTATTCAAGATGATTTTAGGTGGCATGGAGCATAGCATTATGCTATGAGAGAGTCACTGCCTGTCAATTCTCTTCTACCTTTCATGATGTTGGACATACTATCTCATTTTGAGCCTGCAATGACATTAATATCTCTGCAACACTTCCACATTTTCATTTTTACCAAAGGCAGAGTTGGCCTCAAGCTTACTACCTTGCTATTTGTAGTTATTTTTTACATCTGCCTTCTAACCATGGGAAATCACACTGGTTTTTCACATAGAGTAGTATTTAATTTCTCTTTTAAAGCATCAAAGAAACACAGGAGTCCTGTAAAAAGAAAATATTAAGTAAAACTAGTAAGGAGGACACATTGTTATGCCAGGGGTACGCAGATGACTAAAGTGTGGGTGACACAGGATAGAGGGTGTTTAAGCAAAGGCTAGAGGACCACAGACCACCCAGTGGATTCAGCCCAGGTTGGGTGTGGGGACTGGAGAAGCTTTAGGATAAGTTTCATCCATCCCGAGGTTTGATGAATCTATAATATGCTGGGCCCTTTAAAGCTGGTATGACCATATTCCAATAATAAAATAGTCTACCATCTAAAACAGGTAAAGTAAACCATGTAAGTGACTTTCAGAAGTAAACACCAGAAATATCTTCATTTTGGTAGATATCTATTAGCTTTTTAAAACTGAGTTTATGCACATTTCATTGGAAAAAAATAGTCTGAATAAAACATGAAAAGAAAATTTAAGTTTTCACTTCTTTTGATTCATGCAGTTTGGTCAACGAACATGTGTAGGACCATAATGATGGACGGATCTATGAGTTGAAAGAGAATAATCCAGCACTGGCAGGTTTTTTACTTTAACTATTGAAGTTGAAATGACTTTCACTTAGAATTAGTTTTACACATTCTTTGAAGAACTGTCAAATCACATTTCCCCAAGGTTAATATCTGAACAAATCTATTACTTACTGTGGAAAGTAAAATTTTCACAGAACCCAAATACAACCCAAAAAGCAAACTGTTGTGCAAACAAAATGATCAGCTTAATTTAGGACAAATGAAACGTAATAAATGAGATGAAAATGTATGGTAGGAAACACTCCACATTTATGATTCTATGGAAGAAATGTCAACAGAAATTTCTGCTCTGTGAACTGTGAGACTGTCCTGTTAATTTAGACAAATCAGTTCTGAGTCACTGAGCCTTCGGATCTCCCTTCTTTAGAGTCTAGGAGCACAGAAGAGAATTTCTACTTTTCAGTTTCTTTTTGATTATAAAATGATGTGATTTCTAAAATTCAAGGAGTTAATGTGTTATAAGATTCTTTTTTTTTTTTTTTTTTTTCCGGTACACGGGCCTCTCACTGTTGTGGCCTCTCCCGTTGCGGAGCACAGGCTTCGGATGCGTAGGCTCAGCGGCCACGGCTCACGGGCCTAGCCGCTCTGCGGCACGTGGGACCTTCCCGGACTGGGGCACGAACCCGTGTTCCCTGCATCGGCAAGTGGACTCTCAACCACTGCGCCACCAGGGAAGCCCTAAAAGATTCTTAAAATGTGTTTTGATTCATCAACAGATGAATGGATAAACAAAATGTGGTATATACACCCGATGGAATATTATTCAGCCTTAAAAAGGAATTCAATTCTGACACATGCTACTACACAGATGAACTTTGAGGAATTTATGTTAAATGAATTAAGCCAGTCACAAAAGGACAAATACTGTATGATTCTACCTACATGAGATACTTAGAAAAGTCAAATTCATCGAGACAGAAAGTAGAGTGGTGGGGGCCAGGTGGGGAGAGAGGGGAATGGGGGGGTTAGTGTTTATAGTGGGTACAGAGTTTCAGTTTTGCAAGATGAAAAGAGCTTTGGAGATGGACAGTGGAGATGGTTGGACAAAACTGTGACCGTGCTTAACTTGAACTGTACACGTAAAAGTAGGTTATTTTAAGTGTGTTTTACCACAATTAAAAACATTTTTAAATGCATTGTGACCTTGGGAGAGTAAAAAAAAAAAAAAGTGTTTTGATATAATTGTTCATTCTTGTTCTTACTTTCCGATAAATCAATTCACCAACCAGCCAACAAACCAGCATCTCAAAGGACAAAGTTCTGCTACCATCAAGCATCATCTTTACCTTCCTCTTTCTTTGATAAAGATTCCAGACAGGGAAGACACTGAGTATGGTAAATCTCTTTTTGACTCTGTCTGAAAACCTTGAGGGAGTGAGGACAGAACAGTCTCGAGATTCTCTAGAGAAACTCTTCTCACTGCACTGACCCTATGCTCAGAGCGTAGCTCCAGAGGCAGACGGACCAGGTTCGACTCTCAACTGCAACACTTTGGAAACGTGAGACCTTGGGTATATTGCTCAGTCTCTCTGTGCCTCAGATCATGTGTCAAAAACAGTTACTAATTATTCCTATCTCATAGGGTTGATGGGTAATTTTCACAGCGCCTGTATCAGAGTCAGTGTTAATAACTGTCTGTCATCACCATCTTCCTCCTGTTAATAGCTCTTTAAGGGAATTAGGTAAATATTGTTACTACACTCCAAGAAATTAAAGGCAGGTGGAAAGAAGGATCTCTGCCTGATATTCAGAAACTGATCCCTTCTTACCTCCCATGGCTCAGATCAGCATCACCTGTTCCCTGGAATTCCGAACAGCCTCTATCTGGTCTCCTTGCTTTGATCTTTGCTTCCCCTCCCCACTCTCTCACCACTGCTGTCCTAACAGCAACTGCAGTGGTCCTTTTGAAAATCTAAGTCAGATGATGTGTTTCCTTTGCTCAGAATCTTTCAGTGTCTCCTCCTTTCCCTCAGAGTAAAAGCTAAAGCCTTTACGAGCCTCGTAAAGCCTTTACGAGGGCCTGCTAGGTCCTACTTGGGTCTGGTCCCCATGACTTGTCTGACCTCATTTCTTACTGCTGTACCCAACCTTGGTCACTGCCTCAGTCACACTGGCCTCCTTGGTGTTCCTCAACATGAAACACATAATCCTGCCTCAGGGCTTTTGCACCACAGCCTGGAAACTTCTCCCAACAAATATCCTCATAGCTAATTCCCTCACCCACTTCACGTCTTTGCCCAAATGGCAACTTCTCAGGAGGCCTTCCCTGACCACCCAACTTAATTCCACAGCCTCGCCCACTCACCCTGGAGTCCTATACATCATGCTATATTTTCCTTTTTTCCTCACAATAACTATTACCTTCTCACATAGTACATAATTTACTTACTACATTTACTGGGTTTTTAAGTTTTTCTCTTTAAATTAAAAAAAATTGAGGTAGAGTTAATTTACATTATTGTATAAGTTTCAGGTGTAGAACACAGTGATTCACAGTTTTTAAAGTTTATACTCCATTTATAGTTATTATAAAATATTGGCTATATTCCCTGTGTTGTACAAAATTTTATGTTTCCCCCACTAGAAATTAAACTCCAGACGTACAGGATCTTGGTCTGCTTTGGTCTCTAATGTAACAGCGCCTGGTACATAGCAGGTGCTCAGGAGATATTTGTCAAATGGAAGAATAGATATCATTTATTTATTTATCAAGTGCCTGACATGTACAACATACGTGCTTGGGGCTCTGCATGAGTTATCTTATTTAATCTTCCTGACGACCCTTTAATACGATTAATACTGGCCCTATTTGTAAAAAGAAGGTAGCTGAAATTCAATGAAAGACGTGAAGTAACTTATCCAAGATCATGGATGTGGGACCTGGAATTCAGACCCAAGTCCTTAACTCTAAATGTAGCATTCCTTCCATAATACCACATCTTAGTATGTCAATGAAAAAAATAACGTGGCCCATTTGTAGGTTGCACCCCTACTGGAAGGACTGACCTGAGGATCCTGCCCAGATACTGGAAAACCACTTATGCCCATTCAGTACCATTAGGTTGATTCTTTATACCTTCAGAGAAGCAGGTGACACTAACCCCTACCTTAACAGGAACAGTTCTGATCTATGCTTCTAACCCATCAAAACTGAGTTATCCAAGCCTGAACAGTCAGAAGAACCTTCCTAAGAGTTTCTTTGCTTTGCTTATTGGACTAACATAAGGCTGGATACATTTCAGACAGTCTCTTGCTACTGTCTTGCTCATTAATTCCTTTCAAATGAAGAACGTTTCTTTGTTTTTCAGGAAAGGATGAATATTTCTCTCCAAGCTTAAACATGGCTTGAACCAATCCTGGAAGAATCTTCAGAAAGCCAGACCCGGAAGCGTCCTCCAAGATCATCTCTTCTGACTTCCTTATTTGCAGAGGGGGAAAACTCAGGGCCAGAGCTGAGAAATGGCCCACAGCGTAGGAGAAGAATCAGCTCTTGTCAGGAGAAGGACATCGTGTTCTACATGCCGGCGGGAGTTACAAAATGGAACATCTGTTCACATTTTCTTTGATTCAGTCTTGTCCTAAATTAAGACTGGCTTTTACCTGTGCATTTCTCCCTTCCACATGGAGTGAATTCTAATTAACATGGTTGTTATGGAACCTCCATGGCTGATAAATAATTGCACTAGCAGTTATTATTACTGAGTATATACTCTGTGCTAAAGTTAGAGCTTTATATATGTCGGACCACTTCAATCCAACAACAATCTCATTAAGTATGAACATTATTATTCCTCATCTGTTTTTCAGATGAGGAAACCAAAGATCAAGTATGTTGACTGATCTAAGTTCATCCAGACGACCACAGGCAGAAGGCAAATTTAAATTGGTCGAAAAATTGTCTAACTCCAAAATCAGCATTCATAACTACCTTACTACACTGTATTGTTTCTTATTAAAATTCAGTTAAACTTTGTTTTCTGTTATAAAGTCTTTCAATTTTATAGATTCCGTGAGCCTCCTCCATCATGGCATAAATACAGCCCACAGTTTCATTAATGCCACCACCATATGGAAACTCATGTCAGCACTTAGCAGGATTTCTGGGTGTAGCCCAAAGTAACTTTGAGAAATCGGAGGATTTTTCTCCAGATTCCTCTCTTCAACTGGCTGATGCAACAGTATTTAAATTTAATTACATTCCACTGAGAATATGGGCTTTTCCACTTCCAAGGGGTTCTGTAACTGCTCTAAAGCTGAGAATTTGGCGGGGGCGGGAAAGGGAAGCAGTTCTGGCAGAGGAAAGAAAAATTACATTACAGCGTGTTTGCTTCCATCAAGGGATATAAGAGGAAACTTACATCTGGCTCATTCCTTTGCCAAATTCTTTAATTGTTTAGTAATTTGCGAAAAAAGAAAAAACAAAGGTGATGAAAGAAAACTGATAGAAATAACTAATCATAAATAAAACAAGCTCATAGCAGAATCCTAACTCCATCACCATGGCATTGCACATTTATATTTCTCAACTCTGACCTCTATGACCACTGGAGGTGTTTAATGACAATTTCTGACAGTGACCTCTTTACTCTCCTATTGGAGAGAACAATATGAAGATACCCATCATTTTTACCTCCTAGGATTGATAAATATCATTAGACAGAAAATTACACTGCTTTAAAATAATGCAGTGTTCTCATTACCTTTAGAATCTAGAGTCTAAAATCCTCTCGAGACATATTCGGGAAGGAAAATTTCCTTGTACGGGTCCAGGTCTCTAATACACAAGGTTAGAGGGTACACACGTTTCCTGTGGAGGTACAGGAACTCAGCATCTTGCCTAATGACCACTGTTACTGAGGTCTGTGCAAAACCTTTCATTTGTCCCAGTGCCCCAGAGGTGTACTCATCGTTATTCTCACTTCACAGATGAAGAAACTGAGGAGAATCAGGTAACTCACTCCAGGTCTCACAGCTACAAAGTAGCAAATTTGAAACGCTTTATTCCTGAGCCTGTGTTTTAAATTATTTTTCTATTCTGCCTCTCGTGGAAATCTGCCACCATAGCTTTTTTTAAAGTCAGAAGTAGCCTCAATCTCTATCTAGACAGCACTTACTATTTTGTTTTTGTTTTCAGTGCTCCAACACGTACTAAACCCAAGTCCCCCTTTGCAAACTTACTAGTATCAATGAGACTCTGACGCCTTGCCCGCGTATATCTTTGCTGCATTGCACGGAGTGAAGAAGCCACCACGCAGAGGCTGAGCCCAGGGAAGAGGACGGTGGCAGATGAGGGAATCCCAGCCTGCTGGCTTCATGATGGAAAACCTCCCGGTCTGAGAGATTGAGGGGTGCTTTTGAAAACGGATCAGTGTCACTGAGGCTGGAGGCTAAAACCCTCATCTTCCTTCCACTAGAAATAGACCTACCTTCACACACTCCTCTGGATAACTAAACAAAATCTAGATGGGCCTCTGCTTTCCTCTGTATGTAACCTCCACTCTCATGGAAAAGCTAATGTTTATTGAGTTGTTACTATACCCCAGGCACTGTCAAACACTTTATGCCATCTCACTTAATCCCACAGCCACTGGATGAAGTTAATACTATGACCATCCCATTTTACCAGTCAGAAAACTAAAACAGAGATGGGAAAGGGGCCTGCCTGAGATCACCTAACTAGCAAATAGCAGAGCTGGGATTCAAATCACCTCTGTCAGATTCCAGAACAGAAGCTCTTAGCCCTGTCCTCTGCATAGCAAATGGCCTTGGCACTTCATCCACCAAATGTCTTGTCTTGCCTTCCAGGTACTGCCAGTCCTTTTCACCCAGCTGAACGCTAATGAGTACAGAACTTTTTCTCAGGTTTTCTCAACAATCTGAGCTTTTGTTTGTTTGTTTGGTTGGTTGGTTGGTTGGTTTTAGTTTAGTTTTGTTTTTAACTAGGGCCATCTGCAAGTATAGTCAGAAATGGTGTCTGGAGGCACACTGAAGATCTGGAAAGTTTTCTGCGCACAAAACTGGACTCCTTGGCTGGTATCTGACATTCCTAAGATACAACCTCATTTCATTCATTTAGGGTTTTGTTCTCCCATCATAAACAAGTACCAGGAAGGGCAGTGGTCCTCAGTGATGATCAATCTCTGACCTCCTCTGTGACTGAGCTATACACGTCCTTTCCCAAGTGGCAGATTTAGGCTCAGTGTACTAGATTATGAAATACTTAAGGATCATCAAGACATCTGATCCACTTTCTATCCCCCGTGATTAGTGCAGTCAGTCTGATACAGAGTAGGAGACCAAAAAATTGGCTCTTTGTATAAAGGATATCTTCATGGATTCTTGCAAGTAATAACTCAGAAGTGTGACAAAACTAATGGTGACATGATAGGGAACTGACTTTTGATTAAAAGAAATGATGAGTCACCAGTAATGACCATGGTATGTCGAATACTTAGTAGGAGTCAGGTGCTGTGCTGAAACTTTGCATGGATGATACAGCTTTGTCCTCCACAACAATGTAGGAGGGAGGTTATGTTGCTATTTCCACCTTACAGGTGAGGAAGCTGAAGCAGGAGAGAGAAAGTAACTTGACCAAAGACTAAGAGCTTGTAAGTGGTGGAAATGGAGCTTCACATCAACAGATTGGAGTCTAGAGACCACACACTTAACCGCTATCCCAAACAGCCTTTAAAAGAGAGTTAAATAATATCTTCTTTTTAATTAATAACTCATTCAATCCATTCCTTCAACATCTTTTTCAAGTGCATTCTTCACTCTAGGTACTGTTATTAGGCACTAAGAATACAAATAAGGCAGCCTCCTTCCTCAGAACAGTAATATTTCCTTTATTTTATGAACATCTATCTATAACAGGACATAATGTGAGAATTCTCACAGGCTTACAGGAAACAGCAGGCACAGAAATTATTTAGTTTAGATATTAAGTTACTAAAAATAATAAGATATATGCAGTAATTGAGACCTGTCTTCAGTATTAGATGAGGCCAGGAAAAGACCATTATGCCCAGCTTGATAGGGAGTACAGGGGAAGCATTACAGAAGGCTTCCTGGAGGTGGTGATATTCTGTTTTAAGTTAACGTTTTCAAATCTAAAATGGTCATGTACTTAACATGAAAGTCATACAAATCTACTGACAACAGAAAATCATCTAATAATATTCTAGTACAAGGGCAAGAAAACTGTAAAGGGTTAGATGGTAAACATTCTGGGCTCTGCAGGCCATATAATCTCTGTCATAACTCTTCAGTTCAGCTCTGCTGTGAAAGCAGTCAGAGTCAATACATAAAGGAATGGGTGTGGCTGTGTTCCAATAGAACTTTATTTATAAAAACAGACCACCAGCTGGATTTGGACCAGGGTCTGTACTTTGCTGACTCCTGTACTAGTGTGAAAAATTATAACCAACAATAGCAGCGTTAGTTTTAACTCCCCCTGAATTTATGAATACCCATAGGGCCAGAAGTACTTACTGGTGCAGAAATCTGGTAAATCCTATCAGCTTCTGATCCTAGCATGCAACTTGCCTAATTATGACTAACACCCCCCATCTTTATCTGAAAGAAAACATTCTGCGAACAACAGATGGTGCTGCTACGGAGTCTTCAACATCCTGCTCAGCTGCAGATGTAACTATGTGGTTGCAGGCTGGAAATGATCAACCAACTGATGGCTTCCTGGGAAAATATTTAGAAGATAGAAATATTCTGCAGATGGGAATTTCAGAGCCACAGTTGATTTTTTCAAATAAAGAGTACCCACTAGTTAAAAAAAAAAAAGAAAAAAAAAAGGGAAAATCAAAGGCACTCATCCTCCACAGCCAGAAAATCATTAAAAGTGGGGAAAGCACTGGCAATTAAGAGTAGACACACTAAGACCGCATTATCAATGTCCTCTTAATTCTGTGACATTATGTCTCTAAACAATAGAAATTATTACGTAGTAGGACATATGGCTCTGTATTTGTGAATATGGTCCTTTGGTGTATAACCTATAACCACCATTACAAAAAAGTGGCTATTTCCTGTAAGCCTGCAAAAATATTCACATTATGCCCTCATTTATGTAGTTTTCCATCAAAAAAGAAAATGTTTAAGAAAGGTCCAATATATGTCTCAACCAAGCCAAAAGTAAAATTATATAATTTGACTTCACATTGGTTCTTACCCTACTTTAAACTAGCTTGGGTCTAAAGATTCTTGTCCTGTTCATTTCACAAACATTTATCTAGCATATCTAGACTCCAGCAAAACGGAGGAGCTACAGGGATGCAAAAATTAATTAAATAAAGTTTCCAACCCACGAGGATCTCAGCATTAGTTGGAAGCCATTTTAAGCCATTGCTAACCATGGATGATTTCCCTGGTTTGTAGATTCTACTGTACACAGAGGGATACAGTGAAGGAAGAAAAACTCCAGAATATGGCAGTACGAGAGTAACAAGGATGGGTAGATCTGAGTTGGATATTGGGATAGTGGGAGTCTAGAAAATCACAGGAAAGGATAACTTCTAAAAAAAGGATCCTTCAAGGGAGAGACTATATCAGATGGGATAGGGAGGGTGGAAGGGAGACGCAAGAGGGAGGACATATGGGGATATGTGTATATGTATAGCTGATTCACTTTGTTATAAAGCAGAAACTAACACACCATTGTAAAGCAATTATACTCCAATAAAGATGTTAAAAAAAAAAAAAGGGAGAGACTATGACAAAAATGATATGGAAGCTTTTAGGTGACAAATAACCATGAGCAATTTAATCTTCTTAAGGTATCCCCTGCTCTACTAGGGAACACACTAAGATTGACTGGGCTTAGCTTATTTGGAGGGAGGTAAATGAGTTTATGGAGCCTGATCCTGGGCCCATTCCTGGCATCTGTTTATTTTTTTCCCTCATCATCTGTATCAGAAAGTGTTTAGGTATCACACATTCAAGTCACTCTTCAGGCAAGTTAACACACATACGAGCTGTGATCATTGACTTAAGAAATGGGAATTTACAGGCAGGAAAGATGAATCTTCAAAAGGACAAATGCCTAAAGCTTAAGAGATTTTGGAAAACAATTCCATTGATAACAGAATTTTTTAAACTCTTAGGAATAAATTTAACCAAAGAAGTGTAAGACATGTACACTGAAAATTACATATCACTGTTGAAAGAAATTAAAGATCTAAATAAATGGAAAAACATCTTGTGTTGAGGGACTGGAAGACATGATACTGTTAACATGGCGATATTCCCCTAACTGATCAAGAGATTCAGTGCAATCCCCACTGAAATTCCAAATGATATTTTATCGGACATAGACACGCTGATCTTAAAATTCATGTGGAAAGGCAATGGATTCTAAATAGCCGAAACAATCCTGAAAAAGAACAAGTTTGGAGGCCTCATACTTACTGATTTCAAAACTTACTATGAAACTACAGAAATCAAGTGTGGTGTTGGTATAAGAACAGACATAGAGACCAATGGAATAGAATCAAGAGTTCAGAAATAAACCCACACATTTACAGCTGATTTTCAACAAGGACACCCAAATCATTCAGTGGGGGAAAAATAGTCTTTTGAACAAATGGTGCCAGGATAACTGGGTGTCCACAGGCAAAAGAATGAAGTTGCCCCCCTGCCTCATGCCATATTAAAAAATTAACTAAAAATGGACAGAAGGTCTAAATGT
Source organism: Phocoena sinus (assembly GCF_008692025.1). Classification (NCBI taxonomy): domain Eukaryota; kingdom Metazoa; phylum Chordata; class Mammalia; order Artiodactyla; family Phocoenidae; genus Phocoena; species Phocoena sinus. Next base: position 39,623,609 of record NC_045765.1, read on the forward strand.
AAGAGCTAAAACTACCAAATATGACAATAACATCTGGGTATAAATATGAATGACCTGCGATTAAGCTTTTTAGATAGGAAACCAGAAACACACAAAGAAAAAAATAGGTAAGTTGGACTTCATCAAAATATAAAGACATCTTTTGGTGCCAAAGGACCCTATCAAGAAAGTGAAGACAACTCACAGAATGAGAGTAAATATTTGCAAGTTACATACCTTAAAAGGGTCTAGTATCCAGATTACATACAGAACTTTTATAACTAAACAATAAAATGATAAATAATCCAATTAAAAAGTGGACAACGGATTTGAATGCACATTTCTCTAAAGAAGATATACAAATGGCTAATAAGTACATGAAAAGATGGTCAACATCATTGGTCATCCAGGAAATGCATATAGAAACCACAGCGAGATAATACTTCAAACTCATTAGAATGGCTATAATAGAAACAAAAAACAGGAAACATTAAGTAGTGGTGAGGACATGAAGTAATTAGAACACTTTTCATTGCTGGTAGGAATGTAAAATGGTGTAGTCACTGTTGAAAACAGTTTGGCAGGTACATAAAACTACCATATGACTGAGCAATCCCACTCCTAGGTACACACCCAAGAAAACTGAAAACATATGTTCATGCAAAAACTTGGACACGAATATTCATAGCAATATTATTCATAATAATCAAGACACGAAACAACTCAAATGTCTATGAACCAATGAACAAATAAACAAAATGTGATACATCCAAATAACAGAATATTTAATTCAGTCACAAAAAGGAATAAAGTACGGGTACATGCCACAATGTGGATGAACCTTGAAAACATGATGGTGAGTGAAAAACGTCAGACACAATAAGCCACATATTACATAAGATCCCATTTATATAAAATGTAAATTGGCAAATCTATAGGTACAGAAAGCAGATCAGGGATTGTCGGGGATGGTGGTAGGGAAGAGAGAATGAACAGTGACTGCCGATGGGTGTGGGGTTTCTTTCTGGGGTGATGGCAGTGTTCTGAAATAGACAGTGGTAATTGTTACACACGTAACATGTAGTGAATATATTAAAAACCATTGCAGCATATGCTTTGAAAACTAAAATTTTATGTTATGTGAATTATAGCTCTGTAGAAAGAAGAATTATGAAGGTATGAATGGGAATTTACAGGCAGAAAAGATGAATCTTCAAAAGGAGAAACATCTAAACCTTAAGAGATTTTGAAAAATAATTCCATTGGTAAGAGAATTTTAAAAAACCCTTAGGAATAAATTTAACCAAAGAGGTGTAAGACATGTACACTAAAAATTACAAAACACTGTTGAAAGAAATTAAAGATCAAAGTAAATGGAAAAATATCTTGTGTTCATGGATTGGAAGACTTGACACTGTGAATATGGCAGTATTCACCTACCTGATCAACAGATTCAATGCAATCCCTACTGCAAGTCCAACTGATCATGACTTGCCTTCAAAGGGATAAAATCAGGGGACCTTTTTCAAAGTATGCTAACAAGTGATTTTAGGGTATATGAATGAAGATATACATTTGTATGGCTTGGTATCCTTTAAGGGGCAATGAGCTAAATAAGAAATTCAGTTTGTTAAGGGTTTAGATGATTTATAGGTGAAAGAGGATTCTGAAAAAAAAATCTAAAAGTATTCTGAGCTGATGACAAACACAGAGGATGGCTGTGCTCTACTGTAAAGTGGCCTATATTATTATTAGTGTTATTATTATCATTAATGATATTATTGCTATCTCAGAAATAACAGATGGAGATACTCCAGGTTGACTCCAGGAGAAAATTCTTATTTTTTAATGAGCTGATCCTTATTCTTAGTAGGTCAGGTGCTTTTCCCCATTCACAGGGCCTCCAAACCCATACTTGAACCATATATGGTTTAAAAAAAAAAAAAAAAAAAAAAAAAAGTCTTCTGTTTACACTTGATTCTACTAAAAGATGAATGAGTAACAGAAGCATGCTTGCTTTGAGTTAGTTAATCAGAAATAAAAATACAGAATGTGAGATCCTACTAGGGTACGGATGGCAAACGGGAAACTGTGGTACCACCAGTTCTCTACCCTGTGCCTAAAGCAGACATTGCTAATCGATAAACACCCACTTTCTCTACTGGGCTCAGATTCAGTTTCCCAATTTCTCTTAACACAGTACTCCATGCAGACAGGACTAAGCTATTTGAATTGGAAACCGAGAGAAAACCCATTTACACATTTGTCCTACAGGCTCTCACCCAGATGCCATCAGGGGAATGACGAGGGAAGTATAAGGTTCGAGAGAAACATACACTTATCTGTCTGTAGCATGAATTCTAGTTGATTCTCAATACTGAATGGCAAATCCACAGAGGGGAAGATCTGCTTACAGCTGTCCATGCTGTGGACAAAGGCCTGGGCAGTGCATCAGAGATGCCACCCCTTAGAGGGAAACAGGCCAAATCAAATGCCTCCATGACAGGTCATTCATTCCTGTTAGTCAGGAAAGGCTTTATGGTGAGATACTTTCATCAGCCTTTTGAAGAATGGGAAAAAGTTGGTAGAAGTTATGAGGAAAAGTAAAATGTAGGAAAGCATGGAATAGAAAACCGAGGAAATGGTGAATTCTGGATCAAGGGGTGTAACAGCAAGTATTGCTGGAGACGGTGCTAGACTAGGAGAGGTACCTCTTAGAACCAGATGTCACTGCGACGTGATTAACCTAACAAACGTGGAACAAGCAGAATTGTGTATGCTTTCTTTCTTTCTTCCTTCCTCTTTCTTTCCTTCTTCATTCCCTTTTCTCCTTCATTCTTTCCATTTCACACTTCTTTCATTTCACATTCTTTCCGTTCATTCAATGACTATCAAGTTTTCACTGTGGGTCAGGCATTAAACATAAAGAATACAGAGACTTCCCTGGTGGCGCAGTGGTTAAGAATCCGCCTGCCAATGCAGGGGACACAGGTTCGTGCTCTGGTCCGGGAAGATCCCAAACGCCGCGGAGCAACTGAGCCCGTGTGCCACAACTACTGAGCCCGCGAGCCACAACTACTGAGCCACGTGCCATGACTACTGAAGCCCGTGCACCTAGAGCCCTGCTCCGCAACAAGAGAAGCCACTGCAATGAGCAGTCTGTGCACCTCAATGAAGAGTAGCCCCCACTCGCCACAACTAGAGAAAGCCTGCGTCCAGCTACTAGAGAAAGCCTGCGTCCAGCAACGAAGACCCAACACAGCCAAAAATAAATTAAAAAAAAGAAAGAAGATAAAGAATACAAAACAGAAAAGCCCCTGCCCAATTCCCATGGACAAACACATTTGAGAGGAGGAGCCGCCAAAAAGAATAGACTTGAGTGTAATGAGACAGAAAGAAACAAGTAATTAACATGTCCAGCAGTGATCAGTGCTAAGGAGAAAAATACAACAAGGTTTAAGTGTTAGGAGTGGCAAATTTTTCATTGGAATGATACTCTGATGTCCTGAGAATGTGGGCAGAGATCTGGATAAGGGGAGAGGATGAGACAGATATCTGAGCTGAAAACCTCCCAGGCAGCAAGAGCAGTAAAGGCACAAAGGCCCTGAGTTGGAGGATGCGTGTGTTACTGGGGCGCGGGAGGCGAGGGTTTTGGTGACTGTGGAGACAAGGTCAGAAGAGATCTGGAGCCGTGATCATGTTCAGGTATGAGGAACAAGGATAATAGCCAAGGACAGAAGGAATACTGGAAGAGCAAGACAGTCGTGTCATGAAGGGACTAAGCGACATGCCCCTCTTGAAATCCGCCTCTCTCTATCTCAGAACTGTTTACTTCATTGGAACAAAGGAGATGACCTACAAAGGCAGAAAAAACAAAGTGAAAAATTCAGTGCCGTCTCTGTGCAGCTCAACACCACATTAGAAAACATACTTAAATTTCTTTTAAGTATGCCCGGTTCTTACATTTCTATTTGCTAATAAAGGACCATCTTTAGTCCACAGAGGAAAAGTCCTCCAGCAGGTCCTGGTTTGACCCTTAACTCAGAGGGAACCACGGGCCAAGAGAGGGGGCCCAGGGAGAGGGTATCTAATAATGATGTTTTATTTCAAATGACTCCTCCACAACTGAAGCCACTTGTCTGCACAAGCGAACCAGTAAAATTAAGTCATAAACCTCCATCCACTGACTCTGGGAGCAGGAGTGCTTGGTGATGTATCTTTGGATAGAGGCGTCTGAGGATAAATCAATGGACATAAAGTCAGCTCTCCTGGGGTTGCCAGCGTGTCCCAGGTTCGCAGTGCACAGGCGTAAGTGGTGGCAGGGAGGCTGGGGGTGGGAGGGGAGCAAAGCCAGCCTGTATCTCATCACCAAACCCTCCAGAGTGTGAAACAACTCTACCTCGCATAGACACCAGCATCTCTTCCCTTTTTGCTCAAAGCTAGAAAGCCCTTACCCTGGAATGCCCATTTCCCTAGCTCTACACAACCAGATCCTCCCTGTTCCTTAAAGACTGGATCAAATCCCACTTCCTCCCGCCAGGCCTTCCCCATTTACTCAGGTAAGAAATACAGTTTATCTGTACTTCTCTTAGCAGCCATGTACTTGTAACCTTGAAGTATGGTTATGAGAGGTAGCAAGGCGGTAATGAGCTTTAACAAAGACTCACTGGTTTTAAACTCTGGATTCACCTCTTTCTAACTCTGTGTATCAGCTTTTACTTACTTCTTCTGTACCTCTATTTCCCCCCTCTGTGGAACTGGTCTCATAATGGTAGAAGCCGCATGGGGCTTGCTGTGAATGAGTTAATGTATGTAGAGTATTTGGGATGGTGCCTGTTTTCTAGTAAGGGCTCAGTACGCTTTGTTTTTATGATGATGATAACGGTTATTTGTGTTGTTTTCACTTGCCTATGAGGCAGTAAATGTCTTGGAGGCAGTGATTACTTCTTGTCCACCTCTGAAGTAGAGTTACTTGCCAGAAAGGGTTTGGGCACCACAGTCAGAATTAGACAAGAATTTCAGTTCACCCACCTATTAGCTCTGAGTTTAGGCAACGGCATGGAAAGCCAAGAGCTTGAGAGGCTGTTAATGAACACTCAGTATTTAAACAGAGTACCTAAAAATCATGTAACCAAAGAGAAACTGATGTCCCCATTAACAGTAGACACAGTAAACGTGGCATAGTGCAACGAGGTGGTTAAGTGAATTAGACAAGATAACCCACACCCTTCTATCTAGTATAGCCTATTCCCTGTTCATTTACTGGAGTAGAACACATGCCTTGTAAGTGCTAAGTCCTTCTAGGTCCCTATCCCCTACCTTACCTGGGAATCTCTGTACAGGCACCAAAACAAGTCCATGCCCTGCACAGAGCAGGTGCTTGAGAAAAGTGTGTTTGATGGAATGGACGAATATTTGTAGACAAGTATGCTAAACAGCAGAACCACATTTTTAAATGGTTTATAAAATACAGGGCTATAAAATACCACCATGTTTGTATCTAGGCTGACAATCTGAGCTTATCCTGCTCTGATGATGGACATACTCTACACTCTGTTTTACTGAAACAAACAAACAAACAGGGCTTCCCTGGTGGCGCAGTGGTTGAGAGTCCGCCTGCAGATGCAGGGGACACGGGTTCGTGCCCCGGTCCGGGAAAATCCCACATGCCGCGGAGCAGCTGGGCCCGTGAGCCATGGCCGCTGAGCCTGCACGTCCGGAGCCTGCGCTCCACAACAGGAGAGGCCACAACAGTGAGAGGCCCGCGCGTACCGCAAAAAACTAACAAACAAACAAACATGCAACAGATGTTTTTTCCTTTAGTACCAATCTGTTATCAAAGATGACACTGTATTTTGGGCAAGGTAAATATTTAAATGCTCATGGAATATTGAACATTTCTAAAAACATGGAACGTATTTCCCAGATTTAAGTTGATATTTTAAAAAATTGTGGACATTGTCTATTGTTATAGGAAAGGGAATGAGTAGTGGGAAGAGACAGATGGTCAAAATAACTTCCCGTCTGAATTGGCAACTTTTGTAAATTGGCGGGACCTTATATAGCTCAGGGCTGAGCTAAATTTTAAAGTTCTGTAATGCTTACCCAGATATAGGGTATTTTAGAGTGCTATTTAAAGTTCTTCTAGGATGCTTGGAGCAGCCGTCCCCTCCTGCAAGCACACAGGCACCTGCCCTGCTCTTCCAGAGCCCCCTTTACTCCCCCCTCCTCACCCCTTTTACTTCTCCCAGTTCAGTAACAGGCACCTCACCTACCATCACCAGTGACGGGTCATTATGCTCCCTGACACCCATCACTTGATTCAGTGCTGTGTGTGCACTGCCTTATTTAACCCTTTCACCAGCCTTATGAGGAAGGCTTTACTCTCCCAATCTTACAAATAAGGAAAACAAAACAGAAAGGAAAAGTGAATCGGCCAAGATCACACGCCCAGCAGGCGGCTGAGCCAGCTCTGTTTCCAAGCAAGACTAAATCTCTCACACCTTTGCCTTAATTATCAACATCCAATTTCCTCCAAGATTACGGTCTTTGGCCCTCTGTGCTCTTTTCTCTTTGCACACATGCTCAGTACATTCCTCCTTTGAGAGTTTTCACGATCTGGCTTATATTCAATTCAGTATTCTCACTGACCCAAACACTAAATCTATGTGAATGGTGACTGGCTCAAAATGCATGAGGCATTACCCTGAACTCACTGTATTCCACACTTGCCTGATTATCTTTTTTCCTTCCAAAGACTGTATGGGGGCTAATATGGTTAAGAATGCAATATCCACTCTACAAAACAGATCTTATCTATGTGGTCAGAGAGGCTCAAGGAACGGGGTGTAGGGCAGGGTACTAAGTTAGTTTGGGCCAGGAATACATGAAGAGAAGATTTCCGATGGTTCCTGGGAAAGAAGCATTGCTAATCTTTAGTGCATCTGGCCGTTTGTCTACTTCTGGGCACAAATAAGGAAGTGGTTAGACACAGTTACTGCTGATAGCCATCTCACAGCCCGGAGGGGAACCAGCCCAATGCGATGGGTGACCGGCCAAAGCCCAGAAAGAATTGAGTCCATGATGACCCTGAAAGCTACTGCATCAATCAAACCTGGAGTGTGACTTATCTCAAGACCACATGTCAAGTGAGCTAATAGGTTTCCCTCTTGTTCAAGTCAGTTTAAGTCTGCATATTTGATACTTGCAGCCCAAAGCATCGTAACTGACAGAGATTTTAGTCTTCTTCCATTTACATAGACTGGAGTCCTTGAAGACAATTTTCGATCCTCTCACTCTTTTGTTGGTGTAAAAATCCTATCAACATTGCCGCCACCTTTTAGCACAGTGATTCCTCATTATAAAACACCTCTGGAACAGTGGTTCTCCCCCAGGGTCATTTTGTCCCCCAGGGGGGCATCTGGCATTGTTGGGAGGTATTTTGATTATCACAACTGAGGAGGAGGGAGTGTTAGCCTCTAGCGGGTAGAGGTTAAGGATGCTGCTAACCATCCTACAACACACAAGACAGCCCCACAACAGTGACTTATCCATCCCCAAATGTCAACAATGCTGAGGTTGAGAAACTTTCTCTGGAAGGATGTGTAAGACATTGGTAATTATAATTCCTTCTCTGGCGGGGAAATGGGTAGCTGAAGCAGAAGGGGGACCAAAATGTGAAACTATTACTTTAAAATAAATCATTAAATTAATTATAAAATATTTATAAAGGGGGGGGACATTTTTTAAATCAAAGAATTGGGACACAAATGCAATTTTTCTTGTTTGAAATCCAACGTATTTCTTCCTGCATGACAATGCCTTACTATATCCAGTCACCTGTCCTGGGATTACACCAAAGGCCCTGCTCATCTCACCTCCCAGATGACTCTCCACTAAACCTCATTTTCTCCTTGCTATTTCTTTGCTCAATAACTAATGATGGCTACTAGGGTTCACTGTAACAAGTGCAGATACTTTTCATGCCCTTCAGATCCTGGCTCCATTCCTGACTATTCCATATTTTTTCTACCTGACATCATATGTCACAAATTTTCAAAGTCTAGACAAAATTCCATTTATTCCATAAAGTTTTCTCTAATTACCTGAGCCCATGAAAATCTCCATTTTTGCCTTCTATCACATTTAGTGCCATAGAGTTCAATGAAATAAAATAATTTGAAAACTGTTCAGCACCTGGACTTCCTTCATAGACAGTAAAGTCCACAATGGAGGTTAAAGGACTCTATTTTTTTTTTTTTTTTTTTTTTATGCGTTACGCGGGCCTCTCACTGTTGTGGCCTCTCCCGTTGCGGAGGACAGGCTCCGGACGCGCAGGCCCAGCGGCCATGGCTCGCGGGCCCAGCCGCTCCGCGGCACGTGGGATCTTCCCAGACCGGGGCACGAACCCGCGTCCCCTGCATCGGCAGGCGGACTCTCAACCACTGCGCCACCAGGGAAGCCCAAAGGACTCTATTTTATATTGTTCTTCCACTGTCCACAGAATCTACCACAGTAGTAGACACAATGGTGTTCAAAATACTTGCTAATAAAACACACACATATATATACATGCCCATTGGCCTGCCAACTAAGAAGGCAAACTTAATTTTATAAATAGAGATACAAAAGAGGAAAAGACTTAATTTGGAAAATGAGTTCTATAAAATTAAATGTGTTTCTTTACTACAGAGCATCTCAGACTATGCCGATGCTAATATCGAAGAGGGGAAGAGAGTATGCTTTGTTTTCCAAATGTGTATCTCTCAGACATTTTGGAAGGATACTCATCCTTGACAGATAGTTTAGAAACGCTGCTCTAGACTAATGCATCCATTTTTCAAATGAAGAAACTGACGCCTGCATGACACATTTGCTAATTAGTTACAGAACCAGGAGCGGAAGCCAGGTTTCCGGCAGTGAACTCCCTCTTCATTCCATTTACTCTGTAACCTCAACACTCCTTCAGCATCCCCCAGGGTTGGACTCCCCAACCCATACTTGCAAGCTTCTGCCTCCAAACAACCGTGTGACAAGCTGGGCATGTGTGATTCCCATTTGCTAGATGATAAAACTGAGGCCTCAGAGAGGCTTAGTGTCTTGGTCACAGCCACGGTTGCCGTGGCAAAGCTGGGATAGGAACCCTGAGGCTCCTGACTCCGCGTTAACCTACTCCTCTTGGTGCATTCCTCTTTCTTTTCACCGTAGCCATGGACATGACTTGTTGATAAAGACTGAGTGTGGGCAAGTATAATCTGCTGCCCCTGGCATTCAGTTCAAACTCACAGAAGTCTCTTTATATTATTATGAATTTCATTTCACGGGATATACATACTTAAAAATTTACTACCTAGAATAATGGGATATTAAAGCAAGGAGACGTTTGAAGAACTATCTGGTCCAACCTCTTTATTTCAGTCAAATACCCTGACATGCTTAAAAGGACACAAAACTCAGTGGCACAGCCAGAGTTTGAATCGGTCACCCAGTCAGAAGATGACTTAGACTTCTTCCCTTACCGGCTGTGTGACCTTAGGCAAGTCACTTCATCTTGCTAATATGTTTCCTTTCCTAAAAAGTGAGACTACTCATATCTAGCTCTGAGTGTTAACATTAAGGAAAACAAAGTAAAGGCTAGTTAACATGGTCAGTGATAACAGTAATTATTATAGTTATTCCTATTATTAGTTTTATGTGCATACATGTTGAAGCTCATAATGCAGAATAATATTAATAATTATCACTATCACTTCCTGATAAAACATCCCAACGCCCATATTTATGGAGAAAATGTTGTCCTTGTCTAGTGCAGTTACTTTTTCTTTCACCTTTGAAAAAGCTGCTTTTTACCCTTTTGGCCAAGAGTAAAACCACTGTGACCTTTCTTTTTGTTTTGCTAGTTCATTTGCTGCTGCCAACATGCTAGCACTGGTCTTATTTCAAACTCAGTGGAAACAAAACTCAAATGTCTTCATGGGCCAAACAATAGTGAGTGGTGATACTTAGAACTGATGGGACTATACACATTTACCTAAAAACCTTCAAATTCAACATTTTGAAGACACAGGGATAGCGAACACTGCCTATGAGGGCCTCCCGTAGGGGCTGGACCCGAGATGCCCAAAAAGGCAAAGCAAGTTATTTTTACTTTTCACCCTAGATAAATGTCCTTTTCTTTTCTCCCAGACCCTTTCTTTTCTCCCAAACTAGACTCTTCCTTCAGTATCCAGACAACTGTTATCACTATACTGTCCTGTTCCCAATCTGTAGTGGCTGGTTATAATTCAGAAAATTCTACTTTTAGGGAATGAAAAGAGGGCTTCCTTGTCATCCACAGCTCACCCCTCATCTGCAACCCTCTGGAGCTCTCACTGTGGATCGTTTGGAAGGCTCAGACTGAGAAATGTGGGATGCAGGAGACCCATGGCCAGACGTTCCAGACTTGCAGGGAAAGAAAGGACTGGAAATTGAATTTCACAATCTGGCAGTTCTCAAATATTTCTCTTAATTAAATGAGAGGTAAACTGATATCCGGGTAGGATGAGTGGCCCATCCAAGGTCCCCCAGGAAATTACTCACAGAACTGAGGATCAGAAAGCCAGCCTTAACTAGGCTAGCTCTTTAATGCAAGATATTCAAATTGCTTCCCCTGACTAGGGAGAGGAAGGATAATGACGCGACCTGCCTGTTGCCTCTCTCTGACACGCTTGCTAATGCCTCCTAGACTGGTGGATATCACTTAGCCTAAGTAACCAACTCCTTGTTAACTTGAATCTGAGGTCCCCCTCCTTACTTCAGAAAGAGATTTAATTCAGAAAATCCCTATTCACTGGAATACACCCAGCTGAGCTTTCCAAGCTGCTTCCTGAAGAGATGCTGTTAATCTCTTAAATCCTTTAACAACAAAATTGCGGTGGGAATGAAGCCAGTCCACCCAAAGGGTCTACCAGATTTTGTGGAAGTTTTCCTACTATCACAGAATGATCACTTCAGTGGCCACTTTTTGACGCTCTTGTCCTAAGAGTAAAGCCATAGAAACAGGGTCAGCTAGTACTGCTTCAGAGCACCAAAGAGTATCTCTGGGTCCCCCTGGATATGACAGACATCACCTACCATAAGGTCAGAGTAAGCACTTCCTGTGTGTCTAGCACTTGGCCCAGCCTCTTACTTTTATTATTCCATTTAATCCTCACAACAAACCTGTATGTTAGGTATTATTACTATCATCTCTAGTTTTCAGAGAGGGGCATCTGTGGTTCAAGGTAGGTAGTGAATTGCCCGAGGTAAAGATGCCCAAACCCGAAATGGATTAGACCCAGAGCACATGCCTTCCTCAACAGCGCCATGTTGTCTGAAGTCTCCAGATTAATACTGTAATTCAAGAGTCCTCTTTTACTGAAACGTTTGTAAGAAAGACCTGAAGTTGCATGATACTTAAAACTGAGTAGCACTTAGCAAGCATTTGTTGAATGAAGGAATGGATTCTCTTGCATCCTTTCTTCATCTAGATCCGTGGTTGTCAGTGGGGACATTTGGCAGATGTTTTCAGACTGTCATGACTGGTATTTATGTGGGTTGCTACTCACATCTACTGGGTAAAGACCAGTGATCCTACAGGGCACAGAAGAGCCTTTTCCAGCCCAAAATGTCAACAGTGCTGAGGCTTAGAAACCCTGGTCTAGATAAAGCCAGCCAGGGTTCCTGCTGATATCATAAAAGCAGTTTCTGCCTGGAGAGGTTTTTTAGAACCAGAATCCCCTTTGGTTTCTAGATCCATGACCTGGCCTTGCCATCATCTGGACTTTAGGCTTGTGTCTACCTGCATACCTGCTTCTATTTTCTTGAATTCACATACCTAGGTTACATGGCCTGCAAGTTCTAATCTCAAAAGACCGGGGAATAGTACCCGGCTTTCCTGTTTCAGATTTCTTGTTCTGTAGTTGCCCCTGATTTGCTGTGATACTCTGGACAATTCTTTATTTTATGCCAGTGCAAGGCTGCCAAGCAGAAGACATGAGGTGGGTTGTTATTACAAGGAGACAATACAAACAAAAGGTTAAGGCTTGCTTGAAACGCAGAGTGCCTAAGTGGGAATGCTGGTTGTGTACCTTATTAGCCTGAAGACAAGTTACTCCATATCTCTGAGGCTCACTATACTGTTTTCTTACCTGTAATAAAGGGATAATAATAGTTCCTACTTCACTGGGTTGCTAGGAGCATTATGTGAATATGTATAAGGCATACATATTACCTGACAGGATATGAAAGAGTACTTAATTTTTTCCAGAAAGCTGACTGCACTCATATAAACTGGTTCCAGAAAGTCAGGTCATACTCATATAATGCAGATAAATCATTCTGATAAACTCTTGCAGTTAGATGTAGAAATCAAAGGTGACCATGTGTAATACATCCATTGCAAACTAAACCACCTTGAAAGGCAAGACAGTTATTGTATGTAGGTGAAATGGTTGTATTAAGACAAAAAGGAGTGGCAGAGGTTGTGTCAATCTAGGGAATGATATATTTTGCCCCAAAACATTAAAAAATTACATCCTTTGCTCCCTCCCCAAACACACATATTTACATATGTATGTGTGTACACATACATGCACACACACACACACACACACACACACACACACCCTGCAAATTGGACCTGTTGTTTTACAATCTGTAAACGCCTCCCCAGAGTTTTAATAACTTAGTCTATGAAGGCGTCCTCTTTTCCATATAAGCTCCATGTAGTTCTTTGTCCAAGGTAAAGATGCTCAAATTCTAAGTGTATTAGACTCAGAACAATATGCCCCAGAGCATGCTATAAACAAAGACATACAAAGCTAAATACAACAGAAGTCATCTTTCCAAACACATCATGTAATCCTCTGACCAGCTGAGTATACAGGGGATTCTCTCCCTTCCTCTCAACTCTTCCAACACCGACGATTTGGAACGTCTGTTAGCATCTTTTAGCGTGGCTTATATTTAAATTTTCAAATATTTTGGGGATTCGGGAGAACGCATGCTTTATGCCAACAAGTTTCTTGGAGAGGGGAGGAAATAAATTTTTTCTAACTTTGCCATTAATATTCTAATTTTTTTTTTTTTTTTTTTTTTTTTTTTTTTTGCGGTACACGGGCCTCTCACTGTGGTGGCCTCTCCGGTTGCGGAGCACAGGCTCCGGATGTGCAGGCCCAGCAGCCATGGCTCACGGGCCCAGCCGCTCTGCGGCATGTGGGATCCTCCCGGACTGGGGCACGAACCCGTGTCCCCTGCATCGGCAGGCGGACTCCCAACCACTGCGCCACCAGGGAAGCTTCTGTCTACTGTTTTGATCAACCCATCTTGAAATACGCTACATATTTTAGGTTCATAGCCTTTGAAACCTTTGGCATTTCAGTAAAGGCAAATGTTTGCACTGATGATTCAAATCTATTACTTAACCAGTATGTAATGAATATTCAACAGATGCCTAGCATAATGCTAGTCACTTTTCAAGGAATAAAGTATTGAGCTCTATGGCATTATCTTAGCTCTCAGAAATAGCACGCTATTATAGAAAGAGATGAGACTTCAGAAAGAAATAGATCTGGTTCAATTGCTGTCTCCCTTATTTGCCAACTCTATGACCTTTGGTGAGTTATTTAACTTCCCTAAGGCTTTTCCTTGTATGTAAAATGTGTATGTCATAATATTTACTTTATAGGATTGCTATCAAGTAGATTAAATAGTATATGCAAGTTTAGCATAATCCCTGACATACTTTAGGGGCTCCATACACGTTAGGTCTCATTTCCTTTTCCTTCTTGTGATGCATTCCTCCACCACCCTCCATCCATGCTAAGGACTTACTTTATGATCTTGGCAAGACTAACATGTTTTTTTAAAAGATGCATTCCAACAGAAATCCAAGAATCATCATCGATTTCTCTCTCTCTTCCTCTTCCTGCTCCCAAGAGTTGTCTCAGCAGCTCCAGCCAACTGTACCTCCAAAACACTTTCCCAGTCTCTTACCTCTCCATCTTCCCCACCACCATCCCATTCGGAATTGCCATCATCTGTCACTCAAACCCCTGAGCAGGTCCCTCTGTGATCTCCTGGCTCCCACTGCTGTTCCCTAATATGGTCCATTTATTTTTTAACACATCAGTCACAAAAAAACCCAATATATATTCTCTCCCACCTTAAGTTTTTTCCCTGACTTCCTAGCTCATTTGGGATAGAACCCCAGGCCATCAATATTACCTATTCAGACACGCTTGTAGGTGTTGTACTCAACACGCTGTACTGGAGTACAAGTTGTGCTCAGCCTGTACAACTCTCTCCTTTCCTTACTCCTCCAACTGTGTTAGCCTTCTTTCTGCTCCCCTTCAGCATATCAGCCTTTCTGCCTTAGAAACTCTACATTCACATCCCTTTGGTTTAAAACATCCTCCTCCCTGCTCTTGCCATGGCTAGCTTCTTTAGGTCTTAGAAACAGCTTCTACGATAACAATATCTAAATTAGACTTTCCTCTGTAATTTCTCGCCATCTCATCTCATTTTGTTTTCCTCATAAATCTTAAAACAACTGCTACTTACTTGTTTTTTGTTGTCTATCCCCTACCCGCCCCCCTCCGCCGCTGGATTACTGACTCCATAGAAACAGGAAAATATTTCTCTTTTGAAAAATTGTACCCCTAGCTCATAGTATCCTGCCTATCACACTGGGGATGCTCAATACAACTTTGTTGAAGAAGTAAATAACTGACTGCCTTCGAATTTATGCCTGACCACCATGTGGACAGCAAGGCAACTGGGTAAATACTATACTTATTCATCACTGCTTCTACCATGGAGAACGTGGCCATCAGGATTTGATGTGCACTTTGGAATGTGGTGAGACAAAGAAGCCAACGGTGATGCAAAGTAAAGATCAATAAATGCCTGTTAAATTAATCAGGAGTTTAAGGTCTCCACCAAGGCACGGGAGAATTTAAGGTTCAGGATTCTCATGTAAATATTCAGGGAGGAATAGAAGTAAAATTCCTATTTAATGATGTGGTTTAGCTAGGGTTATACATACAAAAGGGAAGACATCTTTTGGAAGACACTGAAGTTCTGCCACAGATATAAATATGGAGAAAAGCGAATCAAAACAAAAAACATCTGGGATATCAACTGCCTCCCCCAGAGAAAAAGTTGTAATTCTTACTCTCCCTTAAATAACTTGCTATTAAATACAGAGAGAAATCATCAATAAGATAAATGATGAATAATAATAGCTTCTACATTCGAGTATGTAGCATGCCCTAGGGACTGTGCTAAGTGCTGTACATACATTATTTCTACCTTACTTCTAGCCATAGCAAATTTGGGATAATTAGACAGTATAACATCATGGTCAAGCATATGGACTTTGGAGTCAGGGAGTCTAGGGTTCAACTCCTAACTGCCTGAAAAGCTTTGGACAAATTAAAACCCTCTCAGAACCCATTTGTTTCCATCCCTAAAAAAAGAATTGGCAATCAGTCGTAGTTTGAGGAGGTGCTGTGTATGTAAACTAGAAAATCTATTATTCACTTTATGTTGTGCACAGTGCTTATAAGGTTCCTGACCCCATGAGCTCATACTCCCATTTTACAACTGAGGAAAATATCACTTTGACAGGTTCGGCATTGTCCGAGACCCATGTGGTCCCAAAGACTGTGGTCTTTCCAGTATACCGGTTGCCCTTCCGATGAAATCCATCTTTTGAACTGTGTCCGAGCTGAAACTCATATACAGAGGGAGAACCAAGACTGCCAAGTCCAGCAGGCACACTTCCCTTTTCCCTACAGCTCTCAGAAGCACCGCTCAGCACACAAAGGTCAGACACAGATATGCGCACAGTAAGTGGTGTATTCTTTGCCATGATTTTACAAACACAGGGCACCCTCTGACAGGGTCTTTCCAAAGGCTCTGCCAAAGGGCCAAAAACTGCTATTTTGAATTCTGAATCCCCAGTAGCCCTTTCCCATAATGCATACACCCATTGATTTTAATATATGAAACTGTTAGCTGTTATCCATAGCTTGACTGGAATGAAATTCCAATTACGAATTACTTAGAAAAGAATTAAGAATGGAACAGAGGGAGGAGGAACCAAGATGGGGGAGTAGAAGGACGTGCTCTCACTCCCTCTTGCGAGAACACCAGAATCACAACTAGCTGCTGGACAATCATCGACAGGAAGACACTGGAACTCACCAAAAAAGATACCCAACATCCAAAGGCAAAGGAGAAGCTTCAATGAGATGGTAGGAGGGGTGCAATCACAGTAAAATCAAATCCCATAACCTCTGGGTGGGTGACTCACAGACTGGAGAACACTTATACCACAGAAGTCCGCCCACTGGAGTAAAGGTTCTGAGCCCCCCACGTCAGGCTTCCCAACCTGAGGGTATGGCAATGGGAGGAAGAATTCCTAGAGAATCAGACTTTGAAGGCTAGTGGGATTTGATTGCAGGACTTTGACAGAACTGCGAGAAACAGACTCCACTCTTGCAGGGCACGCACAAAGTAGTGTGCGCATCAGGACCCAGGGGAAGGAGCAGTGACCCCAGGGGAGACTGAACCAGACCTACCTGCTACTGTTGGAGGGTCTCCTGCAGAGGAGGGGGGGTGCTGTGGCTCACCGTGGGGACAAGGACACTGGCAGCAGAAGTTCTGGGAAGTACTCCTTGGCGTGAGCCCTCCCAGAGTCTGTCATTAGCCCCACCAAAGAGCCCAGGTAGGTTCCAGTGTTGGGTCGCCTCAGGCTAAACAACCAACAGGGTGGGAACCCAGTCCCACCCATCAGCAGACAAGCAGATTAAAGTTTTACTGAGCTCTGCTCACCAGAGCAACAGCCAGCTCTACCCACCACCAGTCCCTCCCATCAGGAAACTTGCACAGGCCTCTTAGATAGCCTCACCCACCAGAGGGCAGACAGCAGAAGCAAGAAGAACTACAATCCTGCAGCCTGTGGAACAAAAACCACATTCACAGAAAGACGGACACGATGAAAAGGCAGAGGGCTATGTACCTGATGAAGGAACAAGATAAAACCCCAGAAAAACAACTAAATGAAGTGGAGATAGGCAACCTTCCAGAAAAAGAATTCAGAATAATGATAGTGAACATGATCCAGGACCTCGGAAAAACAATGGAGGCAAAGACTGAGAAGATGCAAGAAATGTTTAACAAGGACCTAGAAGAATTAAAGGACAAACAGAGATGAACAATACAATAACTGAAATGAAAACTACACTAGAAGGAATAAATAGCAGAATAACTGAGGCAGAAGAACAGATAAGAGACCTGGAAGACAGAATGGTGGAATTCACTGCTGCAGATCAGAATAAAGAAAAAAGAATGAAAAGAAACGAAGAGAGCCTAAAAGACCTCTGGGACAACATTAAATGCAAGAACATTCACATTATAGGGGTCCCAGAAGGAAAAGAGAGAGAGAAAGGACCAGAGAAGATATATGAAGAGATTATAGTCAAAAACTTCCCTAACATGGTAAAGGAAATAGCCACCCAAGTCCAGGAAGTGCGGAGAGTCCCATACAGGATAAACCCAAGGGGAAACACGCTGAGACACATAGTAATCAAATTGGCAAAAATTAAAGACAAAGAAAAATCATTGAAAGCAGCAAGGGAAGAACAACAAATAATATACAAGGGAACTCCCATAAGGTTAACAGCTGATTACTCAGCAGAAACTCAACAAGCCAGAAGGGAGTAGCATGATATACTTAAAGTGATGAAAGGGAAGAACTTACAACCAAGATTACTCTACCCGGCAAGGATCTCATTCAGATTCGATGGAGAAATCAAAAGCTTTACAGACAAGCAAAAGCTAAGAGAATTCAGCACCGCCAACCCAGCTCTACAACACATGCTAAGGAACTTCTCTAAGTGGGAAACACAAGAGAAGAAAAGGATCTACAAAAACAAACCCAAAACAATTAAGAAAAGGGTCATAGGAACATACCTATGGATAATTACCTTAAACGTGAATGGATTAAATGTTCCAGCCAAAAGACACAGGCTTCCTGAACGGATACAAAAACAAGACCCATATATATGCTGTCTACAACAGACCCACTTCAGACATAGGGACACATACAGACTGAAACTGAGGGCATGGAAAAACATGTTCCATGCAAATGGAAATCAAAAGAAAGCTAGAGTAGCGATACTCATATCAGATAAAATAGACTTTAAAATAAAGAATGTTACAAGAGACAAAGAAGGACACTACATAATGATCAAGGGAACAATCCAATAAGAAGATATAACAATTATAAATATATATGCATCTAACATAGGAGCACCTCAATACATAAGACAACGGCCAACAACTCTAAAAGAGGAAATCGACAGTAACACAATAATAGTGTCTGACTTTAACACCTCACTTACACCAATGGACAGATCATCCAAAATGAAAATAAATAAGGAAACAGAAGCTTTAAATGACACAATAGACCAGATAGATTTAAATGATATCTACAGGACATTCCAGCCAAAAACAGCAGATTACACTTTCTTCTCAAGTGCGCACGGAACATTCTCCAGGGTAGATCACATCTTGGGTCACAAATCAAGCCTCAGTAAATTTAAGAAAACTCAAATCATATCAAGCATCTTTTCTGACCACAACGCCATGAGATCAGAAATGAATTACAGGGAAAAAACCGTAAAAAACACAAACACATGGAGGCTAAACAATATGTTACTAAATAACCAAGAGATCACTGAAGAAATCAAAGAGGACATCAAAAAATACCTAGAGACAAATGACAACGAAAATACGACGACCCAAAACCTATGGGATGCAGCAAAAGCAGTTCTAAGAGGTAAGTTTATGGCTATACAAGCCTGCCTTAAGAAACAAAAAAATCTCAAGTAACCAATCTAACCTTACACCTAAAGGAACTAGCGAAAGAAGAACAAACAAAACCCAAAGTTAGAAGTAGGAAAGAAATCATAAAGATCAGAGCAGAAATAATGAAATAGAAACAAAGAAAACAATAGCAAAGATGAATAAAACTAAAAGCTGGTTCTTTGAGAAGATAAAACAAATTGATAAACCATTAGCCAGACTCATCAAGAAAAAGAGGGAGAGGACTCAAATCAATAAAATTAGAAATGAAAAAGGAGAAGTTACAACAGACACCACAGAAATACAAAGCATCCTAAGAGACTACTACAAGCAACTCTATGCCAATAAAATGGACAATGTGGAAGAAATGGACAAATTCTTAGAAAGGTATAACCTTCCAAGACTGAACCAGGAAGAAACAGAAAATATGAACAGACAAATCACAAGCAATGAAATTGAAACTGTGGTTAAAAATCTTCCAACAAACAAAAGTCCAGGACCAGATGGCTTCACAGGTGAATTCTATCAAACATTTCGAGAAGCGCTAACACCCATCCTTCTCAAAATCTTCTCCAAAACTGCGGAGGAAGGAACACTCCCAAACTCATTCTATGAGGCCACCATCACCCTGTTACCAAAACCAGACAAAGATACTACAAAAAAAGAAAATTACATACCAATATCACTCATGAATATAAATGCAAAAATCCTTAACAAAATACTAGCAAACAGAATCCAACAGCACATTAAAAGGATCATACACCATGATCAAGTGGGATTTATTCCAGGGATGCAAGGATTCTTCAATATACGCAAATCAATCAATGTGATACACCATATTAACAAACAGAAGAATAAAAACCATATGATCATCTCAATAGATGCAGAAAAAGCTTTTGACAAAATTCAACACCCATTTATGATAAAAACTCTCCAAAAAGTGGGCATAGAGGGAATCTACCTCAACATAATAAAGGCCATATACGACAAACCCACAGCAAACATCATTCTCAATGGTGAAAAAATGAAAGCATTTCCTCTAAGATCAGGAACGAGGCAAGGATATCCACTCTCACCACTATTATTCAACATAGTTTTGGAAGCCCTAGCCACGGGTATCAGAGAAGAAAAACAAATAAAAGGAATACAAATTGGAAAAGAAGAAGTAAAACTGTCACTGTTTGCAGATGACATGATACTATACATAGAGAATCCTAAAAATGCCACCAGAAAACTACTAGAGCTAATCAATGAATTTGGCAAATTTCCAGGATACAAAATTAATGCACAGAAATCTCTTGCATTCCTATACACTAATGATGAAAAATCTGAAAGAGAAATTAAGGGAACACTCCCATTTACCACTGCAACAAAAAGAATAAAATACCTAGGAATAAACCTACCTAGGGATACAAAAGACTTGTATGCAGAAAACTATAAGACACTGATGAAAGAAATTGAAGATGATACCAACAGATGGAGAGATATACCATGTTCTTGGATTGGAAGAATCAACATTGTGAAGATGACTCTACTACCCAAATCAATCTACAGATTCCATTTGTGACCCAAGATGTGATCTACCACTGGCATTTTTCACAGAAGTAGAAAAAAAAATTTCACAATTTGTATGGAAACACAATAGACCCCGATTGCCGAAGCAATCTTGAGAATGAAAAACGGAGCTGGAGGAATCAGGCTCCCTGACTTCAGACTACACTACAAAGCTACAGTAATCAAGACAATAAGGTACTGGCACAAAAAGAGAAACATAGTTCAATGGAACAAGATAGAAAGCACAGAGATAAACCCACACACCTATGGTCAACTAATTTATGACAAAGGAGGCAAGGATATACAATGGAGAAAAGACAGTCTCTTCAATAAGTGATGCTGGGAAAACTGGACAGGTACATGTAAAAGAATGAAATTAGAACGCTCCCTAACACCATACACAAAAATAAACTCAAAATGGATTTGAGACCTAAATGTAAGACTGAACAGTATAAAACTCTTAGAGGAAAACATATGAAGAACACTCTTTGACAGAAATCACAGCAAGATCTTTTTTGATCCACCTCCTAGAGTAATGGAAATAAAAACAGAAATAAAAAAATGGAACCTACTGAAGCTTCAAAGCTTTTGCACAGCAAAGGAAACCATAAACAAGACAAAAAGAGAACGCTAAGAATGGGAGAAAATATTTGCAAATGAATCAACGGACAAAGACTAATCTCCAAAATATATAAACAGCTCATGCAGCTCAGTATTAAAGAAACAAACAACCGAATCCAAAAACGGGCAGAAGACCTAAATAGACATTTCTCCAAAGAAGATATACAGATGGCCAAGAAGCACATTTAAAGCTGCTCAACATCACTAATTAGTAGAGAAATGTCAATCAAAACTACAATGAGGTACCACCTCACACTGGTTGGAATGGGCATCATCAGAAAACCTACAAACAACAAATGCTGGAGAGGGTGTGGAGAAAAGGGAAGCCTCTTGCACTGTTGGTGGGAATGTAAATTGATACAGCCACTATGGAGAAGAGTATGGAGATTCCTTAAAAAACTAAAAATAGAATTACCATATGGTCCAGCAATCCCACTACTGGGCATATACCTAGAGAAAACCATAATTCAAAAAGACACATGCACCCCAATGTTCACCGCAGCACTATTTACAATAGCCAGGTCATGGAAGCAACCTAAATGCCCATCGACAGACGAATGGATAAAGAAGCTGTGGTACATATATACAGTGGAATATCACTCAGCCATAAAAAGGAACGAAATGAGTCATTTGTTGAGACGTGGATGGACCTAGAGACTGTCATACAGAGTGAAGTAAGTCAGAAAGAGAAAAACAAATATCGTATAGTTACACATGTATGTGGAACCTAGAAAACTGGTACAGATGAACCGGTTTGCAGGGCGTAAGTTGAGACACAGATATAGAGAACAAACGTATTGACACCAAGGGGGGAAAACGGCGGTGGGGTGGGGATGGTGGTGTGCTGAATTGGGCGATTGGGATTGACATGTATACACTGATGTGTATAAAATTGATGACTAATAAGAACCTGCAGTATAAAAAAACAACCAGCAAATTAAAAAAAAAAACTAATACTAAACTTTCTTTGGGTTATTTGTGTGGAACTATGTTAACATAAATGTTTCAGATATTACATGACATTTCTAAAAAAAAAAAAAAAAAAAGAATGGAACAGAGAAATGTGCAAAGATGAAGGGATAGCGAAAACCTTGCAAAATTGGGCCAGGTCAAGACATCCCAGGAAACGACACACCTCTCTCCCAAACTCCTTCCTTCCCTCCCCCTCCTCCATTCCTTCTCTCTCTCTCTCCTTACCTACTTCCATCTATTCAATAATAATTTATTGAGCACCTGCTCCATGCCATACAATGTAGCCAAATGTTTAATACAACGCTATACAAACAGAATAGCTCAGAGACTTCTTTTTTAAGTGTTACCTAACAAGCAGTACAGGGCAAGAAGAAAGGAAGGTGGCTTATTTCACATTAATGCCACAAACACTAAGTGTCTGCTCTGTATAAGATACTGCGAGCAGAGAACCCACAGAGAACAGAGATGAGCAACTGAAATGGCAATGAACTCACAGGAGTATCTCCAATCGATCACGAGAGGGAAGTCTCTAGGTATAGGACATAAAAGTCATTCTGGGTCCTCTTCCTCAAATACTCCAAAATAACAAGAGTCAGGAAAGTAAGGCATCAAAAGAAAAAAAACAAACGCAAAAGCAGAACATATTCAATTCGAAATTCTGACCAGTTTCATTGGAAGCAACATCTTTTCATTGCAGCTTTTCTCATCTTCTCTTCAAATACTTGCCTTCTTCCTTTAAAAAAATAAAGTGAATTGTTCCAAATGACATCACCATAGTATCCAATGGAAGCGCCTTCAGCCAAACACTTAGCTTACCTCACTTAATGTTTGTTTTTAACACCCTGGGGCTCTGAGAAATTCGAGAAAGATTTATTAGCCAAGACATCTTCTGAAAGAAGCTCAGCAGCAAGGAAAAATATATCATCTCTCCTTTAGTTAACTCTTGCTGTAAGGAAAGTCAGTGTGTTTCTCCAGGCCCAGAGCAGTGAGATGGCAAGGAAAGTCATAAAAGCAGAATCTCTCTTCCAGCCAAGCGGTGTCCTTTTTTCCCTTTCTACTCACTTGAGTAGCCTGAGAGGGTATAAACATTTTCTTGCTTTCATCATGGAGTTAAGAACTTTATAGACAAGATAGGGTAGGACTGGTTAAGGCAGCACTCCGAACCATTTTACCCTGAATGTCAGCCAATCACAGAAGTGTTCAGGAGGACAGTAAAAACAAGGTTTCCATCAGGCACTGAGATGTGATTGATGAAAAATTCCAAAGTAAGGTATCACATCAAAATATGCAGAATTGACAGGGGAAATAACCAAGAACATCCTTACCGGTTTCAAGGAGATGTAATAAGGATCAAGCATGGGGAGGTGAGGGGATGTGTGAGTATATATTTTTAGTAGAGGGGAGGGGTCTGCTACTTTCTAATCTCAAGCCCAGTGAGAAGAGGCATCAATGAATCCACTCTGAGATCCTGACATGTGTTTCCTGTCTCCGAAGCCATCACAGATTTCCCAGCAGGGAATCTAGAGGGTACTGCAGGCAGGAGAGGGCTACTAATTCAGAAATACCATGTGTGCTCTCAGAGTTTGCCTAGGAAGGGATGGATGACTGTTTTTCACAAAACAGAGGTGTGCCAAGTGGGAAAGAGAGCTGTCCTGGAGACATCAGAAGTCCTGCTGAAGGGGGCTTCCTGGGAGGCAAGACGTTTTCATGTGGAATGGAAGGAGGGATGAAGCATTCTGTCCAGGAATGGAATGCTTTGCCTCCCTTTTCTATAGGATTTGTAGGAGATGTATCACACCTCCAGGGCCAGGAATCTCCAAAGACTCAAGAAAATGCTTCATGAGGGAAGAAGCCAGTTTAACTATTTACCAGTCCCAGAGGGCACAAAGGCACCCAGCCGAGTAACAAATATTCCAACCTCTACCATAACCCCTACCCTGGTAGGGTCTTAAACTCTAGCCAGCAGCTAGCACCTCATGAGATGAGAGCAGAGACAGCTGAAATAAATCCAACCCCTACTCCCAAAGGTATGGAGTCACCAACTAAATGCTGTATATAGGGAAAACAAATAATTAACTTTGAGGTTTGAAGTGATAAATATCTCACATGAGACATCTAAAATTTCTGAAGTGACCTGTACTTTGTCCCTTAAATACCATCACACTGTTAACTTTTAAGTGGGCCAAAAAATCCACTAGGAATTGCCCAAGTTTTTATGGGGGAGAGATAGGGGAAGACCATTCCCAACTCAAATTTCAAAGGAATAGTGAAGACAAAAATAAAGATGCATTTGATCATGAGTTGTGCTTACTGAACATACAAGTTACATATTTATTCAACACGTATTTGTTGAATGCCAATCACTGTGATAGACAATGAATACAAATAAGTCTTACAATAGGACTCCTGCGACAGAACTACAACAGAACTCTGTACTCCTGTACAGAGTTTGCAAAGCAATGGGATAGAACGAGGACTTCCTTGACATAATCTGTTCTCAAGACAGATTGATACAGAGATAGAAAGCACATGCTTTGGGGTAGTTCATACCTGGATTTGAATTCCTATCGCTCCTTAGATGAGCTGGAGAAAATTACCTAACTATTTTACACTTCAGTTCTCCTCGCCTACAAAATGGAGATAATGTAATCTACCTTTTAAGATTGCCAAGAGGATTTAAGGAAAATGTACAGAAAGCACACAGTATACTTGACTCAAAAACTAGTAGGGGACATTACCAACAAGATAGCGATATGAGTAGTAAGCCTTTAGAATGAAACAGATAAAATAAACGGATATTGCCATTAAATATCTCCATCATAAAAGTTAAAATGAAAGATTCAACAGAAAGTATTAATTCTTCTTAAATGATTTACGTCTCCCTACTCATCTTTCTAATACTTGATAAAAATCCCCACTCGGTTGTCTGTAATATTTTTATTTCCTGGGCTTTTATTATATAATAAATAATATATTATACAATCAGTGCCATATAATCTAGGATTCACTCATCTCATTTCCTATGCTTTAATTGTCTGTTTTGTACAAAGTTTCATCTCCCAAATTATATTGTAAGAGCTCACTGAAGATAGGGCAGGCAATAATACGCTGCTTATTTGCTAGAATGTTTTAGATCTTCAACAGATATACGACAGAACTGAATAGAAAAGACGTAAGTTTTAAGACGTGCCAATGTGTAAAAATGCAGGCTATTCCGAGCTGCCACTGGAAGCCCAAACACAAACAGGGCGGTCTTTGTCATTGCTTCGTAAACTGGGAAACACTCTCAGGGTCAAAGCAGAAATCCTTCTTGATGCCTGCAAATCACCTCCGATGAGAAACTTCTGGCCTTGAGGTTCCACACACTATGACAAAGACAGGCAGGTACAGAACAAACTTTCTCCAACAATGCTTCAAGTTGAATTTCAACATGGAATCTCATTGAGTCTGCCGACGGCATTCTGAAAAGAATTTCATTAAATGTTGCTAACATATCATAAGCTCCCTTAAATGGAAGGGTAATGGCTCATAACATTTGTAAGCTTTTTAATTTCATGGAATTTGAGCAGCATAATCAGGACCTATTAAAGTCAATCAACTGTGCCAAGTGGGGCTACCTACCTTTGCTTTTGTTTGTATTTTCCTTGTGGGTACACCCTGTGGACCAAGAGGCAGCAGTCCCAGTATCATTCTTTAAGGCTAATGCTGGTGTGTGATGTCCTGAACCTCCTCTGATGAAACCATCACAGCAGCATTTGCATGCCTGGGATGAATAGACACCTCTTGGGAAATGGCTTTTGGCTTCTGGGAAAGAGAGATTTCCCTTTCTATTTGCTTCGGCTCAGAAGGTGCAATTTTGGTAGGATTCAAAATCAGCCATCTGACAAATGTAACTGGAATTAATAAATAGAGATGACTATAAGAAACTTTATTTATATTTTCAGTGACACAGTGGTGCCCAAACTATTAATCCTTCAAGACCAGTCTCCAGGTTTCTTCTACCATGAAACCTTTAATTACAGTAGTGGCCATTTATAAGGGCTAAATTCCAGGCACTGTTCTAGGCACAATGTATATGTTTTCTCATTTAATTTTCAAAACAATTCTATGATGCTTTCAGCTATCCCAGATTATGTATAAAGAAACTAAAGTTTGAGACATAAAGTAATATGGCCCAAGTCACAAATCTAGTCAGTAGCAGAGCCAAGCTTTAAACCCAGTTTTAGTCTGACTCTAAATCATGGGTACTTTTCTTTCTTTCTTTTTTTTTGGCCACACCATGAGGGATGTGGGATCTTAGTTCTCCAACCAGAGATCCAACTCGTGCCCCCTGCATTGGGAGCACAGAGTCTTAACCACTGGACCGCCAGGGAAGTCCCTGGATACTTTTCTACTATGCTATGTTGCCTTCACAATCACGCTGATGCAAGTCTTTCCGTGGGAATGCAGATATCTAGAGAGAGCTTTTTCATATGGGGACAAGAGGGTACCAGGCAGGGTGATGATCCAGGATAGCTGAAGGCTAGAGAGTCAAACAGGGAGAACTCACCCCACAGTCAAGGGAGAAAGCGCACATCAAAGTTGGAAAAGCAGAACTGAGGGTAACAAACCACCTTAGGAGAAGGCCACACACAGAAGGCTGATTTAGAGTGAGGACAGCTGGGAACAGAATGGAGTAGGGGATGGGCTATGGCAAGCAGTGTTACACTAAGACTGAGAACACATGGAAAAGTTAGGGTTCTACTTTTGAGCCCTGCTGGCTGAACAGGCAGGGCACATCTGATGGCTTGATGGAGTTGGGTAGGACCGGATAAGCTCATCATATAAATCTTTACTGTAAAAAACCCAGAATGATGGGCATATAGATGGTGTCCAAATATAGTGTCTGCATTTAATTATAACTTATACAAATGATCAGGAAAACATTCAGCTATTCCCTAGGCTGCCATTAATGACTACTGGACCAAGAAAATACACTAATTAATAGTGTATGACATGCACATACATGCACACACTCTGAATGACATGCACATCTACGATGATACCTGAAGGAGATGAAAGAAAAGTGTTCATCTTAAAAGAGGAAGAAAATTTTATCCAGGACGACTTGCTGCATTATGGGTATTACCGTATTTTTAACAATATTGCTGAGAAATGAAAAAAACAGTTCAAGAGATAAGAATGGTAGTGGGATCTTGTACATAACATATTTAAAGAACTTGTAAAAGAAGCTGAATTTAGAATGAAGAAGACAGAATCCTTTCTTCAAAGGGGTTCCCAGAGGTAAATAAGCCCCGATGTCCTAAGGCATACATTATACATAATGAGCTAACGTCTCTTTTATGAATCTACAATGGTACTGGATATTTGGAGAACTGGAAGAATTAAGAAAGTGGTCACTCATATTTTCCATGTTCTGTAGTTTCAGATAAGGAACCAGAGTTAACAAAGGCCGGGTCTTTGGAAATTCGGTATTTCTATAGGTTTTTATTACTTCATATTAGCTCCACTTTGGTGGGCTTAGAATGAGAAACCAGTAACTTGTAGTCTGAGGTTCTGGACAAAATCATATCTGCAGAGCCTAAGATCTCTGGAATATCATGATATTTTTCTGGAGTCAGACTTCATTAGCACATGGATCTTTGATTATTTCCAGATAGATACTGTAGTTCAATTCTAACAGAAAGCATGACCAGAGAAAAGTAATGGTGTAGTGGGAGATGGTACAGTTTAGGGGATCTGTGGTTGGAATGGGGAAAAATTGGCCTCTACGGGAAGCTGTGATTGTGTGAGGCCTATGCAACTATAGAACAGAGCGGGGTGGGGAATGGCCAGAGAAGTAGCAATTGGCAAAAAAAAAAAAAGGAAGGAAGGAAGATGCTCTCTTCATGAAACTAGTAAGGGTCTTACATGTTTCTTTGGGTTGAAGGGAAAGCAAGTTAGACAAACAGCACAGACCGACACATAAATACTGTCTACTGTCCTGAGATAATACAGCATTCCAGTTAAGAATGTGTGTCAACATGAGTTGGAATATTAGATGAATGTTTTTCCTTAACCCTTCTACTTCACTGCTTCTCTCTAAATGGAAGATCGAAATGATAGGTCCTTTCTAGTTATACTCTAAGGAATGAATGAAATAGCTTTACATGAGAACCGTGGCTATTCGTTATTACAACATGAGGGTTTAATTTCATATTATTTTGATTCCAATTCAGCAAATATTTCTGAGCAATTACTATGAGCAAGGCCCTCTGTTAGGTGATTTAGAACCTATTAGTTCACTTGATCTCCATAACAGCAAACCCTTTAAGATGATTTAAAGATATTCCATATTAGAACAGCCAAACCCTCAGGCACTTAGGCACTTTAACGTTTTCTAACCATTCCCCATTTCCTGGTTGCCATTTGCTAGTGATGTCAGGAAAAGAATGGTCCAGGCATCCTCAGAGCATCTTTTCTTCCTCTCCTTGGCTTAGCCTCACTGCTTCTCCTGACCATTACATTTACTCTACCAGGTTGTGCACATAAAGCCAGGGATACTGTACTTTGTGGTGACGTAAGGACTTTACAAGGGTAATTTTAAAGACACGTGCGCTTTTGGCCATAAGGGCCAAACTTAAAAATCAAAACCATGTAACATTACCGTAAGTCAACATTGCTGGATCCCTCAGGATCATGAGCCCCGTGTTGAGCTGTGGTGGAAGGAACCCTAATAGAAACAGTCCCCGTTTCCTTCACCCACTAAGAGCGAGCAACTGACCTGCACAATCCAAGACATGTTGGCATCGGCCACCTTTTTATACTAACTCGGTTGTAACGTAGTCTCATTGTGTTTTCTTTTCATTAAACTTCTTCCTGTACCTCCCTAACCAGAGTGCTGCTAAGATACGGTCAAAGAAACACTTTGTGATTTAGCAAACTCTCTGTGGCAGCCATGGAAAGCATGGGGGTACATTCCACATCTCAGAAAACTCAGACGGTAAGACCAGTCCAAAAAATTCAAGACTGCTATAAAATAAATGAAAAACCTTGGTTTGTTAACAGCTATAGTCAGAAACAAACATGGGGACTATATATCCATCCAGTGATATGACTACTTATGCATTAACAGCTTAAAAATAAAGCCTGCTCCATTTCTCATCTATTAATGAGCTACGACCTAAGGAAAATTCATCTTCCCATAAAATTCCTCTATTTTTTAAGGTAACTGCCTGAGCCTTAACTGAGGCCTAAAAGCAATCTACACAGCTTGTTAGTAGAAAACTGCAATTACCGTACCATCTGTACTTGTCTGTCACTGTGGAGAGATGCCACTTTTTATTTCCATGATTCTGATGTTACAAAATGGAAGCTGTGGCTTACTAGGTGGAGAAATCTACCATACCGCACCAAGCAAGGAAAGAAACTGGGCAATGTCCTTGTCTTATTCTTTCCACATGGCGATTTTCATCACCATCTCCCTCTCCCTCCTCAACTCCCTCCAAAATGCAAAAAGTACAAAATGCAAAATATTTATCGGTCTTAAAAGTCTCATTTACTTTGTGGACCACGTGGTATTTGCCTGGAGGCAGAATCATTGCCGATTAAAAACAGAATCATTCATGGAGATGGAAAGTCCCACACTCATAATTTAGGCAACTGCCATTTAAAACATCGCTGGTAATAAATTACAGAGCAATGCGTCAAAAGGCTATGCTCAGCTGTTGGTGGAGATCACAAAATTAAAGAGTAAGTATTTGCTTATAATTTCACATGTCAAGGAAGTTTTTTTTTTTCTGCCTCTGAAATAACATCTCCTGAGAAATCATCAGTGTTTTTTTGACAATGAGCAAGTTTTTTGTTTTTAAATTAAGACTAACTACAACACACCCACAGCAATTACAAAGTGCTGGGTGCAGCGAGTTTCCAGGAGATGAGTATTTTTTGACTGAAGCATTAAGAAAATCTTTTTTTTTTTTTTTTTGCCAAGGCTTTAGGAGTGAAGAACAACAAAATATTTAAGAATGTATTAAAATGCCCTTCTTCCTTAAAGCTATAGATTCTCTCTCCATTACTCTCCCCCAATACTCAACAAGTATTATTGGCTGTAGGGGCCACCTAACCAAAGTATTCCTACTTACTCTTACCATTTAAGGAACATAAACCAAATGACAACAGACTCTGGTATGTACTTTTGCTTCTTCAATGTTATTTATGAAATAAGCGAGAAGCAGTCTCACATCACACAGTGGATGTTCCATAAACCAAAAGAGTGAGAGGATGCTGACATGCCATAGTGATGATGAAGAGAATCTCAAAGATGTGAAGGGCTGGAAAGTGCTAATTTTGTTATCTTCACCTTTCCTGTCTGTAACACACAGCTCCATATTCTGGAGTTTCCATTAGCCTGTGGATGGCACAAATAAAGTCTTAGAGCAGCACAAAAGAGCAAGGTAGGGAAAGATGGGCTTTCAGTACCTTTAGTACCACTTTTACCTCTTCCACCTTTTCTGTCCTGTTCCCCCATGGTCTCCCACCACACAGGTACTCACGCCATCCTCTACATAACACAATACTTAGTATGAGGCTGATAAAGAAACTTATTCAATCTAAAGCTCCTATAAAAGAGAAATTTGTCTTTATCTCCCCACCTGAGAGGCTCTTAGAGAATCTTTGAGTTAGAAGAATCCTAAGAGAACAGTCATTTATTCAAAGAGCCAAGCAATCAACGATGACAACAACAATTTGCTTTCCTTCCATATGAGAGGCACTAGTTAGAAACCAGGGAAACAGTGATAAAGCAAATAATAACAAATTTTAATAATCAAAAATTATCATACTGAAATTTTATATAGTGCTTTATACTCAAAGCAATATTCTACAAACAGTAACACGTACCTAATAAATTTTACGTCATTATGTAAAATAAATTAACTCTTACAATCCTGTTACACGCTTATGAGGTAGTGCTGCTATTAGGCCCATTTTACAGATGAGGAAAATGAAGCACAGAAAAGTTCAAGTAATTTGCTTGAGGCAACACAGATAGTAAATGGTGGAGCCAAGATTTAAATCCAGGGAGGTGGCATTCCAGAGCCTGCTCTTATACATCACTTAATAACTGCCTTTCTCGGTCCCTGCCATCATGGAGATCGTGCAGTAGTAATGGGAAGCAAACAGGTAAGTACATAAATATTTAGTCATTTAATATATACATATGATATATAAATAGAAATTAATATACCTAAGTAATATGACGTGATATAATATAGTGGCAGAAAATAAAGCTACTAGGTAAGGGATATATTTTCAGTGGGTGGGCAAGGAAGCTGTCCGTCAGAAGATGCCATGTGAGCAGAGGCCTGGATGGAGCGAGGCTAGGTTTTCATCCAGCCTGGTGTTTTCGGACTGTGGTGCATGGGCCCCCCACCCAGGGCCTGGGCATCCCGTGGCTGATGACAGGGAGACTCTGGGTGGGCAGGGCAATGGGCTGCAGCACCCCAGCCTCTGCCCAACCACAGGAGCTCAGCTTCCATCTGGTCCAGATTTAGGGTTCCAAGTAAAATCTGACTCCAAAAAGATTCCATGGCTTTAAAAACAATGTTGTAGAAAACCACTAAGCATGCCCAACCTCTTTACGTCAGACACACGGAGAGCCAAGAGGAACGACTTGCTCCAGAGCTGGTGCTGATCCCAGCAGGACAAGAAGAGCATCCAGATTCCCCAACTTGGAATCTAGTGTACTTTCTGGAATACTGAACTGTCAGCTGTGACACTCCTCCCATTCAGTACATTGTGTTAATCTCTAGAAGGTATAGACAAAAGGTTTTATCCAAGTGACTGTGCCTCTCTGTCTGGAAACTTCATAACCAAACTCCAGGCTTATCAGAAATTGCATGCATGATCTTGCCTGTCTCCTGCATTTATTAAAGTGCCCCAACCTCTGCCTCTTATCCTACTTTATATTTTTCTTGATCTTAACCTATTATATCTTTTCTTACTCTGTCCCTGTACATATTTCTTACAAGCTACTGTACTTCAAATCCTTTGTGGAAATGTCTATGTGCATAAGGGGAAGGAGTACTTGCAGTAGGGGTCTGGCGTGAATACAAATTTCTGAATCTTCAAATAACTGAGATTCTAATGGTGGAACTTTGGTCACCACAGCAGACAAGAAAATGTGGGGTGCAGTCGACTTGCCCAATGGCCCTCAAACAACATAATTAGACATTCTCAACCTCATTTGAAGTTCAGACCTACCTCTTCTATGAAAACTCCAGCTGATAGAGTTACAACTGAGATTTAACCAAAGTCCTCAGTAACTCGTCTACTTCCAGCATGATAAGAAAAGCACACACAGTCAATTTTTCCAAAATTAAAGAAAGAACAAAAAAACCGTCAGCCCATTTTAATTCTAAGGCAACCAAAAACCTCTGAATCACTATCTCTGTTTCCCAGGATAAACAAACAAAAGGACCAAAGGATTAAACACTGGCCTATTCAAAGTTTGTGTGTCTGGTTTTTTCTTTTTAACAACAAAAAAAAGAAAAAAGCAAGCAGCTGCTTCACCCTGTTGTCCATGATAAATGATGACACGTAAAAAGACAAATAGATTTCAGGAATGGCAATCTGCTTCACAGTACAGATGGGCTTATAGATGACCCTTCCAATTTTTAATAATCTCCATAATTTATGTGTGAGCTAAGAAATGCAAAGATGCCTAGTGCGCCCCTCTGACTCAGTACAAATCACTTTTATTTACTTGGGCAATACTTCATGGTCCAGTTAACTTCTTAATTAAAGACAGCAGGACGCTCGCGTTCCATGCAAGTGGCATGGAAAACACTGCTTTGTGCGCAGTGGGTTCAGCTGGGAGTTGAAGCTGAGGAGAAGACACCACGGCTTTCGGTTGGTTTCTAAACCAACCAGAGACACGGCTCCTCTCGTTGTAACTAAATTGTCAATGGAGCCTCTTCAGACAAAACTTCTGCTTGTCTGCTATCCTACGTTACTTTATTTTGCCTCATGCCCAATCCAAAACTTCAACTTTCTTCTCCTTGTCTGCTTCTTCCCCAGTCATGCTCTGTTATGGTTAAAGGAAGAAAGACAAAAAAGAGGCGTGTTCTAGGAGACTCAGGCCCACCCTGGTGGGCCAGAAACTCAGCCTCCAGAAGCTCTGAGACTGCTATCTCTTGCCATTGAGCTTGTACACTATGTCAAAACCCACAGGAGCCAGACGACTAGGAGAAATTGGTGTAAAAGAGAGAGACACAGGAAGTGAGAAGTGAGTCATGAGTGACTACGAATCCTAAGAAGTCAACCTAATTTCTGGACTCCTGCATGATGAGATGGATACATTCTCAATACCATAAGCCAGGGGCTGTGCACCCCCAAGGGATTTCAGGGGCCCATTATATAGACAAGCTACACAGGTGGGGTATGAGACAGTGGTGACTGATGGATGCTGTGGCACAATGAGGAACAAATATGCATCTAAAGGAGGCACTGTCTACTTAGCTCCAGTCCTTATGAATATCAAACCACTCTGCCAGATTTTCTGGAGGTTTTTTGGTGAGAATCAAAAAATATAGATTTTTTTAAAATGTCAAATCTTCACATATTTAAATATTAGAAACGAATTCACATTCAAAGGAAAACAATGTGTGAGGCACATAAACTGTATCTTTAGGCCGGATTCAGTTTGCAACTTCTGTCATAAGCCTTCATCTCAATAGTTAACCTCACAGTGCATAAGCTGGGTCATTTAAATTACGTCGTTTAACCCTCACAGTAACTTGATAAAGTAGAGAATATCATCTCAGTGATTAGGTCAGCCATCATTAAGCTTGGTCCTCCTGCATTGTCCACTGTTGTTTCCAGTTTCCTTTTTTTAATGCTTGTGAACTCTCTCAGGAACTTAACATGCTTTGCAGTAAGTTATTCCCCATGAGAGGGAAATGGCCATGTATAACTCCACCTATCATACTAAAGACAGCGTCATGAGAAAATTAATTACCACATACACTGTGTGTTGATGTGGAAGAAAACACTGCAATCCTGGATTTCAGTTCTGACTTTGCTGGGCATAACTGGGGTAAGTTCAACGTCCTTTCCGGGCCTGAGGGCCCCATACATTAAATGAAGTCACTGGTCTAACTGAATTCTTAGGGACTTTCAACTTCCAGCATAGATATGGCTTGCTAATTCAGGCTGATAGAATAAGTCTCAATTCACATCATACTAAAATCAAACTGGAATTTTAAAACTCAGCTTTCCATAAAACAAAGAGATGATAGAAACGTGAAAATCCATGGTGAGAATGACCAGCTCAGAGTTGCAACAAGCATATAGCAGTTTCTCAACTTTCATAAACATTGACAAAATGGGATACCCTCAAAATCCATTTTATAGGTGGAATTCAGGCTTTTCTAGGAACCAACACTCAGACTAGTGTTTATAAAGCACTGGCATATGTGTGTATTAATCTTTAAATATTTTATTATAGTGTGCTTTTTCTTTTGGTATTATAAAATGAGTGAAAACGTCACTCCTGGATCAAAGGGTATAAACATTTTAAGGTACATAAGATATATCGAAAACTATTTTTTTCAGAAAGACTACCAGTAATCTATGAGTGCCAGAGCCAGCAAAATTTTTAAGCAGAAGAATGAGAAAAAAAGTTGAACATTAGAAGAGTGTAACTCAGTGAAAGAAAAACTGAAAACTAAAAGCTATTGAATATGAAATGGGTTTCCTAAGAGATTTTCACTGAATTTATGATTAAGTTTGTGAGTTTATTATTAAGAAGACATGCAAGAAGAGGATGCAAGACCATTTGGTTCAAGGGACGTTCAAACATCAGATGAGATGTGCACTACGTGATGATGATGTAGACAGTGAAAAGTACTGTCCTTGAAATCAAATCATCATCTGCCATCATCAACACCATCGTCATCAAGACATGGGGGTGAGAGTGGGAATGACCATTTCTGGAACACTCATTTCATGTCAAGTTCTGTATTAAGCACTTAAACACTATCTTACTTATTTACAACCACCTGTGATAGAGGTATTAATATCATCTCAGTTGCATAGGTAAGAAAACAAGATTTACCAAGTTAAGAAATTGTTCAAAGATCACTCATCGGTCAAACAGTAGCACTGGTTGCCACCCAGATCCAGTGATACAGCACATGAGCTTGACCATGGTATTATACTGTCTCTTGGTATAGACAACTTCTAAGAACCCCATTTACATATGATTTCATTATTCTATACACAGCTTTTTGGTAGGTAGAACATCTTAAAATATGTGAGTTTTTATAGACTAAAAAGTTTGAAAGACAGAACTTAAATTTTATATAATAATTTTCTGTTTTATTCTGTTAAAGTAAACTCATTTTTGTATCCCTCCTACAACTTTTCTTTCTACTCTCGTCTCTCCTAAACTTCTAAGTTCAATATAGCAATGGGCTAGAACCCCTATACCCACCCCACGTATAGCTTGAGGGGAGTATGGAGATAAATGCACTGTGCAACTTCCCCATTTCTGTAGGCCTGGCACTAGTATGTGCCCAATAAGTGCTGCTTTCCCTTCTCTCGTCACTTCACATTAAGTTACGCAAAAGCACCATCTAGTTCCAGCATCATGGGAAGCAAGGGAAGATGCCTCTCTGAAGAAGCAGGGATCTGCTACTTTTGTCCAAAATGATATTTTGGGATGAAAGGTCTCCTAGCACTCATGCATTCAATCTATCTACTAGTAGCTTCTGTCAGAAATCTGTAGTTGTATTTTGCAAGTATAAAGATGCCTACCACACTGAAATGGGATTTAAATATAGAGTTTTATGGCATTAAATCCCTTAACTTTACAAATTTCTGTGCTAACGCATTCAAGTAGAATTACTAGGGACAGGGTGGTCTTTGGATGTAATGGTAGAATATTTAATTTAGTGTGTCGTTTTCAATCTATTTCCTGAGTGGCATGATACTTTACCACTTAGAAGCTATGCATCCATGTAGTTAAAGCTAGAGAATCCCAGGGCTTTCATTCAATTCCCAGATGGGAGTTTTTATAGAGATGAACATTTTCTCATTAATTTATCTTCCTAAGAGACCGCTATCACACTAATCAATTTGTAGTGACTTTACCAAGTTTGCAACCTTCAATAATGAAATGGATACTGTATTGAACATGGTGTGGATTGCTTAAACAATCTCAGCTCCTCTCGGATCAATGAAACACAAAACCAAAATGAAGTCAAGTATTGCTTCATTAGTTATCCTCACTTAGAAGAGCTGTGTAATCTTGTTCACTGGACGCTGATCTCTTTTCAATGGGAAAAAGAGAAGGAGACACCCCATGAAAGAGAAACAGCTGTGATCCATGGCAAAGTGATAGTGCAGATAATTCTATAGAGAAGAGTCTTCCAGAGGTGGCATGTAAGCAATGGTCAGGTAACGTCAGAAAACAACAACAACAAAACGGTAAGCTGAAGATGCCAGAGTAGCGAATAGAAAGCTACTACATGTGAGGTTCTCATAAGCATCATATGAGGCTATGATTCAAGAAGCATGGCAAATTCTACTGGTTACCTGCTCACCAATCATTCCCTCTACCGTCATTGCTCCCAGAACCCCAATTTTGTTCAGCAGACAATAATCCCTGTGTTTGAGGGAAGGAGAGCCCTACAGACTAAATCCCTAGCTTCTAATCTTGTTCTCTCGCCTTAGTGAGAAGTTTGGATTTTATTCTAGGTATAATGGGAAGTTAACAGAGAATCCTTTGCAAAGGGGTGGAGAGACTTCATATTTGAAAAGGCTACTTTGGTTACAATTTGGACGATGAGGCTAAGAGTGAAGGGCAGCAGAGACAGAAGAGGTTATAGCAATGGTGCAGGTGAGAGAGGACGGTGGCTTGAACTGGGGGGTGACGTGATGGAGAAGAGTGGATGGATATGGGCACATGTTTCAGGTAGAGGCCACAAGACTTTCTGGTGGATTTTTAACATATATGCATATGTGCATGCCTTCTTTTCTTCATTTAGAACACATTTATTTTGTTATCAGAAACATATAAGGCTAAAAGCTTCACGCATCTGCCATTTATTTTTTGAAAGGAAAAATACTTTCTGAAGAACAATGAAAAAATAGTGAATTTTAACCCTTTAATTTTCTTTAAACAAGGATTTGAAAGCCTTGGATTTAACTCACTGCTTTTTCGATATTAAAGTAAGTTTTTCATGATCATCATTACTTTTTAAGCTTCTAATCAAGTGTATCTTTGACTTGGGATCAGATGACTACTGATTTTCAGATAGGCTGGCTGACATATTTTCTAAGAGTCCAATTCCTGCATATGGGCCTAAGAGATATACCAGGTACCCTTTTTCAAGTCTTCTAAGACACGTGTCTCAGTTCCTTTATATGACTATGATTCTCCACCAAGGAAACGTATTTCGGGATATTTTACTTAACACATATCAACTATTCTACCCCTGATCTTAAAATCTGCTCTCTTGTACCACATGAAATCTAGCCTGAGCATTTACACACTTATGGAAATATCGCTAATATAGGTTAGAGGGGTTGGCAAACTACAGCCTGCAGCCTATTTTTCTGTGGCCCTTGAGATAAAAATGGGTTTTACATTTTTAAAGAATTATAAAAAAGAAGAAAAATAAAAGCTGAAAATATTTACGGAGAAAGATCCAACACCATAAGAAAGAAATGACCAGTCCAAATTAGTGAGATAAACTAGTTTAATACTAGTTTATACTAATACTCTTGGTACTTTAAGCCAATATGCTATGGGTTCCCCATTAAATTTCATAATCACTGATTGGGTAGCTGAAATAATTTGCTCTTCTTGCTGATTTTAACATCATGTCTCCCTCCCTTTCACCAGGCACAGAAGAAAGTAAACTTATTGGCAATTCAGTAGTTGCACTCAGTTTCATGCAATTCAGTAGTTTAGATAGCACTCAGATAAAATTACCCACTGCATCAAGTTGCTGAATTTCATTAATTGCATTAATCGATGCACACAATAGAAATGATGCTTTGGGGAACTTCCATGTTATTCTTTGCTCACAGGTGGACGCGAACCAGTCCCAGGCAGAGCAAATACATTAATAATACTTTTCAACCAGCA
The DNA here is from genome assembly GCF_008692025.1 of Phocoena sinus. Classification (NCBI taxonomy): domain Eukaryota; kingdom Metazoa; phylum Chordata; class Mammalia; order Artiodactyla; family Phocoenidae; genus Phocoena; species Phocoena sinus. The sequence continues at coordinate 39,661,761 of NC_045765.1, forward strand.
TACTTCACCACCCCACCAAAAAGCAAAACTGAAAGCCAAAGAACAACCAACCCCAAAATATACTCAAAAACAAAAATTAATTTTGATAATACTGGTTAATAAAATCAAGGTGTCTAGGAATCACTTCCATCATGACTTTAAAAAAAACAACAGAATGAGAGAAGGAGCTTTGGTAGGAGGCTGTGGGTTAACAGAGAAGCTTTAGAATTGGATTTCCTGAGTTGAAATCCTTGCTCCACTGATTCATAAGAATGTGGCTTTGGACAAACTACTTCTCTAAGCCTCAGTTCTTCAATGTGTAAAATGAATGCAACAATAATCACCACCCCAGTGGACTCATCTATGAATTATATTAGATAATGATAATCCATCAAAGCAGCAAAGTGCATGGGGCAGAGCACACACTCTAGTGTGATCATTTAGATACCATTCTGAGCATAGTTGTATATATTAAATTGATTCTAATCAACCTTGGCTACATTGTCCAAATCCTTCATAAAAAATAATTTTCTAGCTCTTTAGGACTATTTCTAAAGATGCCTTTGAACTACTTGACAATTAAAAGCAATAGCAAGACTTTCTTGGATTTGTATAGTACTGAAGGCATTTCCACATTTATTTTGTTTTCTTTGCAGCACAATCTAGAAAGTTTGTTAATAAAGGTTATCACCTTCTATTTGGCAGGGATGGAAAGATGCTCAGAGAGGTCATCTCATTTGCTACAGTACCATGGTGGTGATTACACTCAAGATTTCATATTCCAAAGCATCTCACTTACCTGCATTGCCACCCCTGCCCCCAACCTTCTGTACTCAGCCAACAGCAAGATAATTTCCCCCAGATTTAGATTCCAGAGAAAGAACAATTCCTTCTTCTTGCAACAGAAACTTACTGGTCGGGACTGGATTTCTTTGGCGTAAAGAGGTTGCAAGAATTCGGAGTCTCCTTCTAGCTTTAGACCTTCTTCTGTGATTCTCAAGTTTCCCATTCCATCCTGAAAGAGAGGCACGGAGATAACATGGAAAATTCGATTAGCCCAAATTTCAAAATACCTTAGGTTTTCAAAAATTGAAACAAAATTATTGCCTTTTTTTCTTTTTTGAGAAGGCAGAATGAGGGGGCTCCAAATGAAGACATGATATACTAGGAGGCATTTTTCAGTGTGATTATGAATAATCCTCTTTGTTCACTTCTTCTGAGAAAATCTATTCCAAGCAATCTTGGAAAACTGAGCAAATTCTCCAAAGAAGCAAAATATAAGTAATGCCCTCTAGTCATTCACAAGCACAGATGAAGGACGCCCTTTTGACTAGGGAGTGGCGAGAGACTGGAGGCAGGAGATGAGTGGGGAAAAGAGAAAAAGATGATCTCCCAGGTTAAAGTAAAAGATCTGATTTCTGAAACTATGCAGAAATGACAAACTGGCAGCCTGTCGGTCTAATTCAACCTTTGGACATGGTGTCTTTGGCTCACAAAATATTTAAGGAGCCAAATTATTTACTAATATTTTTATTAATATTTTATTATGCAAATATTAAAATACATACCAAAGGATATGAAAATAGAAAGGATAGCAAACACCTAAGTAGTTGTCATTCATCTTTAACAATTATCAATTTATGGCTACTCTTATTTACTATAGCTACTACACCCATCTCCTTTGGTTAAATATAACCATAATGCCATTACCACAGCAAAAAAATAAATAAAATAGTTAATAAATATTATCAAATACCCAGTGTCAATGTTCGAATCTCAATAGTTTTCTCTTTATATCGGCTTGTTTGAATCAAGTTCCCTATTGCAACTGGTTGATACGTAAAATACTAGGTCATCTCCTTAAATCTCCTCAGTCAATTTCTCACATCCACACACATAAACATGCTTTATTTGATAAATAAAACATCATTTTTCCAATAGCACTTCCCACAGTTTAGATTTGCTGAACATTCCCATAATTTCATGTCACGTGTTCTCTGTCCCCCGTATTTTGTGTAAGTCAACAGATCAAGAAGCTTGATAAGATTCAGGCTCAGTTTTCTAGAAAGAATACATCCTAGAATGGAATATATTAGTTTTCTATTGCTACCATCACAAATAAACACAAACTCAACAGCTTAAGACAGCACAAGTTTATTATCTGTATGTTAGAAGTCAGACCCAGGGCTCAAAGGGGGAAAATCAAGGTGCCAGCGGGGCTGCTACACTCCTTTCAGGAGGCTCTAAGGCAGAACCTATTTCTTGACATTTTCTGGCTTCTAGAGGCTGCCCACATTCCTGGGCTTGTGGCGCCTTCCATATTCAAGGCAGCAATGGTCGATTGAATCTTTCTCACATCCAGTCACTCTGACAATGAACCATCTGCCTCCCTCTTTCACTTTTAAGGACCCTTAAATTTCACTGGGAGCACCAAGATAATCTCTCTATTTTAAGATCACCTGATTAGCAACCATTATTCCATCAAAACCTTAATTTCCCTTTGCCAAGTAATGTAACATGTTCATGGGTTCTGAGATGAGGACATTGATGTTTTTGGAGTAGGGGGCATTTTTCTGCCTACCACATGCTCGATCAGGATGCACTGAACATCTTTTGCTGTGATATCATCAGCCACTGGTGATCTCTGCCTACAGGATCTGTTATCTCACTAGAGATTTCAAACTGGTGATAAAGTAATTATTTCTTCTTAATTTATTAGCTGGGATAGTCTATCAAGAGAAATTGCATGTCATCAACTATATGTTTACCCTAAACTATAGTTTATATAGGAACTTGATAGATGATTGATTTTTCCTCCTTTATTGATTAATAAAGGGTCTTTGGGTCTTTGTTGCTGTGAGTGGGATTTCTCTAGTTGCCTTGAGCGGGGGCTACTCTTTGTTGCGGTGCGCGAGCTTCTCGTCGCTGTGGCTTCTCTTGTTGCGGAGCACGGGCTCTAGGTGCGCGGGCTTCGGTAGTTGTGGCTCGCGGTCTCTAGAGGGCAGGCTCAGTAGTTGTGGCGCTTGGGCTTAGTTACTCTGTGGCATGTGGGATCTTTCCAGACCAGGGCTTGAACCCAAGTCCCCTGCGCTGGCAGGCAGATTCTTAACCACTGTGCCACCAGGGAAGCCCTTTTGTTGTTGTTGTTGGGGGGATGGGAGAACGCTTTATCAGAGGAAGTAGAGTGCAGGCAGCAACTCGGGCACTTGGTCTGGACGCAGACCAAGTTGAAGACTTGGTCTTCAACATATTGAACTGGTTACCTAGTATTCTCCAAAGATAACCCATAAGGTTTTCATTTTTAAAAATATCATTATGAACATTTTGATTTGTTCATTCCAGTGCAGTTTTTATTCCTACTGAAGTTCTAACTGTTCTACTCCTGCTCAGTGGGGGCCTCGTCAAGTCCTTTTATTATGACCCAGTAGTCTTTAACAGCCCTCTTGCTTCTGGCACGACAAGAAGTTCCAGGGTTATCTTACACATGTCCTGCCCCAGGCCTGGAACTAGCCATCTCTTATAAGAACTTGGGTTCATTTTAGTGGGAAATGGTACTTAGAGACCACAAGCTGAGAGCTTTGGGTGCTCCTTGCTACTGAATTGGCCCTTGTTTATGTGAACAGAGCTAGAAAATGAATTGTATGTATGTTTTAAATGGAATATACCATAAGTTCACATGAAATTTCAATTCAGACTCAGGCCTTGAAGGTTTTCATTTAGCCTCATGGATCTTACAATGTTATTACCTTTCTTCCATACCAAAAAATCCCTGTTTTTAATAACACCAATATGACTACTCATTTGATTTAACCCACAAGACACAAAGAGCAGTGTCAGAAAAACCAATGCCACTACCATACTAACAGTATGATTAAGAAAAACAATTTAAAATTTGTCTTTAAAAAAAAAATCTTGAGTATGTACTATTAGGAAGGTATAGTCAAATGGCTGAGTTTTAAAGTCATTTGAAATAATTCTGTTCTGAATGGTCATGCCACCAACCTCATATCCAGTTAGGTTCAATTGTTTCATCCACCCCCTCCCCACCACTTCAGTGTTTCATGACTCCTTTTTTAAAGTCTTATGTTTTGTTATAAGTTTGCAAACTATTTAGATGGAACCAAAGTCAAATCTATAAAACAAGATATATTCAACAAAGTCTAGATTCTGTCCTTGTTTCCCCATGTTTTTTAAAAAATTAATTAATTTATTTTTGGGGTCTGCGTTGCTGTGTGCGGGCTTTCTCTAGTTGTGGTGAGCAGGGGCTACTCTTCGTTGCGGTGTGTGGGCTTCTCATCGTGGTGGCTTCTCTTGTTGCAGAGCACGGGCTCTAGGCACGTGGGCTTCAGTAGTTGTGGTGCGCGGGCTCAGTAGTTGTGGCTTGCGGGCTCTAGAGCGCAGGCTCAGTAGTTGTGGCGCACGGGCTTAGTTGCTCCGTGGCATGTGGGGTCCTCCTTGACCAGGACTCGAACCTGGGTCCCCTGCACTGGCAGGAAGATTCTTAACCACTGCACCACCAGGGAAGTCCCATCCCCATGTTTTTTCTTCTCCAAATAAGGGTGTGTGTTTGTGTGTGTGTGTGTGTGCGTATCTGTATCAGTAAGGGTTCTCCAGAGAAACAGAGCTAATAATATGTCTGTGTATGTATGTATGTACACACACATGCATGCACACACATTTATTCATTCATTTTACGCAAGTGGCTTAGGAAATTAGGGAGGCTGACAAATCCCCAGATCTGCAGTCAGCAAGCTGGGGAATCAGTTTAATTAAATGAATCATATATTATCTATATATGTGTGTATATATATATGATCTAAAATATATATATAAATATATAAAGCAATATAAAATATAATAAATATATAAAATACATTAAAAAATTTATTCCTACATTTTCCCCAAAACATTTGAAACTGAAAAGATCTGAATGAAAAATCCAGGCTTTCAGCATCTCATGACAACTGAAAGCCACGGTCAGTCTGAGCCTGCCTTCTCACGTGGCCGCCATTGGCTGGAGGTAAGTAGCACCCTGAACCATATGCTCTCCAGCTCACCACAGTTTTCACCCAGCCTATTTCACTAATCTACATTTTCTCAGACTCCTGAAGCTTCTCACTTGAGTCTATCATGTCTTCTCTCCAGCACTGCCATGTGCTCTGTACCTCAATACATTCAGTACAGACACAACATGGCTGGGGCGGGGGAGGGGCTTTGAATGACCAAGTGGAGAATGAGCATTTTCCTCCATTTTTCCTTTATAACAGCACTTCAGCCTACGGATGAGAACAGAACTTTCCAGTCAATATTGTTGTTTCATGGATAGCAGGCCATCTATATATTTCTATTTTTGTTACTTGTGGGGACATTTCTGCCAAGAGAGCCCTAAACTGGGCATTTAAACCTAGTGTGAGGGGCAGTATGCTGGAGGGCATGTCCATATCACACTAGCAGCAGGTAGTACCCACAACAGTGGGAAAAATATTCACCCAGCACCCCCCCACACACAAAGGCTATATCAATTATTATGTTTTGGGTTATTCTTGATGATTTCCATTAGTTGGACCAGCAGATCTTTTCACAGAAATGTAACAAAGAAGAACAAACTTGACTACATATCGAATCTACTCCTTTAGCTCTAACCCTTGTGCTCTGTTGCCTGTGCTTAGTCCTGCTGGCTCTGCACCTTTGTAAAAGAATGTTGCCTATAGCCTGAAATATATGGGATAGCCCATTCTCAAGGCTCTGATCTCTAAAGCTATAACACTTTTCCATTCTTATAAAGATAAAAAGTTACAGAACAGAAAATAACAAGTGTCTTGATAGAGCTGTATAGGAACATTGTGACCAGACCCACATGGACAGCTGCAAGGACAAAGGATTCCTGCATCAAAGAGTTTGCAACAAGCAGCCACACTCCCTTCTCTTTTAGTATAAAATAAGCTTGCATTTTAACTCAGGTAAGAGGGTTCTTTGGGACGCTAGTCCACCATCTTTGACTGGCTTTCCAAATAAAGTCACTATTTCTTGCCCCAACAACTCCTCTCTCAATTTCTTGGCCTATCGTGTGGTGGCAGTACAAGCTTGGACTCAGTAACAGAAACACATCCTACTTACATCTATAAGTAAACTAAACTGGTTTATTTTTTGTGATGTGTGTTTATCAAACAAACAAGAACCCCTAAATTTTTTAAATAAAAGATTATATTTGGGGTAATTAGCAACCTGATTTCAAATAAATCTCCTTCCCCTCTTACAGTACACACATGAATCCCCGATTCTTAGTATTTATTGATGACTTAACTATGTGCTGATTACGTACTATATTCTGTGCTTTTCATGCTTTCATCTCATTTTCTTTATTGTTACTGAAACTACCATGCTACTTCTTGAATTTAATCGTAAGGAAATAATCATATAAACGTGGAAGTATCTGCCTATAGAGTTGTTCATCACCGTGTCATTTTATAGAATAAAAAAAATGAAAACTTAGGACCTAAAAGTTTCATGTAGAAAGGGTAAATATGCTATAATGGAATATGATATAGCTTTTGCAGAGGAACATTTAAGAACATAGGTGAATATTCATAATCCATTATTAAGTGAAAAAAACAATTAACAAATGAATATATATGTATATGTCATGGCACTCTTACATAACTATATATACATATTCATATACATACTCACATACAATCATACACGCACTTAACAGGAAAAATTCTAAAGGAAATTTCCTAGGAGAAAAATTCTACAAAAACATAATCTTAAATGTTACGGTTAACTATTTTTGCATGCCTAAAATATGAGTGCTTTTTATTTTCTTCTTTTTGCTTTATCTGTACTTTATAATTTTCTATAATCACCTTTTATATTTTAAAAAGTTATAAAACATTTTCACTGATTTATTTTAAAAATCAACCTTTATCAAAAATCTAAACTATGTCATATACTAAATGCTATACTTATATTATCTCATGTCATCTCCTCAATGATCCTATGAGATACTCATTATTTTCCTTATTTTACACATGAGACAATTTACTGGTAAGTAACTCAATTATACAGCTAGTTAATGACAGAATCAGAAATTTAAACCCAACACTTTCTAATTCAGACTATATACTCTTACTCATTATTCTAACCCAATCTAATGTATGCAAAAATAATATATTTAAGCTACCTGCTGTATTTCTTTTTTTTTTTTTTTATCATCTTTATTGGGGTATAATTGCTTTACAATGGTGTGTTAGTCTCTGCTTTATAACAAAGTGAATCAGCCATACATATACATATGTTCCCATATGTCTTCCTACCTGCTGTATTTCTTAATGCCACTTTGATTTTCACTTATTTGGTCAGTGTGCTCAGCGATTACAGAGAGGATGATCTCTAACCCCAAGACTAACTCCATCCATTCTTATGGTCAAACACCTTTGTTCCACCTTCCCAGAGTCTAAAGGCTTTTTATTACAACCCAATTGCCTCCCATGCCCGGGACCATGAGCAGAATGAATCACCTGCTATTTCTGGAAAGCCGACTGTGTGCTTAAGTACGTGCTGTGAACCATGGGGAGGGAGAAAGAGGGACGGTCCCTCCAGCCTGTCCTCTGAGCTGTTTGTAACACAGGTGGCAGATAGCCAAATAATAATCAAGGCGATACAAGCAGCAACATTTGAGAAATGCTCATCTAATCCAACAGTCAATTAACTCCTTTGTAATAGTAATTTAACCTTTGCTTCAAAACCATTTTTTTAAGAAACTCACTACCAATTTACCAGATGCCTTTCATTTCTTCCATTTATAGACTCTTTCCACTCTTGTGCCTCATCACTTCATTTTTCCACTTTCCGTCCCAGCCCCTAGGTCTGCCCAAAGTATGTGGTGGGAAAGGTCTTTCAAATAGTGTCAGTTATTATGATTAGCCTCTATTTCCAAAATATAATATAATGCAGACTAGAGTAGCCAACTAAATATGTTCTTACATTAGAATCTCTTTTATAGCTCTGGAACAATCACACACTGGATTGTATTCACATTGAAACAGCTTGAGAACAGCCTTATTTGAAACCATTCCACCTTTAAGTGCATAAGAAGCTGTGGGTATTATTAAGATAGTAGTTTTAGGTCAGTTTTGAAACTTCCCTCCCAGTAAGACGCAGAAGAGGCATTTAGAAGATTCACAGTCATTCCCAAGGTAATTAGAAAGAAACAGACCATGTTTTTCTCTTCAAATGGTAAAATTTTACTCTTCAAGGCAAGCATGAAGACTAGCAGCTGGCTTGACTGAGCCAGCACTGTTCAGCCAATGGTCCCAAAGTCTACAAAGTACACTTGGGACAGAAGTGGGAAACCAGGGACCCACTGTCATCCCAGTGAGGGCAGGATCTCTGCTGTCCTGTATAGTGCCTACCCCCAGCCCAGCACACAGGAGTTTTCACATACATACAAGGAGCAAATCCCATTATTTTGCAAGGCCAAAGTTAGAGGGATCCCCTGTATGGTCTTCTGGGGGAGACAGGGCCTGGGGGCGGGGGCAGGGGCAGAGGTGGGTGGAATCTAGGGAATTCCACACTCTGGGCTGGTCCAAGGATGATGGCATTTGCTCTTTATTCTTTATCTGGGCCAGACTGTCTGGTTAGTTGTTTCAAATGGCCAGTTTTATGCAAGATGAGTCTAGAATAAATAGAGATTTCAGAGTGGCAGGACGATAGACTGAAATATTAATTTGTTTCTTTCTTCATATCTCTCAGGCCGGACCCCAGCCCCTTCCATCACCATTTCAAATAGGTTTTTGGGCTTTGTGGCTTAGAGATTTTGAGAGCAAAGAAGCAGAGGCAGCCTGAAAGCCATGAGGTTTCTTATCTTTTGTGAAAGGTAACTCTCATTAAATGGACTGTGCCAGGCATGTAGGGCAGGAAGTCAAGAAGAAGAGGAGCTATATTTCAACTGGGGATGCACAAGAGACCTGTGGTTACCATGAGTTCTAGACACTACTGCCCTGCCAGTGTCCCTAGGAGGGGTTAGGACCACAAAGGGAAATGGCTGCAGGGCTCCAGCCTCTCCAAATTTTTCCTTTTCCAGGAGTGGCAGAGAGATCCCTTTTCTAGACCTAAAGGGACCACAGGTCTCCCAGCCATTGCCAATGAAAGACAGTGACTACCGCTCCCAAGGGCCTTCCCATTAGTGCTGGGCAAAACACTGAGGCGTCCAAAAAATCCTGAGTGCTGTGGGATGCCCTGCTGGCCCTTGTGGGATAAGGCTGAGAATGAGTATTACGTTCATTTAAAGAAAGTGTTATTTCTTCCTCCTCTCATTTTCCTGCTGCATCAGCATGGAACAGGTTTTTAATTCCATCAGCATATTTTCAAGCTTGAAGTAATGCCAGGTTCTATTTTAGTAAGCAGGTCTCAACATGAGCTCTTGCTGGAGCAGTTTCAACGGAAGGCATTACTTGGTTTTGATCAGAGTGAAACAATTGTATCTATACACAGACTGCTTTAGCAGGTAAGCTTCAGAAGGGATGGGATTTTTGTTGGCTATACTCTCAGCTCCTACAACATTGCCTGGCTCATACTACGTGCTCAGCAAATAATTGTGAAGTGTTAGAATGTCTTCATTCCAAATAAAGCTGCATTTTGAAAGGGGTACCTGTGGGAATTACAAAGATGTTAAAACCTAGATCCAGCCCTTGAGCGGATTCCAAAATATTACAGCAAGTGTTCTCAACCAGGGTGATATAATCCCCCCACGGGTGAAAACTGGTGATTGGGGGAGGGTGAAAAAAAATCGTACTCTTTTTGTGTATAAAGCACAAGTATGCTTCTGTATAGAGTACATACACAGCATATTTGTAGAATTAAAATTTCATGGCAGGGGTGTGGACCAATTAGGGGAAAAATGTTCTAAAAATGCTCTCAGGGGAAGGGGTGGCAATAATGAAAAAAAAGAAGTTGAGAAATATTCCATCAGAATGTTATAGATTTTGAGACTGCTCCAACTTTTCTATACTAAAGGTCTTTAATCTATAAATAGGCACCTCCGCCATTCCCATATTGAACCATTGTCTCTGTAGCTCCTCAGCATGGTAGCAGCACAGGTAAAGAGCAACCTCCTTAACGTAATATTTAACACCTTCTTCACCTGGCACCTGCCACTTCTCCAGCCTCGTTTCTTGTCAGTCTCCCCTCACTCTGTCACAAAGCAGGCTAGCAGTTTCCCCAAATCCTTTCCCATTTTGAGTCTTCACAAATGTCCCTCCCTTGGCCAGCAATGCTCTTCCCAACTTTTCTGGCCCTTTCTCCAGTCCTTTGGTTCTGGTCTGGGGTCCTTCTCTGAGGTGTCCTCACACTTTACGAGCACCTCTGTCATAGCATTTATCACATGGCAGTACAACGATCCACTGACATCCGTGTCCTTCCTCTCGACTTCAAATTCCTTGGGATGAGGGATAGTGCATCACTTTTTATTCAACCTTGCGGGCCAAGTACACTAACTGTAACTAAGTGTCTGAGTGTAAGAGCAAAAAAGCAATAAGCTAGAGATTGTTCAGAAAGTGTAACTTAATGCAAATTAAAAACAATGATACAGCTACCATTTCCATAAGCACTAGGCAGAGCACTTGACTGACACATCCATGAATCCTCATGGTAACTCTAGAGGGTAGGCACTGGTAGCCCCATTCCACAGTTGAGAAAATTGCTGTTCGGACACCCCGATGGTCTAACTGCAAAACTTAAGTCCTTCACTACCACACTCCATGCTGCACAGTTAAGCTACAACCGTTTGCCCAGCCCTGTGTTACATGTGAAGTGACAAGGAATGAAGATAGAATCCCTGCCTTCTAGGAGCTTCTCATCTAAAGGACAAAACACGAGTAACACACACAGTGGCAAGGATGTGGAGATACAGGAACTCTCATATAGCACTACTGGGAACACAGTGTGGTGCAGGCACTTTGAGAAAGGGTTTGTTGAAAAGTTAAACACAGAGTTACCATATGACTCAGAAACTCCACTCTTAGCTATCTGCTCAAGATAAATAAAAACCTATGCTCACGCAAAGACTTGAATATAAGTGTCCGTTATAGCAACATTCTTAATAGCCAAAAAGCAAAAACAACCCAGATGCCCACCAACTGCTGAATATACAAAATATTCTGTATTTGTGCAATGGAATACTATTTAGCAATAAAAACGAAACAAAATGATCCATGCTGCGACACAGATAAACCTCAAAAACATTATGCTAAGTGAACGAAGCCAGACACAAAAAGCCACTATTGTAGGAGTCTGCTTGTATATAATGTCCAGCGAGGCAAACTGATAGAGGTAGAAAGTAGATTAGTGGTAGTCTTGGATTAGGAGTGAGGAGTGACTGTAAAAAGGCCTAAGGAATTTTACTGAGATGACAGAACTGCTCAAAAGTTGGAATGTGGTGATAGTGGCCAAACCAGTAAATCTACCAAAAATCAGTGAAATCACACTTACAAGTGTGAATCTTAAAGTGTGTAAATTTAAGCTTAACAAGTTTGTTTTTTTAAAAAAAAGAGTAATAGACATGCACTGATGTTCCCAGAAAAGAGAAATCCAGTTCAGGAGACATGACATTATGTGCTCTGGAATTCCTGAAATCAGTAAAGACGATGGGTTCAGAGATGTGTGCTGGGGGAAGAGGTAGCAGGTTGGAGAGGGACCTGGTAAGAGACAACTCTATTATTTGTCCATGCCTGGTGTGGAGTGATAAGAGGAGGATGCTGGCAAGCGTTCTGTTCCCATCAAGGACCACGCCTGGGGAAGGAGTAGTGTGAAGGAAGACAGAGCTGCGTTAGATCCAGGAAGTCTTTTGTGATCAAGTCAACTACACTGAGTGATAGTCTAGGAAGGTAACTACTCATCTTTTCCAGGGAGCATTAAAAATCGGGCCATCATCAGAGCTGGGTGACAATACAACAGTAAGGACCAGATGAGCCCTCAGTGTCTGGGTCACAGCTTCTGATCCTTCGTGTCAGTTGCTGTATAATCTCAACTTTATTCATATGTTCATCCTTTTACCACTGATGTCAACTTATATAGTTTTTCTTTCTTCTTCTTATTACTTCCCAGTTATCACAAAGCTAAAGCTCAAAGATTGGTTAGAATAGAGCGTGTGTGTGTGTGTGTGTGTGTGTGTGTGTGTGTGTCTGTGGGTGTGAGAAACGGGGGGGATATAAGACACATGTATCTTGTCAGATTGCTTTGCTGCCTCAGTGGGTGAGAATTGTGATTTCTCCCTTATGTTTTATAACATCTCATAAAGTTGCTTTTAATGACTTATAGATCCAAGGCCATGGTATTTGAAGCATTCTATATTTCCTGGATGCCAGTAGTTAATATATGGATGGGCATTTTTAGCTCTATAATTTTCCTGGGGATGAGTCAGTTGGCCCAAGAGGGGGAATTCCTCCCCCACACATACACACAGGGAATAAGCCTAATTCTCTATTTCTAAATGATTTTATTCCTACTTGTCCTTTAGGGCATATCTCTCAGTTTCTTTGAGAAGTCTTCCTTGCTATTCCTCAATCCTTTAGAAACTACCTTTCCTCAGTAACTGGAACACACAGATACATACACACAGCATATGGTATACTGGCTAAGAATATGAATTCTAGAATCAGATTGCATAGTTAGAATTCTGGCTTGACCACTTAATTTGCTGGTACCCTTTCTAAGTCTCAGTCTCCTTATATGAACACTTAGAAGATAACTGTACCTTCTAAATAGAGGATTAAATCAGACAATTCCTGTGTATCCATCAAAAGAGGTTAGGTTATACCATGGTAACAACAACAAAATCCCAGTGGCTTCAAATTATAAAGATTTCTTTCTCATTCAAGCTACACGTCCACAGAAGTTTAATGGTGAAGTCAATGAGGGATATAGGCTGACAGAGCAGCCACCGCTTTGAACACTCTGCTGCTCTCTATGTCTTCGGGCCCATGTATGACTATATCTCCCAACACGCTTATGAGGGGTTTGCCCACGAGATATGCTGTAGCTTGTGAAATGTGGGCATAAGTCAATTCGGAGCAGATGCTGTAACAGCCAGGGCATGCTCCACCATGCTCTCTTATTATTTTTTTTCCTCTCTCTCTAGATTGCAAGCTTCTAGCAGCAGGAATACTACCTTAGCTGTCTTATGATCCCAATTACCTGTCATAATCCCTGACACAGAGTAGGTAGACAGTAAATTTTGACTGACTAGATAAAAACTCTTCTGTCAGCTGTCAAGAACTGCAAGTAAGATTACAAATGAAGTCAAGTCTGGCTGAAAAGTCAATAAGCCCTGGGTAGCACTCACCCAGGTTAGTACTGTGCTTGCTGGCCATCTAGGAAAACAGCGAGATCAACATGGGGATTGCTGTGTACCTGGAGACATGGGTTAAAGATTGCCCTTAAAGAATGTTTGCAAGGAAATGTAAGCACATTCCATGGAATCGTGAGAAGAGCACAGCACTTGGGCTTAGCCTTGACCCTTCCACTAGTCCTCAGTGCAGACTTGGATAAGCCTAGCCATTCTGCATCTGTTTCCTCCCACTTCATGATGGGTAGATGGACAGTATGATCATTAAGGTCTTGTCCACTTTAAAAAGTCTTATTCTATGATGCACAGGAAGAGGATGCTCTCTGGACTACAAATCACAGCTGTCACTGGGAACCAGTGTCCGCAACCCAGAGAGGCTGCAATTAGCGTGTCTTGTGTGACTTGCAGTTCTGCTAAAGACATTCTTGCAAACACTCTTACAAATCGCTCCAAATGTACACCCAGATTCGGGGAGGATTTGGGCATAAAAACCAATGCCAGCACACTGTTCTGAAACAGAAACTGGTAAGGAACCTTTAAAAAGAGACATCGTCAGGAGAATTTATCGATTGACGGGAAGAAAAAGAGAGATGGATAATCAAGTACCAGTTGCTACATCCCTGTCCCAGGTGAAAAATGTGAGCTTATGAAGCCTGAGCTACTGTTGATAAAGGAGGGGACTCATTTATCTTAAGCAGACACATAAAGGAAAATAAGTGAAATATGATTAGACCTACGTCAAGCATTCGGATTAAACGCCTACCGCGGCAATCCCTGCTGCTTCCGGTGAGCACTCCTCGCCAGTAAAGCCTGATTAAGACACTGGCCCTGAGCGATATTAAAAACACATGCTGTGGGCTTCCCTGGCGGCGCCGTGGTTGAGAGTCCGCCTGCCGATGCAGGGGACACGGGTTTGTGCCCCGGTGGCGGGAGGATCCCACGTGCTGCGGAGCGGCTGCGCCCGTGAGCCATGGCCGCTGAGCCTGTGCGTCCGGAGCCTGTGCTCCGCAACGGGAGAGGCCACAACAGTGAGAGGCCTGCATACCGCACAAACAAAAGCAAAAACAAAATCCACATGCTGTGAAATCCCTTCCAAAATAGATCCTTTCACCAGGGTATACACCCTGAGGGAGGTACCTGTACTTGCCTTCCCTCTATTTTCATTAGGACAAGTTGTCAGTTGTACACGACGGTGTCTTTTATGAGACTTCAAGTTATAGCTTCAAAGGGTCCAGTGCCTTTTTGATACTTGTGAGAAAGCTTTCGAGGGATAAGTTCAGAAACAGGAAGGCTAATACGTGCTGTCCCGGCACTAGAGCTGTGTTACCTATCAATTTGGCCCTTCTGTTCAACCTTTTCATGTCTGAATCAGCCTTCCAAAGGATGGCAGCGGATGTATTCCTAGTCTTCCAGATATGTGGCCAGTTTCCACAATTACCCTTTACTTTAAGGAGAAGCAGCAGTCATCCAGGGGTGGTGTCTCTGGCTACTTCCCTTGCGTGCACCCCTAAGGCCTAATATTCTTCCCACGTTTCATGTACGTGTTCTCAAAACAGTGGAACAACTGAATACAGCACAGGGAATCGCTGAACGCTCAGAGAATCCTGTCTGCTCAGTCAACAAAGGCTGCATTTTTCTTTTTACTCAGAGGACTACACAAGCCAGGAGCTATGAAGTACTGTGAAGAGGAAAGAGGCAGCACAAGAGAGTAGAGGGTGAGGAGGGAGGGGAATGCAAATTTTCAATAGGAGGTCCAGAAGATGTCTCTGAGAAAAAAACCAAATGAAGTGAGGGAGCCAGCATGAGAAGATCTGAGGATAAGAGAGAATGAGACTGGCAATTTGAGGAACACCAAGAAAGCCACTATGACTATGGTGGAGTCATACTTACCTCTACATAAGATGGAGAGAAGTAGGAACTGAATCCACACAGGTTGGAAGGGACCAGATCTTACAGAAGATGCCACTAAGGAGTCTGGATACTTATTCTTTATCTGATCAGTGCCAAAGGATGTATTAAGGAAGGAATGTTTGGGAACTTATATTTTAATTTAGATAAATTCCAACAAGACGTCCATGAAAGGACTAGACACAACTTTGATGAATTCGCTACCTCAAATTAGTTTCAAACTTTTTCTTAAAAAAGAACTTGCTGATAATAGATTCTGTGATTTTTATACAACTTAAATCATTTTTTTTCTTGGAATGTACTCCCCAGTTTCTTTGCCTAGACAAATTCAGAGATCACAGTGATAAAGACCATGAGTTTTAGAATCAGAAAGACCCACTGTTGAGTTCAGGTCCCATCACTTATTAGTCAACAGACCTTCCCTGAACTTTTTACATCCGTATAATAAGGATCACGTTATCCCTCCTTAAGGACTGTGTGTGTGTATTTGATATGCTTAATCACAGAGCCTGGAACACTGTAAAATACTCAACACCACCCTATACTGAACCATGCATCACCCAATCCCTTGGCTCCCACATCCATCCCCTCCTTCCTTCCTTTTCCTGACTGCCTTCTCTGATTTCCTATGGCAGCCACACTCTTCAACACACAATTTCACTTACTTGATTTGGTATGTTTGGAGAGGCTTGGGTAAGAGGAGGAGAAAGAGGGTCAATAATGGAGTTGCCAGTGTCGAGAGGATGGAGAATGAAGGAGACAAGGGGCAGTTATGAAGAAGCTAAAGGAGTCTGCCACTAAATTTGTCTCATACAGTTCCTAGTACAAAGTGAAGGATTAGAGCTCACCCAACATCTTGAAGCTAGTAATCCAGGAGGAAAGGAAAGGAGGAAGGATGTTTTAGGGTTTGCCAAAACTGAGTCTGCCTTCCTCTCTGGTCAAGAAAGTACTTTAATAATTTCAACTGTAAAGAATTGAATCATCAAATCTTAAGGGGCTGAAGCAGGTTAAAGGGATTTTATTTACCTGTTATTCCCTTTTAATTACCATGCCAGTATTACTCATACCCCCATCCATCCCTTAAGAAGGGTATCTTGAATAGTCCGAGCAGTTTCAGAGACCCAGAATCGGGGTAATTCTCTGGGCAAGAAGAGCAGACAGCAGAACAGATTAAAAACCCATCGCAAACCCAATCACAACCATTTTTTAAACCTCATTTGGGATAGTAGTTGTGATGGTTAATTTTATGTGTCACCTTGACTGGGCAACAGGGTGACCAGATATGTGGTCAAACACTACTCTGGGTGTGTCTGTGAGAGTGTTTCTGGATGAGATTAACATTTGAATAGGTAGACCTAGTAAAGCAGATTTCCCTCCCTAACGTGGGCAGCCCCGCTCCAATCAGTTGAAGGCCTGAATAGCACAAAAGAGCTGACTATTTCTCTAGTAAGTGGGAATTTTTCCACATTTAAACTGAAGCATGGCTCTTCTTAGATCCGGAGCCTTCTGGCCTTCGGACTGGAAGCACATTATTGGTGCTCCTGCGTTTCCAGCTTGCCAACTGCAGACCTTGAGACAGGTCAGCCTCCATAATCACATGAGCCAATTCCTTATTATCAATCTCGTTATACGTATCTATGTTCACACATCCTATTCGTCCTGTTTCTCAGGAGAATCTTGGCTAATAATAGAGAAGTGTATTCCCAAATTCAGTTTATAGAAAGATAAGTGTATCAAAAAAGCAAGTGAGCATGACTCTGAATTAAAAGAAACTTTCAAAAAGGATCCATCCACATTACATAATCTCCACAGCCACCACACACGCCCTAAAGATGTGACCACACCACGCTCTTGGAGAGACGTAAGACTTTCTTAGCCCTTGCCTGGGAACAACAGTTACCACTGTCATAGACTGTTAATCACTTCTGCTTCCCATGAGAGGGAAGCCCCATTATATAACAGTATTAAGAGTTATCAGGTACCCAGTTAGAACTTCACTTTGGCTCTCTCCCAGAGTACGATGCCAGGTTTAAGATTCTAATGTGAAAGGGAAAGAATGAGCTGTGTCACAACTACAAACAGCTTATGGTAATCTTGACCTTGATGGGAATTCTGGGCTATCACAGGTACTGGGAAATTAACCCCTTAACAGAACGTAACCTTATGGGGAATAGTTCCGTAAGAGTTTATAATTACTGCAGCCA
Source organism: Phocoena sinus (assembly GCF_008692025.1). Lineage (NCBI taxonomy): Eukaryota > Metazoa > Chordata > Mammalia > Artiodactyla > Phocoenidae > Phocoena > Phocoena sinus. The sequence continues at coordinate 39,679,197 of NC_045765.1, forward strand.
ACTAGAAGTAGGGTGCTTCTTCACGTTCTGTTTTTGTTCTATGCGCTTATAGAAGGATCTTGAGAGATTTGCCTTTATTTTATTCATGGCTCTCTCTAAGACATTTGGGTATAAGGAAGACATAGAAAAAAAGATTCACTCTTTCCTATATTCTCTACAGCCCAAGTATGTCAGAGAGGTTAACAAGCAAGAGAGCGCCTTCTCTTATACTCAAAACATGGCAGAACAAAAGAGATGCATAAAATACGAATAGAAAGAACACAGTATCTCTCAGGCCATGTTCAACAGGTATAGCAGAGGAGACATCAAGTTAACGAGAAACCATTCGTCTAAAGAGCTCTTGTTCCTCAGGAACAACAGATGTATGCATTACGGTAACACTTATTGCACTTGTAAAACTCTGTATTAGGAACATGTTTTTTTCCTAAAGGTTACGTGACAGATACTCCTCATTCACTTTCCTCACACTTTCAATTCTGGCTCAAATCCAATTATTCAAGAGATATGAACTGGCCAGTGGGAACACTTCCAGCAACAATTTCAGAATTAAAATCTAATTTAACCAAGGTGACCCCTGGTAATTTCCAAACTCAGGTAAAAGGAACCCCTTCAACATAAACCAACTTGTGTTATTCATTCCATCCAGAGTGTGCTAGGAAAATTCTCCCACCATTTTTTATCATCTAAGCCACCATTTTTTTAAATCATATAATACCTTATAATGGGCGAGCTTTAAAAAAAAAAAAAGAGTATACTGTGCCACCATAACTAATATATGTCTGAGAATGAGATCTAGTCCAGGAACATACAAAAGCCATTTCAGAGTGGTTGAATAAGAGGGAACGTGAATAGCTTGAAAAAATACACAGCCTAACAAGTAATCATGCAATGAAGATGTTAGGTTAGGGAGTAACAATATTTTCTTTCTTAACTTCAGATTTTATTTATTTTTTAACATCTTTTTTGGAGTATAATTGCTTTGCAATGGTGTGTTAGTCTCTGCTGCATAAAAAAGTGAATCAGCTATACATATACATACATCACCATATCGCCTCCCTCCTGTGTCTCCCTCCCACCCTCCCTACCCCACCCCTCTAGGTGGTCACAAAGCACTGAGCTGTTCTCCCTGTGCTATGCAGCTGCTTCCCACTAGCTATCTATTCTACATTTGGTAGTGTACTCATGTCCATGTCACTCTCTCACTTCATCCCAGCTTACACTTCCCCTTCCCCATATCCTCAAGTCCATTCTCTACATCTGCATCTTTATTCCTGTCCTGCCCATAGGTTCTTCAAAACTTTTTTTTTCTTTCTTTTAGATTCCACATATATGTGTTAGCATACGGTATTCGTTTTTCTGACTTACTTCACTCTGTATGACAGACTCTAGGCCCATCCACCTCACTACAAATAACTCAATTTTGTTTCTTTTTATGGCTGAGTAATATTGCATTATATATATATATGTGCATCTTCTTTAACCATTCATCTGTCGATGGACACTTAAGTTGCTTCCATGTCCCGGCTACTGTAAATAGAGCTGCAATGAACATTGCGGTGCATGTGTCTTTTTGAATTATGGTTTTCTCAGGGTATATGCCCAGTAGTGGGATTGCTGGACCATATGGTAATTCTATTTTTAGTTTTTTAAGGAATCTCCATACTCTTCTCCATAGTGGCTGTATCAATTTACATTCCCAGCAACAGTGCAAGAGGGTTCGCTTTACTCCACAACCTCTCCAGCATTTACTATTTGTATATATATATTTTAAATTTATTTATTTACTTATTTATTTTTGGCTGTGTTTGGTCTTCGTTTCTGTGCGAGGGCTTTCTCTAGCTGCGGCAAGCGGGGGCCACTCTACATTGTGGTGCGCGGGTCCCCCACTATCGTGGCCTCTCCTGTTGTGGACCACACGCTCCAGATGCGCAGGCTCAGCAATTGTGGCCCACGGGTCCAGCTGCCCCGCGGCATACGGGATCCTCCCAGACCAGGGTTCGAACCCACGACCCCTGCACGGGCAGGCAGATTCCCAACCACTGCACCACCAGGGAAGCCCTGTTTATACATTTTTTGATGATGGCCATTCTGACTGGTGTGAGGTGATAACTCACTGTACTTTTGATTTGCATTTCTCTAATGATTAGTGATGCTGAGCATCCCTGCATGTGTTTGTTGGCAATCTATATATCTTCTTTGGAAAAATGTCTATTGAGGTCTTTAGCCCATTTTTGGATTGCATTATTTGTTTTTTTTGATATTGAACTGCATGAGCTGCTTGTATATTTTGGAGATTAATCCTTTGTCAGTTGCTTCATTTGCAAATATTTTCTCCCATTCTGAGGGTTGTCTTTTTGTCTTGTTTATGGTTTCCTTTGCTATGCAAAAGCTTTGAAGTTTCATTAGGCCCCATTTGTTTATTTTTGGTTTTATTTCCATTTCTCTAGGAGCTGGGTCAAAAAGGATCTTGCTGTGATTTACGTCATAGAGCATTCTGCCTATGTTTTCCTCGAAGAGTTTTACAGTGTCTGGCCTTACATTTATGCCTTTAATCCATTTTGAGTTTATTTTTGTGTATGATGTTAGGGAGTGTCCTAATTTCATTCTTTTACATGTAGCTGTCCAGTTTTCCCAGCACCACTTATTGAAGAGGCTGTCTTTTCTCCATTGTATATTCTTGCCTCCTTTATCAATGATAAGGTGACCATAGGTGCATGGGTTTACCTCTGGGCTTTCTATCCTGTTCCATTAATCTATATTTCTGTTTTGGTGCCAGTACCATACTGTGTTGATTACTGTAGCTTTGTACTATAGTCTGAAGTCAGGGAGCCTGATCCCTCAAGCTCTGTTTTTCGTTCTCAAGATTGCTTTGACTATTCGGAGTCTTTTGTGTTTCCTTACAAAATGTGAAATTTTTTGTTCTAGTTCTGTGAAAAATGCCAGTGCTAGTTCGATAGGGATTGCATGGAATCTGTAGATTGCTTTGGGTAGTCTAGTCATTTTCACAATGTTGATTCTTCCAATCAAAGTACATGGTATATCTCTCCATCTGTTTGTATTGTATTTAATTTTTTTCATCAGTATCTTATAGTTTATTTGCATACAGGTCTTTTGTCTCCTTAGGTAGGTTTATTCCTAGATATTTTATTCTTTTCGTTGCAGTGGTAAATGGGAGTGTTTCCTTAATTTCTCTTTCAGATTCTTCATCATTAGTGTATAGGAATGCCAGAGATTTCTGTGTATTAATTTTGTACCCTGCTACTTTACCAAATTCCTTGATTAGCTCTAGTAGTTTCTGGTAGCATCTTTAGGATTCTCTATGTATAGTATCATGTCACCTGCAAACAGTGACAGCTTTACTTCTTCTTTTCCGATTTGGATTCCTTTTATTTCTTTTTCTTCTCTGATTGCTGTGCCTAAAACTCCCCAAAGTATGTTGAAAAATAGTGGTGAGAGTGGGCAACCTTGTCTTGTTCCTGATCTTAGAGGAAATGGTTTCAGTTTTTCACCATTGAGAATGATGTTGGCTGTGGGTTTGTCATATATGGCCTTTACTATGTTGAGGTAAGTTTCCTCTATGCCTACTCTTTGGAGGTTTTTTATCATAAATGGGTGCTGTATTTTGTCAAATGCTTTTTCTGCATCTATTGAGATGATCATATGGTTTTTCTCCTTCAATTTGTTAATATGGTGTATCACATTGATTGATTTGCGTATACTGAAGAATCCTTGCATTCCTAGGATAAATCCCACTTGATCATGGTGTATGATCCTTTTAATGTGCTGTTGGATTCTGTTTGCTAGTATTTTGTTGAGGATTTTTGTATCTATGTTCATCAGTGATATTGGCCTGTAATTGTCTTTCCTTGTGACATCTTTATCTGGTTTTGGTATCAGGGTGCTGGTGGCCTCGTAGAATGAGTTTGGGAGTGTTCCTCCTTCTGCTAAATTTTGGAGGAGTTTGAGAAGGACAGGTGTTAGCTCTTCTGTAAATGTTTGACAGCATTCCCCTGTGAAGCCATCTGGTCCTGGGCTTTTGTATGTTGGAAGATTTTTAATCACAGCTTCAATTTCATTGCTCGTGATTGATCTGTTTATATTTTCTATTTCTTCCTGGTTCAGCCTTGGAAGGTTGTGATTTTCTAAGAATTTGTCCATTTCTGCGAGGCTGTCCACTTTATTGGCATGTAGCTGCTTGCAGTAATCTCTCATGATCCTTTGTATTTCTGCAGTGTCAGTTCTTCTCCTTTTTCATTTCTAATTCTGTTGATTTGAGTCTTCTCCCTTCTTTTCTTGATGAGTCTGGCTAGTGGTTTATCAATATTGTTTATCTCCTCACAGAATCAGCTTTTATTTTCATTGATCTTTGCTCTTGTTTCCTTGATTTCTTTTTCATTTATTTCTGATATCATCTTTATGATTTCTTTACTTCTGCTAACTTCAGGATTTTTGTGTTCTTCTTTCTCTCATTGCTTTAGCTATAAAGTTAGGTTGTCTATTTGAGATGTTTCTTGAGGTAGGATTGTATTGCTATAAACGTCCTGCTTAGAACTGCTTTTGCTGCATCCCGTAGGTTTTGGGCCATCGTGTTTTCACTGTCATCTGTTTATAGGTATTTTTTGATTTCCTCTTTGATTTCTTCAGTGATCTCTTGGTTATTTAGTAGCATATTGTTTAGCCTCCATGTGTTTGTATTTTTTACAGAATTTTTTCTGTAATTGATATCTAGTCTCATAGCATTGTGATCAGAAAAGATACTTGGTATGATTTCCATTTTCTTAAATTTACCAAGGCTTGATTTGTGACCCCAGATATGATCTATCCTGGAGAATATTCCATGAGCACTTGAGAAGAGAGTGTAATCTGCTGTTTTTGCATGGAATGCCCTAGAAATATCAAGTAAGTCCATCATGTGTAATGTGTCATTTAAAGCTTGTGTTTCCTTATTTATTTTCATTGGGGATGATCTGGCCATTGGTGAAACAGGGGTGTTGAAGTCCCCAACTATCATTGTGTTACTGTTAATTTCCCCTTTTATGGCTGTTAGCATTTGCCTTATGTATTCAGGTGCTCCTATGTTGGGTGCATAAATATTTACAATTGTTATATCTTCTTCTTGGATTGATCCCTTGATTGTTATGTAATGTCCTTCTTTGTCTCTTGTAATAGTCTTGATTTTAAAGTGTATTTTGTCTGATATGAGAATTACTACTCCAGCTTTCTTTTGATTTCCATTTGCATGGGATATCTTTTTCCATCCCCTCACTTTCAGCATATATGTGTCCGTAGGTCTTAAGTGGGTCTGTTGTAGACAGTATATATATGGATCTTGTTTTTGTATCCATTCAGCCAGTCTATGTCTTTTGGTTGGAGTATTTAATGCATTTACATTTAAGGTAGTTATCGATATGTTTGTTCCTATTACCATTTTCTTAATTGTTTTGGGTTTGTTATTGTCAGTCTTTTCCTTCTGTTGTGTTTCCTGCCTAGAGAAGTTCCTTTAGCATTTGTTGTAAAGCTGGTTTGGCGGTGCTGAATTCTCTTAGCTCTTGCTTGTCTGTAAAGCTTGTAATTTCTCTGTCAAATCTGAATGAGATCCTTGCTGGGTAGAGTAATCTCGGTTGTAGGTTTTCCCCTTTCATCACTTTAAATATGTCCTGCCATTCCCATTTGACTTGCAGAGTTTCTGCTGAAAGATCAGCTGTTAACCTTATGGTGATTCCCTTGTATGTTATTTGCCGTTTTTCCCTTGCTACCTTTAATGTTTTCTCTGTACTTAATTTTTGACAGTTTGATTAACGTGTGTCTTGGCGTATTTCTCCTTGGATTTATCCTGTATGGGACTCTCTGTGCTTCCTGGACTTAATTGACTAGCTCCTTTCCCATATTAGGGAACTTTTCAACTATAATCTCTGCAAATATTTTCTCAGTCCATTTTTTTTTTCTCTATTTTTCTTCTGGAACCCCTAGAATTCGAATGTTGGCGCATTTAATGTTGTCCCAGACATCTCTGAGATTTCCCTCAGTTCTTTTCATTCATTTTTCTTTATTGTGCTCTGCAGTAGTTATTTCCACTATTTTATCTTCCAGGTCACTTATCCGTTCATCTGCCTCAGTTATTCTGCTATTGATTCCTTCTATGGAAGTTTTAATTTCATATATTGTGTTGTTCATCATTGTTTGTTTGCTCTTCAATTCTTCTAGGTCCTAGGTAAATGCTTCTTCTATTTTCTCCATTCTATTTCGAAGATTTTGGACCATCTTTACTATCATTACTCTCATGTCTTTTTCAGGTAGACTGCCTATTTCCTCTTCATTTCTTTGGTCTGGTGGGTTTTGCCCTGTCAGCCACGTGGCAGGCCGCTTGCTGTCCGTCCAATGCTTAGGCTCTTTTCACAGTGTCATATGGCTGCTCTCATGTAGAAAAGGAGCATGGAGATACCTTGGCTTCTAATATCTTGCTGGTACTTCCCAATAAGAATCTGCTTGATACTTGAGTATGCTGCTTGCTCTGTGTCAGTTACTGTTCTAAGCCTTTTGGCCTCTTGTGGGTTTGGTGGTTGGCAGTCTACCAGAGTTACTCAGTGTAGAGGTGGGCATTTATCCAAACTAACTGATGCAGGGTCAGCTCTCCAAGATCTCTGCATTGTTCGGTTGAGAAAGGAAGGTAACATTTTACACTGTCCTTTTCATTCCCAATCCAGACTCTTGTGAATATGGTTTTGAGGTGCCCATGGGTTGTTGATCCTCCTTCTCCCAGGGACAGCTATTTCCTTCTTGCTTGTGTCTTAAAACTGGGCTTGACTTTCCACCTCCCTGAGCACGCAGATGCTCAGTTCCTGCATATATGGGCAGGCAGCTCCACCATCAGGTTAACTTCAGATTTTAAAATGTCTGTCTTTATGGAGCAGGGCAGTAACAACTTTAGTATCAAAAAGACTCATTCTCGTATGCCAGTTCTACTCTTTATCACCTATGTGACCTAAGGAAATTGCTTAAAATTTTGCACCTCAGTTTGCTCTTGTATAAAAAATCAAAAAGCTACCACGGTGGATGGTAGTGAGTATTTAACAAATATTTAAGTCACCTGCCATAGTAAGTGGCAAGCTGTAGGTGTTTTATCAATGTTACTTCCCCTCTTTTAGTTGAAAGTAGAAAGAGGGTTTGGTCTTAACCTGCTCCATCTTTTTAGGGAAAAAAAAAAAATCCTTCTTTATGGGTAGAGATTCTCAAGGCTAGGAGTATTTCAGATTTTCCTCTTCTTTCATAATAATGTCACGGGCTACAGAATGAGTTCTTTAATGGATTCAGACTAAAGCTCATGGACTTATTTCCATTAGGTCCAGACGTGACATGTGGGACTCCCCTGACTTAGTTTCTGTATGTTGGAAAAACCTGGTTTCTGGGATGTCAATTTCAGACTAGTGGAAGTATTCACAAAGTTTCTTTCTGTTGCCATAGATTTAAGCTTTCAAATCCTGCAAAATAACATCCTGGCAGAGAAAGCCATTCTAACTGGCATCAGGTTACTCCCTCTCTCACCTGGATTTAGCTCCAAAGTCTGGGTTATAGTACTCTAAGCTCTGTCTGATGTGGGTAAAAATGTTAGTGGAGATGCCCCATAGCTGGTTCTAATCTCCTGGATGATGTCCACTTTGCAAACTTGAAATAGAGAAACACTATAATGAATAACAGCATTTTACTGAAATTCAATACCTAGAAATGTGCTTGCTGTATCCATTATTTTTTTTTTAAAGGAAGATCAAAACCAGACATTTAAACAACCTGGCTAGCGTGGCAGGTAGAGAAGAGCTCATCTCAGTTTAAATGGATGAAGTGGCCTTCAGCTCTTATTTTGAGGGTCACAACAACATACTTTACTTGCCAGACATCATGTCTGAAGTACTGGGCTTTACAGAAGCTACTGCTCTCAGGAGAGAGGTTAAGAAATACAGAAGAAAAGGGGGAACCTGAACTTCCCTCTGGGGTTGACTACACATAGAAATGAAGCTGCAAGATTCCTATACTTCCCCCTCCTTTCAGCTGTTGGTGGGCAAAGACGAAAGAAGAGAGGTAACATGAACCACCTTTGTGAGCATCAGGAGTCTGTAAGCATTTAAGATGGGCATACTGTGTCAACTGCAATTTGTATCAATTCTCTTTCCTCAACCTCAGGGTGATCCCTTTTCCCTCACAGTCAGACATCGAACATTTGTTGTCTTCTAAAATGTCACCGGGACGATTCCTGTTAAATATCAAGCACGTATGTAAGAAAAGGAAGAATTCTGTTGAAGGCTAGTCCAAGGGCTTGGAGGCAAAGTCAGAAGAACACAACTTCACAGCAGCCACACTGGCCTTCTTGCTTGTGCTCTGAACACATCGAACAGGTTCAACCCCAAGACCTTTGTATTTGTTCCCCCTGCCTGGAATGATCTCCCCCAAACTCTTGACACTGCTGGCTTCTTCACTTCATTCAGGTCTTTCTCACACATGACATCCTTCATGAGGCCTTTCCTGACCATGCCATGCAACAGAGTACCCCTCGCTTCATCTATGCCCATGCACTGCTCAATATCTGACATTCCACTTTTATTTACTTGTGCATGATTGGTGCCCCAGCTAGATCGCAGCTCCACGGAGAGAGGGACAATGCTTTGTTTATTGTTGGAACAATGCCTGACATATAATAGGAGGTCAGTCAAATTTTTTTAAATAAATGCATGAACCCTGACAAATCACTAAAACCAAGTCATTGTGTATGAGCTGATCACAAACCCTAGGACTCCTCTCCCTCATCTTGCCTTTAAAAATGCTTTGCTGAAACCCATCAGGGAGTTTGGGACTTTTGAGCATTAGCTGTCCTGGACTCCTTGTCCTGTGCTTTACAATAAACGCTGCATTTTCTTTCACCACAACCTGGTGTCAGTAGATTGGCTTTACCGTGCACGGGCGAGCGGACCCAACTTTTGGTTTGATAACCTATCTACATTTAAAACTAAAGCATTTTAGAGCAAAAGGAACATTAGAGATCACGTAAGCTAACTTAGCCATTTTAACAGAAAAAGAAATGGAGGCTAAGGCTCTGGTGTGACTTGCCCACAGTCACACAAGTAGTTAGGGGCAGGACTACAGCCATGATTTAATCTCCTGACCCCTCACACAGTGCTCTTTCCACTTTACCTTTCCGTTAGTATTGAACAATATCCAAATCAGTCAGACCTTCGGAAAGTCAGTGTGGAACAGAACAATACAAAATGTCAAGCAATGAATTAAAACAGGGACCTTACCCCACTCCAGAGTTGTGTTTGCAGAATCCTAAAAATTTAGGTCATCAGAAAGAACGTCCCAGATATTTAAAAAATCTCAATATTCTTCCAATTATTTAGAATTTATTTTAGAGCCAGAAGGCCTTAGCAATCATTAGCTACAATACTCTAATATTACAGATGATGAAATACATCACAGAGAGGTTACTTTCCCAGTATCACACAGCTGGTCAGAATGAAGACCCAATGATTTAACAAAATAATTTTTATACTATTCTGTACAAGTGGTTGCAACTGTCTGAGAATATGTGTTCCAGGAATGCTTTGAAGAAACTCCTTATCATTCTAATCAAACCAAACGGACCTGCTAGCAGAAAACAGTACAGAGGAAGCCAAGGACACCTAGCATCCAGAAAAAGCACTCTAGAGGTGATGTCACTCTATAACAACTGAAAGACAATTCTATTTTTCATCCAACAAGTGAAATATACCTAGGTCAAAGGCAGTTCTCCAAACCAGTGTTTAATATGGGGTTCAAAGCACTGTGGGGACTTGCCTATAGCCTGACCTAGAGTAGACAACCTAACAAATTCCTGTTGGGTGGATAGATGGATAAGTGAATGAACAGAATAAATAAAAGGCCTATGGAAGGGCCAAGCGTATAGCTTTGGTTCATGAAGCTGAGAGTTAAGACAAACACTGGACATGACAAAAGACCAGCACCCAAAGACCCCAAGCTAGGCACCTTCAAGAGTGCCTCCAACCCAGGGGTTCAAGTTGAATCAATGGTTCAAATAAAGAAATAAGGTTTCTAAATTAATAAAAATGTATATGGTGGGTGTGAAGGGGTTGGGGGAAGGGAACAAATGAAAATCTTGCTGGGGTAATCTAACCATCCTTCTTAGGGAATGAACAGCCTGCAAAAGTTACACTTTAGACCAGGTTTTCTGAAATCACTTTAACTGGTCTCTTTAACTAGTCTCTGGCTATAGAGCTCTGGATAAATAAGCAAGCCTGTCCCAACTTTTGTGCTATTTGAATATACCTGGTAACCATCAAACCAAGACTGGAGCAAAAAGCAGTTGTGGTGTAAACTACAGTGGATGAGCCAGAAGGTTCAGAGTAGGTCAACTAGATGGTGATGTCAGGAGTGGATACTTAGACTGACTGAGACAATCCTCTAAGAATCGGTTTCCGTCAAATTCTAGAGGCCACTCACATCATACGTGGGTACAAATGTTAATAAAACTCCAGGCCCAAACTCCATCTAGCTGTCACTGAAGGTCTGTAAAAGACTACTCAAGATACGAACACCTCCAGTCCAAGTTTTTAACAGAAATGCATTTATCCTTTTGCTCAGTGGCATCTGCAGGAAGTCAACCCTTCCCCACGCACCCTCTTTTCCTGGGAAACGCTCCTCCTATTCACCTGCACAACCCTTCTGCTAGTTCACCAGGCCCAAATGCCAGTACTCTTTCTGCCTTGTCCCCACCCTATTTAACTCCGGTGAGCACTGAAGGAACAAGAGCAGGCTTCTATGACAAGGTCTTCTGCTTACTGTTTTATGGCCCTCAACCAATGGTTCTCAACCAGGGGTGATTTTGCTCCCTAAGTGGGCAGTTGGAAATGTCTGGAAACAGTTCTGATTGTCACAGTTGGAGAGAGGGGGAGCTAACAGCACTTAGTAGGCAGAGGCCAGGGCTGCTGCTAAACATACTATGATGCACAGGACAACCTCCTACAATAAAGTAGCGCTGAGGTTGAGAAACTCTGTCCTAGACCATTCAAACGTTGTAGGTCTCCATTTTCCAACTGACTAAAGGGATAATACTACCTTCTCTGCCTAACTCACTATCTTGTAGGGAAGAGAGACTGGTAACATGCATGTAAGTGTTTTGGAAAGTATTTTATAAATTTACTTTTCTTTTTATCTCTTGATACCTCTTCAAATGATACAAAGAGGAGTAAAAGCACTTACAATCTCACTCATTTACAATATTATCTTTGTATTTGACTTTAGAGAGGATATGTATTCTAAAGAGAACACAGAGTTTCTTATTTACCAAAGTCTAGTGAGCAAGCATTACTGTCCCTGTTTTGAGATAAAATAATTGGCGGAAGGAACATCTGACACTTTCATCAAGAAAAAAACAATGAGAGGTATAGTTACTTTGTTCACTGATTTGACAATCATTATTTGATGATAATATGTGTAAAACACAATGAAAAAATATTACCAATCCCTTACGATATACCAGACAATGAGCTAAATACTCAATATACACTGACTGCTTGTAACAACCCCTGAGGCAGGTCCCATTATTATCCACATATGTAGATGATAAAACTAAGTCTCAGAAACAAGTTATTTGCCCCAGGACAAATAACTCGTAAATGATGAAGCTGAAGTTTGAAATCAAGTGTGTCGAAGTCTAATGGCTGGACTCTTAAGCACTATGCCACACTGTGTTTGGCACTGAATGCATGTTCTAGGGGTTGGGAGTAGAAAAACAAAAAGGCATATCAGCCACAAAGGCTGCCCTCATTAGCTAGCTGTCTCCTGGAGGAGATGAGACCTGAACATGAAGGGAGACAGAAGTAAGTGTCAAAGATGGACCAAGTTTAGAATCCAGAGTGGGATTCTAAAATTTAGAGCATAAGGCATGTGCATTCAAAGTACTGAAATCAGAACTAGGGAGAAAATAAAGCAATGGAAAGGAGGTGCCCAGGCAAAGTGGGTTCCTCAGGTGGAGAACAATGCTTGACTACTTTGAGTACTTATAGAACTGCTCTCAACTCTGACAGGTCAGTCTATACTGATTAGAGCACTGTGAATGATAAGACCAGAGCCTCTGGGTCACCTCATCCATGGATAAGTTTCTTTTGCCACAATCCATGGCCATAGATTCAACCAAGGATGGCAAATGTGGTCGTGATTGATGCCACCCCTCCTCTGAAATGCAGAGCAAATGCCATAAATAGGCCATGGCACTGATTCCTGTGTTGTTGGGGAAAGCCTCAGAGTCCTTCTCAACCCTCTGCTCCAGGTCTTAATGGAGGTGATGGCATACAAAATGAAAATTATTTCATCTTTCTAGCTTTTTTTCTACCTGTATGTTATACCTCACCCACAAAATACATTTGTAGGTGGGATATAAACAGCATTAGGCAAAGCAGGGGGTCTGAACATCATGCAGGCCCTGAGACATGACAGTTAATATGAAGGTCAAAAGAGAGGTCCAAATCCTTTTAGCAGAAGGTGATTTTACATTAAATTCAACAAGAGAGTTTACTATAACAGGACTAGATTTTCCTCCAAGTTTCCTGGCAGCCATGGCAAAAAGGGAAATGCTATTAGGTATTATCATTGTCATCTTTTGAAAAAAGGGAAGGCTAGAATTAGTTACGAGACATCCTTTTTTTTTTTTCCTTTGGTGGAGGGGCACACAATCACACAAGAATGTTGCTGCATAATTCTTCATGTAAGGATAATGAAGTAATGTAATATATAGGTCATGTGTTTTAGAAAAAATGATCTGTGTTGATGATAATAGAGATCAATGTAGGGTAGCTGCATTGTGACATGTGCTTTTGGCCCTGAGGAGGCCATGTATGAGACTGTATGTATGTCTCACTTCAAATTCATCCCCAACACTGGATAAAACAGCTCAAGAGCGTGCTTTTGGAAGGTGGGCCTGTAGGGTCAGGAAACATTATTTTTAAAATATTATTCATAGACTTTCTAGCACAGCCTCTTGATACCTAGCACAGTGCTCTTTCAAATGGACAAGAGTGAAGTTAATCCCTAAAGTCAATGCATAAAGAGAAATTAAGTCCAAAAAGTAAAAATACCCTTGAAAAATCTCTTAAATTGCCCATAAAATATGGAATACACAGCATTTATACAGGATGCCATACATATCTGCATAAAATTTTATGATGCTTACAGTAATGTATATTACAAAGATTACATAAGAAAGTATTAAGAACATTACTTTTTTAGAATATTCTTTTAATTTATTTATTTAGGTATCATTGAGCACATTATTCTTAATTACAAGAGAGTCTGCATGGTGGAAGTGGCGTGATTTAAAAGCACATTTGAAATAATTTCTCTGTATAGACAGGTCTAAGTCATATACGTAATCTGGAATTTTTGAATAGCCACATTACAAATTGAAAAGAAACATGGGATACTAAATTTAAGAATATTTTATTTAATCGACTATATCTGAAATACTATCATTTCATCATGTAACCTACTGTTGTTTTTTTTTTTTTTTGGTGCTAAGACTTCAAAATCTGATGTATATTTTATGTTTACAGCACATCTTGATGTAGATAAGCTATATTTCAAACTCTCCATAGCTTTACATGTGGCCCATGGTTATCATATTTACTGTTTCAGACAAGTGCAGATTTAAGCCTTTTCTACCTCTGGCATTTCTTTCAGAATTTTAATTTCTGAAAACTTCCAACAAGAACCCCAGTCATTGTGATCATTCGGGCTGCGGTGACCTGCACAATCTCCTTCATCTCACAGTACTGGAATCTAATACTTCCATCCCTTGGATTGGGTCCTGGCTCAGAGACTGATATTTCAGGCACCACAGCAGCCATGATTTCCCCAATTCAGCATCTCATTAAAACCTCAATAGTCAGACGGCTAGGCATGGCAGTGGGAAAGGAGGAAGTTTCTACCTTCAGGGGCCTGGGACTAGACGACCTGCTCTGTGGGCTGTGTGGCTCCTGAGTCACCAGGCACAGTGGCCCCAGCAGGAGGCCCAAGCAGGTGGTATGCGGGATAAATCGGGATTAAAGAGGCAAAAGGAAGCACAGGGCCTCTTCACAGACTTGCTAGTAGAGACCAAGGGGATTAGAGAAAGCTGAACTTGGATCCCCACCCTGGGTTCTGCATCCAGGTTTGCCACTTCCCCCCAGGTGCTTTTAGGAAATACACCTCTTTAGCAGTCTTTTTAAATAACTTGACTTTGGAAGGGATCTGAACTTCACTGTAGCACCATTCCATTCTTCTTCTTCTCTAAATTCCCGTGAGGGCAGGTACTATTATTATCTCCCTCTTTTGACAGATGCAGATAAGAAAACCCCAGGCTCATGTAGATCAAGAGACACATAATAGAAGAAGTTTCAAACTACGTGACAGCAGATGTAGTTTTCTGGATGCAGGTAGTGTTTTAAATAAAACATAAAACAAAACAAAAACCAAGCCATTCAGATTGTGGGTTTCTCTGGAAAACTCATAAGATTTAGCAAAAAGGCTCAAATTCCTAATTGATTACAATTGGCTAAAGCTGAGTAGCCATTTTCCTTTTCACGTGGTCAAGAGGCTCCAGGCTCAGGTCATCAACGTTCCCTGACCACTAACAGTCTATCCCTGACTCTCTTTATCCATTTGTTACTGGCCGGTCCTTACAGGTTTTAAAGATTAAGGCTTTAGCTTAATGCATCAGAATTTAAGAATGTGTACATTTTTTTAAGTGGAGGAAACTTTAGGCTATAGGAATAAGGGCCTCACAGTGAAATTTCAAACACCAATATTCTAGGTGAGACAAAAATACTTATTTTTGTTATGGTTCTTCCCTTTACTTCAATACTATATCCATTATCCTAATCTTCTCCCCAGCATTATGTAATCCATTCTATTATGATGTATTCGATTTGTCAAATGACCAAACCGATGCTGAAAGAGATTTAGAGATATGTTCAAAACCAGGCTCATAAGGGCTTCCCTGGTGGTGCAGTGGTTGAGAGTCCGCCTGCCGATGCAGGGGACACGGGTTCGTGCCCCGGTCCGGGAAGATCCCACATGCCGCGGAGCGGCTGGTCCCGTGAGCCATGGCCGCTGAGCCTGCGCGTCCGGAGCCTGTGCTCCGCAACGGGAGAGGCCACAACAGTGAGAGGCCCGCGTACCGCAAAAAAACAACAAAACAACCAGGCTCATATAACACTATTAGTGGAAGGGCTGGAATTAGCTCCTAAAGCTATCTTTCTATTACTTGACAGTATTCCTCTCACCCAATTCTCAGGGAATATTGTGACATTTTACATACATAGTGTTTTGTAGGTATGGCCTTTCAAAGCAATAAAATCTTAGTGTTAATACCTAATGGGCCTCTTAAATCTTGAGCAACTTCCTTAACCTTCTCAGATTTAGCTTTCGGAATTTCCTAAAAAGCACAACTGATTTTCAGTAGTGGAAATTGCGAGGAGAGTAAAGCACCCAGCATTATTCCTGGGACAAGAGTACAGTTTCAGAAAATGTTGATTTTGTTCTCTCTCCCCTCCAATCTAGTTAACTAAATAAGCTAGTAGAGAAGTTATGGTAATAATCCACCTACCTTACCTGGTAGAAGCCGTGCAGTTTGGGTAGAACTGACTCCTCTCAGTTCCAAGGGAAGATTCTGACTGACTCAAACTGGTCAGGGTCATCTGATTCCCCTTGCATAGTGATTGGCTCATATTGGGCTTGAGAAATAAGTTGGTCCAATCAGAGTGAAGCCCAAGGTTTTTAAGCAAAGTGGGGCAGGGGAGAGAAGCTCTTTTATGCCGTAAATGTGTGGTATGCAAATATGATGCCTGGAACAGCTGCTTCCATTTTGCTATCATGTGTGAAACCATTTGAGGAGACGCCAACTAAAGAGGACCACTGAGGGAAAAACTGAGGGAATCCCAGAAGAACGGAATCAAAATTTTAATCAAAGCCTTACTTTCTCTGGATGTTTCTATTACCTATCAGTCAAGTACATTCTCTCTAATTCCAGCAGAGTGTTGTGTACAGTTGAAAGCACTCTTAGGGTGCCTCCCTACTGACTGCCAAGAGTATTTGTGTCAGCAACTTGGCTTGCTGTTGCTTCAGCCATCCCAGTGGGGGTAGAGAAGAAGTGTCAGGCAAGATAGCTGGAAGGCTGGCCCTTCCAGCCACAGGTGCTTCTGCTAGGCCACTACACTCATCAAAACAGCAGCTGGTGGTGTCTGCTTTGGTTTCAAGTTATGGCAGCTTCATACATTTGGGTCAGAGTAGGTTACTACTTCATGGAGAGCACTGGGAAAAGCAAGAGACCAGATTCTGGCACTTAATATAATATCAGTCAGTGACCTACGAGTGGGTGGTTTGCATGAACTGTGCCTTCCACCTTCTCTAGAAGAACACAATTAGACAAAGGAAGAGGAGGGGTGAAGCCATGCCAAGACTTTTGGAAAAGCCAGGGCTGTTTCTGAGTGCCTTTTCTGTCTTGTCTATTTTTACGCCATTGTGTTGGGGTGAAAAGGGAGCTGTAGGGGTTCTTGGAGTTGTGAGCTTGAGTAAGATACTACAATGGATGTAAGCAAAAAGAGTGCATCCTCCTCAGGTCTTAGTGCTTTAAAGTCAAAGGCAGGGGTCCCCAAATCAATTGCCCAAAGAGGCTGGGTGGGTGAATTTAATGAATGAAATGTACCCACAGGTGGAAGCCTGGAGAGAGTGCAGACCCTGACAGGGACATAGCTGCTTAGCTCCATCATGCATTTTTTAAGAAGAATCTTTAAATTTATTTATTTATTTTTTTTTTTTTTTTTGCGGTACGCGGGCCTCTCACTGTTGTGGCCTCTCCCGTTGCGGAGCACAGGCTCCGGACACGCAGGCTCAGCAGCCATGGCTCACGGGCCCAGCTGCTCCACGGCATGCGGGATCTTCCCGGACCGGGGCACGAACCCGTGTCCCCTGCATCGGCAGGCGGACTCTCAACCACTGCGCCACCAGGGAAGCCCTAAATTTGTTTTTTTAATGTAAAATTTTATTAAACTTTTTTCTCTCTCTCCACGCTGAGAAGATCGAATAAAACACTTGAGTGGGGGGGGGGGGGGCGGGGATTTGACTCTCAGGCTGAAGATCATTGAGGAGCTGGCTGGATTACCAGAAAGGACTAACAGGTGGCAGCTCTTTGCTCCCAAGGATGGCAAGTGGAGAGCGACTGAGCAAGATGCGGAAGGTGGTTGGAGGACTGCAGTTCCTGTGAATGGCTTGAACACAGATACCTCAGGGGACAGGTTTCCAATGAGTGGCTACATAGATCCCTCTCAGGACTGAAACTCACCTCACTAGTCTTGGGAGCCTCCACAAAATTTCTGTGGCTGAGAGTAGCAGTGAGGGAGCGGAGCTGCCTGCACAGCTACCTGATCTCATAAGGACCTCGCTGGAAGAGGGTTGACATCACTAATGACCATCCTCAGGGCCTGTGGCTGAAGCCACCTCCTGGCTTGAGGAAGGGAGCCCACTCATATTCCTGATATACGTATGTTGCTCATCAATCTCAGTGAGGGTCCACTCAGAAATTAAAGAAAGAGGTATAACAAAAATAAAGAAATCTGGTATGCCATGGAGTAGTCATAGCTGTTACGATAGAAACAGTTATTTCCACCTGATGGTTGAGGTGAGGATTAAAATTGCTGTTCAACACTCAAAGTTCACAGAGATAGTAAAGGGCAACATTTACAGTTGAACCCTAGACTCCAGTCTCAAGTCTCCACTGATCCATGCTGCCTCTCCCAGCATTCCCTGTAGTTCCCCGTTTCCTATTCTTTATTCTTTTGTACACTCTCTAGATGGTGGTGGCAGTTTGATCCAGAGATTCCAAGAGCATTTGATTAAAATACACTTTTTTCTCTACTATCTGTTAACTGTCTACAGAAATGATTATTCCAGAGAACAGTCTTTGAGAAATACTGCATTATGCAGCTAATGACATAGAAAATATGTGATTTAAAGGTAAATTTTCACTTCCCATTTTACCTCCATTACGATTAGTTCCGTTCATTAAAAGAAAATTTAGATGAAGCGTCTATGGCTATATATATCCACATTTTTTGGTTGCTCTTAAATATTTTTAAACTGCGTCCTATGAAACCCTGAGTCCAGGTATTATGTAATCAGAACCACTTTCCAAAAGAGCTTTTTCAAATTGTGAAATACTATGTGCTCTAAAATGTGTACCCAAATTGCTGCAAAGTTGCTTAATCTTTGGAGGTGACTGAGTGATGACACCAAAGGCCAATGCCACTGAAAGAAGCACTTTTTCCTTTTATTTCCTGAGAGAAGGGGGCCTGCCACACCATGCAAGGCAACATGGAGAAGCACTAGGTTTGGTCAGGGAAAAAAGCAGGAGTGAAGGGGTAGCCCAGGCCAGAGCCTTTATTGGGTTTTCCCTAGGAAAGGTAAGGTAAAGCAGAGTAAACAGTTTAGGATTGGCTATTTGCATAATTCCAGTGGGCTTTGGGTTATAGGGGTGGCCTCAGTTTGTCTGATACCTGACTCTGCGATGCTTTCGGGCAGGGGAAATATTGAACTGGTGTGTAAGAGTCAGATAAGGAGGTGGTAGGGACTATAGACTTGGGATTGCATGTGAAAGTTGTGCTCCTAGGCAAGTTATTGTTATATCATTATAAATGACAGTTGATCCTTGAACAACATGGGTTTGAACTGCAACTGCACCGGTCCACTTATATGTGGCTTTTTTTTTTTTTCAATAAATACATACTACAGTACTACATGAGTCACCATTGTTGGGTCTGCAGAGGCAGAACCATGGGTAGGGAGGGCCGACCAGAGTTATAGGCAGATGTTCAACTGTACAGGGGTTGGTGCCCCTAACTCTGGTGTCGTTCAAGGGTCTGTAAATAGTCTTGGGAGGGACAGTCTCTTCCTGGGTCTGTAAGGCCCCCAAATGTCAGACCATCAAGAATAGAGAAAATAAGAAACTATAGTTAATATCATTGGTTCTGTAATAAATGGTTGCCAAACAGACAAATACACAAATCGAAAAACACACATTTAGAAAATCATGGCCATCAGCCTGGAAGAGGCAGTTGTCAGTATCAAGGCAACAGCTAGTGAGAGATCCCTACAAAGTCCTCCTGAGATAAAGTCCCCATAACACAGGCCAAGGGCAGAGAACACTGGCACCAACAAAAATAGTACTGGTCAAGGAAGACTCTTCTCTCCTCTTCCCTCTTTTCCCTGGAATTACCGAAATGAGACTGTTTTTGTGACTTGATTTGTCCAGATGACTCATTATCTGAGAGTGACCAGAAAAGCCATGGGGCCTGCCCTACATTCATCCAAGGTCAGGGGAAACACTGGGTATACTGAGTGGGTTCTAATGGGTTATATTGCATTTGGGAGAATAACCTTGCTGTTTGATAGCATCTTATGAGTCTCACTTGCTTTGTTCAATGTACTGGCTCCACCATAGTATAACACAAAAACATATACATACTAAACAAATGCCATGTTCTGTTGGTTCCATTCTACTCAATGGGGCTCAACAGTACTGAAGGATTCCTTAAAAGTAAAAACAGAATACAGAAAGAACTGAGTCCAACACACTCTCTCAAACTACTTTTCAGCTCATTAGCACTGATGATTGTATGGGTTTCCTTTCTTTTCTTTCTATTTCTTTTTTTTCTTCTTAAGTTCACTGAATTAACACTCCATGTCTAAAATTGCTGTTGCTTGCAGTTCAAGGACATTGGAAGTTCCAAAAAACCTTCTTGTAGGGCCTTAAAATATCTTTCTCTAAAAAAAGAAATCCCTGCTGAGATCACAGTACTAAGATCTATTTTGGGACAAAGCTGTTACTTAGATTGGTGACACCTACTGGCCTGGATATATATTTTTAAAACAAAAGGATTTAGTTTACCTATCAGACAGTACTTGACTGGGATTCCCAGAGTCATCGTTATATGAAGCTGCCAGGATGGGTTCCTCCCTAGGGTGACAATTTTCCCCTACAACAATCCTGCTGAAGAAGTTGGGGATTTCCTATTCACTGCGTTCCAATTCCCCCATGTACAACATTTAGCCACAGAAGCATTACAATATGCCCTATTTTCTTGAAGGCATTTTTCTTTTTTTCCAGCTTAAGATATGCTTCTTTTATGCCCTAATCTCAAAATTAATTCCAACCGCCTCTCTTTAAAAGTTTTAAACTTTAACTCTCCTTATGGCCATGTTTGAGTACGATGATTACACCAGAATTTCGTTTTTCTGGATGTTAGGGGTAAGAAATAATGATTACTGCATTGTTTATCTCTTCTAATCACTCCCTTTCTCAGCTCTTCCATCACCTTTATTCTGCTTCCACTTCGGCTATGCACACCCGGTTCATATCTGGAATGCTTTCTTTTCGCTATCGTATGGATTTTATGAATTTTTCAAAGATTAACTCAAAACCATTTTTTACTGTGTTAAAATGCAAACCACAGAAATGTAACTGGAAGGTGCCAACAGATGGGCAGACCTGCATAACCCTGCAAACGCTGCGTCGTCTTCCTGTACCCCAAGTTCAAGAACCAGCCACACAGGGGACTACTTGGAAGTGATCCAGTTCCTGGACTGGTTTGCTGATAAATCCCATGGAGACCTGGGCTAGCCAAGCCTTCTCTGGCATTTAGTGATGAGGAAGAGGCCACAGCTGACTGCTGCCTTTAGGCCGCGCAAATCACAACAAAGCAAATGGATTGCCTCTCTGCTTTCTCACGCTCACTCAGATCCCTGGGCATTTTCACCTTCAAGCCCCAGTGCATCCTACTCCAAGAAATGTGCTACCCCTTCTGCACATCTTTCTTTTCTCCTTCCTTCTGCCTTTCTCATGTTTGGCCACTTCCTCCACCAAGTGCTTCATTGCTCCTCTTTCTATGCCCCCAGCCCAATCCTCTAGGATTCAAACAGGTCTACTCATAACTGACATACTGAGTCGGGTGCCTGAAGCTGCCAAAGAAATACACACTCTTGCAGAGGCCTTCAGGAGTTGTTTGCAGCTCTGCTATTTTGGGACTGTTTGCTTTGTTACAGCAGGACTTGCTAAAAGTGTTGGCTTGGGGTAGGGACTGGAAGAAAATGGGAGTCACAGAGTATCTTGTCTCCTCCTATTTTCTGGATGGATTGAAGTCCTTTTGGAGAGACGGGCTAGAGGAATAAGGTGATAGAACTAGTCAGAACAGATTTCTAAATCAGATATGGGCTGCTTTGTGGCCCCTAAGAAAAAAAAAGAAGGCACAGAGCAGCAAAGAGATTTTTCTTCCTCTTCCATGTGGATTCCCAGATGTGCTCTGACCTCTTCTGATACCACCAGCCTTGGGAGAGCTCATACCCCACCATCATGCTGAAGACATGCCATGACACAGGAGGGACACCTCCGAATGGGGTTGTGGGCCAGGCAAGTCAGCTCAGTCAAGAAGGAATACAGTCGGGGCAACAGTGGCTGCAGTTGAAAGGCTGATTTGTGGGGACAAGGGAGGGAACTGTTTGTGGATGGTTAACTGATGGGGATACTGTGAAGAGAGGCTAGCTTGCAGTAATTAAGGCATAGAGAAACTGTGCCCAATATATTATTGGTGTAAAAAGGAAGAAGGGGGCTTGCTGTATTCTCAGAGGCAGGTGGAACCTGGCACATTTTGCAAGTTAATGGTGTGGGAAAATCATAGCGAATAGCTATCATTTATTTAGCACTTACTGCATACCAATCACTACACTACAGTCTTTCTCTACATGCATTAGCTTGTTTCATCTTTATAACAACTCTCTAGTATCAGCACTATTATTATCATCAGTATTTTGTAGTCGGAGAAACTGACTTGGAGCAGTTTAGAAAAGTCCTGAGGTCAAATAGTTTGGAAGTACTGAAACCCTGAGACCCAGTGTGTGTATATCAAGTTAATGCTACCCTAACAGCACAATAAAACTAGGCCAAATGGACTCTGGGCACACACTGAGCATCCCTCCTTCCTTATATCCTGAGTTATGAGGTTCCCTTCCTACTCGTTACCCCAATTTTCCTTAAAAAAATCTCAAATTGGAGAGGACACATCTCTAAACTGGTTTCTGCTTCAATCAGGACCCAAGTTAAATGTTTCCTTTCAAACCCAGCTGGCTGCTCTTTCTGTGACCAGTTGGAGCAGCTCCCGCCCCACCAGAGAGCTGCTGGCAGGGCTGGGGTGGCCCATGTTCAGGACTCTCTGGCTGGCTGCTGGCAAATGCTGTGTCAAAGAAATGACACAGGCTGCCATGGCAGCGCTGAGTCCGTCCAGGATGCCTAGACGAAAGGAGTGTCTGCAGCCAGGCCTCAGGTTTAGAGCCAGGATGAGCACAAAAGCACACAGGGCAGCCTCCAGAGTATTTGAGGGAGATCCTGACACACGGTGCTTGCACGAGGCTGAAACATTTCCAAGAAGAGTTAGCTGGGACCACTGAATTCCACAGTGACTAGCACACAGTTTTTCCACCTTGTACTATGGACATTTGGGGCCTGAGAGTTCTTGGTGGCAGGGGCTGTGCTGTGTCCTGTACTCTGTAGGGTGTCTGGCAGCATCCCTGGCCTCAACCCACTAAACAGCTACCACGTACCGCTCCCCCATCCCTCCCCTAACTGAGATGACCAAAAATAGATTTGGACATTGCCAAATATCCCTTGGGGGACAAAATGACCCCCATGTGAGAACCAGTGCACTTTCTGATCTTGACAAAATCATGGTGTGATAGGGAGAGCTGAGTTAGATTAGAAGTCAGGAGTTGTGAGTTCCAGCCTCCATGTAGCTCTCGCTAGCTAAAAGACCTTGGGAAAGTCACTGTTGCTCTCTGGGCCTCAGTTTTCACATCTGAAAACTGAAGGAGCTGGGAAAAATCTGGGGTTGTTCCTAGAATGTGTATGAAGTTTCTAATACAAAAAAACAACAAAAAATATCTACCCACAGTTGAAAACTGGTGTCCGAAAGATTCAAACTCATCTAGTTTATTTATTTATTTATTTTTGGCGGTACGCGGGCCTCTCACTGCTGTGGCCTCTCCCGCTGCGGAGCACAGGCTCCGGACGCGCAGGCTCAGCGGCCATGGCTCACGGGCCCAGCCACTCCGTGGCATGTGGGATCCTCCCGGACCGGGGCACGAACCCGCGTCCCCTGCATCAGCAGGCAGACTCTCAACCACTGCGCCACCAGGGAAGCTGTAGTTTATTTATTAAACAGCTTATTTCTTAGCACATAGCACTCAAAGCCTTGTGGATATGACAGAAATGGTTCAAATGTGATATAGATCAGTGTTTCTTACAAGGTGGTCAGCAGACCGCTACCTGGAATGCTACTTAAAAATAGATTCCTCAGCTCAAGGCCAATTCTAATGAGTATCTACAAGATAACGCCTGAAACTCTGTAATTTAATAAAGTCCCTGGGTAATTCTTGTGCATATTAAAGTTTGAGAAGCACTGATGTAGGTGATACTCCCAAGGAATTTACCATTATTTGGACAGAAAAAAACTGTAAAAACCTAAAAACAAAAAAAACTTTAAGTAAAGGTGCTAATAAGCGCTGCGAAGTTTCTGATAAGGGGAGGAAACGGCAGAAACAGTCACTCAAATCTTCAATGAGATCTTAGTTGGGTCTTCCTAGTTGGAATTATCCAATTTAAGCACTGAGTAAGCGAAGTTCATGATACTAGATGACTTTATTTGAATCCTACCATTTCCTTTTCTTTTTTTATTACAAGAACACTTATATACAGTGAAATGCAGAGATTATAAATTTGTAATTTAACACATTTTGACAAACATACAGACACATGAAGCTACCATCTCAGTGAAAACTCTCACTCCCAAAGTCCCCTGGTTTAACTTTCAGTCAATTCCTACAGACAATGTTCTGATTTCTGTCACATAGATTAGTTTTGCCTGTTCTTAAAATTCTTATAAATGGAATCATCCATTATATACTATTTTGTGTCTGGTTTCTTACACTCAACTTAGTATTTTTTTACAGTCATCTGCATTGTTATGTTTGTCAGAAGTTCGGTATTTTTTTTTTTAATTACTGAGTATATAGATATACAACAATAAATCCATTCTTTTGTTGATGAATATTTGATTATTTCTGCTTTTCAGTTATTATGAAAAAGCTGCTATAAATATTATTTTAAAAGCACCTTGTGAACATGTATTTTAATTTCTCTTAGCTACTTAGAAGTAGAATTTCTGGGTATAGAGTACGAATATTTTTAACTTTATAGGAAAATACAAAACAATTCTGCTACGTGGTTGTGATATTTACATTCTCAGCACCATGTGATAGTTCTACTTACTGCATACCCTTAACAAATGGTGTAATCAATCTTTTAATTTTAGCCACCTAGGATGTGTGGGATACTATCTCATTGGTGTTCTAATTTGGATATCCCTAGTGACTAATGATGTTAAGGACCTTTCCGTGTGTTTACTGGCTATTCATAAACCTTCTTTTGTGCAACATTTATTTAAGTCTTTTACCTATGTTTTCTTGAGTTGTCTTTTATTGTTAACCGTAGCCATTCTTTATATATTATTGATATAAACCCTTTCTAAAATAAATGTATTGAAAATATTTTATCTAAGTCTCACGCTTGCTCTTTCATTTTCTTAATGGTGTCTTCTGATAGGTGGAAGTTTTTATTTTGATGAAGTCCAATTAATCATTTACTCTTGTATGTTGGGTACTTTTTATGTCCTAAGAAATCTTTACCTTTGTATGTTTTCTTCTAGAAGTTTAACAGTTTTAGCTTTTAATTTTCAGTCTATGATCCACTTCAAATTAACTTTGTGTGTACTACAAGGTAGGGACTGAAGTTACTTTTTTAAAAAAAAATAAGTTTGTTTTTTCAGTACCATTTGTAGAAAAAACTTTCTTTTCTCCAATCAAATTGCCTTGACACCCTTGTCAAAAATCTACTGACTGTTTATGTGTTGACTATATACGATTGAGTCAATTTTTTGGTTTTCTATTCTGTACTATCATTCAATTTGTCAATTGTTTTGCTAACATTATACTGTCTTGATTCTGTAGTTTTATTTTAAATTAGGTAATATGAGCTCTTCAACTTTTTTCTTTTTCAAGATTGTCTTGGCAATTCTTACTCCTATGCATTTTCATATAAATTTCAAAAATGTGTCAGTTTCTATAAACAAACACAAAAAAAGCCTGTCATTCTGATTGTGATTGCATTGAAACCACTTATCAACTTGAGGAGAAATGGAGAAATGGCATTACAATAATATTGAGTTTTCCAGTCCATGAATATGGTATATCTCTATTTAATTATGTCTTTTAAAAATCTCTCTCTTCTAAAGAATAGTCTCTCTTTCATCCCATGCAGGTCCTACTGTGTTTGTCTATCATACTGATACTCATACCTTAACAATGGGCAAGAAGTCACCCACTTAATATCACCCAATTAATTCCCTCTGAGGAATTTAAATTTGAAGAGCTGAGCTCTTCAGATTCAGTATCCAGAAAATGAGGTTTAGGGTTTTTTACTGAGCTCCCCAGAAATAATCTAGCTCCTGCATTTCTGTAGACTTAAGTTGTTAAGCTTTTCTTTTAATTTAGTAATTTACCCAATATCCTTCAAACACTTCCTTAAGTAAGGCAAACTGTTGCTTCTTACACTAGAGTAAAAAAACTCTAATGCAACATTTAACATTGCTACGGATGAACACAATTTGAATCAAATTAATCCTTATTATGATTGTTTTGAGATACTCTATGTTGGTTCATGTTCAAATGTTTTGATACAATACAAATTTGTAACTTGGCAAAAATGTCTTTTTGAGAAAATTCAGAGCAAAAGAAATGATAGAAAAAAACCCTCAAAACATCAGTCACTTTATGAGTTGTATAGTAATCATTCAGTTAATTAGAGGCATAGCCTGTGGAATAAATCTTCTATTTTAATATTCTTTTCAAATAATATCCCAGAAGTGAGCTGAGAAGTTCATGGTGAGCATACAAGTATTTTCGTATTTCCTCTTTCTTACAAGGTGCTCAAGAAATAAATGAATTTGAATTTGGAGAGAGCTTGTTCACATCCAGCAAGAGGCTATTTCCCCATATACACCAATTTCTTTTCCATAGGCTCTCAGCTCCCTAGCCTGGCTTGGAAGTACTGTATGTAATTTATAGGTAACTCCCTGGTAAAAGCTGATTACTTCAGAAAATATGCCTCTCTTTATAACCAGCATACTTTCTGAATTTATTAAACCAATATGAACTTGGGAGACTCCAGAACTAGCGGCATTAGAGACCTCTGCTTGAACTGCCATGTCCCTACTTCTCTGAAAGTGTTTTTCTACAGAGCTGGCACTCACAGCATCTCTCCTTACAGCAAGTGAGTCAAGTGCTCGTTACTAGCAAATAGCTAATAGAATCACTTCTGTTTTTGCAGCTGCTTTCAGTCCCCACCAAAAGGATGTCTCGGTGTCACTTGATACTAACCCATGAAAGGACTGAACCAATTAAGAAACCAGGCATAATTATGAATTATTCTGGGGTTATGGAGAGGACTAAATGGCATAATACACATAAGCTACTCTTTAGAAAATTATCTGCAAAATGATAAATACATATTAGCTACTGCATGTTCTTTTTGTTTTACCATAACTGGGTGATCACTACCAAGAATCATTAAGGAATAAGTTATTTCACATATATTGATTTTCCCAAGTATTGAAACTCACATCTTTAATTTCATCCTTTCATGTGAAAATCAATTCTTTAGTATCTGGAAATCTCACTAAAATATATTACCATACAGTTTTGGCTATCTCCTTAAATATGGTACACTAATTTAAGGGGACAAGCTCTTGATAACTTGGATTATCATCATAAGCAATTATAATTCAGGCTACAAAAGGTGTCCTCAAAGCATATGGACTGTGTGTCAAATGACGTGGCTTGTAAAGCCATTTGGGTTGTGGATCCCTCTGAGAAGCGAATAAAAGCTATGAACCTTTACTCCAGAAAAATGCACATATGGACAAAATATAAAAACGAAGAAACAAGCTCTGGTACACACAGTTTTAGGAAGATTCATGTGCTCTTATAGGTCACCACATGTCTAAGACCCCCCAAAACACATGCCTCATACTAAGCAATAATGATGGTGATAAGGAGGAAGGGGATAAACCTCTACAATATGCCAGCAGTTTGCCCTATGCTAGGCAGTATGCCAAGCTTCATATGCATTACCATATTTAATATTCCCAACAGCCTTAGGAAGTATATTCCATTTATGCCCATTTTTCAGATGAGGACTCTCAAGATCAGAAAAATGTGCTAACGATTGAACAGAGGGAAGTTTTAAATTCTAGAGCCCAAAGTTTTAGTGCCTATGCCTTCTAGGCCCTCCCTTCTCTGCTGCCATTATTCCCAGGAGTGATTATTCCTACTTCTAACAGCAATTAAAATGTAACCATTCATTGAGCACCTTTTCATGTCTATCAATGATATAGGGTCTTCACACGTAAAATCTCAGTTAATCCTCTCAGTTGCCATGCACAGTGTATAAATAGGTATTTTTAACCCTACTTTGATCATCACAAAAACTGAGACTTAAATGAAAACAACCTTCCTAGCACCGTAGAGAAAATAAGTAGCAGACTCTGGATTTGGGTCCAAATTTACTCCTACTAATAGGGAAGAACAAACCTGATTCCATATTAGATCTGTTTCTTTTGCTTTAACCTTTGCGCTTTGCAGCCTGTGCTGAGTCATGCTGGCTCTGCACCTTCTGTAAAAGAATGTTGCCTATAGCCTGAAATATACAGGAGAGCCTATTCTCCTGCTCTGACCTTTACTAGTCCATTCATATAGAGATAAAAAGTTGCACAACAGAGAATAACACTTGTCTTGTTGGAGGTTTACAGGAACGTCATGACCTAGACCTAACCTATGCGGACAGCTGTAAGAACAAAGGATTCCTATGCCCAAAAGTCTGCAACAACCAAGCATGCCCCTCGTCACCTTGACTTTAAAAGTGTTTTGCTGAAACCCTTTGGAGGTTTCGGGGTTTTGGGGGCAGAAGCCACCTGTCTCCTTGCATGGCCTGCAATACACCTTTCTCTGCTCCAAACTCTGACGTTTCAGTTTGTTTGGCCTCATTGTGCGTTGGGCACAGGAACTTGCATTCTGTAACACTACAGGCTATGTCTTTCTCTTTCCTCTTACTTCTAGGAGTCACTATTTTATATACACAGCCAACCAATTTAGCTATTTGTTTCCTAGGCCAAAGTTAATGAGAACTAAAGTTCTGGCTTCCGGAGACTGAAGAGGACTTTCCTCTCCAGTCATGTACAGACCTTTAATGCATGGGGTCATGCCCACCCCTTCAGGGGCTCACAGTTCTTTGTACTGAGCTGAGGCTTAGTCTTTGGGAAGATCTTTTTGCTCCCCCTACATAATTATTAAATATCATCTGTCTTTAGGCAACTGCCTGATTGGGCCCAGGAATCACAGGGAGAGACCTTCTACAGCTTCAAATTTCAACTCAGAGTTGCGGAGCATAACTAGGTACATTGCCACGTGCAATTTCTGTTTATGGATTTGTGTAATACACATGTTGATCCTCCACAGAGATTGTTTGCTTTATGAGTGTTTCATTTTTCCATACAAGGTGGTCTCTGAGAACATCAAGGTGTGACCACAGCATTCTGTTATCTCATGCTTGACTTCTTTTTTTTTAATTTTTATTTATTTATTTATTTTTTGGTACGCGGGCCTCTCACTGCTGTGGCCTCTCCCGTTGTGGAGCACAGGCTCTGGACGCGCAGACTCAGCGGCCATGGCTCACGGGCCCAGCCGCTCCATGGCATGTGGGATCTTCCCGGACCGGGGCACGAACCCGCGTCCCCTGCATCGGCAGGCGGACTCTCAACCACTGCGCCACCAGGGAAGCCGGACTTATTTCTTTCGTACAGTGCAGAAAAATGTGATGACTTGTTCTCATGAGATGAATCCTGAATAACTGAGACTTTAAGGGGTTCTTCTGTTTGGCTATCTGGAATACCCCAAAGGCTATCACTTATCTCTTCTCCCTCTTGTTCACATTCTCTAAGGGATGGTTTATGGAAAAGTCAGTGCATAAAATTAAAATTCATTTCAATAACAGCAATAATTATTAGTTTAAGTCAGGAGTCAATAAACTAAGGCCTAGGAACCAAATCCAGCCTGCTGCCTGTTGTAAATAAAGTTTTATTGGCGTATAGCCATGCCCATTGGTATATATGTTATCTATGAATGCTTTCACAATATAGTAGCAGATTCAAGCAGTTACAAAAAAACAGACCACCTTGGCCTGCAGAACTTAAAACATTTATTATCTGGCTCTAGGCAGAAAACGTGTGCCAACCCCCAACATGCTTCCCAGTGTCAGTCACTGTGCTAAGTGGTTTATATACACTAGGGTCCATTGTGACTTTCTGGCGTCCTAGGCACTTTTGCCTTTGTTGCCCCTTTTTTCATAAAAAGCATTCAAAATTATACTTGATGACTGCATTGTTATGAACATAAACATATTAAAATATCTTCTCTGGCTTTAAATTTCATTTTTTCTTCTCATTTTAAAAGAAATTAAAATATTCTTATGGCGCTCCAAAGTATCACAGGCACCACACCGACTGGAAGGAAATCAGCAGCGCTGCCTACATCATAAGATTTATACTCCTCAGCAGCCCCTCTTCCAAACAGGAGGAAACCAAATCTTACAGCATCTGAAGTTCTTCATGTAAGACCACACAGCTAGTGAGATCCCAGACGCAGGTCCTGCCTGGCCCAGGAGGGTTAACTCTTAACCAAACTCTTAATTTGCCATACATTTTCTCTGTCTTGCCTCATCCTGAAGTGACTGTGGGAAGAGTTAGGTAAATGACTCCAGAACCACCAGAAATGAAAGAAAAGCTTTTCCATGAAAGCACTCAGGCTAACTGACTGCCTTATGGTCCTCATTATTCTTAAAGCTAGTAGGCAGTTTAATTAGTGTTTGTCAAGTGTTCTGAAAATAACTAGTTGTGGACAAGGGTAAAATATATTTATTTCTTGGAATGTTTTCTCTCCCTAGAGTCTTTACCAAGAGTCTAGATGAAATGACTGACTTTGTCATTTACTCCTCTCTTGTAGTTCCCCACCCAGTTAAGGAAACACTGAATTTTTTTACTTGTATCTGTTCACTAAAATATATGACTTGGCGTTTTCACTCTCAGAAAATATTGAAAAATAATTTAAGCTGCCTTCCTGTGTTATCTACAACTTGTGTAGGACATTGCTGGCTGCAGAAAAAGCTCGGGAGGCTGCACAGAAATGAGAGATTGGAAAGACATTGTCCCAAAGTGAAAGGAGTAAGTATATTACTTTCTTTTTCTTTACAAACACACACAAACTAAGAGCTTCTGAAACAAAAAGAAAATGTCGCTTAGCATGCAAGCCTGAGCATTTAGAGGGGCAAGTACAAGGGACTGACCACCTGCTGTAGAAAGTGTTAGGGCTCAGCCAGTCTCGTCACTGCAAACACTAACCAGTATCTGAGTGCCATCATCTCAAGGATCCCAGAAATGTCCTCTCCCCAGAATCCCTCTCCATCCAACTTCTCTGAATTATTTGTTTTTGGATCAAGGCTTTGAACTGATTATATTGGTGCCAGCTTGAGGGTAAGGTTGTGAGAGTATGGGTCAGGTCACAGCTAACTTTTTTTTTTTTCGGTACGCGGGCCTCTCACTGTTGGGGCCTCTCCCGTTGCAGAGCACAGGCTCCGGACGTGCAGGCTCAGCGACCATGGCTCACGGGACCAGCCGCTCCGCGGCATGTGGGATCCTCCCGGACCGGGGCACGAACCCGTGTCCCCTGCATCGGCAGGCGGACTCTCAACCACTGTGCCACCAGGGAAACCCACAGTTAACTTTTGATGTGGGTTATAGAGAGAAAGAAGAGAGAGCAATCTTAGAGATATGGGACAAATGGGAAAGGTGAAGAGATGCTCCTGGAGCCCTCTGGGGGAAAATAGCTTGAACACTTCATGACTCAGGGAATAAGAGTTACAGAAGGAAAGATGGCAACATAGTGTACGTTTGTATTTAAGGAAATGTCTAGACATAAATTTTCCCAGTTTCACAATGTTCCTATGAATGTTACCACCACTAATTGTAGCAAGTTGCCTCCCAATTTTTTCCTAAGTTGACATGCTGCATCAATTCCTTCCACTAGGATACAGAAGTATCCTTTACTGTCTCCATTCTCAAAATACGTTAGGTAGACCAGCAGTATCAGCATCACCTGGCTCCAACCCAGACCTACTGAATTAGCATCTGCATTTTCACTGGCTCTCCAGTGACTGACATACACCTTACAGTTTGGGAAGCACCGTCTAAGGACACACTTGAAGCACTGACCTGTTAAAAGGTAGGTGGGGGCTTCCTTGGTGGCGCAGTGGTTGAGAGTCCACCTGCCGATGCAGGGGACACGGGTTCGTGCCCCGGTCCGGGAAGATCCCACGTGCCGTGGAGCGGCTGGGTCCGTGAGCCATGGCCATTAAGCCTGCGCGTCCGGAGCCTGTGCTCCGCAACGGGAGAGGCCACAACAGTGAGAAGCCCGCGTACCACCAAAAAAAAAAAAAAAAAAACAAAGGTGGGTGATTTCCTAGAGAGGATCCTACAGGTAGTAACCCTGACTCCTTCTGATAAACATATCGCTTCCTGGTCACAGCACTGTGGGTGAGCACCCAGTAACATCCAATTTATTCTCAAGTTGCAGCTAAGATACTGGAGACTCTGCTTTAAATACAGCTCAACAAATGTAAAATGTGCAGAATGACCTTTTCCCACATAGCATTTCAGTTCAACTGCAGAAAAATGCTATAATTAATGTTAGAGCCAGGGAACTGTTGGAACTTTGACTTTAAAAAAATCAATAGCAATACGAAGGACTTTAATTATTTGGGGGCCAAAACACCTCTGCTATACTCTGCCTACTCCTAAATGTCGTTACATTATTTGACAAATATAACATGGAACATTCATGAACTGTGATGTGCTGTACAAGCCCTGTTTGCTCAGTGGGAAAAGATAGCTGGGGGAGGAATTAAAGCATTATTCCCAGTTTGCTTCTAAAAAAAGGGACCTGGTTAATCAAGTACTCCTTCCTGCCACTGCTTTGATTTCTACAAGAGTATTTAAGAATGCAACCAAGAAAAAATTCCCTATATTTCTGTATATGTCTATTCTCAAAATGCTTTTGTGTATAAAATGGTGGTTGGGAACATAGGTTCAAATCTGGTTCTTCCACTTACCAGTCGTCGACGATCTGGGGGAAAACTATACCAATTTTCTTAGTCTTAGTTTCCTTATCTGTAAAATGAGTATCATAGTAGCAGCTATTTCGTACATGTGTTGTGAATTTTAAATAAGACTACGTATAAAGTGTTTAGCACAGTACCTAGCACATAATCAGGGTAGCTAAAATTTACCTACCATCACCATCCCCTGCTAAGCAGTGTTTATGACACTCATTTTGGGTGGAGGAAGTGAAACAGACAAGTTGAATGACTCATGTAAGGTCATGTGCTTTGGGGATGTGGAAAACAAAGATCTCATTTCTTCCTTGTTGTTCCCTCTAGTAAACACTCCACTGACCTCAATGCAAACCACACCATCTCCATGCAAACGCATCCCAAGAAATATACAGTTCAGGTGAAAAATTATACCTCAAAGCCTAATGGTCATTGACCCTTATTACAAATTGGTCATTTGCTAGAGAACCAAGAACTGTATATCGGCCCCTCAAGAGAACTTCGTTGGGAAAAGTTAACACCTTTTCTTTGCTGCTGTTAATCATGTGTTACTCTGATGATTCCCAGGGATGGTCACATTTTTCCAAAGTGCGAATCTTTCCAAGTATACGGAAGCATTTGAAAGAAGAGAGAATGGGCTTACTTCAAGGCTAATTTTTCTCAAAAATAATAAACTCTTGATGAATCAGGATATAATTAATCAGAATTCATATTAATCAAAATTGTCTATTCTGAACAATTCTGCATAAGCTCATAGCCTAAAAGTTACATTATAGCCTTCTTTCCTTTGAGAATATTACTGTAAAAATAAAGAAAAGGGTCTATATTCTGAACACTTGTGTTTTATTCATCAAAAATTCCTCACCACTGTCTCTGCTGCCACCCCTACACCCAGCCACTCAAAGTCCACTTAATCTCCCTTTATGCAGAATTCTAACAAGCATAGTTATCTGATTTCTAAACACAGTGGAAAAGATACTACATTAGAATTAAAGGGACCAAAATTGTATCTGCCCGTCTCAAATTCAGTAAACTTAATTCATTTCCTCTCTTTGGGTCTTGATTTTCCTAACAGTAACTAAGGATGGTTAAACTAAATAATCTCCGTGGTTTCTTTCAGTTCTGAAGTTAGGTAACCCTATGAATTTCAGCATCTTAAGTAGGGTAGGAAAGAGAGCAGATAAAGGGAAAATATACACATACACAGTCTAAGTTAACTCTGAAATTTTTTTCTTAATTGTCCCTTAAAGCCAGGAGCTGGACTCTTAGAAATATAAAAGTTTAGAATTGGCTTGTTTTATTTCTATCTGCATTCTGGCTGTATCCATGGGAGTACAAGGGGCAAGGTCTCATTTGAACACGGGGAAGAATATAGAACATTTGGTCATTTCCCTCTTCTCACCCCCTCCTCTCACAACCCTGTCTCTCTCCCTCTGTGGCATATAATTGAACATGGCTATATAAAATTTATGCATGACACTATTCTATTATATGCAGCTTTTCATATATTTCGTCCTTCACCCATAGTCTACCCATGGCCTACATCTGTAATATCTGTAAAATCTATATAGGTAGGAAGCTCTAGGTCTCAAGGTATGATTAGGGTTTAAACATTCTTGATTTAGCATAGAGCTCTAAGGACAATGCAAAATTGATTTATCCAGGAAT
Source organism: Phocoena sinus (assembly GCF_008692025.1). Lineage (NCBI taxonomy): Eukaryota > Metazoa > Chordata > Mammalia > Artiodactyla > Phocoenidae > Phocoena > Phocoena sinus. Next base: position 39,713,257 of record NC_045765.1, read on the forward strand.
GAAGGAGATAAAAAGTGCACTTGGTTAATCACAAAGGCTATTTTCAAAAGAAGAAAGTCAAATGAGTAAGTGTAGGATTCCCACTCCATGACTCCCTCCCAAAGGTTTATTGCTCCTTGAGTAATATTGCCATAAAGCTCTTGAGATTTAATTGTTTGAAATAAGATTGTGAAAATTAACTTCAGAGTAGTGTCCTTGTCTTTCCTGGGGCATCAGAGGGCAAAGGACCAAGAAAATAAGAGTGAAAACATATGACAAAAATAAATTCCTAACAATATCTCATATATGAAAAATAATTTGTAGGATGGAGGCTTTCTTTCCTAAGAAAATTGGATTGGATTTCATTACAGCTGTCTTGGTCAAAAATTAAAATTGTTTTCTTTTAGCTGGTTGGTTGTCCTATTAAAGTTTACTCTCATTTAATAGTAATAGAAAGCTCTTCTTATTTTCTTTCTTCCAGAATTTCTAGTAATGCTATCCTGTTACAGAAACTCCTATGAGAATTGGATGTTCACTTTGACATTTGTTGGGTTAACTAGACAAGAAAGACCAGATACATCAAATTACCTAATAATATGTAATTTTTCTTTACTATTAAAATATGTTTTTGAGAATGCAATGCACATGCTATTTATTCTGACATTTTCATACGCTTCTTAGAACTGACATTATGAAGTGGAATAGCTGTCATAAGAAATGAATAATCTGGAGACTGGCAAAATCTCACATTGAAAGGTAAAAGCCTAGTTAAAAAACAAACAGAGAAACAAAAAAACCCACCTGTTTTTGTGAGTCCTTCCCAAACTATGCCCTGGAAACACTTTCTCTATGAGATGCTCTGGAAAAATAAAATCTGTATCTCTATATATCTACCCACCTACCTACCTACCTATTACTCATCCTCCTACCTATCTATCTGTTTATATATTTGTGTGTAAATATCCAACACATTTAATTAATTTCCTTCTTTCTGTGGCCAGATCATCTTGGGAAATGCTATGTACTCTATTAACTTCTTAGAGAATGACAAAGCTATGGTAGTTTGCTCAAGATTCTGAGAAGCCTGTAATCAAAAAGTAATCAGTTTAATTTTATTTATCCCAGTGTTTATGAAAACTTATTTGGCTAGGGAACTCCTTTTCATAAGCCATCTTTTAACATCCTATAGAGCACACTGCAGGAAGTGCTATCATGAACTACTTCTTAATTTGAAATCTGGGGCTGTGGTGTCCTTGACTGAGCAATCCTTTGGCTTAATCATTTCAAACTATGGAATGAACAGACTTAGAGATAATAATCCCCAGAACAGCTATTCACTCATTCAGTAATACTGTCCCCACACATTCTGGTTAAGACTCTCCACACCATACCCTTCTGATCTGTCTGTGGCATGTATTATTGAGACTGTACCCCTTACCTTTCCCATTCTTCAGAGTCCTGGTCATATCCCATTTCTTCTGTGAATTCTATTGCAATGCCTATGATCGAATGGATCTTTCCCTTCTTTGAGCTCCAAAAGCATTTAGGATCTCCACAATTATGAAAATGATTTCTAAATATTTTAATATGTCTGGGTCTTGATTTGATGCCTAATTTTTTTAAGCTCTTACAAGGCAGGGACTCTATTTCCTATATTTCAGACTCATAGCCCTAATGTGGTCTTGGTCCAATAAATCATTGTCCACTTGACTTACGCAGCAACACTGTACTCTCTTATAACTTATGTCATCCCGGACTGCCCCGCAGATGAGAGCAGGTGTCCCCTCCTTGAAATGCAGCAATCAACACTGCATTTCCTAGTCCGTATTTATAAACAGGAAATTAACTGCCTTCCATCATTGTCCTAACTGACCTTCAGCTTAGGCTTGAAAAGAAAGACCTCAGTAAAATAAGAGGCTTTACTGATGGTATCAATCCATTAGTGGTGCCTTTGGTTTCATTATAATGGTGCCATAGGCAATAAAGAAACATATTTCGATAGTCTGGGTGGTAGGGGTCAGTTCAGCATCTCTAAAAAAGGTTCCCATGTAAATGAGCAGGGAAACTTTCAGGCCAACACTTATTTCTTGCTTGAGTTCAAATCTCCAGGGAACACAAAAAAGCAATCCAAGCTAACTTGTGAGGGAAACAGAAGTAGCTAAATGTCTACAATTGGACTTAGGCCTTTCCAAATCAGTTTAGTTAACCCTGGAAAAATTGCCTCACTAAAAAAAAAAGCTGTCAACATGTTAACCGGCCTTTTCTAATTCTCAATGTACTGATAGAGCATTAAATGCATTATATCTACTTCTTTAAGTCTCTAAGTACTTATCACCTTGTTAATTAATATTAACGAACAGTTCTTTAGAACAGACATTGCTAGGAGAAGACATGAAAAATATAAGATCTTTATAGAAACACAAAGGGCTCTTCGTTTCTTTTTCTGCAAAATGGAACCATGGAGCTAGAGGTTTCTGAGACTCAGGGAAGCTAAACAATCCCTCCAAGGACACACAGGCGAAATGGGAAAGAGCTGCCACTTCTCTTGACTCTCACTTAGCTCAATGTTTCTTAAATTAAGAGACGACATTTTTAAACAAACTCTCCAAGTGATTCTCATGCACACGGAGGTTTGAGAACATTACTTTAAGGAATTAGAATGATGACGAGAGTAAAACAGACTATAAACTCTCCAATTAGTAAGCTTTCTTCTAGAAAACAGAACACTTGGGCGCAGGAAACTTGTCTTCTGTCTATATGTTCAAGCATTCAGAATAGTGTGAGACATATAATCTGTAAACAATTATATACATATGAAATGGTGGACAGGAGAAAGGGAGAACAGGAAGACAGGAGGGAGAGAGACAGGGAAAAAAAGAGTATTTCATTCAGTGCTTGGACAGGTTCATTTTTTTTTTTTTCTTGAGTGTAGCATCCAATCACGAATCCTCTCCACTTTTATATGCTACCTTTTGAATGGAAAAATAAGGTAATCTCAATATTTTTTAAAAGAGTTTTATTATTCAGGTTGAATACCATCAAAAAAAAAAAAAAGCCACTACCTTTAGCCTCTAATAATCTCCTACTAAAATCAGTATCTTCCTAAGTGGTTTCAAGGTTTGAGGGAAAGGAAGAAACTAAAATTTACTGAAAACCTACTATGTGCCCATCACAGAGTTAAACCCTTTACATAGGCTCTCTCGTGTTATATTCAAAATACCCTTCAGGAGAAACCACCATCGTCTCTATCTTACAAGTGAAGGTGATAAAGATGATGATGGTAATGATGATGATGACTGAACTCTTCAAAGGTAACTGGGTTTATCCTTTATGTAAGTCATCTCATTTAATTCATACAACATCTGCCTGAAGGTAAAATTTAAGTTACATATTATAAGTAAAAACCTGAGGATTAGAGATAATAATCAAAGCGCCAAAGGTCAACCAGCTAGGCTGTAGAAGAGCCTGGAATGAATTCAAGGTCTAACTCCATCACTTGAACATACATACCCCAAATGAGAAAACAAGGTTAGAGGGGTTCAGTGGCCTCCTATCTCCCAAGCTTCCAAATGGGGAAGGCAAGTCTCCCAAACAACCATGAATAGGGCATGAGGGACATTTACGCTTTCCTTTCCTTACCCAAGAGACTCATAAGGAAAGGATTCTGCTTTCGAATCTTCTGAGGTTACTCTGTGCGCAAGGCTCAGACACCACTGGGCAGGCAGCTTTAAAGACATGACAGTGGGGTTAAAATAGAAAGAATTTTAGTTTGCTTCTGTGTTTTTCTTAGTGTGAGCCAAAAACAATGGTATAAATTTTGTGCCCAAGTGAATACCCCAACATACCCAAAGGTCCCATTTAGGGACATGATATTTGATGCATTTTTAAATAATGTGTCAAAGATTTACTTTTGTTCTTTTCATTGAAATGATTTCTTATTAAGCTTTTTAAAGTTGTAAAAGAAATTAAAATTTCTGTGTATAAAATTCTGTGTATATATTGCATGTTTAATCAGTAAATGTCAAGTCAGCATTTTATACATGCCAGATATTATTTTTAGGGGACCAAAGGTATAACAATAGTGACTAACTTGAAGAAACAGAGCAGATTTTTTTTTAAAAGGCTATTTTCAGAACTATTTGTATGAATAAAGAAAAATAAGGTGTCCATATTGAAATCTTTACTCTTTATAATAAATACAGCTTCTGAAGAGAGTATAATAGTTAAACACAGATTTTGCACACATGGGAAAGCAAATAAGAAAGTTAGCAGAGGGCTTCCCTGGTGGCACAATGGTTAAGAATCTGCCTGCCAATGCAGATTGGGGACATGGGTTTGAGCCCTGGTCTGGGAAGATCCCATATGCTGTGGAGCAACTAAGCCCACGCGCCACAACTACTGAGCCTGCGCTCTAGAGCCCATGAGCCACAACTACTGAGTCCACGTGCCATAACTACTGAAGCCTGTGTGCCTAGAGCTCGTGCTCTGCAACAAGAGAAGCCACTGCAATGAGAAGCCTGCGCACCACAACGAAGGGCAGCCCCCGCTCACCACAACTAGAGAAAAGCTTGCACCCAGCAACGAAGACCCAACGGAGCTGAAAATAAAATAAATAAATTTAAAAAACCAAAAACATAATTCTCAAAAAAAAAAACAAGTTAGCAGAACAAATGTGCTTTTGGTCTGTGTTCCAGTCAAATGTCGATAACTAAACGACACCCAAAGCCAGAACCTAAAAATATTTCCTCTGGCAGAGGCTTCTTCAGTCAAGATATGTTCACTGAATCCAAATTACTTTTGGATTAATATAATTTCTTATTACAATATATAAAATACAATTTTGTCTATATTCTAACCAACAAAGCAAACATAATTACTAAAAGTGTTTTCATTCAAAATCTGAATTAATGAATGAAACTTGCCCAGTGTACTCATTTCCCAGGGCTGTCTTAGGTAAGACAGTAAGGGAAAATAAGGTACAATAAGAAAGCAAGGGAAACTGGATGCCTAAAAACAACAGAAATGTATTATTTTGACATTGTGGGGTGGGGGGTGGGGGTGACTAGAAGTCCAAAATCAAGGTGTGATCAGGACCCTGCTCCCTCTGAAACCTCTAGGGGAGAACCCTTCCTTGCCTCTTCTGGCTTCCTGTAACCCTAGGATCTCTCTTTTGCTTAACAGTTCATTCCTCAATTTATTTCCTTTTGCATTTTACACTTCAGCAGCAAAGAGGGACCCTGCTGCACCTTTCACACTTTGCATGGAAATCTCTGTACCTAAATATCTAAGTTCGTCCCCTGTATGTTCTCCTCTCCTCCCAATAGCAGAACATAACTCAGAAACGTTCTCTGCCACTTTTGACAAGGATCATCTTTCCTCCAGGGCCCAGTAACTTGTCCCTCATTTCTAAGACCTTACCGGATGCACCTTCAATGTTCACGTTTCTAGCAACATTCTGCTCCTGATAATGCAGGTATTCCCTAGGACAAGAGAAACTTTCTCTGCAGCTCCTCTCTCTTCCTTCTGAGCCCTCACCAGAATCGCCTTTAATACCCATATGACTATGAACAATCTCTTCAACGCAGTCTAGGCTTGTTCTATCAAGTGCCTCAAAACTCTTGCAGCGTCTATTCCTTACCTGATTTCAAAGCCACTTCTGCAGTTTTACATATTTGTAGCTCCACTTTCTGGGACCAAATATGTATTAGTTTCATAGGGCTGCCAGAGTTTGCTCTGTTGCACCTCTATAAACAGGGTGGCTAAGAACAACAGAGATTTATTTGCACAGTTCTAGAGACTAGAAGTCCAATATAAAGTGTCACCAGGGCTGTGCTCCCTCTGAAACTCAGTAGAATCTTTCTCTGCTTCTGGTGGTGGGCCTAACCCTTGGCACTCCCTGGCCTCCGGTTGCATCGGTCTAATCTCTGCCTCTGTTGTCACATGGCATTCTCCCTGTGCACCTCTGTCATCAAACAGCATACTTCTCTTCTTAAAAGGACACAAGCTTGAGCACCCTTGGCCCCACCATGACCACACCCTGGCCGAATTCAGATATTCAGACTCCACCTTTACTTTCACCTACGTTCACAGCCCCAAAAGATGGGCATATCTAAGCTAGCATGAAGAGGACCTTCAACATGGCGGAGAAGTAAGACGCGGAGATCACATTCCTCCCCACAAATACATCAAAAATACATCTACATGTGGAACAACTCCCATAAAACACTTACTGAAGACTGGCAGAAAACTCAGACTTCCCGAAAGCTGTGTGGCTGACAGGGTCTTGGTGCTCTGGGCAGGTGTCAGGCCTGAGCCTCTGAGGTAGGAGAGCCGAGTTCAGGACACTGGACCACCAGAGACCTCTTGGCCCCATGTAATATCAACCAGCAAGAGCTCTCCCAGAGATCTCTGTCTCAAAGCTAAGACCCAGCTCCACTCAAAGACCAGCAGCCTTCAGTGCTGGACACCCCATGCCAAACAACTAGCAAGACAGGAACACACACCCATAAGCAGAGAGGCTGCCTAGAATAATAATAAGTTCACAGATGCCTCAAAACACCCCACCAGACATGGTCCTGCCCACCAGAAAGACAAGATCCAGCCTCAACCACCAGAACACAGGCACCAATCCACTCTACAAGGAAGCCTACACAAGCCACTGAACCAACCTTACCCACTGGGGGCAAACACCAAAAACAATGGGAACTACGAACCTGCAGCCTACAAAACAGACTGCAAACACAGTAAGTTAAGCAAAACGGGAAGACAGAGAAATACGCAGCAGATGAATAAGCAAAGTAAAAACCCACCAGACCAAACAAATGAAGAGGAAATAGGCTGTCTACCTGAAAAAGAATTCAGAACAACGATAGTAACGATGATCCAGAATTTTCAAAATAGAATGGAGAAAATATAAGGAACGTTTAACAACAACACAGAAGAACTAAAGACCAAACAAACAATGATGCACAAAACAATAACTGAAATTAAAAATTCTCTACAAGGAATCAATAGCAGAATAACTGAAGCAAAAGAACACATAAGTGACCTGAAAGAGAAAATAGTGGAAATAACTACCACAGAGCAGAATAAAGATAAAAGAATGAAAAGAATTGAGGACAGTCTCAGAGACCTCTGGGACAATATTAAATGCACCAACATTCGAATTATAGGGGTCCCAGAAGAAGAGAAAAAGAAAGGGACTGAGAAAACACTTGAAGAGATGATAGTTGAAAATTTTCCTAATATGCGTAAGGAAATAGTCAATCAACTCCAGGAAGCACAGAGAGTCCCACAGAGGATAAATCCAAGGAGAAACATGCCAAGACACATATTAATCAAACTATCAAAAATTAAATAAAAAGAAAACATATTAAAAGCAGCAAGAGAAAAGCAACAAATAACATACAAGGGAATCCCCGTAAGGTTAACAGCTGATCTTTCAGCAGAAACCCTGCAAGTCAAAAGGGAGTGGCAGGACATATTTAAAGTGATGAAAGGGAAAAACCTACAACCAAGATTATTCTACCCAGCAAGGATCTCATTCAGATTCAATGGGGAAATTAAAACCTTTACAATCAAAAGTTAAGAGAATTCACCACCTCCAAACCAGCTTTACCACAAATGCTAAAGGAATTTCTCTAGGCAGGAAACACAAGACAAGGAAAAGACCTACAAAAACAAACCCAAGACAATTAAGAAAATAGTAATAGGAGCATATCGATAATTACCTTAAATGTAAATGTATTAAATGCTCCCACCAAAAGACAAAGACTGGCTGAATGGATATAAAAACAAGACCTGTATATATGCTGTCTACAAGAAACCCACTTCAGACCTAGGGACACATACAGACTGAAAGTGAGGGGAGGGAAAAAGATATTCCATGCAAATGGAAATCAAAAGTTAACTGGAGTAGCAATTCTCATATCAGACAAAATAGACTTTAAAATAAAGACTATGACAAGAGACAAAGAAGGATACGATATAATGATTAAGGAATCAATCCAAGAAGAAGATAGAACAATGGTAAATATTTATTCACCAACACAATACATAAGGAAAATGCTAACAGCCATAAAAGGGGAAATCGACAGTAACACAATCATAGTAGCGGACTTCAACAACCTACTTTCACCAATGGACAGATCCTCCACAATGAAAATAAATAAGGAAACACAAGCTTCAAATGACACATTAAACAAGATGGACTTAAATGATATTTATAGGACATTCCATCCGAAAAACAACAGAATACACTCTCTTCTCAAGTGCTCATGGAACATTCTCCAGGATAGATCATATCTTGGGTCACAAATCAAGCCTTGGTAAATTAAAAAAAACTGAAATCATATTAAGTATCTCTTCTGACCACAAACCTATGAGACTAGATATCAATTACAGGAAAAAAACTGTAAAAAATACAAACACATGGATGCTAAACAATATGCTACTAAATAACCAAGAGATCACTGAAGAAATCAAAGAGGAAATAAAAAAATACCTAGAAACAAATGACAATGAAAACATGACAATCCAAACCCTATGGGATACAGCAAAAGCAGTTCTAAAAGGGAAGTTTATAGCAATACAATCCTACCTCAAGAAACAAGAAACACCTCAAATAAACAACCTAACCCTACACCTAAAGCAATTAGAGAAAGAAGAACAAAGAAACCCCAAAGTTAACAGCAGGAAAGAAATCATGAAAATCAGATCAGAAATAAATGAAAAAGAAATGAAGGAAACGATAGCAAACATCAATAAAACTAAAAGCTGGTTCTTTGAGAAGATAAACAAAATTGATAACTCATTAGCCAGACTCATCAAGAAAAAAAGGGCGAAGACTCAAAGCAACAGAATTACACATGAAAAAGGAGAAGTAACAAATGACACTGCAGAAATACAAAGGATCATGAGAGATTACTACAAGCAACTCTATGCCAATAAAATGGACAACCTGGAAGAAATGGACAAATTCTTAGAAAAGCACAACCTTCCGAGACTGAACCAGGAAGTAATAGAAAATATGAACAGACCAATCACAAGCACTGAAATTGAAACTGTGATTAAAAATCTTCCAACAAACAAAAGCCTAGGACCAGATGGTTTCACAGGTGATTTCTATCAAACATTTAGAGAAGAGCTAACACCTATCCTTCTCAAACTCTTCCAAAATATAGTAGAGGGAGGAAACACTCCTAAACTTATTCTACGAGGCCACCATCACCCTGATACCAAAACCAGACAAAGATACAACAAAAAAAGAAAACTACAGGCCAATACAACTGATGAATATAGATGCAAAAATCCTCAACAAAATACTAGCAAACAGAATCCAACAACACATTAAAAGGATCATACACCATGATTAAGTGGGCTTAAAGTAATGCACCAACATTCGAATTATAGGGGTCCCAGAAGACCCCTATAATCCCAGGAATGCAAGGATTTTTCAGTAAACACAAATCAATCAATGTGATAAACCATATTAACAAATTGAAGGAGAAAAACCATATGATCATCTCAATAGATTCAGAAAAAGGTTTCGACAAAATTCAACACCCATTTATGATAAAAACCCTTCAGTGGGCTTCCCTGGTGGCTCAGTGGTTGAGAGTCCACCTGCTGATGCAGGGGACACGGGTTCGTGCCCCAGTCCGGGAAGATCCCACATGCCGCGGAGCGGCTGGGCCTGTGAGTCATGGCCACTGAGCCTGCGTGTCCGGAGCCTGTGCTCCACAACGGGAGAGGCCACAACAGTGAGAGGCCCGTGTGCTGCAAAAAAAAAAAAAAAAAAAAAAAAAAAAAAACCCTTCAGAAAGTAGGCATAGAGGGAACTTAGCTCAACATAATAAAGGCCATATATGACAAACCCACACCCAACATCATTCTCAATGGTGAAAAACTGAAACCATTTCCTCTAAGATCAGGAACAAGACAAGGTTGCCCACTCTCACCATCACCACTATTATTCAACATAGTTTTGGAAGTTTTAGCCACAGCAATCAGAGAAGAAAAAGAAATAAAAGGAATCCAAATCGGAAAAGAAGAAGTAAAGCTGTCACTGTTTGCAGATGACATGATACTATACATAGAGAATCCTAAAGATGCTACCAGAAAACTACTAGAGCTAATCAAGGAATTTGGTAAAGTAGCAGGATACAAAATTAATGCACAGAAATCTCTGGCATTCCTATACACTAATGATGAAGAATCTGAAAGAGAAATTAAGGAAACACTCCCGTTTACCACTGCAATGAAAAGAATAAAATATCTAGGAATAAACCTACCTAAGGAGACCAAAAACCTGTATGCAGAAAACTATAAGATACTGATGAAAGAAACTAAAGATGATACAAACAGATGGAGAGATATACCATGTCCTTGGATTAGAAGAATCAACATTGTGAAAATGACTATACTACACAAAGCAATCTACAGATTCAATGAAATCCCTATCAAACTACCAATGGCATTTTTCACAGAACTAGAACAAAAAATCTCACAATTCGTATGGAAACACAAAAGACCCCGAATAGCCAAAACATTCTTGAGAAAGAAAAACAGAGCTGGAGGAATCAGGCTCCCTGACTTCAGAATATACTACAAAGCTACAGTAATCAAGACAGTATGGTACTGGCACAAAAACAGAAAGATAGATCAATGGAACAGGATAGAAAGCCCAGAGATAAACCCACGCACCTATGGTCACCTTATCTTTGATAAAGGAGGCAAGAATATACAATGGAGAAAAGACAGCCTCTTCAGTAAGTGGTGCTGGGACAACTGGACAGCTACATGTAAAAGAATGGAATCATAACACTCTCTAACACCATACACAAAAATAAACTCAAAATGGATTAAAGACCTAAATGTAAGGCCAGGCACTATTAAACTCTTAGAGGAAAACATAGGCAGAACACTCCATGACATAAATCACAGCAAGATCATTTTTGATCCACCTCCTAGAGAAACGGAAATAAAAACAAAAATAAACAAATGGGACCTAATAAAAGCTTTTTCATCCCAAAGGAAACCATAAACAAGATAAAAAGTCAACCCTCAGAATGGGAGAAAATATTTGCAAATGAAGCAACTGACAAAGGATTAATCTCCAAAATTTACAAGCAGCTCATGCAGCCCACTATCAAAAAAACAAACAATCTAATCCAAAAATGGGCAGAAGACCTAAATAGAGATTTCTCCAGAGAAGATATACAGATTGTCAACAAACAAATCAAAGAATGCTCAACATCATTAATCATTAGAGAAATGCAAATCAAAACTACAATGAGATATCATCTTACACTGGTCAGAATGGCCATCATCAAAAAAATCTACAAACAATAAATGCTGGAGAGGGTGTGGAGAAAAGGGAACCCTCTTGCACTGTTTTTGTGAATGTAAATTGATGCAGCCACTATGGAGAATAGTATAGAGGTTCCTTAAAAAACTAAAAATAGAACTACCATACCACCCAGCAATCCCACTACTGGGCATACACCCTGAGAAAACCATAATTCAAAAAGAGTCATGTACCACAATGTTCTTTGCAGCTCTATTTACAATAGCCAGGACATGGAAGCAACCTAAGTGTCCAACAACATATGAATGGATAAAGAAGATGTGGCACATATATACAATGGAATATTAGTCTGCCATAAAAGGAAACGAAATTGAGTTATTTGTAGTGAGGTGGATGGACCTAGAGTCTGTCATACAGAGTGAAGTAAGTCAGAAAGACAAAAACAAATACCGTATGTTAACACATATATGGATTCTAAAAAAAAAAAAAAAAATTCATGAAGAACCTAGGGGCAAGACGGGAATAAAGACGCAGAGCTACTAGAGAATGGACTTGAGGACACAGGAGGGGGAAGGGTAGGATGGGACAAAGCGAGAGAGTGGCATGGACATATATACACTACCAAATGTAAAATGGATAGCTAGTGAGAAGCAGCCGCATAGCACAGGGAGATCACTCAGTGCTTTGTGACCAGCTAGAAGGGTGGGATAGGGAAGGTGGGAGGGAGACGCAAGAGGGAAGAGGTATGGGGATCTATGTATGTGTATAGCTGATTCACTTTGTTATAAAGCTGAAACTAACACACCATTGTAAACCGATTATACTCCAATAAAGATGTTAAAAAAAAAAAGTCAGCTATTATGAAGCTTGAAGCTCTCACCTTCATAGCTCCCACTGTTGTGGTGCATTTTTTTTTTTTTTTACAACATCTCTACTGGAGTACAGCTGCTGCACAATGCTGTTAGCCTCTGCTGCACAACGAAGTGAGTCAGCTACATGCACACACACACCCCCATACCCACTCCCCACATGCCCCCCACCCTCCCTGTCCCACCGCTCTAGGTGGTCACAAAGCATCGAGCTGATCTCCCCGTGCTATGCGGCTGCTTCCCACTAGCCATCTATTTTACACACTCCTCTTAATTAGTTTTCATTTTAAAAGCAATTGAAATTCTACCTGATACTTAAATTAAGTGATGTGAAAATGAATGCCAGTGCTTTGTGAGCAATGATAGGGATTTCCCCTATCCCCTCAAATAATAATAGAAAACAACTAGAATACTGTTTTTCCTAATCTCTTAATCTGGAACATAAAAATTCTTTCCAAGAGGCTTCACAGTCAATCCAAGCGATCTTTCAGGGAACATCTCAGCTTGCTCTGTATTCTTCCTTGTTATCTGACTTATTTACATTTAAAGGAATGATGCAGAGTGAATTCTGGATGACTTTCTAATACAGCTTTAAGAATTCTCTTTCTGAATCAGATGTCCTGGCGTCAGCAGCTCTATTCTCATCTAATTCTCTAAACTAATTTCCAAGCAATGTGAGATGTTTTAAGATATATTAAGTGTTTCCCCTCCAGTGTGCAAAGCACAGTGCCCAAGAGCCCAGGCAGCGTTCAAATACCTGTCTACATCTCAATGCACTGCACCTGGGTTCCCAATGATGGTGCAGACGTGAAAAATGGACTGTTTTGGACAATCAGAGCAGCCAAGGTGCTAGCAAAGGTGGAAAATCCAATCTCCAGGAAAAATGGGCAACCGAATTGCAGCCCACTGAAGCTTTCTGAGAGTAATAAGACAATGATGTTGATATATAGTAGCAACTGTTTACAGGGCTCATTGGACCAGCTGCCAGGGTGTGAAGGCTAGTGAAAAGAGGGCGCTCACAATAAGTTTGCTCCCAGATGCTCCCACCCTCCTTCCCATCTGGAGAACACACACTTTCAGGCTTTCAGAACATAAAAATAAATATAACCGTCCATCTTTACAAATCTAAACAATCCCAGCCTCGGACACACAGAGTTTATAGCGAGCCCAGCTTTGGAGAAATTCTGAAGTTAGTTTCTTTTTTATTCTTTTGGTCTTCCTAATTCCCGCCCCGTGGAGGATTCTCAGGCCACCTCCTTATCCTTATTTGCCTAACCACCTTCACTTCATTCCTTTATTCACTCGTTCATTCATTCAGTTTGCCAACATATATTGAATACGCCTGGTGTTCCTGGAGATTCAGTGGTGAGGAAATTCAGACTGAGTTCTCCTCTTACAAAGCTTCCAAGCTCATGGTGCAGTGTGAAACAAACATGACCCAAATGACCTGACAAATGAAGATAAACCAAACATTGAGAAGAAGTAACGAAACCCGCTGCATTGTGTGTCATAAACTTATCTGGTCCCAGAACTCTTTTTAGCGTAAAACCTACTCAATCCTATTGAACTGATCTTCTGAAGGACACACCACTAGGCAGTGCAGACTCCACCGTAAAAAAGGGACCAAACGTTCTGAGAGCTGTGCTAAAGCCCTTACAGAAAAGCAGCGTAAGGGCTAGGCACCTTCTCGCCTACTTTAAGCATTCCTGTGAATGAGGTTATCCCTGCTCAAATATATCACCACGGGCCATTGCCTGTCCACAGAATGGGCAACTGCCAAGACTGTAAGTTTGTGTATCTGCAGAAATGTCCCGAAAAGTAATTTCCAGGCAATGTAAGATGTTTTAAGATATTTTAAGTCTTTCCAGCTCATGCTGCTGTACTCTGTGAAACGACAGGATTGCCAAAGATGCCCCGTGGAGAGCTTGCTGCTGTTCAGGGCCGTACCGTCGACCACACTAATAAAGAAATTAAATAACTGCTTTCCGTCATCATGCTCTGATTAAGAAATCAATATACTCCATCCCCAATAGAGTGTTCTAATTAATGCAATCTCATTTTACTTTGTGAAAACTCAGGCAGGCAGGTGGTCACATTGAAACTGATGTCTTATGCAACAAGTACAGCACAGGGCTCAGTCAGTGCACAGAGCAGGAAAGTGAATGGGACGCATCTGGGGGTGTGACGAATTAGAATACGTGTTTGAACCGTTGAAACCGTTCAATGATATCTGTGCTGCAGGAAGTTCTGGGTTCTAGTCACTGGGGGGCTTCACACAGAGAAAAGGATGACTAACCTTGAGGATGCTGTTGAATGGCATTTTACAAAGGTAAAATAGAGCAGGCATCAAAAGTACAGACTTAGATCCAGACAGACCTGTGTCTGGATTCTATCTTCTGAGTTTGAAAACTGGTTTGACCTTGAGCAAACTTGCTTAATCTCACTGACCCTCATATCCCTCTCCTTTAAACTAGATATTAAAAATAGCGTTAAAGAAAACAACCAACCTGATTAAAAAATGGGCCAAAGACCTTAACAGACACCTCACCAAAGAAGACACACACACACACACACACACACACACACATTAAAAATAAGCATATGAAAAGATGCTCCACATCATATGTCATCAGGGAAATGCAACTTAAAACACCAATAAGATATCACTACACACACATTACAATGGTCAAAATCTGGAACACTGACAGGTCCAAATGCTGGTGAGGATGTGAAGCAACATTCATTGCTAGTGGGAATGCAAAACGGTAGAGCCAATTTTTAAGACAGTGCAGTCGTTTCTTGCCAAACTAAACATCCTCTTACCATAGGAAACAGCAATGTTGCTTCCTGGTGTTTACCCAAGGGAGTTGTAAACTTATGTCCACACACACACAAAATACCTGCCCATGGATGTTTTTAGCAGCTTTATTCATAATGGCCAAAACTTGGAAGCAACCAAGATGTTCTTCAGTAGATGAATGGATAAGTAAACTGTGGTACATTTAGACAATTGAATATTATTTAGTGCTAAGAGGAAAGGAGCTATCAAACCATGAAAAGACATGGAGGAAGAACATTACATACCAATTACTAAGTGAAAGAAGCTAATCTGAAAAGGCTACATACCATATGATTCCAACTCTATGGCACTTTGGAAAAAGCAAAACTGTGGAGACAGTGAAAAGATCACTGGTTGCCAGAGTTTGGAGGTGGGAAGAGAGGAGGCATGAATACAAGGAGCACAGGATTTTTAGGGCAGAGAAAATACTTGATAGATACATGTCATTGTGCGTTTGTTCAAACTCACAGACGGTACAACACCCAGAGTGAACTGTAATGTTAACTGTGAACCTTGGGTGATTATGATGTCTCAGTGGAGGTTCATCAGTTGTAACAAATGTATCACTCTGATGGGGGATGTTGACAGTGGGGGACGATATGCATTGAGGGCGGCAGGGAATGTAAGGGGAAATCTCTGTACCTTCCACTCAGTTTCACTGTGAACCTTAAACAGTTTTAAAAAATAAGGTCTTAAAAAACACTGTCTATACCTCATAGGGCAGCAATGCACATTAAATATGATAATGTAGACAAAACATTTAGCATGGTACCTGACATATGGTAAGTACTCAGTAACAAATAGTGATTATTATTTAACATTCTAGTAATATTATTACTATTTTTTTATAGCACCCAGGTTCCCCATTAATGTATTTATATTTTATGAGGCATGCCAAGATTACCAGAGAAAGATGAGTTTCGATTAAGGCAACATGACCATAGCAGGACTAGAAAATTTGGTTAGGGGATTCAGGAAGTATAAATTATTCCTGGTCACACTGCTAGGTTCTTAGACTATCAAATAAGCACTCATTCGTGCGTTATATTGCATTAGAGTGAATATCACAGAAATTTCCATTTCAGTGTGTCCAGAATGGTCAGATCCTGGCGATTTTATATGGTTCTATTTCTATGGGGACAATATGACCCAAATCATACCTCTCCATCTTATACTTTAGGGAAAGACTTGATGGCAGTTAGAAGTAGTGTAAATTCATGTCATAAAAATATTTATCTCTGTAATTCTATAGGACTCCCAATAAAATGCTGTTAAATTCTCTGTGGACTTCTTAAAAGTTACTTTGTTCCATCTCTAGAGTTCTGTTTGTATCTGTTCAATACCCTCCTGTGTCCTGAGCACCCTGGGCACAGTACCTATGGTCTCTATCATCTCTTGCAGAGACCAGGGCTCAAGCGCTAGGTCTGCCACTGTTTGAGGCATGACCTTAAGATATCTGCTTAATTTGCCTAGGTCTCTGTTTACCTATCTATAAAATAAAGGTGTTGGAGTGGAGGGCTTTTAGATCTCTTCCAACCCTAAAATTCCATGATTCTATAGCTGGGCTCTAATGCGAGGGGCCTGGGATTCACATTCTTTCCCACATTATCTCATCCTCAGAAAATCATTCCATTCCAAGAATTTTACCAAGGGCTAATTTGCACAATTATTCCTACCCAGCTGGCCTTCTCCGGGACCCAGCTCTTTGGGCCAGTGAAGGGAAACAGAACTCCAGCCATCTGTCCCCTTCTCCTACATACTGTATTTCTGAATGGTTGCCTAGAATATGTTTGATTAGGACAGTAAACCTGTTGGCGGAAATCACAAAATACACTGCAAAACCAGAAGATGAAAGGGACTTTTGAATACGATTTGATTTCTTCTGCAATCCTGAAGCTGGCCAAATGTGGCTTCTCCTTCTTCTTCACCTTATAATAACAGTGCTGCCCCAGTTGTCTTCAGCCATCAAATCCCTCCCCACACCTTCAGGTCCATCAGAATTTTCATTCCTACAGTGAGTTTCTCTTACCCTCTTGGCTCACAGCAACTGCCTTTGGGACTTACTTTGTCTTATGGCAGCTTCCCCCAAACATCCTTACCTTCTCCTGTGTCTGCAGAGGACACTGAGTTTTGAGGCTGAGCATCTATTCTGCCTTCTTTGGACAAAAGGAAGACCATTTTGCTTTGGGGGCAACATCTTCTGTGCCTGTATTTCCTGAGCTTCTGGGGGTGGAGCTCAGGACCTCGGCGGAGCCAATTCATCCACTTACCAAGTCTCTCTCTTGGCACCAACCATGTGCTAGGCGCTGAGGATGCTGGTCTAGAATGACAAGGCCCCTGCTTTTTCGGAGCTTATATTTGCTTTAGAACTACTAGAGTTGGAAACTGTGTTTTTACAACTTACTGTCCCTAGCAACTGACATACTACATGGCACACACTATGTAACCCCCAAAATTTGGTTAAGGAATTAATAAATAAAAGTATCTCAAGAGCATGTGATGGTGAAAACATAATATGTGCGTGCGCACACGTGTGCATGTGTGCGTGCATATGGGAATGTGACATTATGGAGTTTTCACTGTGTTAGGACTGCTCCCACAGTTTTATACGAATAAGTCCACTTAATCCTTACAGGAATCCTATGTGATTGATACTATGATGACGTCAGTTTGCAGAGAAGGAAAGCAAAGCACAAAGAGATCAAGGGACTTGCCCAGGGTCACCGAGGCAGTAGACAGTAGTGGGAGGACTTAAACCCAGCAGTCTAGCTCCTTAGACCTCACTTCTAATCATGCTACTGTATTGCCTCTTTCCCATCATGGACTCCAGACTGAGGGAAGTGATGGTACAATAAAGGTGGGAAGTTTTACTTCTCCCTTCCCATGTGAAAGGTGATATTTTTTATTTTCTAATTTTTTTTCTCATCCTCAAATCAAATGAATGCACTTCAAGATAAATTCCTATTTTGTAATCATTTTGACTTTACGGTTCTCATTTTACCAGGAAGATGGAAGGCCAAGATCTAGAGATTTTTAGTTGGGGCCAAATATAGTCATTCTGATAAAAATATGAAAAGGAAAAACCAACACTGGAGACCAAAACACATCAGTGCATTATACAAACACACTCGCACAACACACGACAATGAAAACTGAGATATTTGCCACCTCCGGATGGAGCCCATTAAGATCTTTCTAAAATCCTCTGGATCAGAGAAGTCAAAGTGAAGAACTGGAAAGCAGCAGAGTTTCTAGAGTGACCTTTTAAGCTAGGGCCTATCAGTGGCAAAGGAAATTCATCAGTTAGCATTCCATGCAGCCCTGTTTACAGTCTGCAGCAACGCTCATTGGGCTATTATGGAGAACGCTAATGCTCTCAATTACACCTAAATTGAGATAAAGCAGTAACCTAGTTACCGTAAAAGTGGTTTTATCTACAGACAGCGATTTCATCTTTAATATGCAACCACCATCTGTAAAACTCCTTAGCCCCAACTATCCCATTTACGCCTTTATTATCCTCTTGTAAAAACACACGGAGCATTCTTAGTTATAGATGCAAAATGAGTTCTTTCTGTAACCATTTTTTAAGCTTAAAAATGTTGATGTAATTACAGAGGATAGATACATTTTCGGGCTGAATGTGCTTCATCCATTATATACTATAATGAAATTAACCACAATCTCTATAGAAAGGAAAAGCGATTTAGGATAGTTGAAGAGGAGGACCATTCTCTGATGGGAACACTTGTTTGGGTGGCAGGAATCTCTGGAGGAGGGGGTAGATGTGGGGGAGGCACAGAAAGATTCCCATGCTCGGGACAGTCAACCTTTTCAACTAAATCATCTCTCAGAAGGAAGCAAGTCTCTGAGCACGAGGCCAGCTGTGCTCTGTCAACTGGCATCGTTGGAGGCTCTGTTTGGAAAAAGTTCAAACTGTCTCTTGTATCACAACACATCTGGTAGCCTAACTACAGTCTAAGCTCAGTATTTCAGCAGAGGCAGCCTGTCTATCCCCAAAGATAGAAATGTTATTTTCTGAGCAGGGTTCTCGGGCTCTTGAGGATATATACAAAGCCTGACAGTCATTCCCTGAATGATGATTAGTTGAGAGCTAGAAGGAAAAGCAAGCAAACACACACACACACACACACACACACACACACACACACACACACACACCAGCTAGAAGGAAAAGCAAACACACACACACACACACACACAAACACACACATACAGAAAAAGTTTTGAAAACCTGGTAGGACATCCCAAATCAGCAAGAATCAGTTTTTTAAAGGTAACCTTCAGAAGGCAGATAATCTCAACCAGCTGAGATTCTTATTGATCAAGGTAGAAGATTTCTGTAGCTAGATGAGGAACTAGAAAGATTACCTAATTCAGGGTTGGCAGATGCAAGTCAAGGAAGCCACAACTTCCCCTCCGCCTTACCAATGGCAGACATGATCATCTGTGGCATCCTTTCTCACTGGGCCCTCACTCAGTGTTCCATACTACACATGGCACATGGGATGAAATCTACATGCCATGGCATGCCAAGTCACCCCCTCCTTTTTACAGCTTCAGGAACTGAATCCCAGAAAAGTTTTGTGACTCTCGCAATGACACACAGCAAGTTAGTGCCAGAGACTAGAATGGATCCTGTGTTCCCCCTCCCTGGTCCTGGAGTCTTTACAAGAGTGTTATTTACATGCAATCAGCAGTACCTAGTAAAACATGAACCTGAAAACAAAACTGCAAGAGACGGGCAAGAGCTCAGCCTCTAGTCAGCCCAATCCAACCTCTAACACTAACAGTTCCCGACAATGGGGATGGAGATGCAGTCTACTAACTCCTGGGGTGGGACCAATGCAGAACTACACGTTGCTGTGGCTGACTCATGTTGGCAAAACTGTTTCCAACAAGAATGTAGCCATGCATTCTACCAAGGGTCTGTGAAATTATTATTACCCTTTACAGGATTAATCTCAAATTTGAGCATATATTAAAAGCAAATAAGCCACAAAGATGGAAAGAAGGCTACCTGCATGGAAACATAATCCCCCCTAAAGTAGATCCACTTCGTCTTTTGCTTGAACACAAGCTGTCTATGTCCTTAAAAAAAAACAAACATAAAGCAATGCCAACTACATACTGAAACTGTTTTATTTGTTCTTCTGTTTACTACCTGTCACCACCACTAGGAACGTTTTCTGTCTTATTCTCTATCATATCCCCAACACGTGGCATGGTACTTGATACAAGGTAAGGATTTAAACTCCGTTTATTAACTTATAATACAGTTCAGAGCATTTATAATAGAAGCCAAAGGACTTTTACCCGGATGAATAACTAGAAAATGAGGGCTTATTAAGCAAGATTATAAATGATAGTCATAAAGGTGCTTGAAAACTTGGGGACTCTCTCGTAACATATCATGGAAAGAGAAAGGAGAAGGCTGCAAAGCTGCAGGTATAACGTAGGCTGAAAAATACTCTTGTATCCGTACTTGTGAATTTTATCCTACGGTGCATATGCATTGCTGTTGAAAAATGAAACAATTTAACAACTACCTAAAGAATTTTTTCACTCCAATCTTCCCATTGCAGTTACGAAAACAGACTTCCAGAGATGCAGAGATATTTGGAAGCTCCAGAGATGGGGTATGGTAGAGGTTTAAAACAGGGTACTCCAATTCCATTTCAATGCTTTGTATGCTATTAGCCTGACTCCTAGGGTTAAGAGCATCTTTAGAATTCTTACTGTTTAACGCAGTCACACCTGCAGAACACACTCAACTGATCAGCATAAATTTCATTAGCTCAGAGAATAAAGAAACACAATACACCATTTCTGAGAAGAATTACACTCAATCACCCCCGCCTCTGAAGAAACAATGCTGCTGCCACCGTTTGAGCTAAATCTAGTGTTTTGTCCTACTGAACCCTGTTAAATTGTTCCTGCCACCCCAGAAAGTGCACCATTATTTGGGGCTAAGGCGGACTGCCAGATTTGGAAGCTTCCAACTCTCACACACAACCTGCTAGCTCCCTCCTTGGATAAGGAGTTAATTTCACAGTGAGGAAAGTGCTCTTCTGACAGTGCACGGAGTCACAAGAGTCCTTCCTTCCGTCCAAATCAGCCATTTACAGCTTGGGTGACTGTCAACAATTTACCCATTTGCAGCACTCAGAGAGTGCATGAAATTAACCCCAAGGCCTAATGCCGTCCTAGTAATGAATTGCACGGGATTGAGGTGAGGAAACCGCCTTGGCTGGATTCCACAAACGTTTCTAGGGGAACTGTCCCTGCATTTACACAGGTGACAATAGGTCTCTCATTATACAACCCATGGGGAAAGACTGAGCTACATGGCAGTGGTAAATTGTGATTGCAAACGCAGGCTTATCTGTGCAATCATATTTCAATTAGTCACATTAAAAGAAGAACTGTTGCGGAGATGATGCAGAAGCACTGAATGTGGGAATAATCATTCGTTTTGGTTTTGTACCATAACATACCCAACAATTGCATTTATCAAGTATGCACTATGTACCACATGCTGTATTAAGCTATTTACAAACTGTCCTTATGAAGGAGAGTATTACCATCTTTGCTTTACAGAACAAGAAAACTAAGAGAGGTTTATTAACTTGCTTAAGGACACACAGCTAGCAAGTAAGTGATGGATTCAAATTCAGGTCTGTTTGCCTCCAAATCTATACCTATGACCAGCATGCTATACTTGTTAGAGGTTCATTTCCTATATTCTCAGAGTGGCTTTACTATGTTCAGAGTAGGTGGCTGATGATGTGTTGACTTGAAAGATACTCCTGCAGATGTCCTGCAAAAGACATTCCACTCCCAACAAAACTTGTATTGACCCCTCCTACTACAGGGCCCGAAATCCTAGGATTAAAGTTTCAATCCTTTAGGTTAAGAGTTTAATAGCTGCAAAAAGCCCATTAAAATGTTAATGTATCTCGATATGACACCAAAAGCACATGCAAGAAAAGAGTCAGTGATTTGTACTTTACCAGAATTAAAAATTATTGTGCTTCAAAAGACACCATCGGGAAAGTAAAACGATGATTCATAAACTGGGAGGAAATATTTGCAAATCATATATCTGATTAAGGTCTAGTATCTAGAATATATAAAGACTTCTTACAACACTAAACAGACAACCTGGGGCTTCCCTGGTGGCGCAGTGGTTGGGAGTCTGCCTGCCGATGCAGGGGATACGGGTTCGTGCCCCGGTCCGGGAGGATTCCACATGCCGTGGAGCGTCTGGGCCCGTGAGCCATGACCGCTGAGCCTGAGAGTCCGGAGCCTGTGCTCCGCAACAGGAGAGGCCACAACGGTGAGGGGCCCACGTACCGCAGAAAAAAAAAAAAAAAAAAAAAAAAAGACAACCTGATTTTTAAAATGGGTGGCTGGCGGAAATGATTGTAAAAGATATTCCTCCAAAGAGGATGTATCAAATGGCCAATAAACACATGAAATGCTGTTCAACATCATTAATCTTAAACATCATCAGTCTTTAGGGAAATGTAAACCAAAACTACAATGAGGTATCACTTCACACACAGTAGGATGGCAATAATAAAAAAGATGAATGATGCGTGTTGGTGAGGATGTGGGAAAACTGGAACCCTTTTACGTTGCTGGTGGGAATGAAACATGGTACAGCCACTATGGAAAAGAGTTTGACAGTTTCTCAAAATGTTAAAATTAGAGTTACCATAGGATCCATCAATTGCACTCAATACCCCAGAAAATTGAAAACACATACCCACACAAAAATTTGCAAACAAATTATTCATAGCAGCATTATTCCTAATAGCCATAAGGTGGAAACAAGCCATGTGTCCATCAACCAATAAATGGATAAACAAAATGTGGCATTAGTCATATGAAGGAATATTATCCAGCCATAAAAAGGAATGACGTACTGATCTGTGCTATAACATGAATGAAGCACTATCCTAGGTTTAGAAAACCAGACACGAAAGACTACTTAGTATATGATTCCATTTCTATGAAGTATATGAAAGAGCAAATGAAGAGAAACAGATGCAGGTTGGTGGGTGCTGGGACTGAGGGAACAGAGAGTGACTGCTTACTGGGTGCAGGGTTTCCTTTTTGGGATGAGGATAACGTTCTGGGGCAGGGGGATGGCAGTTGCACGACATTTTGCATATACTAGATACCACTGAATTGTTAACTTTAAAATGCTTAATTTTAGTTTATGTGAATTTTACGTCAACAAAAAGGGCAACTCATGTTCCGCAGGATGGGTCTTCTGTGAGTTCTGGGCCTCAAAAGACTGAGTGGAAGGCACGAAAGGCAAATCTTGCTCATTTCTATCTCTTCCCAAGCAATCTGATACAACCAGGCAAGGTATTCAAGAAGGATGCAGACATAAAGGATTCCTGGCTAATTAAGTGTAGCATCCTACACAGTGAGCTCTTAGTTTAATCAACATTTTACTGTTCTTCGCTTTTCAAAAGCTCCTGCCAAACAGCTTAAAATGGCACACCAGAAAGACTCACCCATGGATTATCATTGGGGCTGTAAAGTATATCACCCCCAAATAGGGATGAAAATAAGTTCTTGGTAGCTAAAATTTCTTCTTTTCATGCATAAAGCAAAGATATACATATAACATATAAGCAGATATATAGTATATCTATCGCAGTAACACTTCCTGGATGGGAGGGCGTGATGATGAATAAACACATAAGCAGGATCCGCAAGGGGACAATAATGAAAAAAGGATTGGGAAACACTACCCTAGATCAAGATAGAAAACCAGGAAGAATCCATTCGTCTTGAGAAAGGGGCGAGCCTCCCCAAGGAGGATTCTTGAAGTAAATAATAGGTGTAAACCGCCCAGGTGAATCTCAAATATGTCTTGAAGACAATGTCTTAACAGTGGTTAAGAGAACAGGCTCCCCGGGTGTTCCACTTACTAGCTGCATGACAGTGAGTCACTAATAACCTCTCTGAACCTAAGTTTCCTCCAGTGGAAAGAAGAATGGGGAAGGGTGCCCATCTCATTGGGTTACTGTATTAAATGGGTTTATACCTTGAAGGTACTTGGGACGGTGCCTGAAGCAGCCTACCTTCTCTAGAAAGCAGAGTCAGCTGCTGTTCCTTAGTTTCCACCACCCGCGGAAAGAGGGCCCAGAGGTTAGGAGCGGGGCCTGTGCAGGCAGATGGCCTGGGCTTGAGTATTCACTCTGACTTTGGGCAACTTACTTAACACTTCTTGTCCTCAATGAAGGAGATAAAAGTAACCCCCTTAGGGTTTTTGAAAGATTAAATCAGGAGTCAATTCCTGGAAAGCTTAAACAGTGTCTGCCACCTAAGACGCATTCAATAAATGTAAGTTGTTATGACCGTTATTATTACTGTGATTTCCACGGTAGCTATTATTATTATGAGCCTATTCAGCTGTCATAATTAAATGAGGTGCTATAAAGGGTACAAAAGACTTTTTAAAATGTAGAGAATGGGACACCATTTGATGAGGGTTTCCCGTGAGGAATGGAGAAGACAAATGACATGGTAGAAGAGGACTAATTGCTAAGTATCGCACTAGAGATTACAGTACTCCAGTATTATATAAAGAGGGGAGCAACAGCGCGAGCTGGAGGAGTGAAAGAAAGCTTCCTGGGAGGGGTAGGAGTTGAGGGGAACTTTCCTTTCTGTCATTCAGAAGTATCAACGCCTCTCCAGCTATGGTCGCCTTGCTGTTACCCATGAAAACTATCTTTTGAACAAGATTTTTGCAACCTTTACTTCCTTCCCCACAGGCTTCCCTCCCTCGCTGCAAATTGCCCACCTGAAAGCACATAGAAAACGGAGCCAAAGTCCACCTCACAGAATAATAGGTCCTGAAGCTACAGTGACTGCCAGAGAACGCCAGCTCTCGGAGCAGAAGCATATGGTGAAAACTGCTGGAAAGGCAGTGGTAATTTTTATAGCAGGTTATTACTACAAACCTCCTGTGAGAGGCCAATTCACAGCTTGTCCTCAACACTACATTAACTCATTTATGGTTTTCCAAAAATGCTCGATTTCCTACTGTCCCTAAATCTGACAAATATGCTCTCCTAATTCAAAACCCTCACAGAGATCCTTAAGCTCCCACTCGAGTGTGCTACCATTTGCAGGTTGCAAAGCCAGCCTTCCTGATGCGATGCGTCCTCTAGGTAGCACGCTTAGGCATAAGGTGCCGGTCCCTCTAAATGTAATTTTCTTTAGGCTGCCAGGTTTCTCAGAGCTTCTCTGCTTCAAACCTAGAAAATGTGCAGCTAGCAACAATCTGGAGTGCTTATTCAAACACCCCCTTGTAACGAGTCCAAAGAGATGATTCCAAAACTTTAACTAGGTTATCATTTCCAGAAGTTAAAAAAATACATTGTGTGTTTATACACACACACCTATTTTTACTCATATATCTCTAGCTATATCTATCTATACATCTCTATATGTCTATATATATCTATATATACCTATCTCTCTATGTATACGTGTGTGTGTGTGTGTGTGTGTGTGTGTGTGTGTGTGTGTCTGTGTGTCTGTGTGTATGGAGAGACGATAGCTAATGTCACTCTTGGAAGTGGAATATACGTACCTCCTGCATTTCCCTGAATTGCCCCTCCGTCTCTGGTCCAGATTTAAACATCTACTGGTAAAATTGGGATTTCCCTTTGTTTCTAGATAAATATCAATCATTTCCATCTGTTACCAGGACTTTGTTTTCTTAAGCATGATGTAAAATTTAGACGCTAATGCAACAGTTTGCATGGTTCAATCACAGCAATGAAACAGCCTTTATATGCTATAAAATTTGCCAGACATACAAAGAAACTTTAATTTCTCCCTTAGCAACCTTTGTGTCATCTGTCATTTCTTAAAAATAACCAAATAGCTCTGGGCATGATATTCACATAGAAGACTGTCAAATGTGCCTTGCCAGACACAATACTGCAAAGGACTTAAGATGACTCTTTCATTTAACTTCACTTAAATTTGACTATAAAAATTTCTTCCCGAAGTTCGGGAATAGTCCTCTTTGGCGTGTAATGGGAGATCAGAGAACCCAACTAAAATAATGAGGTTGCTGTATCCCAAAGTGTGGAGCCTGGATGACTGATTATATGTAAGATGACATGAAAGGATGGCATTTAAAATAATACTTTAAAATAGATATGAGAAAAAACGAGTACATCAAACTTGAGATGCCATAAATACTACCATTCAGGGTGAATCCAACTTATAAAAGCTCATTCAAAGGAAAATGTTTGGTATTTGACTATAGCAAAAATCGTGATGCCTGAACGGGAGTGAATAAAATACGGAACACAGTGGAATAAGTGGCAGTTCAAACCACGATGTGCTCCCATTCCATGAAACTCGACTTCCCAATTGTTTGTTACAGCTCGAAAGCAACAGCACCCTGACATTTTGATAAGAACCTCTCCATAAACCATGGCTGCGTTGCTTAGCTATAAAGGAGGAATCTCTAGGAGGGATGGATGTTAGTTATCTGGGAACTATCACAACTTTCGTAAGTTTCTAATTCTTTATAAAATGGGAGAGCGTTTACATCTCTCCTTGAGAGGTACAGCAACAAAGAACAGTTTGCTCCTTCACCGGTTAAACCACAGCAGTGGGAGCACAGTGTAAAGGGAAAGGTGATGAACTTCAGTGAAAGCATGGGCTCTGATGCAGCCTCTGCCATCAATGTGCTCTGTGATCTTAGGCAAGTCTCTTTCAATCTGCTATCTCAGCCACAGTGGTGGATTGGAGGATCTTCAAAGAACCTTTTAACTTTCAGAATTTTATTACTTCTAAATAAGCTTCTGCGGCATCAGAGATAAGAAATGGGATCATACGCTAGCAAAGCTAGAAGTGGAAGTCTTTAGGAATGTTCTTGCTACATGACCTCACTACTTATTTCTTATGATCAGGATTCACTTATTTATTAATTCACTCATTCCATAAATGCCTAGTGAGTACTTTACGTGCATGTCCATTCTTAGAGGAGCTGTGAGAGGATAAGACCATGCTTTCAGACCTTATCACGTATAGGAATCATCTAAGAAACTTGCTAAAATGCACTTTAAACCTCTTCCCCTCTAACTCTGGGGAACAACCAACAAATTTGAATTTTTTACAAACAGTCCAGGTGATTTGGATATGAGTGGTGTCGGGATCACATTTTGAGACACTGTATTCTAGCGAGAGAGGCAGGAAATCAGGCAGATTAAATCTGAGTGACAGCTGCCATGATACATATAGGCTTATGGTGCTGGGGTGGGCACACGGGAGGGGTTCTTACCTGGTGTGGGAGCCTGGGATGGCTACTTATTATTTCTTCTAAGTATTCATCTTCCAGTGCTTATCTTCAAATAAGCACTGGAAGATGAACAGAATTGCACCTCAGGAGGAAAACTGAAGGCTTTTGGACAGAAAATACCTTAGGCAAATAATGGGAGCCAAGGGTCTCCCTCTCAAACCACAGAGAATTCCCCAAAGACTTAAATTGAACAATGTTTCCCATCTCAAGCATCTTCAGGAATATCTGTAGGATTAATAAATGGACGGAGGAATGGATAAATTAATTCATAAAGCAGTTCATAACCCATGGATGTTAGCATAATTGGACTCTGGTGACACATGCTGGTAACAGGACATAGAACTTGGAAAGGAATGCCTATATCAGCATATCCCCTGCCAAAGACATATTCAAGATCATACACAGAAAATCATTTTAGCACTTGATGTAGCAAGAGCTGATATCTAAACAGCACTCATTAATTCCAGCCCTTTCACATGTATCGTCCTATGCCAAGAAGTAAAGTCAAATTATATCTGTCCGTCATATAGATTTTTCATTTTCCTCACCATTACAGGTACAGCTAGATCATAATCTTTCGAGATAAACGTCTCTCTGTAAAAATGTCTGTGGATGTCCTTAGCCTAGTGACAAAGAGGGGAAATACCTCTTGCAATACTTAATTCACATGTTACACTCCATCGACTACACAGGGAGTGTGGTGTCCAAGGCACAAATTAAAAGGTGCTAAGCTGTGTGGCTTTGAGCAAGTGATAGAGCCTCTCTGTGTGTCATTTTTCTTCTTGAAAAGAGAATGGCCTGAATCAGATAATCCCCAAGAACTGTTTCGATTCTGACAGTCGATGAATCAAAGTAAAAGAACATTTCTAGAGGAATTAATTTATCCTCTGGGGATAAAATGAGATAAGCATTTCCTTTTATTATACATTGCTCTGCGGATGATCTCTCCTTTACAAGAATCAGATCTGAAGAAAAAAGACCACGTGACACCCTTTAAGTGTAACCCGACTGTTTTCTAAAGAGATACAGTAAATTGAGGAATGATTTTTTAAAGCCGAGATGACTTCCTTGGCAGCTATAATTTTACCTCCTCAATGACTGAGCCAATTTTCTCCTCCAGCTCTTACACACCTTTAATGAATACATGTTTCTTTGATTAAATTAACATTTTTGTCTAGCTAATTAGCCTGAAAAACCTATGCTGAACTGATCCGGTAGCAACTTCATTACCGCTCATTGGTGCATGTTTGCGACCCATCACTGTCAGCTCAATCGCCTAATGATTAGGGGGACATTAAGTTTGGCTAATTTGGCTTTCTGTGGCCATCATCACGTTCCCGGTGATGAGCCAATTCCCACCCTGAATCGACCCTGCTTGACAGTGACAGATGTTTTAATCTCAGGCTCATTCATTACTGTCCATCAGCGTGGCTGGCCAGGTTTGCAGCAAATACCTTGATTCGAAACCAAAACGAATTAAATACTATCTTTGTAATTTACCTTATATAGTTACCCTTTCCTAAGTGGGCCAATATGACAAGAGCTGAAAAATAAAGACTTAAATGAGATTGGAGAAAGAGGGAGTTCCTGCACTGCTGAAATGCATTTCCGTCTGCATGTTTAATCAATGGTGTGAGTCTGTGGGGAGCCGTCCCTCTGCCCTAAATGCAATGTTCAGAAATGAGCATCTCAGTTTTGCCTGTTACATACCAGCCAGGTTGTGGGATTCACTGCTTTCTTAGATCTATGATGTTTTAAGATTATGTACATATAGCATTGCTAGGATGCCACTGGATTTCATTATCAGTGTAATCACCACTTGGAGACCAACCCTTTTACACTGCCTTTCCAAGTGGTTCTGATGGTGTTGGTTCCACCCTCAGCTACAAGGGTGGGGTCGTGGCCTGGGCATAGTCAATGAGCATTAAGAATCTCCTGGTACCAGTGAATGGTTTAAAACCCAGCGTGTTACCCAACTGAGGCCAATCACAGGCAATAAGACTTAAATCTGGGCATCTCATTTTGAGCTCTATCAGAAACTGTCCCTGTCTTTCCTGAGATATTTGGCACGCAGAAACAGCAAGGTCAGTGACTGCTATGTCCACCTTGTAACCAAAAGGGGAGATGCTTTTGAGAAAGGGGCTTCCATGAAGGAAAAAGGAGCCTGAAAGCTGGCCAGGGAGAAAGGAACTTGTGTTAGCATTGTTTCAGCGCTTTTATGCAGCTTCCCACGTTGACAGACTTCCTCCCAGAGTTTTCAGTTTTATGCCGATAAAAGACCTTTGTGCCCAAAGACACATGCAACTAAAGGAGCCATATCTGATATCAGCCCTTCTAAAATGTTCAAATCACTTCTACACCTGTTGTCCTATTTGATCTCCACAATAATACTGTACAGTTGGTAGCGCAGGGAAGGTTAGCCTCGTTTCAGAAACAACAGCACCAAGGCATAAACGCTCACTTGCCAAGCCAGTGCTGAGCTGGGGATTAAGGTGGGTCAGTTGCCAACTTGGTCCTTCGTTCTCCTGCTTAGTTCATGGTGATTTGTTTCTCCATCCTGGTTTGCCCGGGATCACCGCGAGAATAGTGTTTGGGGGAGGGTAGTAAAGCACATGGTAGGAAGACATGGCTTTGGCATCTGCTCGGATTAAATCCCTGTCCCACCATTTACTAATTAGGTAGCATCTGGCAAGTTTAACATCTGCACGCATTGGTGTCCGCATCTATGATGAGGATAGTGGATGCTGAGTGCTTAGCATGTGGCCAGTAGTTCTTCTTTCTCAACCAGAAAAGAGACACCATTTATTTTCTAAATTGACTGCAACTTAGAAATTAAACCCACTTTTTTTTTTTTTGCGGTACGCGGGCTTCTCACTGTTGTGGCCTCTCCCGTTGCGGAGCACAGGCTCCGGACGTGCAGGCCCAGAGGCCATGGCTCATGGGCCCAGCCGCTCCACGGCATGTGGGATCTTCCCGGACCGGGGCACGAACCCGTGTCCCCTGCATCGGCAGGCGGACTCAACCACTGCGCCACCAGGGAAGCCCTAAACCAACTTTTTATGTGTTGTTTTAGAAATGTTTTAGCTTTTGCTCTCTGTGGTTCAAGATACACATCATCTAAGTAGACTAAGAAAAGTGGTCCTTACTCAGGATTGTAGCAACGGCTATGCCCTGTACTTATGTCAATTTTATTTAAGGTTATTCCCAGAAACTGCTTCCAAAATAAGAAATAACAGGTCAAGCTATTTTCAGCAAAGCAACAGACTGTCAAGTCTGGT
This sequence comes from Phocoena sinus, assembly GCF_008692025.1. Taxonomy (NCBI): domain Eukaryota; kingdom Metazoa; phylum Chordata; class Mammalia; order Artiodactyla; family Phocoenidae; genus Phocoena; species Phocoena sinus. Next base: position 39,743,900 of record NC_045765.1, read on the forward strand.
GTGTCTAATTACTAGGGACAAGCCTAAATTAATGGCAGAGATACCTGTCAATTTTTGAAAGCAGCTGAAAAACGAGATGGCTTTCGAGGAAGACTGGGGTACGTCTTGGCTCTTTTTCTCTTTAGCTCAGTGACCTGGAGCAAGTTACTTAACTCCTCTAAGCCTCAGCGTCCTCATTTTAAAAAGGGAATGTTCTCATCTGCTTTCCTGCCACTGTGTGCACTGGCAAGTAATGAAAATAAGTGTGCAGAAAAGAGTTAACACGGCTGGGCCTGACTGCTATCCTTTAACAGGCCAGCTTGTAAGGATGGCCCTTGGCTGGCATCTGCGAACTTCAATCTGAGGGGCTTCCCACCATTCCCAGAACTGATAAGAATGGCTCGCTGTTTCCAAACTGTATAAACAGCACGGTTTATGCTGTACAGCTGCTTTCCTTCTGGAATTCTGGTGCCTCCCAGGCACAGGCTGCCTACGTGACCAGCCCCAGTAAAAGCCCTGCACGCGGTCTCTAATGAGCTTCCCTGTTTGGCAACATTTCACAAGGGTTGTCACAGCTCGTTGCTGGGAGAATGAAGTGCGTCTGGTGCGACTCCACTGCGACAGGACTCTGGACGTGTGCACTGGTTTCCTCTGGACTTCCCCTTGTGCACATTTCTGCTTTGTGGATTGCACTTGGTATCATTTTCTGCATTAACTTCCAGCCATGAGTGTGACTATACGCGGAGTCCTTCCTGGGAGTTCTCTTAGAGCCTTACCGAACCTGAGGGCGGTTTTGGGGACCCCCAACGTATAAAACATCCAGCATATGAAAAACACGTAATAAACAGATGTAGTTATCACTGTCATCCTCTTCATATACTGATGTGATTGCTCTGAACGAAACCGCAGGCAACAGTGATATCAGTGTGGTAAGACTGAGAATTTGGAATGCTTTCGTATTTCGGTTCCTGTTTGACAGGAATGGGTGAACAGTGTATACCCCAAGTAAATCCTCTCATGTTACCTTAAGGGTTTATGTGTGACGGCAGTCACTGTTGTGTTACTTGTGGAGAGCTGGAGGCCATTTGGGTTCTTATCAATGGGAGAATACAGAAGTAAAATGCTTGGTGCACATCACCGGCCATCGTGTTAACTGCGAAGGATTGTAGGAACGAGCGGCAACAGCTGAGTGAAAAGACTATGAAAAATCAGACACAGCATAATACTGCTCGTGTAAATTAAAGATACGTGCATATAAAACAATATGTGTTTTGTAAGAACACGTGCAGAAAAAGATACTCAATAAATGCATTAGAAAGATTTTCTATGGTGGGGGGAAGGGTGGTGGACGTAGGATACGAGAATGAAAGGAAGTAAATACAAACTGAAGAGGAGAACCTTGTACAGATCCATAATAAAAACGGGTCACGACCTGAACAGTGTGATTAACTCAACATTCTCCACCTGCGATCCAAAAGAAATCTATTTCGCACTCTAATTAGAATGACAGTGATGATGATGACGACGATAATAATCCTATCAGCTAAGGTTAATTGAGTGACATGGAGCAGGTACACACTTTTCATATATTACTCTACGTAATCCTCACTACAATTCTATGAGAAATGTACTGTGAATATCCCCACTTTATGGATGAGGAAACTGAGGCACAGAACAGTAAAGCAACCTGCCAAGTTTCCACAGTTAGGTGGCTCTTAGAGTCAAGATGCAAACCCCGCTTGGAGTAGAACCAGGGAGTTAATATAAGGATGCTGAGATTCAGCCTGTGCCTAGGTGACCCCTATGTCTTGGGGCTCTCCCCTTGAGAGGCTGTCCTCCCTCTCTCTTCCCCAACTCTTAAACATTATTTTTTAGCACATGTATACTAAGGGCCAGGTGCTATTCCAGAAAGAGAGAGAGAAAATCCTCACAATCTAAACTGTGACATTCAAAAAGGAAATGATGTAAGATGCTAGGCACGCCTGCACATCCAAAGTACCTGAGACACTAGGAGACCCGTACTCTTTGCCTGTGTGATAGCTCCTGGTTCAACTGCTTTTAAGGACCTTTGTGAAATGGACTTAACGTACTCTTGCTAAGACTAATCCTGCGTTATGAGTTTGGTGTTTGAGTCAGGTCAATCCGTTTGTGGGTGAATGCTGCCGGCCTCCCAGTTTTCATGACTTGCAGATTTCTTAGTCTCGACTAGCACACAATTTCCTTTAATCCTCCTAGCACCCTACAGAAGGACACGTTAGCCTCACTTTACATCAGTGGTTCTCAACCGGAGCAAGGGGGTCATTGACTCCACAGGGGACAGGTGGCAATGTCTGAAGATATCTTTGCTTATCACAACTGGGCAGGGGGCTGTGCTACTGAAATCTAGTGGGGTAGAGGCTAGGGATGCTGCCTAACATCCTACACACACAGGATAACCCTTACAATAAAGAATTACCTGGCCCAAAATATCAATAATGCTGTTGTTGAGATCCTCTGCTTTATACATAAGGAAATCAAAGAAATCATATACTATGATATTCATGAATTTGGAGATATGAGAACATACTGTGTTATCTTGCTTACGAAGATGAAGGATCTAGGTGCACGTTCGCTTTCAGTGACTCTATTTCACGTGTGGATTCCTTTACACAGCTGCTGTGAAGCTGCTGCCATCATTCTATTTGAAGGGAAGGTGGGAAAGCAAAAGTGGATCCCTTCGACAGGTGCCTGTTTGAAAACAGGCTAGACTTTGATGTCTGAGAAAGAGGAACCAAAGACAGAAAAAAAAAAAAATAACGACTTTGCTATTGGGTCACATCATTCTGACAGAAACGGACGGATTAGATTCCATATTTGGGGAGCGAACTGCAAAATTGTGTTTCAGATGCCGTGTTTCTGCCTTACACAGCTTGATTTTTATTTTTACTTAGGTTCCTACTCACTGCAAACAGGTCCCCCATGTGAGCAGTTCTAAGTCCTCAAAAAGCAACTGGAATGGGAAAAAGAGGTCCGGTGATAAGCTCAAGACATGAACTATCAACCCTGGCCGCTGGGCAATACGTTTAACTTTCTGACCTTCGTTGGGAACCACATCAGTGAAGTGCTGATAAAACACTCTCAGCTGGTGGGTGGAAGGTGTAAGTCCAAGCACTTCATGGACTCCCTGGCCCAGCATAATATGAGGCTGTATTTATCTCTGTAATTTCTGAAGGGCACTCACTGTGATTTCACATTTATCTCAGGTGCTGGGCCAGGTAAAGGCTTGCTCATTGGGTGTTAGGATTTATCCTCGAACCAGAGCCTAATCAGAAAACTCTCCAAAGGCAAGAAAGAGCAAGTGACGGAACTCCCCGGGTTCTGTAAGGAGCATCTGTGATTTCATAACGAGCCTTTTCTAGCCACAACTGAGAACCTCAAGTGCATACTGCTTAAGACTCTCGTTTACTTAAGGGCCACCTAAGTAATTCAAACTCTATGGCTATTGAGAAGTGACCTGTCTGCTCACGTGGTCTCTCACTCTCTCCTTCAGACTACGTCTCCACTTGGGAGGCTCTTGCACAGGTATGAAGATGATGCCAGGGGACTATAAGATCACATGTGTGGCTTGCGTTTCTTTTGTCCCAGGGATAGTCCTGCTGACCTGTGTTTGTAAAGTCCATTGACTGTGGTGAAGAAAGCTGTCAGCAGTTGTGAAATTAAAAAAAAAGGTAATCGCTTGGGGTACCAAACACCAAGGGCAATATAATGAGGATGGGAAAAATGTAACTTTAACGAGTACCAGAATCCCTCCAAACAAGATGGGTACGTGTATGTGAGTGGATGCTCAGGAGACTGCTGTGCGTGGCCAGGTAGGCTTCAGGCGATTGGACTAATGGAGAGAAGGGCTTAGCAATACGGGGACGGAAGACTGTGCAGAGATATGGAACCAGTTAGAAGTTTCATGGGAGGATGGGGCACAGCCAAAGGCCTTCTAACAAGACAATATATTTAAATTTTAAGGAATTTGTGATGCAAGCTACTTCCGTCATCCCAAATCACATATAATAGTTTGCTGGACCCATAGCCTTGTGTCGGTGGAATTCTGGGGATGGATGGTTTGGAAAGTGACCAGTTTACAGACCGGGTTGGTTTATCAGTGAGAACACCCATAAACTGCACTAATATAGCAAAGGCAAGAATTTGGAACAAGAAATGGAAAGAATAAAGGTAAATCTCTTTCCTCCATGAATTCATGAAGATACCAACAGGGCTGCTGAATTACTCCAGGCGTGCCTAATAGGAGGTTTATGTCTCTTTTTTTTTGCAGTACACGGGCCTCTCACTGTTGTGGCCTCTCCCGTTGCGGAGCACAGGCTCCGGACGTGCAGGCTCAGCGGCCATGGCTCACAGGCCTAGCCGCTCCGCGGCATGTGGGATCCTCCTGGACTGGGGCACGAACCCGTGTCCCCTGCATCGGCAGGCAGACTCCCAACCACTGCGCCACCAGGGAAGCCCTTATGTCTCATTTTAATAGCAAATGGTAGTTTGCCTCAGCAGACGCCTGGGATACAATAAAAGTACTAATTGCAGTTAAGCCTTATTAGAGGATAAGCTTCATAAGGGAAAGGATATGGCCTGAGTTTTAAAAAATCTGCAGTCCCAACCATTTGTGCAGTACCAGGCACATAGCAGAGGCTCACTAAATATTTGTGTATGGATAAAACAATTTCTCAATTGATGGATGAAGAAACCAGTGCTAATCTGAGATCGGCAGCTCTTCCAAAGTTAGAGAGTTTGTAGATTCAGCGTCAGGATGCAAATCCACGCTGTCAAAGTGTTACTCTTCCTGCCGTGCCACCCAAAGTTCTGCAACGTGGTTATTACGATGGTTCAACTGAGCTGACGTAGGAGAGAACCCATGAATATACTATGTAATCTAAGCTGGGTCATTACCCTCTTTATGAATAACAGCTTAGAGGGCTTGAGAGAAATTAGGCCATTTCGATTCCAAATCCCCCTGTGCACTTTCTTTGTGCCTCTTTGTAACAGTTTTCTGTAAAATGTCCCATTGGGACCATGTTGTTATTATTATTTTTTTAACAATTTTCAGGCTCTACTGAACTGAGCATTTGATTTAGGGGAAATAACAGGTTTGAAAGAAAGACATCGGGAAACAAACATAACAGATGCTTATTTGAGGACCCCTGATTGAGCTGAATTGAAAGCCCCTGTCTAGATCCTAAAAGCCATAAATGTCCATTGACTAGAACTGAATCATAACCACTTGGAAGCATGGATCACCAAAAGACAGCCATTTCAGACTCATAATATCCCAAACGGCTCTCCATCTTGTCAACACTACTGAAGAGGAACACAATTCTTACAGCGGGAAGGAGCTTTCATTTTTAAGAGATACTACCCGGAGCTTGTAACTAACTGTCTTGGCAATTACACAGCAAAGAACCTCTCTAAAAAGCCACCATGGAAATACCACACTGATCTCTTATCTGGGCAGAAACCTGACCACCGTTGCCCGGCCATGCTGGGAAGAGGCAGAATAAGTTTCTTTGTAAGAGAGAAATTGAAATTAGAAATTGGCTTCAGCTGAAATCGTTTTTTTTTTTTTACGTAACTTGTATAGAAATATCAGGCAAAGAAACAGCCCTGTGAAATTCACACAAAATTAGTAACTTGCGTTCGTTGGAACATTATGGAGCATTCTTCCAATATTCTCTAACCTCCTAATGGGCTGGGCTTACTAAAAATGCCATA